>NW_027507685.1:8603667-9203667 GCF_037356315.1 Lithobates pipiens | reverse complement strand
AATGTATATACTTGGCCTACTATACTGCAGCTTATGTTCATAAACCAGTGTATCAATTGTCTGTGGACAAGCAATTGTATAATCATAGTATTTATTAGGTGCCCAAGCTGTGTAGAAATATGGTGTATGCACGTGGAATTAACTAATGTATGGTTCGCTATAGAATGCATTTTCCAGTGCCCAGACTAACTAAACCATGGAGTGCCTAAAAATATACACTAAATTGTAAATACACTCACTTGTAAAAGTTCTCAGCAAACCAGCGCATGCACATAAAATCAAGCCCTAGCGGATGCATAAGATTCCATACAGTAGTGTCTGAAATGGAGATTACAATAAAAAATACTTATACATTTACATATGCTGCCTTTTCAATAGAGCATCCTAGCATATGTTTTTAATCTGATGCTTAGTTTGACACATATGCATTTAATTGCTGGGCAATCCTGCAAGAATTTAGTCTTATCATGCAAGTTATCACATTTTTATGCTTTACATGACTTTAGGCATTGAAGGAACTTTGAGACCAATGCTGTAATAACTAAACGTATTTAGCCTGTTTCGTAGTTGTAAAATCTGAAGGTTTTTTTCCTTAATGTATTCTATGCATTAAGATAAAATACTTTGTGTGCAGCACCCCCCCACCCCCTCCTTGGCTCCCTAATATCTCCCTGAGCCCATCTCGATCCAGAGATGTTGCAAGAATGTCTTGGCTCTCCCTCGTCATTGACCGAGACAGCAGTGTAGTGCCATTGGCTCCCGCTGCTGTCAATCAAAGTCAGTGAGCCAAAGAGGAGAGAGGGGGCGTGGCCACATCCCGCCTACGGGTCTTAATGGACACACAGAGTGTCGGCTTGGCTCGAGTGCCCCCATAGCAAGCTGCTTGCTGTTAGGGCACTCAGCAGGAGGGAGGGGTCAGGAGCACCGTCAATGAACCCGAGAAGAGGAGAATCAGGGCTGCTCTGTGCAAAACCACTGCAGAGAACAGGTAAGTATAACATGTTTGTTATTTTTAACTGAAAAAAAAATAGACTTTAGTATCGCTTTAACATTTTAAACTGAGAATGGATAGGATTGAATCCACCAAATTGATTACTGTGTTGTGTAGACATGCTGAGTGAAATGATTGCACCATGAGTGATGAAAAGAGCTGCTCAGGAACAATCCTAATTTATATGCTCACTATTTCTTGTAACCAAATGAAACCCACATATCAGGTGCTCTGCTTCTCCATAGAAGTATGATGACTCACCCTAATGCACATTCTCTACATACAATTCTGGTATTAATTGGCCACAAAGCAATAGGACATCTGCAAAATAGCTAGATCATTGTGTTTTCTGTAGGAAGAAGCATTCTTTATCACAAGGGCAACTGTAGAGTCTTGTGTTTGTTCCCTTGTGACCTTGTTGCTAACTCCCCTAAATAAAACGAAAAGCAGCTTGTAAAATAAGAACATGAATACTTTATCTTTCCTGCTGGTGGTGTGCTAAGTTTTCTCTTGTAGAACTATGGATTGTGCTGTTTTTGTTTTTGTTTTTAGCACACCCAGATGTGTTATAAATCTGGTCCTCCAACCTGCAATGTGGTTTCTCCCACCAGGTCAAAATGACACATGAATGACATAGGGGCAAGTGGGAGGAAGATTTCAAAAGCTGCACCACAACCCCTGTTAGCTAACCAAACCAATATAAATTAATAAATGAATAAGTGAATGTTTGATATGCACATAAATCAATGAATAAATAAATAAATAAATCTATGATACATAAATAGATGAATTAAATTAATCCCACATAAATTGATTAAGCAGAAAATCATAAATCACAATTCATCAGATTGAAGAAAGCCAAAGCTAAAATAAATAAATAAATAAATTCCTCTATATATGTTCCTATAAGGACACCACAGTGAATCCACACGAAACAGCAAACCAGTGCCCATCACCGAGAAGTGGATGTGCTCACCAGATGGAAATCAAAATACAGCCTTAATAGTAAATCATCTGTGTCTTTCTCCATACATCAGACGCTAATGGACCAGCTATCCCCAGTGTGTAGCGGCATCGCACAAATAACTCCCACGGTCAGCAATCCGAAATACCACTAACAATGGCTTAAAAAATAAGAGGATGTCCTCATAGTGTAAAACCGCTCAGGCAATTTATTAAACTATATAGACAATTGCACTTACATTAAACATCCATTAAAAACAGTACAGAAAATTTCAAAAAGACGGCCAGCATTCAGAAGCCCGTCCTCCCCTCGTATAGCACGGTGGCGTCACTGCGTGCCTTTCCAGGCGCGTTTCGTCACAGATGACGTTGTCAATGGGGAACGGGGAGGAACCATAGTCTGTGATATGAGACCAGGAATCCGACAAACTTGGAACTGTTAAGCCCCATACATGTAGGAATTCCCCAAACCCCACTCCCCACTGGGACATTGTATTTTGACAGTGGAACTGGCTCCTGCCTATTGGTAGTGTTATCCCTACTTTATTGAAATGGTAAGGTAGTGCTCCATTGTTGATGAGTGAGAACCTGCAGTTTAGACTAGGAAGAATGCAATGTCGTAAGCCCCATACACACTATCAGATTTTCTTCTGATTTTTTTCTCCTTCAGATTTACCAAAACCATGTAGTGCAAGGGCCTGCCTGATTGCATACAAATTGAAACTCCCAAGGTTTGACCTCATATTATATGGTTTTGGTAAATCTCAAGGAAAAAATCTGCAGAAAAACTGATAGTGTGTATGGGGCTTTAGACACCAGCATTGGCCAGAGCCCAGAAGTTAGTGATCAGAGTGGTTTAAAGGGGTTGTAAAGGTAATTTTTTTATTTTCCACATAGTTTCCTTTAAGCTAGTGCATTGTTGGTTCACTTACCTTTTCCTTTGATTTCCCTTCTAAATGTTTTTTTGCTTTGTCTGAATATCTCACTTCCTGTTTCTCCTCAGTAAACTTCTCACCATTATCTGAGCTGGTGGTTAGTCAGCCAGAACAGCTTACTGAACAGCTTACTGAGGAGGAACAGGAAGTGAGAAATTCAGACAAAGAAAACAAAGAAAAAAAAACATTTAGAAGGGAAATCGAAGGAAAAGATAAGTGAACCAACAATGCACTAGCTTAAAGGAACCTATGTAGAAAATAAAAAATGTACCTTTACAACCCCTTTAATACTTTTTTACCTAGGTGCCCATGATTGCAATACTATATAAGTGATTTTTAGTGATGATCAGATTACCAACACACATCTGTAGATTCATACACAGCATGGGATAGAAGAATCTAACAAAACAAGGAAACATGACAAAACAGATATGTGAAGCCTTTTCAGAAAGTAAAAGCAAGAGACTTCAATAGTAATGACCAAAAGAATTATGTAAAACATCAATACTAATTTGGTGTTTAAAAGACTGCTCACAGCAGACTCTAGAAGAAAAGGAAGTGGTTGTACGTACACTGGCCTTCTGTGAATATATAGACTGTGTAGGTTGTGAAATTGGAAATAATTTCAAAGCTGATTGCATACACATTCAATAGCCTTCATATTGAAAGAACACAGGTGTACTTTCAACAAATGCTGGATTTATATGACAATAATTTAATCCAGACACATTTAAAAAAGTAAATAGCTTTCTTGAGACTTGCAAAAAAGAACGCATCCACATCTAAGATGTTTAATCATTCCGATCCTTTCATTGATCCTGCATCACAATATTAACCACTTCCCATCCTGCCTATAGTAATATGACGCCCGCAAGGTGGCTCTCCCATCCCAGGCGGGCGTCATATGATGTCCTCGGCTTTCAGGCGGTATAGGGGAGCCCGTGAAAGAGCAGGAACATGGATCTGTGCGTGTAAACACACAGAGTCACATCCTGTCAGTGGAGAGGAGACAGATTGTGTATTCCTAGTATATAGGTACACTGATCGCTCTCCTCCCCTAGTAAGTCCCACCCCCCACACTTAGAACACACCCAGGGAACACATTTAACCCCTTTATCTCCCCTAGTGTTAACCCCTTCACTGCCAGTGACATTTACACAGTAATCAGAGCAAATTTTATAGCACTGATCGCTGTATGAATGTCAGTGGTCCCAAAATAGCGTCAATAGTGTCTGATCTGTCCACCGCAATGTTGCAGTTCTGATAAAAATTGCAGATCGCCACCATTACTAATAAAAAATAATAAAAATGCCATAAATCAATAACCTATTGTGTAGGAGCTATAACTTTTGCGCAAAGCAATTAATATATGCTTATTAACTTTTTTTTACCAAAAATATGTAGACGAATATATATCTAGCTAAACTGATAAAAAAAAATTATTATTTTTTTTTAAAGTGGGATATTTATTATAGCAAAACGTAAAAAAATGTGTGTTTTTTTTAACCACTTAGGGACCGCCTGCCGCAGTTTTACATCGGCTGTTCGAAGGAGGATATCGTTGTTATGGCAGCACCTATCTGCCATAACCCCGGTATCCCCTTCTTCAGTGGGCAGTCTGCTACAAGATAAAAGTGGTCTCTGCAGCAGATTTGCTGCAAGATCATTTTTATCAGTGGCGGGAGAGGGCCCGCACCCATATGGAGATGAGTGAGGGGAGGATGGCCCCCACCCGTCTCCATACAATTGCTGGGTGGAAGCGACGTCAAAACATCACTTCTGCCCACAGCTCTTAAAGGGCTTCTTTTTTTTAATAATTTTTTTAAATGACAATTTGTTTTTTTGTATTGCATTTTAGTCTAAATATGAGATCTGAGGTCGTTTTGACCCCAGATCCCACATTTAAAAGGTCTTTCATGCTTTTTTTCTATTACAAGGGATGTTTACATTCCTTGTAATAGGAATAAAAGTGACAAATTGTTTTTTTTTTTTTAAACAGTGTAGAAATAAAAAATAAAAGGTAAAATAAATAAGAATTTTTTTTAAACACGCCCCATCCCGATGAGCTTGCATGCAGAAGAGAATGCATACGTGAATAGCGCCCGCATATGAAAACGGTGTTCAAACCACACATGTGAGGTATTGCCATGATTGGAATAATTCTAGCCTTAGACCTCCTCTGTATCTTAAAACATGCAACCTGTAGAATGTTTTAAACGTCACCTATGTAGATTTTTAATGGTAAAAGTTTGTCGTCGTTCCACAAGCGGGCGCAATTTTGAAGTGTGACTTGTTGAGTATCAATTTACTCGGCATAACATTTTCTTTCACAATATAAAAAAATGTCTAACTTTACTGTTGTCTTATTTTTTTAATTCAAAAGTGTATTTTTTCCCAAAAAAGTGCGCTTGTAAGACCGCTGTGCAAATATGGTGTGACAGAAAGTATTGCAATGTCCGCCATTTTATTCTCTAGGGTGTTAGGAAAAAATGTATAATGTTTGGGGGTTCTAAGTAATTTTCTCGCAAAAAATAAATGTTTTTAACTTGTAAAAACAAATCTCAGAAAGAGACTCGGTCCTTAAGTGGTTAAATTGTCGCTCTTTTTTTTGTTTATAGCACAAAAAATAGAAACTGCAGAGCTGATCAAATACCACCAAAAGAAAGCTCTATTTGTGGGGGGAAAAAAAAATTATCAAAATTTTATTTGGGTAGTGTTGCATGACCGCAATTGTCATTCAAACTGTTACAGCCCTGAAAGCTGAAAATTAGACTGGGCAGCAAAGGGGTGAAAATGCCCTGTATTGAAGTGGTTAAATAACGGAAAATTCTAAATACTTACCGTAATTTTCCTTTCCTGATGGACTCCATGGCAGCAACGTGTGGGTATAGTCCCACCTCCATTACCCTTTAGGGCACTACTCCCATAAATTTTTGCTCCCTGCCCACGGCCGTGTTCGGTAACTAGCCTACTCGAGCCATTTGGGAGGGAACTCCTGCTACCATGGAGTCCATCAGGAAAGGAAAATTACGGTAAGTATTTTGATAGGAATTTTCCGTTTTCCTGACCTCCTCCTCCATGGCAGCAACGTGTGGGAGATAACTTGCCATACACACCCGGGTGGGCAAAAATGCTGAACAAAAAAGATTTATTTAACACTGTCAACCAACAGAACTTTCAAACCAAAATTAACGGAAGATAAAGTGACTGGCTCAACACAATAGGGAGACATAAAAGTATGGATCGATGACAGGAAGCTGCTCTGCAGATCACTTCAAGTGCAACATGATGTGAGGCCGCCCATGAAGTCGAGAGACTTCTAGTAGAGTACGCTGTAACCACCTCAGGAGGAGCCAAGCCCTTCTCTCTGTAAGCCCATTGGATACCCTGAATCACCCAAGCCGCGATGGATCTGACAGAAGCCTTAGAGCCTTTGTTTTTCCCATGGAACAGAACAAAGAGCGAGTCTGTGTGACGAAAAGAAGCTGCAACATCCAAGTATTGCTTTAGAGTAACTCCCACATCCAGAGGGTATGGATCCTGACTCCCAGCAGAATTGAAGATAGGAAGTGTGATTTCCTGGTTTTCATGGAAGACCGAGGTAACCTTGTAATTCATTCCTAGCATCGGAATTAGGACCACTCTATCCAGGAAAAGTGAGAAAAGGTTCCTTTGAACCTAAAGATTGGACTTTGGAAATTCTCTTTGCCGAAGTTATGGCTATCAGGAAAGAGGTCTTGAGTGTTAATTCTCTGACTGAAAGTGATTTTTTAAGTTGTGAAAAGAAATCCAGAACCAATGGAAGATCCCATTTGGAAAATCTAGGTTTCCTCTGTGGCCTAAGCCTGCCTGCTACTTTGAAAAACTGTTGGACCAAAGGATGATTGACCCGTGCGACTTCAGAGAAGGCTGAAATTGCTCCCACCTGAACAAGAAGAGAACTGACAGATAGTGATATATCCAATCCTGTCTGCAAGGTACTTAAAACGTCCTGAACTGTGAGAGTATTACAGGAGCTAGACCTGGAAGACATGTGGCATGTAAACTTTGCCCAGATCCTTTCATATACCCGATTGGTGCTACTTATTCTTGCGCTAAGCAGAGTAGGAATAACCTCTTCGGGGCAACCTAATGCCTCCAACCTTCCCCTTTCAAAAACCAAGCCTTTAGGCGCAGGTGATCAGGGGCAAGGATGTAGCCTCGACCCCTGAGACAGAAGATCTGGTCTGGAAGGTAAAGAAATTGGAACCCTGACACTGAGGAGCTTTAGGAGGGTAAACCAAGGCCTGTTGGGCCAGTATGGAATTATGGCTATTACCTCTGCTGTTTCTGACCTGAGTCTCCTCAGGAATTGAAGAATGATAGGAGTTGGCAGGAAGGCATAGGCCCTGTGGAACCACCATTTCTCCGTCAAGGTGTCCACCCCGTAGGCTTGAGAATCCCTGTACCTCAAGTAGTACCTTACCAGTTGCAGGGGGAGACAAACAAGTTGACTTGCGGGGAGATCCCCATTGTTAGGATCCAATTGAATACCTCCTTGTGGAGAGACCACTCATTGTTGTCTAGGAGTATTCGGGAAAGGAAGTCTGCCTGGACATTCTGAACCCCCCGAACATATGTTGCTGTTAGATCTTTCAGGTTCCTCTGAGCCCAGGTCATGATCGGTTCCACCTCTTGGAGAAGAGACAAGCTTCTAGTACCCCCTTGCCTTCTTATGTATGCCACTGCTGTAGTCTAGTCTGAGTAGGACCGAGGCTCCTGAAATAAGATGACGAAAGGATAGTAGAGCCTGGAAGGCTGCTCTTAACTCCAAGATGTTTGACACCGTTCTTCTGGAAGGAAGATCCCAGGTGCCCTGAGCCACTTCCACCAGACAGTGGGGGCCTCAGCCCCTGTTGCTGGCATCCGTTGTTATAGTTACCCATGAGATGGGAAGAATGGAATGGCAGTTGCAAAGATTTTTCCGCCGGAGCCACCACGGAAGGGAGTTGCTCATGGATGAGGTGATCCGAATCAGCTGGGCTTTGCCTCCTGTCCACTGATGAAGGAAAGAAACAAACAGGATAAATACAGGAACATAAACTGCTGCCATGAGGAATAAAGGAACATCTCACCACTCCACCACGATCGACAAACAGGCCGAAGGTAAGACCAAACGACACCAGACTTTCCAGGGGGAGAAACGGTCACCAGCTAATAGCTGGCTATCTGACCAATGTGCCGCCTTACTGCCAGTGGCCAGGATACTGGCTTCTTCCTTGCGCCTCTTCCAATGCCCACTCCATACCCTGCTAATAGCTAGGACTTAGGACACTCCACCACGATCGACAAACAGGCCGAAGGTAAGACCAAACGACACCAGACTTTCCAGGGGGAGAAACGGTCACCAGCTAATAGCTGGCTATCTGACCAATGTGCCGCCTTACTGCCAGTGGCCAGGATACTGGCTTCTTCCTTGCGCCTCTTCCAATGCCCACTCCATACCCTGCTAATAGCTAGGACTTAGTGGAGTAATGCGGCTTTCTACTCCCAGAGTCGCAGTTTCGGCCAACCTTGATCAGGGGGGTAAAAAGACCACTACTAGGTCCTTTTGGAGATGGACAAAAAAAGAACATGGCCTTGGAAGAGGACAAAGATTTATGGGAGTAGTGTCCTATAGGGTAATGGAGGCAGGACTAAACCCACACGTTGCTGCCATGGAGTCTGTCAAGAAATATGTGTTTTTAGGTGTGTTGTTCAGTGACCTTATTCTTGACCACTTTTTTTCAGTAAACTGACTCACTCTATGCTTACTTAAAATTGTTCATGAAATAAAAATTTTTTTGCTGTTTGAAAATTGTCCTTAGCACCTTCTATATGATTTAAATCATTACTCCTAAGGCTAAGTTTGGGGGACAATAAAAACACACTGTGGCAAAGGTAGTCAGCCAGTTTCATATAATTTCTTTGACAATGATGCTTTGCTTCATATTGAGGTAAGAATTACACCCTATCACGTTCAGCAAGCATTACCTCCCCGATGCACACAGCCCAGCTTGGGAGTCCACCGACATTACCAACCATCTGTACTTGCTGAGGGGTCACTCAGAGAAAGAAGGAGCATGCTGTGCCAGTGAGGAACCACCAAAGAAGAGTTAAAAGACCTCTGTGCAATATTGTTGCACAAAGCAGGTATAACAACTGTTTTTATTTTAGCAAAAAAAAAAAAAAATACGCCTTTAGTATCACTTTAAAATAGGGTGTCATTGTCTAGTTCATCTAAGATAATTGGGCATGTTGCATTTATACCTTGGAACAGTCTTAGGGCCAGTGTTGACAGGCTTCTGGTCACTTTTCTTCTCTTCCCATGCAGGTCTATTTTCATGTAAAATAAACTTGAAGTAGGTTAAGTGAAACCAAATGCATCTGAAATAAATTCTGAATAACCTCAGAAGCATCTCAAACTGATGTCAAAGCACATTGCTTTTGCCCATCGAAGTCTATTGACAAAGGCACTTAAGCACCACACACACTATCCGATTTTCTGCTGATTTTTGTCTTCATATTTACCAAAACCATTTAGTAAAAGGGCCTGCCTGATTGCATACAAATTGAAACTCCTAAGGTTTCACCTCATATTATATGGTTTTGGTAAATCTGAATGAAAAATTCAGCAGAAAATCTGATAGTGTGTATGGGGCTTAAGTCTCACATCCTAATAGATTCAGAGGTGGGAAATATGATTCACTCATTAACACTAGTTGGATGAACATTAGCTGGGATGCTGTTTGAGGTTGTTTCCCACAGGAAAACAGTTTGGCCCCTAAAAGTACTTTGCCAGACTCATATTTAGGGAATACGGGAAGTCCTCAGATGGGTGTCGCTCTCGGCGGCCATGGAAGTATAAGTGCTCTTTTTGTCATCTGAGTCATTTGGGCATGTATCAATAAAATACATAGTAAAAATCCCACACACTATTCAAAAACATAAAAAAGATAAATAATCAGAAAGCAGCTATTACTACAAAATTTGCTCTCATCACACTACAAAATAAATAATTAATACAAACAGTGAAGCACTATCAGTGAAAACCTCCCCCAATCAATACATTATAAGCTTCAGTTTCCACACCATGCACTCCAGAGTGCCCTTCACCCCTCCTTATGGGTATCTGCTCACCTAAAAGAAGGCCAACTGCATTTTATTTGTATTTATAAAAATGTAATTCCTCTCCATTATTCCTCTTTCCTCACACCCATCTCCCAGTGGCAAGATAATATGTGGGAAGGAGTGAGACACTGATAGTGTAGATCGGTCCCATGATTTTTATTGCAAATGGTAAAAAAAAATAACAAAAAAAATCATCAGATAAAACAAGGCATGTCACTTCAATATTCCAAAGGTGTCTAGACTCCACAGTGATGACATCACCGCTAACCTCACACGTTGCGCCATCAAAGCTTTCTCAAAGGCCAAAGTGGATGACCGGCATCACGCTATATATAACTGCCAGCTCGATCACCAAGGCAGCAATCTCCACTGACAAACCACCATTTTTCCGAAGACCAGACTATAGAGCAGGGATCCTCAAACTACGGCCCTCCAGCTGTTGTGAAACTACACATCCCATGAGGCATTGTAAAACTCTGACATTCACAGACATGACTAGGCATGATGGGAATTGTAGTTCCTGAACAACTGGAGGGCCATAGTTTGAAGACCCATGCTATAGAGCATCGGATCATTAACAGCAAAAGTATTGTGCATCGAGATTAAACAACACCCGATCACAATACTAACAAGTGGCACTCTCAAGCCATTTAAAACTCTAAATACAATGGCACAGAAGTATATCCAGATGTCACATTAATAATAGACATGTGCACACTGAAATATTTTGTTTCGGAATTTAGTTTTTGTCCGAAAAATACATTTATTTAGTTACTCCCGAAATTCGTTTTTATTTATTTTGTTTCAGTAAAAAAAGCATTTTGAAAATCCGAAATTAAGGTCGACTCTGTCATTGAAGGTTTATGGTGTCTGTCGAATGTTCTAAGAAGATTTGATGGAGCCGCTAAACTGTACGACGCTGCAATTGCACATTTCCGGTCGAATGTTAAGCCTACAAGCTAAAGTAGAATTCTAATGTTGTATGACACTAGTATTAATTATATTTATTAATTATTACTAGTCAACCAACATTAGAATTCTTCTATAGCCTATGGGTGGAGCATTTGACCATAAATGTTTGCTAGCGGCGACTGCTTTGTCATATGTTTATGTCAAATCTTTTGTCTCTATGTCGAATAATCTTGGACTAATAGAGTTAGGCTAGGCACATTCGACCTTTTTTGCTATTGTCTCTATAATGTCGAATCTTTTCTCTCTATGTCAAATCTTTTCTCTCTATGTAGAATAATCTTGAACTAATAGAGTTAAGGTTAGGCACATTCAGCCACGGGTTCGATGGACCGAGTTCGCTATTGTCAGCGCCATGTCAAATCTCCTATCTATATCGAAATGTTGCAACGAAAATGCCGCTTGTTAGTATCATGGTCGGGTGTTTAGACCTGATGCACCGTACTCTTGGTGTTTATGATCCAGTGCTCTATAGTGTGGTCTTTGGCAACATGGTGGTTTGTCAGTGGTGATTGGCTGCCATGGTGATTGAGCTGGAAGTTATGTATAGAGTGATGCTGATCACCCTTTGAGAAAGCATTGACGGCAAGGAGTAAGACTATTGGTGATGTTATCATGGTTGGAACATTGATATGACATGCATTGTTTTATTTGCTGAATAAATTTTCAATAAAAATTGTGAGAACGATCTACCTTTCTCAGTGTTTTTCTGCTTCCCACATATAATCTTGCCATTGGGAGACAATCTGTGAGGAAAGAGGAAGATTGGAGAGGAGTTACGTTTTTATACATGTAATTGAAGTGCAGTTGGCCTACTTTTATCAGTAGGGGTCCAACAATTGAGGTGAGCAAATACCCATAAGGTGGGGTGAAGAGCACTCTGGTGTGCACCGTGTGAAAACTGAAGCTTTCTTGCACTGTCTGAAGATTAACTAAATTGCAATAGGAGATTGCATGAATATTCAATGGTGTATGGGACTCACTTAATTTATGGACTTTTTATTTTATTTATTTTTTTGCCACTGTTGCACTTTATATTGACTTTGGAATGCATGTATTTAATATCACTGTGATATATGAATCGATTATGCCATTATTTATTTAATGATTTACATAATTCATTGCACATTTTTGCACACTTTTTTGTGGTTATTGTAGATTGAGGTTAGGTTTATTTACCAAATTATCATATCTTAACATATTTGTGTGTATGTATGTGTGTGTGTGTATATATATATATATATATATATATATATATATATATATATATATATATATATATATATATAATTAGGGCTGTGGAAATTAATCATGAATTCCTCGATTAATCAATTAATTTTTTTGATCGATCAAAATTCAGGGAGTTCCGTCGGAGATCCAGTGACATCACGGACATCGACGTCACTGGACTCCTCCCTCCTTTCCCAAGTGCCTCCGTCTACTAACAAAAGGAAGGGGGAGGAGTCCGGAGACGTCAAAGTTCTAATTGAAGGTAACGCGTACGGGGGAGGAACTACGCATGATGTCACCTGTTGCTGCCCTACGGAACTAACACATTTGTTGGCTTTTGAACACAAAAATTAAATTTTATACTTAAGCGGTGAGCACTTAGATCTTTTCTTTCTACCCATGACCTGGCATCCTTGCTGAGATCTAAGGAGACGTGAGAGAAGTTTATGGTCCGTGTTAACCGTTTTGATACCTGCTTGCATGACCACCTGTTTGCACAGAGGTCCATGCCATAAGTTGAGAGTGATTAGTTAGTTATTATTAGTTATTTAATAATAGGACACTTACCTGTCCTGGGGTCCAGCGATGTCGGGTGCTGTAGCCACTGCCGGCATTATGACTTCACACCGGGTCCCTACTGCACATGCGCAAGACACCGCTGCACTCTCCTACTGGCCCAGTGGTGGGGGAAGGAGGAGGGAGCCGAGCTGCTGAGGTAATTCGCCGCGGCCCGGTCTCCCGGAAGTGGATCACTTTCCTTTGCCATGAATTGAATAAACCTGATAATCTACATAATCTACATAGAAAAGTACAAATTCAATCACAACACATTAACCAATAAGTCATATAAATTTAAACCACAACGATTTTTGTCAAATTCTGCAATGTTACTTGCCAAAGGCCAAAGAGAATAATCCTCTGTAGGAGCCTAAACATATTTCACTGTTTATATCATAATAGAGAATAAATGATGAAATCACAATTCTATCATGCTAGGCACTGTAGCATAATTTCTCAATAAGGATAGAAATATGCCTCGGTGTGCCCTGTCAGATGTGTTTTATGGACATATTTATGCATATCTCTATAAATATATAATGTAGCAGCTTAACCATATGAGTTACTATCAGAATCAAGGGGAAAGAGAAATATATACAGTAATATATACGGTATATATAAAAGTATGTACAGTAATATATAAATATATACTGTATATATTTTAACTTTTGGTTTGATGTGGTTAGACTAATTTTTTTACAAGCATAGGCAATGTACAAATGGCACAAAAACAATAAGGATTGTTGAAGCTTTCCTCTTGAATTTAAAGTAGACAAGTTTATGGACATATTCATTTGTTTTAAGCATATGCAATGTGAAAATGGTACAAAACAATAACAGTTTTTAATATGACTAATTTGTTGGCCATTGTTAAGGCGTATAATATTGTTGAATTTTTCCTCTTGAAAGGTGAATTTAGAGCATATTTTTTTCTAAGGCTGTAATTTGTCCTCTGGACTGTATAGGAGGCACCAAAAGCTGGCTGTAGGCATGTTCACATTATATCTAAAGAACCTCGGGGCACTCAAAATCTGTGATGCCCCGTCAGTGCTAAAAAAAAGTCTGTCTTCTACCTTTATGATACAGCTTAATATCTGGTAAGTGTGCAAAGGTGGTGGTTCGGAGCAACATTTGGTGATGTACAATATTTGGACTGTTGAATAAATACTACTCATGGACAACTGTTGGAGTTATTATTTCCCACTAAGATGGGTCACATGTTTGTGGGTCTTTCTTTGCACTTTTTAAAGTCATTTTTTGTTGGTATTGTTATCAAAAGTATATTTACTTTCATTTTATGCTTTGGTTTTAGATTATAATATTGCTATATTCATTCTTGATCACCAAGTTGCTGCACTGTTTTTTTCACATTTTATTTTGGGGTTTGTATGCTTACCCAACTTGCTAGCTGCCTAAGTATTGCACTTGTTTGATTTCGGAAACTGAGTTTACTTATTTTTCAAATAATGTTTTCAAATGATGGGTTCAAATACTTCTATACCTTAAAAGTTCCATTAATCATCAATCATTTTTGATTTTATGTGTATTCAGGATGAAGTATGCCCTTTAAGGGAGAGTTGATGTCTTTTTTCTCTATTATACCTGTTCTTATTGGATTTTCGAGTGGTCATACTGTGGAGTTTACCTTTACACCTTCTGGATACCCTTTTTGACTACAAAATGAGGTGGCACAGTGGTGTAGTGGTTAACACTCTCACCTAGCAGTAAGAAGGGTCACTGGTTCAAATCCCAACCGCAACACTACCTGCCTGTAGTTTGCATGTTCTCCCTGTGCCTGCGTGGGTTTCCACCAGTTACTCCAGTTTCCTCCCACAAACCAAAGACATGCAGCTAGGTTAATTAGCTTCTGTCCAAAATTGGCCCTAGTATATGAATGGGGACCTTGGAGTGTGGGCTCCTTGAGGGTAGGGACCAATGTGAGTGTGTAATGTACAGGGATGGGGACAATTGTAGACACTCAGGTTGAACTGGATGGACTGGTGTCTTTATTCAACCTTACTAACTATGAAACTACGAGATAGACAATCTCAGTGGCTATTAGAGAGATTGGTTAGGGGTCAGGTTGGGATGAACAGAATTGAGACCAATCAGGCTTTGGTCTAAGTTGGCATTAAGGAGAACCCTGATTTTCTCTGATCCTGGGGTGCAACTGCAGAATGTGGAGGTACCTACGAATTATTTCAGGAACCATTATCTTTGAAGATGTCTGATTTGCAGAAAAGTGGGACTGCAATCAGATGGCCAATACCTATCTGTAAAGTATTTTTTTCTGTGAAGTTTGTTACTCCCATATACTGCAAATGTATCTGCAGGGCTTTTAAGTTATTTGTCTGGTGAGCATGGTTAATTGGATTAGGAAAATGTGTCCTATTAGCACTTGTTAATACTTCTGAATATTTGTACACTATATGGACAAACGTTTGTGGACACCTAACCATCACACCTATTTCAACTTCTTGATGAATATTGCATTTAAAAATAATAGACAATAATATGGATGTGACATCCCCCCCCCCCCCCCCCCCCCTCCACTCCCTTTGTGGTTATATCAACCTCCACTATTCATGGAAGGCGTTTCACAAGATTTTGACATGTATCTGTTTGAATCTGTGCCCATTCAGCAAAAGAACAAAAAACAATCTGCAAGGCCAAATATCAGGTGCTAATTTTGGATGAGAAGGACTGACTCACAATCAACCTCCAGATCATTCCAAAGTTACTCAGAAGGGTTGAGGTTGGAGCTCTAAAAAGATAACTTGTGTTTCTACACAGGCTGATCGGAGCATGTACAGTATTTATAGCTTTGGGCACAAGAGTAAAGTAATGCTGGAAGAAAGGGGCCTTCTTCAAACTGTCGATCCAAATTAGAAATATCACAATTGTCTAATATCTCTTTGAATGTTAATGTTTGTCAAGTGAGATTACGTGGCTATGTGCTTTATCTTGTGCACCTAGGTTTTCAGGTAGATGTCCAACAGAATAGCTGTAATGATCAGGTGTGAGTACATTTTCACTCATTTAGTGTGTTTAGATTTGTCTTATATGTAGAAATTATACAATTTAGGAATTCTGGAAGTCATAGTTTCTAAACTGCATGATTCTAAACAAATTTGTACACCTATTAAGAGAATACAAAATATATTAATGAGAAGTTTGCATGTTTTTCAAAACAAAGTGCTAATTATTAATAAATGTTAATGTTGATCCTCAGATTTATCTTGGTGTGCCTATGTTTATCATTTCACTGTTTATCATTCATCCATCAAATACCAGAGCCCGTACTATCCATTGAAATGTTGTCAGTTGAATGGGGGGGGAGGCTTTTTTGTTGGGAGAGGGAAGAATGTAAAAAAGGAGTTCAACATTGTGAGGGGTGGGCAGAATTTGATGTCTGTTTTTAGGTGTATAACTTTTAACCACTTGCCGACCGCTGCATGTACATATACGTCGGCAGAATGGCACAGCTGGGAAAATGGGTGTACAGGTATGTCCCTTTGAATTTGCTGTCATGTGGTCACGTGCGCACCGTGGGGGAGCATGCACGACCCTGCAAGGAGCTCCATGAGTCGGATTGCGGGTCCCGTGGACTCGATCACTGCGGGGGTACCCGCGATCGTCTCACGGAGCTGAAGAATGGGGAGATGCTAATGTAAACAAGCATCTCCCTGTTCTGCCTAGTAACACTGTCACTGATAATAGCTCCCTGTGATTGGGAGCTATGATCAGTGAAGTGTCATTCGTAGCCCATCCCCCTAACAGTTATAAACACTCCCCAGGACACACTTAACCCCTCCCAAGCCCCCTAGTGCTTAAATCCTTCACTGCCAGTGTCATTAACGCAGATCGCTACCATTACTAGTAAAAAAAAAAAAATTATAAAAATGCCATAAAACAAACCCCTATTTTGTAGACACTATAACTTTTGCACAAACCAATCAAACGCTTATTACAGGTTTTTTTTTAATATATAGAAGAATACGTATCGGCTTAAACTGAGGGAAAAAAATATTATTTTTTGTTTGGGAGCCACGTCACACGACCGCACAAATGTCAGTTAAAGTGACGCTGTCCCGAATCGCAAAAAGTGCTCGGTCTTTGGCCAACAAAATGGTCCGGGGCTTAAGTGGTTAATCATAACTTTACAAGCTGTTGATATCCCATATGCAGCCTTACTCTAATACCCAAAGGGCTTAAAGGGGACAAAGGGATTTATTTTAAAACTAACACAAGTTTCACTGCATCACTGCTGTCACATTAGAAATGTATATTGCTAGGCCAGGTTCACTTTAAATTTAGGAATTCCAGCTCTGATTTGTAAGATTTCCTGCTGATTATTTGAAAGGCACAAATTTCTTGATAAAGAGGGCCGTATCTACTACCTGACACAGATTTTAGCAGTTCCATAACACAAGGATAAAACTGCACTCTCATAAACTATAAGTGTGGGTTGGGTGATAAAACTATGCTAGAGGTACATTTATAACCATAACATATCTCTGTACATTGGGCCACAGCTAGAACATAGACTACTTTTATAGATAAAGCATTGACTTCTTTATGGTTCAACTACTGATGTAACTGGAAACAACAACCCACGGAAAAACATTTGATAGATCTATCACGTAATAGGAGTAGAAGAGTGCGGTGAAGGTCAGACTCATGTTTTTCAGATAACTGAGAAGGTGACATCAGTAGCTTCCAATGAGTGACACTCACAGACAGGGGCGGACTGGAACTCATGGGGCCCCCGGGCAATAGGAGATTATGGGGCCCCCAGGCAATCATAGATTATGGGGCCACACAGTAGACACAAACACACACACACACAGTATACAATCACACAGTATACACAGACATGTTTCTATTGGCTGAGAAGGTACTGGAGAGGTGGGGCAGCTAAAATCTCAGGATTTTTAGACCAAAAGGATGTCGGTAAGGGACATTTCAGAGACAGATGTAAAAAAAAAAAAAAAAAACACAAATTTTTACATACTGTCCCTGGTTTTTACGGAGTTTCGCAACCCTGATGGGGCCCTCGGGCAGTGCCCACGTGGCCCAATGGTCAGTCCGCCCCTGCGCACAGACTTTTCCTGGACTCTCTCTCTCCTTCTTTTAAGAGAAAGAATCAAATAAGCTTCATCGACTGGACTAAATATATTTTAGCAATGTCAAAACGAGTGTGAAACTATCACTGTAGCAATACTCTTTTATAAACAGAAAATGATTAGGATTAGCTAATCTGATATACTGTATATATTCCTTCTAGGGGATACATTTTATGAATCACTCAGTGTTTACAAAACTCCTCCAGCTAGGTTTTTATGTGGAAAAAAATACTACTGAATAGGCTGTATAGCATAAAGGGCAACATGGTTAGGAAATCAGGTTCAAAATGTACTTCAGAACTTGTAGGACTCTTTGTATGCACCAAAACATTAGACAAGGTTTCTAAAGATCACAACTTCTAACCCATATCTTAGCCCTTGTACACACGGTCGGACATTCCGACAACAAAATCCGTCAGAATTTTGTCCGATGGATTTTGTCCGAAACCGGTGTTGTATACACACGGTTGGACAAAGTTGTCGGAAAATCCGATCGTTCCGAACGTGATGACGTAATTTTGTTACGACGGGACTACGTTCAGGCTAGTAGCCAATATCTTTGGTCTAGGAATTTGATCTGAGCATGCGTGGCACATTGTCTGATCGGAATTCTCTACACACAATCGGATAAAGTCCAATCGGATCATGTAGTCGGAACGTTTTATAGCCCAGCTCTAAGCCCTTGTACACACAGTCGGACATTCCAACAACAAAATCCGTCGGATTTTGTCCGATGGATTTTGTCCGAAACCGGTGTTGCATACACATGGTTGGACAAAGTTGTCGGAAAATCCAATCGTTCCTAACGTGATGACGTTATTTCGTTATGACAGGACTACGTTCAGGCTAGTAGCCAATAGCTTTGGTCTAGGACAGTGATGGCGAGCCTTGGCACCCCAGATGTTTTGGAACTACATTTCCCATGATGCTCAACTAAACTGCAGAGTGGATGAGCATCATGGGAAATGTAGTTCCAAAACATCTGGGGTGCCAAGGTTCGCCATCACTGGTCTAGGAATTTGATCTGAGCATGCGTGGCACTTTGTCCGATCGGAATTCTCTACACACAATCGGACAAAGTCCAATCGTATCATGTTGTCGGAAAGTTTTATAGCCCAGCTCTAAAACTTTATCCGTCGGATATCCGATGGAAACAGTCCAATGGAGCCCACACACAGTTGGATTATCCGACAACAGGGTCCGATCGGACATTTTCCATCTGAATGTCCGACCGTGTGTACAAGGGCTTAAACCATATTCCCCTGGATGGATCCAGGTTTTACAAATTTATGGATCTTTTTATTTTAAATGTCCTCATCTTTAATTTTAGTTACAGGTACTGAAGCAAGTTACATAACTTAAAGAAGAACTTTACTATGATTTTTAAAAATTAAAGTCAGCGGCTACAAATGCTAGAAATAAAAAACGGGTACTTTCCAGTGCATAGGCTCTGTCTTCTCCCAGCCAATTCTTCTCACTGCTGTGGGCCCACAGTGCCATCAATGTGGATTTGGGAGCTGGCTTTGACTTCCTGCTGACTTGCATGTGACTCCTACTGCATGCATAAGATCACGCAATGCATGGAGACTTTTTGAGGAAAGCTCTGCTTAAATTCTTTTGAAGGGAAATATAGTATGTTAACTGCCCAAGAAAAAAAAAAAAAAAAACTGGCACCTTAAATGAATGTGTAGGGCCATATGAATAAATAAAAAACACCAGCAGAATTACATTCTCTACTTGTTCTCATTTTATTAATTAAATATGCATTAACTCACCATGTTCCTTCACATGAGCTTTTGTATCTTTTTTCTTGCACTAGCTCCTGCTGTAACAAAAGGAAATTTTGATTCTGTAATAGCAAAGATGCTTTTGATTTAGGAACATAAATCATTGTCACGTTCCTTTTTGTTGTATCTGAACAGTGACAAATGCCATGGCAGAGCTTTTTACTGTAAATGTGCTTTATCAAAAATGAAAGAAAATATATCTTAGGTTTACTTTCTTGGTAAGTGAATATCATTACAAATGTGTCAATTATAAGCTCATTTTTAATTGTTGAGCACCTTCACAGCTCTACAAAGTACCACAGTGCTGCACCCCGTAGTGTGTCCCTGTCTAATGAGTGTCAATAACTGTCACACAATCAAGTCCCTCTATGAGCTCACTGCATGGCGTGCAGGCTGGCAGTCACAACTGTCTGATTTCTGTACTCCAACAGTTTCAATAATTACTATACCCAAACAAGGTATCAGGTCCATATTAGCCGTGTGCCAAGTTTAAATTACATTTTGGTAATTATCAGACAAAGTTTGAAATGCATAAATCCCAATTTATATTTGTGTTTCCACTGTGCAGTCATGCAGTTAGCATTTGATTACTTTAAAAATTTATGTCTTTTGATTTCACAGTGTACCTTGCTTGCATTGTTATATTTGTTCCCCAATGTGAAGTTAATTATTCTATTTGAGTTCTAATTATGCAGTGGGTTTTGTCTAAACTTAATTTTAGGTTACTTTATATAAGCGTGACTAATGACTCATTCTCACAATAATGACTTTATAGTGGACATCAAAGTATCTGCTTATTCTTAATAAGCAGCAAATGGGCTTTAAAACAGTCCCTTAGACCCCTTTCACACCACACCGCCCATTGCGTCGGCGGTAAAACGCCGCTATTTTTAGTGGCGTTTTACCGCCGGATTTGCGGCGCATTTAGGGCGCTAGTGGGGCGCTTTTACCCCCCGCTAGCGGGCGCGAAAGGGTTAAAACCGCCGGCAATATGCCGCAATAGCGGCGTTTTGCCGGCGGTATTACAGCACCGCCCCATTGACTTCAATGGGGAGCAGCGGTGGAGGAGCGGTAAACACACCGCTCCTTCACCGCTCCAAAGAAGCTGCTGGCAGGACTTTTTTTCTGACGTCCTGCCAGCGCACCGCTGTAGTGTGAAAGCCCTCGGGGCTTTCACACTACATACAATGGTGCAGCTTCTTTAGGGCGGATTGCAGGCGCTATTTCTAACGCTATAGCGCCTGGAAAACGCCCTGGTGTGAAAGGTATCTAACTGACGCCTGTAACTGCTGGTACATCTCTAAAGTTGTGTTTCTGTCAGTTTTTAACAACTTACAGCACCTGGTGGTTGTTCACTTTTTAAGGCCGTCAGGCTGCCAAATCCCTGATGCCATATGCAAACTAACATAGAGGAGCTGCAATTTTAGTGCCTATGTTGTAAAACCTGATTTCAGTCTCTGCTCTGATCTTTAAGAATGAATTACTTCACAGTACCTGCAAGGGACTGTTTTAAAGCTCATTTACGGTTTGTTAAAAATAAGTAAAAACGTTCATGTCTATATTTTTGGCACAGGTGCACTTTAAAGTAAACACTTCCAGATACACTATAATACTAAAAGTACTGGGACACCTGCCTTTACACGCATATGAATTTTAATGGCATCCCAGTCTTAATCTGTTGGGTTCAATATTGAGTTGGCCCACCCTTTGCAGCTATAACAGTTTCAACTCTTCTGGGAAGGCTGTCCACAAGGTTCAGGAGTGTGTCTATGGGAATGTTTGACTATTCTTCCAGAAGTGAATTTGTGAGGTCAGGCACTGATGTTTGATAAGAAGGCCTGGTTTACAGCCTCCACTCAAATTCCTCCCAAAGGTGGTGTTCTATCAGGTTGAGGTCAGGACAGTGCAGGCCAATCAAGTTCCTCCATCCCAAACTCACTCATCCATGTCTTTATGGGCCTTGCTTTGTGCACTGGTGGGCAGTCATTTTGGAACAGTAAGGGGCCATCCCCAAAGTTGGGAGTTTGAAATTGTCCAAAATGCCTTTGTATGCTGACCTAGATTAAGGCTTACCTGTAGGTCCAAGAAATATCTCCTAAACCTACACGATTTAGGAGATATTTGCCGAAAGACAGGCACCACTGTCTACGGCGCATGCACCGTAGACAGCGGCACGCAGGCGCACTGAGCGCACCGCAGTTAACGGCGATATGCCGCGAGTGACGTCATCGCGGCTCCGACGAATGACAGCAGCAGCGAGACCCACCAAGAAGATGGAGGCTCCGGACTACAGGGGACAGTGGTGACTTCGCTGGCTCCTGTGTCAGGTAAGTGACACATAATGGACTACTATGCAATGCATAGTAGTCAATTATGCTTTACCTTTGCAGGGAATCAAAGAGGAAGTAAACCCTCTTTTTACTTCCTCTTTAAGAGTCCCCTGCACTGAAACTAAGGGCCAAGTCCAGCCCCTAAAAAACAACCTCACACCTTAATCCCCCGTCCACAAAATGATTAGGACCAGTTCACAAAGCAAGGTCCATAAAGACATGGATGAGCGAGTTTGGGGCGGAGGAACTTGACTGGTCTGCACATAGTCCTGACCTCAACCCAATAGAACACCTTTGGGATGAACTAGAGCGAAGACTGAGAGCCAGGCCTTCTTGTTCACATCAGTGTCTGACCTCACAAATGCACTTCTGGAAGAATGGTAAAACATTCCTATAGACACAGTCCTAAACCTTGTGTATAGCCTTCCTAGAAGAGTTGAAGCTGTTATAGCTGCAAAGAGTGAGCCAACTCAATATTAAATTCTACGGACTAAGACTAGGATGCCATTAAAATCCATGTGTGTGTGTGTAAAAAAAAAAAAAAAAAAAAAAAAAAACAGGTGTCCCAATACTTTTGGTAATATAGTGTACTGCTGTTGCTTTTTAATTCACAAGCTAGAGCACTGTTTCCACAGAGAGGAGCAGAACATCAAACAAAATTCCCATTACAAAGTTAGCCCCAACTATATAGTGTCATTAAACCCCTTGCTATCATAAAGTGCCAGCCTGTTATTCTCATATGTCTAGTTGTACTTAATTTCCACTGTTAGCTAGTCTTCTGGCTATTGCTACTGTTTTAACCCTTTCAGTCCTCCTTCTGCTATAAGCCCATGGTCACTTCAGTGACCATAAACTTATAGCAAAATTGTTCAGTAGACTCTGCTAAACAAACATATAGCTCTGATCAATGGATTACAATCTTTTTTTTTTTTTTTTTTTTTTTTCACAATCAAAAGTTTTATTGAAAACAAAATCAGGTTTACAGTCAATGATCAAATACACGTATCATAGCCGTCTATCTGTAAACAGTAAAAAACAAATAATTACACGGCGCCCTCTATGGTGTAATCACCTCATATCTTATCATTAACCACATTAGAACACACTGGAGATGTAATTATTTGGATTACAATCTACTGATCAGAGTTATTCATTTCAAATGTGACCCCCCCCCAATGCCATTGCTTTCTTGTCTCCAGCTGCTCCACCTCCCGCTAGTCCATTTCCTCTAAAAAGGCTCTCCGCTCTTCTTTCTTATCGCCTTCATCCTATTTCACCCCCAGCACCCATTTCCTGTCCCACACAGATCCACCCCCCCAGCAAACCCGATCCCTTGCGGCTACCCTCAAGCCGTTGACTTCCCTCCTCTGCCCCTGCTGCAGTGGCTTAGAGTGGATCAAAATATGTCCCCCCTGTCACTCTGATCACCCCCAAAATGGACCCCGCTTCACAGGTCCTCAGCAGCTGCTGGCAATTCCTCCTTCCCCTCCAGCTGCCTGCAGCTGCTGTCTGGCACTTAACTCTGGCAAGCTGTCAGGATTGAGAGTGGGGGAGGAGTGGGTGAGGTTGGGGCTAGGGGGTTCAGTAAATATGTGTTTACCAGCCCCCTCCCTGTACAACAATGGCAGTATTCACTACCAATAGCTCCTGTCTTCATTGATAACTGAGCATAGTAAACCATGTTTACTATGTGTCAGTTTACGAATGAATAGGAGCTCCCTTGTTACCTCCTCCCATGCTGGCCTTCAAGACTTCTCCAGAGCCTCTCCCATCCTCTGAAACTCCCTGCCCCAGTATATCTGATCAGCCCCTACCCTGTCCACCTTTAGGAAATCCCTGAAAACTCATTTATTCAGGGAAGCCTATCCCATACCCACCGAACTGTCCCAGAGACACCCCCCATCAAATCATTCTCTGCAGCTATTACCTTTTGTACCACCCCCTCCCTTTAGAATGTAAGCTCTACGAGCAGGGCCCTCCTGTACCTTTTTGTATTGACCTGTACTGTAATTGTGTTGCCCCCCCCCCCCATACATTGTAAAGCGCTGTGTAAACTGTTGGTGCTATACAAATTGTGTATAATAATAATAATAATATCTGCTAATGATGATTTTAGAGTATTTTTAGTGAATATATTTTTTTGATAAACATTTACGCAAATACCGCAGGGCCTTAAAACCAGTAGCACCTTCTTTTTATTCTACGGGTCATGTGCTTTCAGAAAATATATGCTTTGTTTTTTTTTTTTAAATAAACTCTAAAAGCTGTAAGTGAAAATCGAAAATCTCCAGATTTTTAGAGAAATTTGGATATATTACATTTTTGCATACGTTCAATTTTCACCATTTTGCAATACTTTAAAATGTACAAATTTACAAATATTTGTTATTTATTAACTCGATACAGGTTAGCTTTTATGTTTAGTAAGAATTTTGGAAAATTTGCTGTGTTTTTATCTGCTAATAATGATTTTAGTGTATTTTTAGTGAAAATATTGTTTGAGAAAGATTTGCTAGAATATCAGTGTCCCCTTAAAATCTGTAGCACCTTATTTTTATTCTACTGGTCAGGTTCCTTCAGAAAATATATTATTTAGTGGGTCTTTTACAAACTCTGAAAGCTGTAATAAAAAAAAGAAAACAATGAAAAAAATGCAAAAATGGTATGGCCAGCTGAGTTTAAAAGTGGAGCACATGGCCTGGCAGTGAAAGGGTAAAAGTGAGCTTAAATATGAATTCCAATCAGCTTAAAACTTATCATTTAGGTGTGCCCTCCCTCTACATTTTGTACTAAGACTCTTATGCTCATTTAGTCAAGAGGGTATTAACAGACAGGAATATATCCAATTCCTTGCTCCTCTGACACTCTTTTTAGCTTTGGAATGTGGGTGAGTTTTCAACACCCTCATATACAATGCAGGTCTTACATTGTATGTGATG
Source organism: Lithobates pipiens (assembly GCF_037356315.1). Lineage (NCBI taxonomy): Eukaryota > Metazoa > Chordata > Amphibia > Anura > Ranidae > Lithobates > Lithobates pipiens. The sequence goes on along the minus strand of NW_027507685.1, from coordinate 9,178,690 downwards.
AAGGTCAACAACTAATTTACTGTCTTTATTCACTTTTGACACATTTTTAGTAAATGGGCAGGGATACTATGTACACCATGCTCATTCCCATGGGGAGGGGGGCGGGATCTGGGAGGCTTCCTTGTTAAAGGGGCTTTCAGATTCTGATAAGCCCTCTGCCTGCAGACCCCCACAACCACAGCCCTTGTCCACATCATAATGGGGACAAGGTGTTTTGGGGGTAGGGGACGCTGCCCAAAAATCCCAAATCACCCCCATGCTGAGAGCATGTGGCCTGGTATGGTTCAGGAGGGGCGCTCACTCATCCCACCCTCGGATAAAGGTCTGGCAGGGATTTTGGTGGGACCCCACGCCATTTTTTTCTATAAGCTTTGGCATGGGCCCGAAGGGCCTGGTATGGATTAGGGGGAGAGACATCCTGTTATTTTTCAGAATTTTTAATTGCATTGCTTTGTTTACATTTCAGCTGTCAATGGGGAAGCCTGCTGACAGCTGATGTGTCATCGGTTGTTAACCACTTGAGATCCGCGCTATTGCCAAATGACGGCATTAGCGCGGACCTACATTTCCAGGACTACGTCTATTGACGTCGTCCTGGTTACGAGCGGCCTGCGCGCCCCCTGAGGGGCGCGCGCGGCGCGCTCTGTGATCGGCGAGTCCATGAGACTCGCCTGATCACCGATCCGTGTAAGGGGTCGATCCCGACCCCTTATCACGTGATCAGCTGTCAGCCAATGACAGCTGATCATGTGACAGAACGGAGCCGGTAATCGGCTATTATTCCTCCTCGCGCTGACAGCGCGAGGAGAGAAAAAAAAAGCCGATCACCGGCGGCCGTGATCGGGACATCAGTCCCGATCACGGCCAGCAATACAGCTGACCACCTGCCCCCTGCCAGTGCCCGCCTGCCCACCGCAGTGCCATCCTGAATGAAAGTAAGTGCCCCCCATCAGTGCCACCCAGCAGTGCCCATAGTGCCCCCAGCGCCACCCACAGTGCCACCCACAATGCCACCCACAGTGCCATCCAGCAGTGCCACCAACAGTGCCACCCACAGTGCCCACAATCTGCCGCAAAGGTGCTGCACCCCAGTGCCGCCCATCAGTGCCCAGCAGTGCCGCCCATCAGTGCCCAGCAGTGCCGCCCATCAGTGCCCAGCAGTGCCACCTATCAGAGCCACCTATCAGTGCCACCTATCAGTGCCCATCAGTCCCATCTATCAGTGGTACCTATCAGTGCCCATCCGTGCCACTTATCCGTGCCACCCATCCATGCCATCTTATCTGTGCCCATCTTTGCCCATCAGTGCCACCTTATCTGTGCCGATCGGTGCCGCCTTATCTGTGCCTATTAGTGCCGCCTTAACTATGCCTATCAGTGCCCACCAGTGCAGCCTATCAGTGCCCACCAATGCAGCCTATCAGTGCCCACCAATGCAGCCCATCAGTGCCCACCAATGCAGCCCATCAGCGCCCACCAATGCAGCCATCAGTGCCGCCTAATCAGCGCACTTCAATGAAGGAGAAAAATGACCCGTTTGCAAAATTGTATAACAAACTATTAAAACATGATTTTTTATTTTTATTTTTTTGCATCTTTTTTTGTTTGTTTAGCAAAAAATAAAACTCCGAGCTGTAACTAAATACCACCAAAAGAAAGCTCTATTTGTGGGAAAAAAATGATAAAAATTTCATTTGGGTACAGTGTTGTATGACCGCGCAATTGTCATTCAAAGTGCATCAGCGCTGAAAGCTGAAAATTGGTCTGGGACTGAGGGGGGTTTAAGTGCCCAGTAAGCAAGTGGTTAAGGACACAGCGGACGGCTTTCCGGCCTGCTGCATAACAACCAGCTATTCTTAGCCACACAGAATTTGAATCGTTTGATTATTTTAATCATTCTGAAAATTTGAAATTCTTTAGAAAACGAATAAACAAAATTTGTTACTATTTCATTAGAATAACAGAAAATTTGTGCGAATTTGTATTTAGGCTGAAATAGATTGCACATGTCTAGCAGTTTCAGAAAATATCTCTGCCTCAAAGAAGTTTAATCACTGCCTAATATTCCTTAATAAATAAGGATTACATGATCTGCAGCAAATCTGTACAATATTTATATTATGTCTACTGAAGTATTCCATCTAATTTTATATTTATAGCTGAAATCTGCCTGCTCTCTCCCTGAGAAATAGTGCTCTATCCAAAAAAGGCAGCACAGTGGCAAAGTAGTTAACACTTCTAAAAAACAAACACCAGAGGGGTCCCCCATCTTAAAAAAGTATAAAAGACAATAAAAATTCACCCACTAGATAAAAGTGGATCAAGGCTTGTCATAAACCCATATTGACCTCCATAGGACCACCACAAGGCTGCAGAGTTCAGAAATCCTGTGGCTAGATGAAGCAGAGCTTTACTGATGGAAGTGCAGCTGTCAGGCTTCAGGTAAGATGTCTGTGGCTCCCAACAGCACCTCTCTTGGCTGGGTAATGGCAGAAAATGGAAGGGATGTGGCTACATGTCAGGAGCACCCCTTTATCAAACCATAGGAAACTTCACCTGGTGTTACTTACCACTCTCCCGACCCTCTTATGTGCTCCGTAAAATTATGGTTGGGTTCCAGTCAGCACAATAGCTTATTGCTTTTCTTTGGTTAGCACTTCTACCCAGCAACACTAGGGACGTTGGTTTGAATCCCCACCATTGCACTACATGCACTGAGTTTGCATGTTCTTCCTGTGTTGCGTGGGTCTCCTCCAGGTACTTTCGTTTCCTCCCACATTCAAAAGACATGCTGGTAGGTTAATTGTCCCCTGTCTAAATTGGTCCTAGTATTTGTATGTATGTGAGTTAGGGACCTTAGACTGTATACTCCTTTAGGGCAGGGACTGATGTGAATGTATAATAAATATGTGTAAAGTGCTGTGTAAATTGACGTCACTATAATAATAAATAATAAATAAAAGGCTTGAAAAGTGTAAAATCACTTACATTTTACTGTTTTTTAAATTTCAAATAAAATAAATTATCTGCCTATTCTCTACCTCAACAACACTATCAGCCTGTCCAAAAAGGTAATAGGCCTGGCTAAAAGCTGTGCTGCATCAAAGGGTTCTAATAATTATCCTGTTTTATTACCCAATGTACCTTGATCCATGATTTACTGTTTCCACATTATGGAGATTTGATATTTTGCAACCTTGATAAAAAATTGTAATATAAAAGCTGTGTTGCCATTTATTTATATATTTTCTCTTTTCTGTCTGGGAAGTAGTCTGCTTATTGCATAGCAGAAATATAGCAACCTGTCCAAGAAGGCTTAAAGAGGAAGTAAACCCTGATGAGTTTACTTCCTCTTTCATTCCCTGCAAAGGTAAAGCATAATGGACTACTATGCATCGCATCGCATCGCATAGTAGTCCATTATGTGTCAATTACCTGACACAGGAGCCAGTGAAGTCGCCGCTGTCCCCTGTAGTCCGCCGCATCCATCTTCTTGGTGGGGTCTCGCAGCTCAGCCGCTGTCATTCGGCGAAGCCGCGATGACGTCACTCCCGTGCATGCGCCGTAGACAGCGGTGCCTGTTTTCGGGCAAATATCTCCTAAACCGTGTAGGTTTAGGAGATATTTCTTGGACCTACAGGTGAGCCTTAATCTAGGCTTACCTGTAGGTCAAAGTGGTTTGTAAGGGTTTACAACCACTTTAAAAGCTGTGGTGTAAGTCTGTTACTGTGTACCACCTTGATTAATTCTTGAAAATAAAAGATCTCGCTCTCAGGAAAAGTATCCTGGCCAATAAGTATTAGAAGCTCAGCAACAATTATGCTAGTTTTTTCTGTTTTTTATCAGCCTGTGAAAAAGCCAATTTTTTTTTTCCATGCAGATGCTTACTCCCTCCCTGTGAAATTGTGGTCTACACAAAAAGAACCTTATTTTTTTGTTTCAGATGCAATTGCTCAGAAATTTAAACCTGCTAAGACATGCTTGATATCTGTGGTACAAATGTTTAACATTTTTCCATCTTCGTTTTGTGAAACAAGACACGATTTTTTTTACTTCAAGAACATGTACTCTCTCCCACTCAGAATGTATGACCTATCCAACAAAGGCTTAAGCCTCATACACACGATCGGACTTTGTACAAACTTTCCCGTGGACTTTTGTACAAAGGGCGTAGTCCACAAGTTTGTATTGCATACACACGATCGGACTTTTTGACAACAAACACGAACGTAGTGACGTCACAATGTACTACTACTTCAAAAGAGGACGTTCAATGACTCCAGCGCCACCTTTGGTCAACTTCTGTATTGTAGTCTGATCTTTTGCATTGGTCCTGAGCATGCGTGTTTGTACCTTGTACAAAAGTCCGATGCTTTTGCGTACACACGATCGGACTTTGCTCCATCGGACTTATGTTGTCAAGTTTGTCCATTCGCACAGCCAACAAAAGTCCGATGAAAACAGAAAAAGTTTGTCCGATGGAGCGTACACACGGTCGGATGTTGCTCCAAAACAGCTAATTTGCATGTTTGTTGTCAAAAAGTCCGACCGTGTGTACGGGCCTTTATTGTTCAAATCTATGTTTTTTTCCATCTTTGGTTTAAAAAAAGAAGACATCAATATTTTTATTTTACCTCAGAAATTGTAACCAAGCCAATAAAAGCTTCAAAAGTATGCAGCAAAGGTGCATTTTTTTTCTTTAAAATTTGAAACAGACGCTATTTTTCTTCCCAGATGCAATATGCCTGCTCAGTGGCTAATACATTTTAGCCTGTCTCCTAAGCATAACATACAGAAAGAACAGTGGACATTGGGACTTTGTATGAGGCGTGTCAGGAAAAAATACATAAATAATAAATAATGAAAATGTTATTTATTGAACAATCAAAATTTAGACATTCCATGATCACCCATCGTATAGTTTCAAAAAAGGTAAAGCTAGTAGAAAGCTGACACCTAAAAAAAAAATGTACATAAGTAAAATAAACGAATCTTGCACTGGTACATAATGGTACATACATACACAATTGCATGGTGAGCATGGTACATACATACATAATTGCATGGTGAGCATGGTACATACATACACAATTGCATGGTGAGCATGGTACATACATACACAATTGCATGGTGAGCATAAAATATCAAAGCCACAAATCTCTTGACATCTTAAAAAACTTGATGCATTTGTTAGGGTTAAGGGTTGGGGCTAGGGTTAGGGTTTTCCCTTGAAGAACAAGGTCAGGAGGCATGTCCCCAAAGGTCAAAGGTCAGGAAGTGTGGCTCACCCCCACCAAACTGCCTACCCAAGCTAAGTCGGGGAATGACCCTAGTTGGGGAATGAACCAATTTGGGGAAAGCATTTGCGTTTTGTTTTTATTTATCCACTGACCACTCCACTTTTTTCTCACTAAGGTGTATGTTTATCCAAAAGAGATAATTTATCTAATTTCAGTTCTCTGCAGTTCTCAGAGAAAAAACTTTTCCTTTGGCATCCTATTTATGAAGCGGAGAACATTTGTTCTTAGAAGGAGAAGAAAGGAGAAGTTTTTGCTCGGAGAACATCTGAGATCTGAATAGACGGAGGAGGGCTGCCTGTGATCTCCTGAAATACCGGAGTTACAGAGCATCTGAGTTTTAAAAGTGAAACCAAAGTTAAAAAGACCATGTAATTACATGAAAATAATAAGCACTAAACATACATTTTGGCCCTTTAGCGCACAGGTTATTTTAATACACATTTTAGTATGGTTTGTAACGCACATTTTGGTGCTTCTTTTAGCATGTAGTTTTGACATTTCGTTCAAGTGCATTTTGATTTGCTTTTTATGAGTATTTTGGCAAACAGCACATTTACTAGCCACTTTTGCTTTGCCTTCAACAATTAATGGCACAGCAAGCATATAATGCATTTTGCATTGTGTTTCTGGAATGCACACAAAAACGCAGGTAGAAAAATTTGCCTAAATACATTTTAAAAAAGCACCAAAATGCACATAAAAATGTGCTAAAATGTTTTAAAAAAATGAGCCAAAATGTGTGTTGAAATAAAGCAGCAAGAAGTGCATCAAAAACTGTACCAAAATGCACACAAAAAAGGCCCAAAGAGCCATTGAACATTTTTTTGGGAATGGAGCGTTGTGCATTTTTTCAATGCGCATTTTGGAACGTTGGTAGTGTATTTGTCAAATGACAAAATGTGTGTCAAAATGCATGTCTGCTAACTGCATTTGGGGTGCCATTAACAATGAATGGCACCCAAAAGCGCATTGCTTATTTCGACACAATTTTACAGCAGGGTCCTACAAGAAAATACATTATAACTATATTGTGTGTGTTTGTGTGTATATATATATATATATATGTATATGTATATGTGTGTGTGTGTAAAACGCATATATAGTTATTATTTATATCAATATTTAAGCTTGTTGTTGCTGACATTATAAAGAAATAAGCCTCCTTCCTCACATCACAGCAGCTTCTCACCCATATTCTCCAACTCTAAGCTGGAGAATCTGGGACGGAGCTATTTTGCAGATATGGCCAGTGAGATTTTCAGATCTCACCCTCATAAACTGGTCATCTGTATAAACGTGAACGACAGAAGGGTGTGTCCTGTGATGAGACATGAAGAACATGTTCTCCACCACTCCTCATCTCAGCTTCATAAACTGGCATACCTGAGAGATCAACCGTGATCATCAGGATCTCTATATATATATATATATATATATATATATATATATATATATATATATATATATATGTATATATATATGTATATATATGTATATATATGTATATATATATATATATATATATATATATATATGTATATATATATGTATATATATATATATATATATATATATATATATATATATATATATATATATATATATATATGTATATATATATATATATATGTATATATATATGTATATATATATGTATATATATATATATATATATATATATATATATATATATATGTGTATGTATATATATATATGTATGTATGTGAGTACACCCTGCACATTTTTGCAAATATTTAATGTGACAACACTGAAGATATTAAACTTTGCTACAATGTAAAGTAGTGAGTGTACAGCTTGTATAACAGTGTAAATTTGCCATCCCCTCAAAATAACAACACACAGCCATTAATTTCTAAACCGCTGGCAACAAAATTGAATACACACCTAAGTGAAAATATCCAAATTTGGCCTAGGCCATCTTTATACAGAGCAACAATTCTTTTTTTCAGATCCTCAGAGAGTTCTTTGCCATGAGGTGCCATGTTGAACTTTCAGTGACCAGGATGAGAGAGTGAGAGCGATAACTCCAAATTTACACACCTGTTCCCCATTCACACTGGGGAACTTGTCACGTGACACCGGGGAGGGAAAATGGCTAATTGTGCCCAATTAGGACATTTTAACTTAGGGGTGTACTCACTTTTGTTGCCAGCGGTTTAGACATCAATGGCTGTGTGTTGAGTTATTTTCAGGGGACAGAAAATTTACACTGTTATACAAGCTGTACACTCACTACTTTACGTTATAGACAAGTGTAATTTCTTCAGTGTTGTCACATAAAAAGATATAATAAAATATTTTCACAAATGTGAGGGGTGTAAACACACACACAAACACACACACACACACACACACACACACACGCATTCATATACTTTTTTCAGATCAATGTGGGCTACATGTGTTTTCACCTAATCATAGATGATAACTGGCGATCCTTGAGCTGATGTGTAAGCATTTAGGCTTTTTGTCCCTTCTAGAATGTTTTTTCCCTCCTGGAGAACCATTAACCACCATACAATTTTTTAACTTACTTTCATAGATGTCTCTTGTACTATACTCCTGATGAGTGGACAGGCTCCATGAAATGTCTTGAGTTTTTTAAGATATCAAGAGATTTGGGGCTTTCATATTTTATGCTTACCAAGCAATTGTGTATATATATACCATTACAGTTGTGCTCATAAGTTTACGTATCCTGGAAGAATCTATGATTTCTTGCCCATTTCTCAGAGAATATGAATGATAATATAAAACATTTCTTTCACTCATGGTTAGTGTTTGGCTGAAGTTTTTTTTTTAAATTATAAATCAACTGTGTTTAAATCATAATGACAGCAGAAACGACTTAAATGACCCTGATAAAAAGTTTACATACCCTGTTGATTTTTGCCTGATAACATACACACAAGATGACACAAAGGGGTTTGAATGGCTATTGAAGGTAACCATCCGCACCTGTGATCTGTTTGCTTGTAATTCGTGTGTGTGTATAAAAGGTCAATGAGTTTCTGGACACCTGACAGACCCTTGCATCTTTCATCCTGTGCTGCACCGACGTTTCTGGATTCTGAGTCATGGGCAAAGCAAAATAATTGTCAAAGGATCTGCGGGAAAAGTTAGTTGAACTGTATAAAACAGAAAAGGGATATAAAAGGATATCCAAGTAATTGAGAATGGCAATCAGCAGTGTTCAAACTCTTATCAAGAAGTGGAAATCGAGGGGTTCTGTTGAAACCAAATCACAGTCCACTAAAGGGGGCAATACATACACTGTATTAAGAACTGGGGTATGTAAACTTTTGATCAGAGTCATTTGTCTAGTTTCTGTTATTATGATTTAAAAAGAGTAAACACAGTTGATTGATAATAAATGGCTTCAGCCAAACACTAACCATGAGTGAAATAAAAGTTTTTGTGTTATCATTCAGATTCTCAGAAAAATGGCCAAGAAATCATAAATTATGCCAGGGTATGTAAACTTATGAGCACAACTGTATGTACCAGTGCAAGATGAATTTATTTTACTTATGTAAGTTTTTTAGATGTCAGCTCCCTGCTAGCTTTACATTTTTGTGAAACTATACTATGGATGATCATGGAATGTCTAAATTTTGTTTGTTCAATAAATATCATTTTCATTATATATTATTTATGTATTATTTTTTTCTTGACACACCTCATACAAAGATCCAATGACCACTGTCCTTTCTGTATGCTATACAATAGGGATGGAGGCCTGTCACAGTGGTTGTGTAAGGTCACATTTTTTCCTCTATATGCAATATTTGGGTGGAAGACATCCCGGTCTACAGTGGCCTGTCACACCACTATCTCTGACCATTTAGTCTATTTTTATTTTCAATATTAAATTTTTTCCTATTATCAGCAGATTACACTTTAATACTGTCCATCTTCATTGCCGAATTCATATTTTACATCTAGCTGATAGCCCATGCCATTGGGGATGGGGGTTGCCAGACTTCTGTCTGATCCCAGGCTGCGATGCGCGGCAGCACTTTCCCTTCGCATCCCTGCTTGGGGTGTGGACGGGCTTGTCCTTCCACACATCAGTGTCATATATTTACACCCCGCTATTGTCAATCTTACACCAATGGGTGGGTGGATTTACTTCCGGCGCATGTCCCAGTTGTGGTTCACACTCCTGCCACCCTTGTATATTTGGCATCCAGCATGACGTTGGCGGGGACCCACCATGAGTCTCAGATACAAGAGCCGAGTCCCAGCCAGCAGATCATTTTCATTGCCACGTTCACCAGAGGGGCACTGGAACTTCTTTCTCACTTCATGCAACCACACACATAAGAATCAAGTTGTTTTTCCACGACCTCACTTATAAACCTTTGCTTATTTATCTATTCACCAATCCACTTTTTTCTCACTATGTGTTTTGGTGTTGGTTTTATTTCACTTTTAAATCTTATTTCAGTCTTGAACCTATATACTTTGGTTGATTAGCTTAATACTATATCACCATATGTCTTTTTCGCCTCTTTTCCTTATTTTTGGTTTTGCTCACTTTGGTGTTTCCTTGGGGCTTTTTGACACATCATGTGAACACATCTACCCCCACTGACCATATTTTATTAATTTATATGTACACATATTCATATACTTTTTTCAGATCAATGTGGGCTACATGTGTTTTCACCTAATCACGGACTGCACTGTGACAACTGGCTGGCTCCTTGGCTGTTTGTCTGGGCCAGGGTGGCTTTTCCTGCCTCAGCCGTGGGTTAAACATTTGTTGGAAGCCCATACCCCTCTTTTTAGATGGTGGGCGATCCTTGAGTGGATGTGTAAGTATTTCAGCTTTTTGTCCCTTCTAGAATTTTTATTTTTACCCCTTCCAGGGAACCATTAACCACCATACTATTTTTTACTTACATTTATATATATCTCTTATACCATAGTCCTGATGAGTGGATATGCTCCAAGAAATGTGTCAAGTTTTTTAAGATGTCAAGAGATCGGTGGCTTTCATATTTTATGCTTACCATGCAATTGTGTATGTACAGTATATACCACTATGTACCAGTGCAAGATGAGTCTATTTTACTTATGTACATTTTTTAGATGTCGGCTCTCTACTAACTTTACCTTTTTTTGAAACTATACTATGCATGATCATGGAATGTCTAAAGTTTCTTTTGTTCAATAAATATTATTTTCATTATGTATTATTTTTTCGTGACATGCCTCATACAATGTCCCAGTGATCACTGTTCTTTCTGTATGGTATACAATAGGGGTGGAGGCCTCTCATGGATGGTGGTTGTGCCAGGTCAAATTTTTCCTGTCTATGTCTCCTAAGCATGTCATTTGAAGGATGTTTGTGTTTTCATTGTTGCAATTTAGGTCCCCAGTGAATGATAAATGTAACATTTTTATTTTTCATTGATACATGGCCTCCAGACCAGTGGTTCTCAATCTCAGTCCTCAAGTACCCCCAACAGGCCATGTTTGCAGGTTTTTATTTATCTTGCACAGGTACTTTAAATTGAGTCAATGGCTTGGTATGTTGGACAGCTATTTGATGTAAGAAAAATTTCCAAAACATGGCCTGTTAGCCCTTATACACACGGTCGGACATTCGGACGGAAAATGTCCGATCGGACCGTGTTATCGGATAATCGACCGTGTGTGGGCTCCATCGGACTGTTTCCGTCGGAATATCAGAGGGACCAAGTTTTCCAGCTTGCCTATAAAATTTTCTGACAACATGATCCGATCGGACTTTGTCCGATCATGTGTAGAGAATTCCGATCAGACAAAGTGCCACGCATGGTCAGATCAAATTCCTAAACCAAAGCTATTGGCTACTAGCCTGAACGTAGTCCCGTCGTAACGAAATAACGTCATCACGTTCTGAACGATCGGATTTTCTGACAACTTTGTCCGACCGTGTGTATGCAACAGTTTTGGACAAAATCCGTCGGACAAAATCCGTCGGACAAAATCCGTCGGACAAAATCCGTCGGACAAAATCCGTCGGACAAAATCCATCGGACAAAATCCGACGGATTTGGTTGTCGGAATGTCCGACCGTGTGTACAAGGGCTAAGGGGTACTTGAAGACTGAGGTTGAGAATCACTGCTCCTGACTACTGTCCAGATCCCCCCTCCCTTTCACAATCCCTTGCCTATTAGTCCAGAAAATATGCATTACTAATTTCTAAGTTTCAGCTCCCATTTTTTCAAAAGAGTTCAGATTTTGAATCCTAACTTCAGTGTTGTTCACAGAACCAAACTCGAGTACATTCAGCTCATCTCTCTACTACTGAGCATCAAAACCTACAGTACTTATTCACCCTAAACCAGCTGTGTAGTATCTCCTAGTTAGATACATGCCCTCTTATTATGAAAATGTAGCCACATAAATGCTTTCCAATAGAAATTTCACTTTACTGTGGTTCTGTGGTTAGATTGTGGTTTATTAAGAAGGATAAAGGAGCCACGTTGATGGATTCTATTGAGAGTATACTGAGGAAAAAAGCATTTTATGTGCTTGTTCATATGACCAGTTCCTTCACAAAGTTTCTATTTTAAGCATATTTTCTTCTCTAACCTATCAGCCATTCGATGTGGCTCCAAGCCCTCCACTACTTCATATCCCCAATGGTCAAGTTAATTGGTGTCACCTCAGTGGTCATTAGATACTTTAGGAAAAAAGTAGACCATGCAGATTAATTCATATTGATGTTTTTATATCTGTACTGAGATTTCTTACACAATTTTGCCCGAGTCATTATAGCATTACTGTCTGCAAAAGTGAAAACAATGGACAGTGCTTCTGTGTATTACTCTGATTGACAAGCTGAGTCAGCTTACCATCATCTCTAACTGTGTAGCCTTTCATCAAATTCAATCCAGGATGACAAGAGACTATTACACAGGCAGACACACTCTGCATCACTAACGTGATTTCCTTATGGTATGCAGAAGTATGCCTGCTAAAGGGTTTATTTGTATTCATTAGTGAACTTTTTATCATTTGGCTCAAAGCTGAATGATGCAAGTATCCATTAAATGCCATTAGTTCTATTTATTGTTAGGGGGTCATTACACATGAACAGCTAAGAAATGTTATAACATTAAATGAAATAGAAGCAGTAATTATAGGTATAAATCCTCAGTTCCTTTGTGCTTGAACACCCAATTGCAGAGAGAATGAGTTAGCAGTAACAAAAATACAGAGATTTGTAATCGAAACACAAGCTGGGAAACCTTCTAAAGGATGGTACTGAACTTTTTCTGCACTAAAATGGAAATAGGTACAAAAATTACAAATAACTATAACATTGGCATACAACGTTCCCTTTAAATATGTTTCCTTTTTATAAAACCTAGCTCTAGCCAAAACGTAATTTTACTTTTAGAGTTCGGATGAGTTAAAACCTTTGTGGGTTTTTACTGTTTATCTAAACTTGGCCATATAAAGTTTTTTTTTTTTAATTTACTGTAGATTCCTTCATCCTCTCTGTATTCCTTCATCCTCGCTATACAGCACTGATTTTTTTAATCTCCCACTGAGGCTATTGTGTTCTGATAGCCTGCACTAGAGGTTGGTAGAATACATGAACAGTGGCTGCATCTGATTGGATGAAGCTACTGTTTGGGCAAACATTTTCCAACTGGTGGGAGTGTGATAGCAGGGTCACCAATGGGAATAATTTCAGTCAGTTCATCAGGAACTGGCCAAAAGTTGTTTATTGTTTGGCCAGCATAACTTGTAAAGACCAGTTCAGGTGGGGTCAGTAACAAGAATTGAGGCGGTAGCTCTACCCTAACTGTGTCTGTCTGTCCTATATCTGCACCATATGTCTATTTAGGTATACTATAAGCAGAATCAACTATACGGCATTTTGCACATTAAGACCCCTTTCACACCACACCGCCCATTGCTTCGGCGGTAAAACGCTGCTATTTTTAGCGGCGTTTTACCGCCGGATTTGCGGCGCATTTTGGCCGCTAGCGGGGCGCTTTTACCCCCCGCTAGCGGCCGTGAAAGGGTTAAAAACGCCGGCAATACGCCGCAATAGCTGCGTTTTGCCGGCGGTATTACAGTGCTGCCCCATTGATTTTAATGGGGAGCAGTGGTGGAGGAGCGGTAAACACACCGCTCCTTCACCGCTCCAAAGAAGCTGCTGGCAGGACTTTTTTCTGACGTCCTGCCAGTGCACCGCTGTAGTGTGAAAGCCCTCAGGCTTTCACACTACATACAATGGTGCAGCTTCTTTAGGGCGAATTGCAGGCGCTATTTCTAACGCTATAGGGCCTGCAAAACACTTTTACACAATTTTCCAGCTTGAACAAATATTGCAATATATGAAAACCAGGAATCACAGTTTTTATACAAAAATTTGCTTGCAATATGTAATGCGATATAGCATTGTGCAGAGGGTTCATTTGAAATCTTCTAGTTAAATATAGACAGATCCTTTTAGCATCTGATGTGATGTACAGTATATGTATGATATTTGGATTTGAGCAAAGGCACTTTTCCATTTTTATTACATAGTGCAGGTCAGTGATCAGATCTCAGTAGCTTTCCCCAACTATGTCTGTCTCTTCCATATGAGCACTGCCCATTAAAGTGGTTGTAAACCCTCCCCCACAACTTTGTCCCATGTAAATCACCATAAAAAACCCTAATAAACACTGCTTGTAGATATCTCCTTACTTGCTTAGTATTGTTGTAATCCTTTTTGTTCTTTAGAATGACATCACTGAGCATGCCCAGATCTCCCCTAATTTACAGCACACTCTCTATGCCTTATCTATCTGTTATCAGGACTTCCTACTGCACAACACTGAACTCCCAGGAAACCGAAGCCCCTTGCCTCTCTCCTTTCAGGAGGTTACATTTATGCTGTGCACCTTACAGCTGTAAGGTAATTACCTAGTGCATTCACAGGCTCGGTGGACACCTGAATATCACTGCTACTGTTTGGATATTGTTTGCCACATATGTGTGAAGCTTGTTTCACTATTGTGTGGAGGACGTTATTCACTTTTTATATAGACTTTCACTTTGAGTGACACCATCACTTCTTTATTGCTTTTATTTATTTATTTCACTTGTTTTTCACGTACATATATTTATTAATTTTACTGACATATTTATAAGTGTGTATTTTTTATCAAGATATCTATAAGTGTGTATATTATTTATATCTGGTGTTTTTTCTTTGTTTATATTGCTTTTTTGTGTAGTTTTGCACATCAGCACTTTATTGGAGCTAGTATTAATATAGTAGCCATTTTCTGGTAACACGATTCACTTTATATGTGAGAGTTGTTCTCCTGTTCACGTTAACGATATTTCATCACTTTTAACATTTATATATTCACGCTGGGAGCGCAACACCACTATTTATTATCATTGAACTCCCAGGAGGCTGCTAATCACTCCTACACACCATGTGACCATGTGACCTAACATACCGTGTAAAGCACGGCATGGGACAGAAATAACTGCAGTCTTATCAGCTGAAGCTGATAGGACTCATACCGGCGAACACTACATAATCAGCACAAGTAAATACTATGAAATAAAACAAGTCAGCTATGAACAGGGAAGCAGGGTTGCCATAGAAACGTTGGATTGAGAAGGAGGCTTAGTTAACAGTACAGGAAGTGCTCATGTAAGGGTGGAAATACACTCCACTGTGGACTCAGAAAACAATACTTAAGATGGCGCTACCTAACCCTTGGAAACAAGTTTTTTAAAGTTTCTTTAAACAGTAAGTAATATGTGATTTGGGGTGGATTACAGTGGCTATAGTCTGATAATGACTTATTATAATGGACTAAATGAAAAGAAGCATCAGAGTGGGAGAGTTTACTTCCTTTTTAAAGTATTTGTGTTGTTATGGACATTTTTACTTGAGAAATTAGTTTGAGGTGATCGTAGCCGTATTAGTGCACTTGCAACAAGAACGCTTGTGTGCTGTCCATAATTCTTTCTTATTTGCACTAACATCCACATTTTCAGGACAATCTTTCAAGGTGTTCCCCTTCTTCAAGAACCAAGCAGTACTAATACACACATTTTTTTAGCAGAATGTTAAGTAAGGCAATCTCTGAGGTAAAAAATTGTAGAAAAAGTGTTAAAACCATTATTCACAAACACTACTATTTTACTACAAGATATAACCAATTTTCTGAACAAGAGCAACAATATATATAGCATATACCACCAAATATACTTCTAGTCAATGTGTAGAAATATTGTAGAATCTCTTTACAGTAACATCCCTGATAATCACAAGGATGGGATTGCTGCATGTCACGGATTTTTATCATCAACATGAAACCACAAATACAGCTCTGAAGATGTTACATATTCATTTTTATACACAAATACTGCACTTTCAATAATGACATCTACACTCAGTGTATGGATGCTGCTATGGAAAGTAAAATGGCACCCTAATATGCAAACCTATTTATGGCTGACCTGGAGGACAAATTTCTTAAAGGGGTTGTAAACCCTCAAAGTTTTTCACCTTAATGCATTTATGCATTAAGGTGAAAAAACTCCTGTGATGCAGCAGCCCCCCAGAGTCCTCCTTTTACTTACCTGAAACTGGTATTTCGAGTGACAGGGATGAGCACACCAGCTCCAGCTGCTGTCTCGGGTCCGGATTGGATATATTGATACCAGAGCAGCCATTGGCTCCCGCTACTGTCAATCAAATCCATTGAAGCAGGAGCCAGGGGATCGGCCGAGTCCTGCTGTCTGTGTCAATGGACACAGTAGCAGGACACAGTAGCGCACCCGCACGAGTGCCCCAAGGGAGAGTGGCTCTCCAATGGGGCACTCAAGAAGAGGAGGAGCCAGTAGTGCTGCTGAGGGACCCCAGAAGAGGAGGCAAGTATGACATGTTTGTTTTCTGTTTTTTTAAACAAACCCTTACATATACTTTAACATTGTACAACAAAAGCCATATAGATACTATCTGTCACATACCTTGTAGCAGTGCCTGAAGTGTAGAAGGGGACCTGTCTTACAGCCTTGGCTCAGGGGCCACTGGAGTTGTGACTTTGAGAGCGCAATGAGGTAAGAGTGCCTGTGAGATTCACTGTAGCTGGCATGGATGAGTAGATGATGAATCACCAGAACAGACTGGACCGTGAATGGCAGCTGGCAGCAGCAGATGCGGGTCAGCGACCCCGGGCACTGAGTGATGTAGAATAAGTGGCAGGCTGGAACAGGGTGGTCAAACACAGGTAAACAGATATAGCAAGAGTGGCAGGCAGAGAAGGGTCCATCAGCAACAGGGGATCAGGCAAATAGTAGTTTAGCTGAGTCAAGGTAAGCCAAGGTCAGGATTGGAGATAGCAGGTGTAGTCAGCAGAGCTGGGTCAATACAGGTATCAAGACAGGTACAGATTCAGAACTCAGCTGCAGATCAGACAGCACTACACTACGGCAGCTGCTCTTTTAAAGGCCTATATGCACCAATCAAATGGTAGTGTGCACACGTCTGGGGCATGTTCCTGCGTATGCAAATACACACATGCCACTGCCTGGCTCAACGGGCGACCATGGAAACCTGTGCGCGCATGCACACAAGCACGCACATCTGCCCTGCTGCAGCACGTTCCTGACATTGCCCCCTCCCAAGGGGCACCCTCTGGATGCCTAACTGGCCTCTCTTTTCTGAGTGGGCAAGAAAAAAGGCTCAAATAACCCACTTGTGTGGATATTACATTCGGGCTCCCAGGAATTGTCTTCCATATGGTACCCTTTCCACTTTATTAAGTATTGTACCTGATTTCACCTTTTCCTGCAATCTAGAATGGCCTTCACTTCATATTCCTCATTACTATCAACCAGAACAGGTTCTGGTGGTCTATAGCCTCTGTCAGGGAAGGGATCTGGTACTGCAGGTCTTAACCATAAAACATGGAATACAAGATGTATTTTGAATGAGTCAGGTAAAGAAAGTTTATACAATACCTAATTTTGCTTTCTCTTCAATGAAAATGGTCCAATAAACTTGGGTGCCAGCTTCTTTGATGGGCATGCCAACCTGAGGTTTGTGGTAGAAAGCCATACCAAATTGCCCAGCTGCAGATTCAGTTCCCCTCTTCTCTTTTTATTGAAAGCCTTCTTGTCTGCCTGTGCCATTGCTACCAGATCTTGTTATTGCGATTGAGAAAATCCATGGTGCTCTGGACTGCTGGAACTGTGGACTCTGGTATTAAGTCAGGTAGAAATGATAGATGACAACCATAATTGGCAAAGAAAGGGGACTGTCCAGTAACTGAGTAACTGGCATTGTTATAGGCAAATTCCGCTAATGGCAGTAATGAAACCTAATCGTCCTGATCAAAGGACGTGAAACATTGAATGTAGTGTTCAAGTGTCTGATTAGTTCTCTCTGTTTGCCCATTCGGGGGTGGTAAGCTGAGGATAAGGCCAACTCAAGCTTCAAAAGTTCACACAAGGCCTTCCAGAAATGTGAAGTGAATTGCACACCTCGATCCTACACAATGTTTGCAGGGATTCCGTGCAATCTAACAATTACTTTGCTAAACACTCGGGCAGTTTTTATAGCAGATGGAGTGCTCTTTAAAGGCAGAAAATGTGCCATCTTGGATAATCAGTCCACTACTAAAAATATTGTTGTGCATCCCTTTAGAAGATAGGAGTTCCACAATAAAATCCATAGAAATCATTCTCCATTGTCTATTAGGAGCAAGGTAAAGGTTTCAGCAGACCCCAAGCCCTGCTTCTTGCCATCTTGTTTTGGATACAGACAGAACATGAATTCATATATTACTTGATATTTCTTCTAGACCAGGCCACCAGAATGTACACTGTACCATCTCAAAAGTCTTATAGATGCCAAAATGACCTGCCAGTGGATGATCCTGAAGCAACCTCAAAACGTACGCACGCGGGAAGTTTCTGACCTGATAATAGCCCTCAAGTGTCCCACACAAAGGAGAGGAAACTGCCCAAAATAATCACAAAAAATAAATGTAAATAATTAACCAGCTGCTATGAAGTGTAAAACATAAAATCCAATATATAAAATACATATCTGCTACATATAATTCTACAGACATACATATACTTAAAAAATTATTTGGAGCTGAGAACTTCATTGAGGCCAGGGTTGGAAGTAGCTTTTAAATAAGTCCACCTAGCCTAGATTATTTTTACCATAATCACCACTCCTTGTATCTTCATAGACTCTACCTAGTGCCACAAAAAATGGATGACAGTATGTAAAAAAAAAATATGAATTATTTTATCTATTTTTTCCAAATCTATTTTTATTGTAAACAAGAGATGGGATACATAAAGAGAAAAGATTGTACGATATATAAAGTCCAGTACAACATATTAGTACACAATATCAGAATTAGCACTCATAAGTATACAATATACATGAACAGGGTGCAGCATAAAACAGTTGGACATTATGGGTGACTATGCCGAAATGAAATAGAGTAGTTACATGGAGGTCTTGGATACTGTATTTAAACAGCCTGCTGTAGTTTCCCTATGGATAAACATCAGGAAGCCTTCTAGTTAGAGAATATTTGAACCTCTATGTCTTGTGTAAAACATCCATGCTATTTATGTAGGCGAGGGGTACAGATCATGTAGGATGTTGGGCTTAGGAGTAATCTTGGGCGGGCTCACTATGGGGGGTGTTGTCCTGGGCTGATTGTCTAATGTCAATTATTGCTTACACAGTGTTTTCAGAGGTTAGCAGCCTAGTGTCTCCAGATCTGCTATTTCCTTATAATCCTTTATAATCTGGGTGAGATTTATCCCAGAGGTTGGCATGTCCTTGCACAGCTGCAATCAACTGATGTTGTGTGACCTCCCTCCTGGTCATGTCTGAACGTGTGGCTCTCTCATAGAAAAGATGGAGACGATGGACAGGGTCAAAAGATACATCCTGTAAAGCCAGGAAATTAAGTACAGAGACAACACACCTTTTTTTTACTAAAAGAACGTTGAAACTTGAAGTTTATAAGAGATAAGAGGAGTTTAGGAGAGACTGACGTTTTTACAGCTCCTAAAGTTCTCTAGAAAATGCGATAGAGAAAGGTATTTTTTCCTGCCTCTGAACATCCCTGACAGAAAATGCCTGTAGTAGTCATAATGTGCAAAGACACATAGAACACAATAGAAGTGCTTCTAGAGGCAGGTGAAAAAAACGTCAAACGCCTGTAGAATCAATGTTTTTTAAGTCCAGTGTGCATGGAACCTAAAGGGTGTTATTTGCCGTTTTGCGGAACGTACATTAAGGAGGTCCATGGTAGTTGACGTAGTGGAATAGGGTAGAACGCATTTTCAATGTTTATCCATGCTTTAGTATGAATAGTGGTGAATGTTCCAGTCTATTATTCTTGTCAGCTGGCAGGCCCAGTGATATTTATCAATGTCTGGAAAGCCAATGCCACCTTTTAACTTGGATAGATTTAGTCTCTCATAACTTAGTCTAGGGCGTGATTTACCCACACAAATTCCATACAGGCTCTGCGATATGAAGTATAAAAGCCCTGTGGGAGTTTTATGGCAACCTCTTGCATTATGTATAGTATTCTTGGGAGGATGTTCATTTGATTATTGACCACAAGAAGATACCCGCCAACCATGACTTGAGATCATTCTGAATGGTTTGAGAGCTAATTTTTGGTGTACAAATTGGACCATTTAGAGGGTAATTCCGATGGAGTCACGACGGGCAGAGGAGAACATATGGTTCAGGCCTCTTTCCCATTTGCTTATAGAAGGTAGGGTAATTGGTTCTGCCAGGAAGGTCAGGAGGTTATACGTTGTAGATAAAACCCATGGAAGAGTACCATCTGTCGATCAGTATTCCTCGAATGTCATTAAGGGTTTGCTAAAACGTTGCAGGTTTGGTATGGATGTGAGGTTGTGTCTTAATTGGAGGGCGGTCCAAAAGGGCAGCTTAAATGGACCCGTGTGACTTCTTAGTATATCCAGAGAGGATCAAAAACTGTTTATCAGAAAGTGTTGTACTAGGGTGCGGTTTACTGTGTTTAGAGTTTCGCTAACTGGACCTGTGTTGCTTCTTAGTATCTCCAGAGAGGGCCACAAACTATTTATCAGGAAGAGTTGTACTTGGGTGCAGTTTGCTGTGTTTAGTGTTTCGCTAACTTGGAGGTCTAGCCCAGGTGGATTTCCTATAATGGGAAACAACGGTGAATCATAGATAGCGGTTGTTTAAAGCAAGTGTGTGAGCCTATGAGAAGCCTTGTAGGTGTTTTTACAGCAGTGCTGGTAAGTGATCATAGCACCAGATAGCTTCCTTTAATGGCACGTGTGTTTGGGCCTGTTCCAACCATGTCTAGAACATAGAATCATGATGACGGCACTAGTCAATGACTCTACCTAGATGGGTTGCTTGATAGTATTTTCGCAAATCAGGAATCGCCAAACCACCGCTGAGCTTGGTAAGGGACAGAAGGGGACGAGGTAAACAAGGTTTCTTATTTTCCAAGATAAATCCATTGAACAGAGTATGCACCTGAAGTGGGATTTGACTTGGAAATGCCTGGAGTAGACAGAGGAACTTGGGCAGAATATACATCTTAATAAGGTTACACCTACCAAACCAGGAGTGAAGGCCCTTGTGCCTGGATTCCAACAGGGTCTGGGTTTTAGTCAGCAGGGGTGGAAAAGGTACAAAGGTATGGGACAAGTCAGCAGGGACAAAAGTGCCCAGGTATTTCAGGGCAGTAGATGTCTATTTGAAATTGAAATTAGAGCAAAGCTCTGACATAAGGACTGCCACAGACTTGAGCGTAGAATACTTAAGGAAAAGTCTCTGCCACAGACTTGAACGTAACTGAGGGACATAGACAAAATTATAGAGCTATCATACAGTACAAGTATCTCTCAGCCGGTCCGGCGATACAGTATGAGTGTGGATCCATGAAGTATCCTTCAACTGAGCCTCCAGGCTCCTTCAGAGAAGCCAGCCTTCTGCATAGCCTTCTCCTGAAGGGTCCTCCCCTGGATGCTTCTCCAGTTGCTGGGCCTCTCCTTAGATGAGACAGCACTGGACCACCCTTGAATCACCAGGCCTTGACATCCATTCAGGCCTGTCCCTGCAGTTGCTTCGCCTTGGGCTATCTAGCCCCGAGACTTGGAAATGCATGGAACCGCAGCCCAGGCCAGGAGGGCCATGGGCGCTGGTCAGGAGGACCAGAACCAAACAGACAGAAAATCCTCTGGCACGGAACTCCATTACACGTGATGTCAGCACCTTAAATACCACCTCCCAGAGTGCACAGCAGGAGAACA
This sequence comes from Lithobates pipiens, assembly GCF_037356315.1. Lineage (NCBI taxonomy): Eukaryota > Metazoa > Chordata > Amphibia > Anura > Ranidae > Lithobates > Lithobates pipiens. Next base: position 9,157,042 of record NW_027507685.1, on the reverse strand, counting down.
CTCCCACTGAGCTGGTTCCGAGAAAACATGGCACTCAATATACCCAGCTAAACAGCGTTCTACCACTTGCCGGTGACAGCGACAGCTGCGGCCAAGGAGACCCCAGTGCAACCCAGCTGGACTGGTACTGAAATCATAATTTGGTTAAAATTAGCCTTAAAACCCAACTGTGGTTTCAGGAATATTAATTTTCAAAAACATATAGTGCATGCTTGTGAGGAGCCAGCGCTATACTATCAAACAGTTTTTTTTATTTCGTTCAATTATACTATACAGTGTTTTTAGGTTTTGGTTGGTTACACCCCCCCCCCCCCTTTTTTTTTAGATTCCCTTTGTGGAGAGTTTTAATGTACCAACTGTTGTCCATATTTAAATAATGTGACCCATGTCTTTTACTCAGACTGCGTCTCTTTGTTCTCTACAGATGATTTAATTTCTGCACATAATAATATGCTTTCATAGATGGCTTTCAAATAAATAGGACGTCGCAATTTGTGCTGTGTAATTGCACCGTCTGGAATGCACATTATCAATGTTCACATTGAGGGACTATTTCTCCTTCCTGGTCAGCCGTGGAATGCACGTTTGCTGTGCTTTTGAGGCGCGTGACATTACTGCATCACACAGCGTCTCTTGGCATGATGGGCGTATTATTTCTCTTTCCTGGTTAGCTGTGGAACGCACGTTTGTTGTGCCTTTGAGGCGCGTGACATTATTACGTCACACTGCTTCCCTTGGCGTGATGATCGGTCTGTACTGCGTTCCGCCTGAGTGAGGCATGACACGCAGATAGCTCTCTTAAATTGAGGCTTGTGGCGCAGACAGGTTGTCATGTGCCGATTGCAACGCAATATCCCTTTCCATCTTTGGCAAAATAGAAAGTAATTTTTGGAAGAGTCTGGAACACATTGGGGGTTTGGCTCTCATGATTGGGGTCATGTTTTCTATATACAGTGCCTTGCGAAAGTATTCGGCCCCCTTGAACTTTTCAACCTTTTGCCACATTTCAGGCTTCAAACATAAAGATATAAAATTTTAATTTTTTGTGAAGAATCACCAACAAGTAAGACACAATTGTGAAGTAGAACGAAATCTATTGGATATTTTAAACTTTTTTAGCAAATAAAAAACTGAAAAGTGGTGCGTGCAAAATTATTCGGCCCCTTTACTTTCAGTGCAGCAAACTCACTCCAGAAGTTCAGCGAGGATCTCTGAATGATCCAATGTTGTCCTAAATGACTGATGGTGATAAATAGAATCCACCTGTGTGTAATCAAGTCTCTGTATAAATGCACCTGCTCTGTGATAGTCTTAGGGTTCTGTTGAAAGCACAGAGAGCATCATGAAGACCAAGGAACACACCAGGCAGGTCCGTAATACTGTTGTGGAGAAGTTTAAAGCCGGATTTGGATACAAAAAGATTTCCCAAGCTTTAAACATCCCAAGGAGCACTGTGCAAGCGATCATTTTGAAATGGAAGGAGTATCAGACCACTGCAAATCTACCAAGACCTGGCCGTCCCTCTAAACTTTCAGCTCAGACAAGGAGAAGACTGATCAGAGATGCAGCCAAGAGGCCCATGATCACTCTGGATGAACTGCAGAGAACTACAGCTGAGGTGGGAGAGTCTGTCCATAGGACAACAATCAGTCGTACACTGCACAAATCTGGCCTTTATGGAAGAGTGGCAAGAAGAAAGCCATTTCTCAAAGATATCCATAAAAAGTCTCGTCTAAAGTTTGCCACAAGCCACCTGGGAGACACACCAAACATGTGGAAGAAGGTGCTCTGGTCAGATGAAACCAAAATCAAACTTTTTGCCCACAATGCAAAACGATATGTTTGGTGTAAAAGCAACACAGCTCATCACCCTCAACACACCATCCCCACTGTCAAACATGGTGGTGGCAGCATCATGGTTTGGGCCTGCTTTTCTTCAGCAGGGACAGGGAATATGGTTAAAATTGAGGGGAAGATGGATGCAGCCAAATACAGGACCATTTTGGATGAAAACATGTTGGAGTCTGCAAAAGACCTGAAACTGGGACGGAGATTTATCTTCCAACAAGACAATGATCCCAAACATACAGCAAAATCTACAAAGGAATGGTTCACAAATAAACGTATCCAGGTGTTAGAATGGCCAAGTCAAAGTCCAGACCTGAATCCAATCGAGAATCTGTGGAAAGAGCTGAAAACTGCTGTTCACAAACGCTCTCCATCCAACCTCACTGAGCTCGAGCTGTTTTGCAAGGAAGAATGGGCAAGAATTTCAGTCTCTCGATGTGCAAAACTGATAGAGACATACCCCAAGCGACTTGCAGCTGCAAACCCAGCAGAAGGTGGCTCTACAAAGTATTAACGCAAGGGGGCCGAATAATTTTGCACGCCCCACTTTTCATTTTTTTATTAGTTAAAAAAGTTTCAAAAATCCAATAGATTTTGTTCCACTTCACAATTGTGTCCCACTTGTTGGTGATTCTTCACAAAAAATAAAAATTTTATATCTTTATGTTTGAAGCCTGAAATGTGGCAAAAGGTTGAAAAGTTCAAGGGGGCCGAATACTTTCGCAAGGCACTGTATATCTGGAGGGCTGCAGTGGAGGGACACCCCAGATGATGTCCTAGGAGATGAAATGCATCAAAAAGAGTCTCTGGACCTTCTTTGCCACTGGGGGGCCATGTTCACATCCCCCTAAGGCCCACTGGGTCCACGGCGTGTGTTCTGCCCCCACCGTCCCCCCATTAAAATCACGGGGGGGGGGCGAGACAGAGGGGAACATACAGAAACACCCGGTGTCCTCCACGTGCAAGGTATAGTAATGCACAGGGGCTGGCTTAAACTAGAAATAGTAAATCGAGACAACCTGTCTCCGGAAAAACATACAAATCAACATTCGTTGAGGCATCACAATGATATGCACATGTTTGTGTTTACTTCTCACCAGGTATAAAACACTATATAAATGATGGGTTACCACTCAACAGCAATCCCACCCCACCTCCCCCCAACATGAGCAAGAGCTGTATAACTATATATAACTATATGGTACTAAGGTTCCACACAACAAGATAAGGAACAAAGAGCGGAGATGGGGGGGTTGTTCCCATTCAGTACATACAGGGAGCCGGACCCCCCATCTGTGGCAGGAAACATCAATCGTAGCCCGGAAGCCACCAGGAGGTAGTAAAAGACCCCCACACCCCACTGGGTCCCAGCATAATCGCACGCGACGATCACTGTCCACCAATGTCCCAAGCAACATCTTATCCAAACAAGTTAACCGTCACTCCAGGGTGGCTAGCTTATCCGGTGGAGCATGTAAGATGGGAGAAGAGGACATCTGTATATGGCTTGTTTCCAGTTGTTTATAACCAGTCCCCCAGGAAATACTGAGGTTCTAAAAAAAAAAAAGGGGGAACCACAAGTGCATGTGCATGTCAGAGTAGACGTGATGTTAGACAGGGGTACATGGCTTGCCAGGAGAATGTCCAGTTCCAGCAGTGTCGGCGGATTAGTGGGTCGAGGATCAACAGAACAGCATAACAACCTATCTTCACCTCGGGGATGGGGGGGGGGGGCACACCAGGGATCAAAAACAGCAATGTCAGCTGGTGGAGGGGGTAAATAACACAGAGCCGGGCCTTTTAAAACCAGGTGGTGTAGTAAAAGGGACCACTAAAATATCCTGAAGAGGTTTGAAGCAATAGGAATATTCAGAATGCCCTGTTGAGGAGGTTAGTCAATGGCTCATACAGTTCCGAGTGGACAGGGGGGTCAAATTAAGGCTCATGCGTACCGTCTGGTGTTGGCACCCGGGACCTCCGACGTTGGCTGGGTGCGGTCTGGGCTGGGAATATCTCCTTCATGTAGCCAGGCCAGAGAATACGATAGGCTGCAGGAAGAACAGCTCTGTTCCTCCCACAGCCCAGTTCTGTACCTGGATGGGAGCCATTTCCAGGAATGTAAAAAAGAGCCAGCAGATCCCCTCGAGAGCAGAGGGTGAATGGACACTGGTCTTTTTTGAGGAAGACGGAGAGCGGGTATCCCCAATGATAGGTAGCTGCATGTTGACTAGCTAATTTGAAGATGGGGCGAAGCATGGCACATCTTTGTAAGGTGGCCCTGGAGACATCCGGAAGAATTTTAACATGCGCCCCATCAAATTCCACCTTACCGGCCTTCCATGCTCTGCGGAGTATATCTTCCTTATGCGAGTAGTGGTGAAGTAGGCAAATAACATCCCATGGCCTGTTAGGGTCTACAGAGAGTGGGCCCAGGGCCATGTGGACTCGGTCAAACTCCAGCCTCGGGGGGAACACATCAATCGGGAGTCTATGGCAGATAGCTGCTGCCGTGGCAGACAGGTCCTCGGTTCCCATTGCTTCTGGCAGACCCCGTAGATGCAGATTATTGCGCCTACTTCTGTCCTCCATTTCTTCCATATGTAGTTGCAGCATCATCGCAGCGTCAATATGGGCATCCTGCAGGTGTTCTAGTGTGGATACTCGCCGCTCTAGTTCTGACACAGAGGCCTCTCCCACAGACAGTCTCATGGACAGGGATCGCATCTGTCCCTTTACATCTCTTATGTCCCTGCGGTGCTGTAACTCCAGGAGGCCGATGAGGGACTCGATGTCGGTCTTGGTTGGAAGGGCCTGTATAAGTGCCCGCAGCTCTGCATCCATTCCCACACCATGGGATCGGGGTAGAGAGGTCTGTGATCTTGACTGTAGGGCAGCGGGGATGTCCGAATAGGAGACAGGCTCCATAGATGCAGCAGGGGGTGCAGACTGGTTATCGGGGCCCTGGGCCTCCTGTGTCTCGCCTCATGGTTCCGCCATCATGGAAGCAGAGAGGCTAGCTGGGAGTACATGATGTATTGTTCTATATCTCCCCTGGTCTTACCCAATTTTGCAGCTTTTGATTTTCCCTTCGTCTTCTGTTTCTTTGCGGAGTGGAGCTGAGTATAATATGTAATCTTTTACATTAGAGTATAGTATACGCCAGGAGTTCTGTAGTGCAAGCTCTTGAAGTTGTGATTTAATTGCATGTAGTGCTTTGTACGGCATAGTGGAAGTTCAAGACGATGTGTCGTGCATGGGGTTGAGGAGGAAATTGAGGTCTTCCCAAGGACTAGGAGATCTTCCTGGAAGGTGGAGAGTTTTTGTAGTGCTAATCTGAAGAAATAGACTTGTGTTTGGTTCATAGATATTTGCCAGGGTGGTAGATTTTCCAAGCAGGGAGCCTTTCCCAAAGATGTAACAACCTTCCTTATCTAAACACGTGCCTTTGATTTGAAACGGGCAATGTCTAGCAAGTAGGATGGAGACCCCTTTAGATCTCAATTCACAGTTAGTTGCATGTAGGGAGGTTGTGTAGCAGGCATTGGAAAGTTTTGGGATGAAATCTCCCCTTCTGGAGCAGCCACCACAGTTATACTGCAGGTTGGCTCCCCTGGGGAACTGTCGTAGCTGTATGTCGGTTTGCCTTTTGACCTGTAGGGGGCGCTCATACGTTGCAGCGCGACACCGGAGCTGATGTGCTTACCTGGCAGTCATGATGGCCACATTCACCTGTGATCACTCCATGCAGAAACAGAACAGTGATCTGTCAATGTAAACAGACAGATCTCCGTGCTGTCTGGGGTAGGGAGCGCGATCTGTGGTTCATACTAAGTATGAACAATGATCAGTCTCCTCACCTGGGTCGCCCCATCCTACCACAGTTAGAATAACTCCCTAGGTAACACAGTTAACCCAGTGATCATCCCCTACTGTTCACCCCTTCCCTTCCAGTGACATTTACACAGTAATCAGTGCATTTTTATAGCACTGATCGCTGTATAAATGCAAATGTTCCCAAAAATGTGTCAAAAGTATCCGATCTGTCCACCACAATGTTGCAGTCCTAATAAAAATTGCTGCTCCCTGCCATTACTAGTAAAAACAAAAATAATAAAAATGCCATAAATCTTTCCCCTATTTTGTAGATGCTATAACTTTTGCGCAAACGAATCAATATACGTTTATTGTGATTTTTTATTACCAAAAATATGTAGACGAATATATAGAAGTCTAAACTGAGGAAAAAATAGCTTTTTTTTAAAAAAATTGGGGATATTTATTATAGCAAAGTACAAAATATTGTGTTTTTTTCTAAATTGTCAGTTTATTTTGTTTATAGCGCAAAAAATAAAAACAACACAGAGATGATCAAATACCACCAAAGGAAAATCTATTTGTGGGAAAAAAAAGGACGTCAATTTTGTTTCGGTACAATGTCACAGAGCCACACAATTGTCAGTTTAAACAATGTTGAAAAAATGGCCTGATCATTGAGCAACCAAATCTTCTGGGGCTGAAGTGGTTAAAGTGTGTTTCCTGTAGGAAGATGATGTCTGCTTTGCTTTTGTGCATGGGAGTAATTAGGAGCATTTTTCTGGGATGTTGAGACTGCATGCGTTTAGGGAGATAGTTTTAATTTTGTATTTGGCATTTTTAGGAGACAGATGTGAAATTATAAGGGCAAGTTTAAGCTCCCTAGCGGTAACCCTGAGTCTGGCTCGGGTTGGGATTTTAGCAACATAAGCGGTAACCCCGAGCCAGACTCGGGATCGCATCGCTGGATACAGGGAGGACACAGGGAGAAGTTACTTACCTTGTCCCCTGGATCCAACTATGTCCTCCGCGCTGTGTGATCGAGCTGTCCTCTGCTCGATTCACACAGTGCCCGAATGCCGCCGAGCTCCGTTCCCTGCGACGGTACGGCGCACGGGAGCGGAGATCGGTGCCAAATTCAAAAAAGTAAAAACATACACAGTACTGTAATCTTACAGATTACAGTACTGTATAAAAAAATTACACACCCCCTTTGTCCCTAGTGGTCTGTCCAGTGCCCTGCATGCACTTTTATACTGTTTTTTCTGCCTGGAATTTGGAGATTGTCCATAGCAACCAAAAAGTGTCCCTTTTTCACTGTTTTTGGATTTTATTACATTATTGAATAATGTTTATTATTATTTGTTATATTATAAACTTTATCATACCCGAGATGTCTTCTAGACTCGGGTTTGAACAGATTTAAGAGAGTTATTCCTAAGAATTACAGGACTACAATATAAAATGCCAAATTTCCATGCAAAATAATTGTACCGCTTTCAGCACCTAAAACCAGAACTAATCATACCGCCAGGGAGGTTAATGTCTTTGGAAGGACAAGATAGGTTAGGAAAAGAGAGGGAGGAGAGTAGGGGAAAAGGGGAGGGAGTGGGATGAGGGTAAGTCCTCAGCTTTCCAGGAGGAAACTGTTGCTTCTATTAGCTGGGCAACCAGTGGGGTGCATAATTACTAGTATGAGGGGACGATGACCTGAGGAGCACGTATAGTCTCCCTGATTATTAGTCTTATTATAGTCTCCCTGATTATTGTGTCTCTTGATCCTTGTCATAGTTTAAGTATAGTTGTTCCCGTATTCAGGAAGTACACGTATTAATGGTCTGGAAAGGGCCTTCCCTAGGATATCTACTGGGATTTGTCAAAGAGGTAAACGTGTCCCTTGAACCTCGGGTGGTAAAAGTAGGTGATGCATGGCCTGTTAACCACTACAGAGGTAAACATCAACATCAACATCTTAAATGACAATCCAATAGGGATTTGTAGTACATAGGAGGTTTCTGCCCCCATGATAGGTGAGGTATGAGGTCTAACAGGCTTTAAGGGGTGAGAACATGGGATTAGTTCTCCTGTGAAATTAGTCAGTTTCTGCAAATGAACAGATACCCAAAAGGGTGCCAAACATTAGTGTTGGGGGGGCAATCCCTACTGGCAAATCTCTACCAACTACAATGTTACATACTTATTCCCTATTGGAATGCTTAGTATTAGAAGAAGGCATATCTTGGTCATATATTTGGCATATATTAGACAAGCAAATACCGCAGACAGGTTTGACAGACTAGGATTTCTGGTAATGTTTATGTTATCTGGTGGTTATCTCCCTGATGCAGCTCTGAGTATGACCAGCGGGGCAGCTTCCCCTAAGACTCATGCTAGGCACACGCAGATTATGAAAGGTTGGTGTTACAGGAATTATAGCAAATGGTTAACAATATAGGTGTAGAACGAGGAGTTTTAACATAACATTAACTGCAAAAAAAAAAAAAGAAAAGGGGGAAGGTTTGGGGAAAAATCTTGCGTGGGGGGATCCTGGTGCGATGTCCTGGATTTTCCTGATGATTGGATCCGGAATAGTATAGATTGTGGCAAGTGGAGCAGAGTAGTTCAAGTCTGCAGTGGGATTGCCACTTTTTGCCAGGAGTGAAAATGAGACAGTTGATATTGTGTGAAGTGCCAGCTGGAGATAAGGTCAAGAGGTAGTCCTCCTGGGCCAGAATGGGTTACTGGACACACGGTTGGGAAAAGGGAAACATTGCAGAGTCAGGTGGTATAGACTCAAATACATGACACCGTTTACCTGTGGGCAATGTGGCTGGGTGTACAATGTCAAGTAGTTAAGGGTGCTGCTGGGGTAATAGGTGAAACAGGTGAAGCAGTATAGCGAGAGAAAAAAAAAAACTTAATTAAGTATTGAAGTCTCCAGTGTAGTCTCCAGTGTAGTGGCTCGGCAATCACAGCGAGCTCTCTGGTTTTGCAGGGCTTTTGTAGGGCTGGAGCCTTGGTGTGGACCCGAACCGGATTGTTGGGAATGGGTTTCAGAAGGCAAAAGTTGTCTACAGTAGCGATGTTCCTGTGTTTCCATGGGTTTGATTCTGGATGGAGTAAGCCTTGCAGTAGGAGGGTGGAATTATGCATACTATTCAGGCTCTGTGAACGGGATGTCTCTTGGGCGGAGGATGCAATGGATGCATTCCATACTGATCGGTGTGGTGAGGGGTCTGTCCAATAGATTATTGAAGAGGCCTCCCACCTCAGCTTGCAGTTGATCCATGTCAAAAATGTTTCTGGGAGTCCACGCAATCTTAGGTTGTGGCATCTACCACGGTTGTCCAGATCTTCCATATGATGGTTCAGATCAAGGAGTTTCAGGATGTGAGTATCCAGAACATGGTGTGCATGGCTGATTGCTGTGGACTGATGTGAAATCACCTTTTCCACTTTGCGGACTCTTCCTGCGATGGATTTTATGTCAATCCGGAGGTCAGTGATTGCTGCCTTTAGGGAGCTGCGGGAGGAAGTATCCATAATTTGCAGGTGTGTAGAAGGGAGAAATACCTCTGTTAAAGTCAGCTTGATTCCTCTGCTAGTGGGAGCTCATGAGCTAAGCAGCCATCTTCCACTGAGGTCTAATATTAACCTTTTATTAAATTCTTAAACATTTTTTAATTTTTTTAAACATTTAAAAAAAAGTTTCCTTTTTTTTACATCCTGTTATCACAGTAGTTCATTGTCGCTATAGTGACACTGTACAACTTTGGGGTGGGGGTGATCAGGGTTTTTTTTTTTTACACTGTTATTGCTTACACAGTGATAATCATTGTAGAAGCAATAGCTTTAGCTAACATGAATGTGTTTCGCATTCCTGAACAGCTTGATTTTGATTGTGATCTGTGACTGGATAAGCTAATCACATGGTACAGGTAGCCAGGTACCATGTGATTGCTTTGAGCCAATCGCAGATCACAACAGTAAGCAAGCTGTTCATGAATGCAAAGCCATTCATGACAGGCTGTGACCAAGCATAGCAACTACATGATGCCGGGTTACCAGTTATTGGTAACAGTAATTGGACACAGCAGTTACAGGAAGGGCACGCAGCATGCTCAAAATCAAAGCAGGTGCAATCACATATATAGTATATATGACTGAGCCTGCACGTGCCGCCCGCCACAGTATATTTGCAGGAGCAGGGCAGCAAGTGATTAAACATAAAATATATAAATATTCCTACACTACCAAACAAATAAGTGCTATTAACTGTTGCATGCACCTAAAAGGGTTAGTCCATAACCACAAAATGAAAGAAAGTATACAATAAGTGGTGCTGCGCTGTTACATATAGTGAATAACGAAAAGCCTATTGCTATAACCTAAATAAATTGCTACATGCTGGATTGACAAAATAACTGCGATGAATTAGTCACAGTGAGAGTAAAGGCATAAATAAAGTGCTGAGTGCTAAAGGTAAAAGTATACCATGATAAAGTCCGTATTCAATGATAAAAAGTCTTATAAACATGCTAGAGGGGGAAAACAAGTGCTGGATTCGCTCTGCAGCTTCTGCAGATAAAGAGATGTATTAGGTGACTTATCCTCTTCCGTGCAAAAACCGAAAGTATTGCAACGATCGCCATTTTATTCTCTAGGGTGTTAGAAAAACAAGTGTATAATGTATGGGGGTTCTAAGTAATTTTCTAGCAAGAAAAACTGTTTTTAACTTGTTAACAACACATCTCAGAAAGAGGCTCAGTCCTTAAAGTGGTTGTAAACCCTTACAAACCACTTTGATCTACAGGTAAGCCTAGATTAAGGCTTACCTGTAGGTCCAAGAAATATCTCCTAAACCTACACGGTTTATTTATTTCAGGCACCCATGCCAGTTACTGTACCACAGGACCATCTTTTTCATACACCACTTTCAGATTCCCCCATGCCTATACTAAATCCTAGGCTTGTGCGGTTAAAACTTAAAAGATGGTCTCCTCTCCTCTGTAATGTTGTTAACAACCTTTCTTCACTCATTCTTCAATCATTACCTCTGTAAAAACTTTTAAATAGCATAGTATTCATTCACACACAAAACCACAAACTCTCCCTTAATAATTCATAGCCTTCACATAAATCTTGACTGGTTTAATGACAATGTCAACCTCCACATAAACATCGCGAGAGCTCAGCGTAACAGCAAGCATTCTTCATTTTGTCATCTATCTCTGTTATGCCAAGAATGAAATCAATCCACCTCAGGTGCTATAGGAAATCTGCCTTTGTATTTACTGATCATGGCTGGTATGCTGTATTTTACTGTTTGCATAGTAGAGGATTAAATAGTAATGGAGCGCAGCATGCATTTAGGTTGTTCTCGTTTTCTGGGTTAAAATTCTACTTAACTGTACTTGTAATGTTTAATCATAGACAAGCTACTTTTCTGATGACACGACAAGGATTCCAAGTTTATGCTACAAACAGTATTGCATGTAATAGTAATAAATGGTTAAAGTGAGGCTCCAGGCATTTTCAAAATTCAAAACACACTTAAAGCGTTATTAAACTAAAAGCAAACATGTATTATATTGCAAATTCTTAGCCAATGTCCGATAGGACCGCGTTGTCGGATAATCCGACCGTGTGTGGGCTCCATCGGACTGTTTCCGTTGGAATATCCGACGGACCAAGTTTTACAGCTGGGCTATTAAATTTTCTGACAATATGATCCGATCGCGTCAGTTCCGATCGTGTGTAGCCTAATCCGACAGACAAGGTGCCACGCATGCTCACAGTAAAATTTGGAGATGGAAGCGCTCGCTCAGGTAAAACTACCACTCGTAATCGATATAGCACATTCGTCACGCTGCAATGTTAAAAATTCTTTCATGCAGCGCATTCTCTTTTTCTTTACAATGCTACAAGAATGAAGTTGTTTTTTTGCTCATATTCACACACACTTCTCCCAGACTTATTTCTTTATTCTTTTTACTCATTTCAGCAATACAATATTTTAATTCGTCACATCTACCCAATTTTTTTTTGTTTTTAATTTTGTGGTTGGTTTTTTTAATCAGCATCTCCTTTTTTGACAGTTTGCTCATCTTTGCATTTTTTTGGTGTGTTTTGTGTGTCAACTTACAAGACCATTATTATCTTTTTAATTTATTGTTTTCTTTTTTAATCTACAGGAGGTTGTATGGTGTTGGTGCCCCTTGTTCTTAATTTGACTTTGTATTTTTGAAATGTACCTGCCTACTCACAAATAAACTGTCCTTTTTTAAGTAAAACACATACGCAAGTATTTCTTCAACCAAAAAAAAACTTTATTTAGGTGTCAAACAAATAAACAGGAAGGCAACGCTGGAGAAAATGGTCAATTTGGCGAAGCCTTTGGCCCCCAAGGCAGACATAGGGCAGACATAAACTAATTAAAAAATGAAAAATTGTTGGCCTGAGGAGTACATATCTCAGGGAGAGCAGTCTGGTCCAGAAGTCCAAGAGATCAGGAAGAACAGATGCCATCTATGTCCCCAGGCTGTGGTTCTACAAGAGGCTGCATCTTCTGTCAGACCAGACTGAACCCAGGCCATCACTCTCTAGTCTTCCTTAGGCACTTCCCACCAGGCTTCCTTCCAGGCTGTGGCTCGGCTCCTATAGTTGTGACAGGAAGAGGAGAGCGATGGTGGATCTCCCGGCTGCCACTTGCCACAGGCTCCTCCCAGCTGCCACTTACCACAGCCTGGCTGAGGTCATCCTGTGCCTGAAAATGGGACATAGTTTTAGTTTTTTGGTCATCAGTCCCACAATTTTGTGCTCATGACAGTTGCAAATTGAATGTTACCAAATAGAACAGACTATCATTCTGAGCCCAGAATTTTTCATTCTTGTCCCAATCATTTTTGGTCACTACTGTCTATTGAGATGTAAACCAATTTGTTAAATCACAACTTACTAATCAATAATAACATCTAGTTAACATCACTATACCTGTCTCAAGCTGGGCCCCTCCACATGTTGTTGCCTGGAAGGCCCAGGTTGGACATCGGAAGCCTCAGCTGGGGGTGAAGGAAGCCTTGAAGGAAGACTGGAGAGTGGTGGCCTGGGTTCCCCCTGGTCTGCCAGAAAATGCAGCTTCTCGTAGTACAACATCCTGGGGATATAAATTGCATCTGGATCTCCTGATCCCAGGGAATCCTGGAACTTCTTGTGCTCCCTGAGATAAGTACTCCTCAGGGCACCAATTTTGGCCATCACATAGGTCATGTCTGCCCTGGGGTGCATGATCTTAACCAAACCAAGCACATTCTCCAACGCTGCCTTCCTCTTTCTTCGGTCCTTAGAAAGGGGGTTTTTCATTTGCCACAGGCAGGGCAGCTCCCTGAGCATATCAATGATTATTTCTAGAAAATGAGGTTCCTTGAAGGGATCCATCTTGTCTGCAAGACACAACACAAGACAAAACCTAATAATTTCAGGCTAAACTCTCTATAATCTTGTGCCAATATAGGCCTCAATCTAGAAGCATTATAGGCTAGTGATGCACCAACTTAAAATTGTACCTTCGTTTGAATGATCGGCGTTTCAGTTCCTCCTTCCTCTACTCACAGATCGTATGTACGACACACGTGTGTTGCGTTTTTTATACAGTTAGCATGCATGAAACTCTGCCCGCCCCTGACGTTCTTTCTAGACTATTCCCCACCCCTTCTCTTTCGGCGCAGTGGGGAGAGCACATGGCGGAGAGAATGCAGGTGCGTAATCAGAGTTCCACTAACGAGGAGGAGGGCGAGGAAAGCCCGGAGCCTGAAACGTCCCGATCCTGGAGGAGAAGATTTAAGGCCTCAAATATGTCTTTTGGAGAGATGTTGGAGATGGTGGACATATTGAAGAGGAACGACTATGATGGGAAGTATGGACCTTACCCAAACCCAAATATCAGAAAGGCCAAGATCATGGAAGCGCTCGCTCAGGTAAAACTACCACTCGTAATCGATATAGCACATTCGTCACGCTGCAATGTTAAAAATTCTTTCATGCAGCGCATTCTCTTTTTCTTTACAATGCTACAAGAATGAAGTTGTTTTTTTGCTCATATTCACACACACTTCTCCCAGACTTATTTCTTTATTCTTTTTACTCATTTCAGCAATACAATATTTTAATTCGTCACATCTACCCAATTTTTTTTTGTTTTTAATTTTGTGGTTGGTTTTTTTAATCAGCATCTCCTTTTTTGACAGTTTGCTCATCTTTGCATTTTTTTGGTGTGTTTTGTGTGTCAACTTACAAGACCATTATTATCTTTTTAATTTATTGTTTTCTTTTTTAATCTACAGGAGGTTGTATGGTGTTGGTGCCCCTTGTTCTTAATTTGACTTTGTATTTTTGAAATGTACCTGCCTACTCACAAATAAACTGTCCTTTTTTAAGTAAAACACATACGCAAGTATTTCTTCAACCAAAAAAAAACTTTATTTAGGTGTCAAACAAATAAACAGGAAGGCAACGCTGGAGAAAATGGTCAATTTGGCGAAGCCTTTGGCCCCCAAGGCAGACATAGGGCAGACATAAACTAATTAAAAAATGAAAAATTGTTGGCCTGAGGAGTACATATCTCAGGGAGAGCAGTCTGGTCCAGAAGTCCAAGAGATCAGGAAGAACAGATGCCATCTATGTCCCCAGGCTGTGGTTCTACAAGAGGCTGCATCTTCTGTCAGACCAGACTGAACCCAGGCCATCACTCTCTAGTCTTCCTTAGGCACTTCCCACCAGGCTTCCTTCCAGGCTGTGGCTCGGCTCCTATAGTTGTGACAGGAAGAGGAGAGCGATGGTGGATCTCCCGGCTGCCACTTGCCACAGGCTCCTCCCAGCTGCCACTTACCACAGCCTGGCTGAGGTCATCCTGTGCCTGAAAATGGGACATAGTTTTAGTTTTTTGGTCATCAGTCCCACAATTTTGTGCTCATGACAGTTGCAAATTGAATGTTACCAAATAGAACAGACTATCATTCTGAGCCCAGAATTTTTCATTCTTGTCCCAATCATTTTTGGTCACTACTGTCTATTGAGATGTAAACCACTTTGTTAAATCACAACTTACTAATCAATAATAACATCTAGTTAACATCACTATACCTGTCTCAAGCTGGGCCCCTCCACATGTTGTTGCCTGGAAGGCCCAGGTTGGACATCGGAAGCCTCAGCTGGGGGTGAAGGAAGCCTTGAAGGAAGACTGGAGAGTGGTGGCCTGGGTTCCCCCTGGTCTGCCAGAAAATGCAGCTTCTCGTAGTACAACATCCTGGGGATATAAATTGCATCTGGATCTCCTGATCCCAGGGAATCCTGGAACTTCTTGTGCTCCCTGAGATAAGTACTCCTCAGGGCACCAATTTTGGCCATCACATAGGTCATGTCTGCCGTGGGATGCATGATCTTAACCAAACCAAGCACTTTCTCCAGCGCTGCCTTCCTCTTTCTTCGGTCCTTAGAAAGGGGGTTTTTCATTTGCCACAGGCAGGGCAGCTCCCTGAGCATATCAATGATTATTTCTAGAAAATGAGGTTCCTTGAAGGGATCCATCTTGTCTGCAAGACACAACACAAGACAAAACCTAATAATTTCAGGCTAAACTCTCTATAATCTTGTGCCAATATAGGCCTCAATCTAGAAGCATTATAGGCTAGTGATGCACCAACTTAAAATTGTACCTTCGTTTGAATGATCGGCGTTTCAGTTCCTCCTTCCTCTACTCACAGATCGTATGTACGACACACGTGTGTTGCGTTTTTTATACAGTTAGCATGCATGAAACTCTGCCCGCCCCTGACGTTCTTTCTAGACTATTCCCCACCCCTTCTCTTTCGGCGCAGTGGGGAGAGCACATGGCGGAGAGAATGCAGGTGCGCAATCAGAGTTCCACTAACGAGGAGGAGGGCGAGGAAAGCCCGGAGCCTGAAACGTCCCGATCCTGGAGGAGAAGATTTAAGGCCTCAAATATGTCTTTTGGAGAGATGTTGGAGATGGTGGACATATTGAAGAGGAACGACTATGATGGGAAGTATGGACCTTACCCAAACCCAAATATCAGAAAGGCCAAGATCATGACTAAAGTTGTGAAGAGTCTTCAGAAGAATTTTGGGGTACGACGATCCAAGGATCAACTGAGAAAATGCTGGTCAGACCTGAAACTGAGGGAGCACAATCAGTACAGAAGGATCAAGCGAGTTCTTTAAAAAAGTAAGTAGTTGTTGTGTGTTCATATTATTATTATTGCTTGTATACCGCTCCATGTGCTTTGATTTAATGTTGTACAGTTTAAAATGGCCACTTTCAAGTTCATGGGTTCATTCGTTCGTAATAAACATCGTTCATTAGCCCACTCCAAAACGATGTTTTCCCAAATTACACTTCACTACATTTCTTCACACTGCAGGTAAGTATTCCAGCTTTAGAAAGTGTCCAAAATAATGTTCTCACCTTTGAACTCGGCCAAAAAACACAATTGTACGACACTTCCAAGCAATGTTTCATATTCCTATTTCTGCCCTCTGTGTGCTAAGTATTCCTTTTTTACATTCTCATAGGGGAGAGAAGACTTGGGACGTCTGAGGACACCAGGGACCCCACACCTCCCAAAGAAGGTGAAATTCCAACACCAGAAGCAGAGGAGGAGGAGGAGGAAGGAGAGATTGCTGAAGTTGGACAAATTGTCACCACAACAGGTGAGTGTCGGAGACCACAGCTTAACCACTTCCCAACCGCCGCACGACGATGTACGTCGACAGAATGGCACGGGCAGGCATAAGGGCTTACATGTACGTCCTTGCCTGCCCGCGGGTTGGGGGCCCGATCGGGCCCCCGCCCGGTGCCTGCGGCGGTCGGTATTCGTTCGGGAGCGATCCCAGACGAGGGGACGGCCATTCATTCATGGCCACCCCCTCGCGATCGCTCCCGACGAATGAAAATGCTCCGTGACATCACTTCCTCTCCTGTAATGTAAACACAGGAGAGGAAGTGATGTAATCTCTCCTCCGTGCCATAAATTTAGGGGTGTCTACTTTCCAAAATGGTGTCATTTGGGGGGGGGTTTGTGCCATCTTGGCATTTTATGGCCTTCAAAACTGTAACGCCCTTAGAAAGCCTGAAGGCGGTGCTTGGTTTTCGGGGCCCCGTACGCGGCTAGGCTCCCAAAAAGTCCCACATATGTGGTATCCCCGTACTCAGGAGAAGCAGCAGAATTTATTTTGGGGTGTCATTTCACATATGCCCATGGCATGCGTGAGCAATATATCATTTAGTGACAACTTTGTGAAAAAATAAAATAAAAATAAAAAGTTTGTAATTTTCCCGCAACTTGTGGCAAAATATAAAATATTCCATGGACTCAACATGCCTCTCAGCAAATAGCTTGGGGTGTCTACTTTCTAAAATGGGGTCATTTGTGGGGGTTTTGTGCCATCTTGGCATTTTATGGCCTTCAAAACTGTAATAGGTAGTGAGGAGTGAAGTCAAATATTTACGCCCTTAGAAAACCTGAAGGCGGTTCTTGGTTTTGGGGCCCCGTACGCGGCTAGGCTCCCAAAAAGTCCCACATATGTGGTATCCCCGTACTCAGGAGAAGCAGCAGAATTTATTTTGGGGTGTCATTTCACATATGCCCATAGCATGTGTGAGCAATATATCATTTAGTGACAACTTTGTGAAAAAAAAATAAAAAAAAATTAAAGTTTGTAATTTTCACGCAAATTGTGGCAAAATATAAAATATTCCATGGACTCAAAATGCCTCTCAGCAAATAGCTTGGGGTGTCTACTTTCTAAAATGGGGTCATTTGTGGGGGTTTTGTGCCATCTTGGCATTTTATGGCCTTCAAAACTGTAATAGGTAGTGAGAAGTGAAATCAAAAATTTACGCCCTTAGAAAGCCTGAAGGCGGTGCTTGGTTTTCGGGGCCCCGTACGCGGCTAGGCTCCCAAAAAGTCCCACATATGTGGTATCCCCGTACTCAGGAGAAGCAGCAGAATTTATTTTGGGGTGTCATTTCACATATGCCCATAGTATGTGTGAGCAATATATCATTTAGTGACAACTTTGTGTAAAAAAAAAAAAAAAATTTTTTTTTGTCATTATTCAATCGCTTGAGGCAAAAAAATAAAATATTCAATGGGCTCAACATGCCACTTATCAATTTCCTTAGGGTGTCTACTTTCCAAAATGGGGTCATTTGGGGGGGTTTTGTACTGCCCTGCCATTTTAGCACCTCAAGAAATGAGATAGGCAGTCGTAAACTAAAAGCTGCGTAAATTCCAGAAAACGTACCTTAGTTTGTAGATGTGACAACTTTTGCGCAAACCAATAAATATACAATTATTGACTTTTTTTTTACCAAAGACATGTGGCTGAATACATTTTGGCCTAAATGTATGACTAAAATTGAGTTTATTGGATTTTTCTAATAACAAAAAGTAGAAAATATCATTTTTTTTCAAAATTTGCGGTCTTTTTACGTTTATATCGCAAAAAATTTAAATCGCAGAGGCAATCAAATACCATCAAAAGAAAGCTCTATTTGTGGGAAGAACAGGACGCAAATTTTGTTTGGGTACAACATTGCATGACCGCGCAATTACCAGTTAAAGCAGCGCAGTGCCAAATTGTAAAAAGACCTCTGGTCATTTACCAGCAAAATGGTCCGGTCTGAAAGTGGTTAAGGTAAGCTAATCAATGTATGTCGGCATATTTATAATACATGGGGTGTTTGTTTTTATTTTTTTAGGTGATGTGGAAGAAGAATAATATTTTACCAGTGAAAGTGCCCAGATCCTGATTGAGGAGATAATGGGGTGCAATCGCGATTTAGAAAATATACAGAAAAACATCAATGATATTCAACAGAAAATAAAGAACATCATTGATGTTTTGGGGAGAGTCTGAAACACCCCAAACTAGCTAGTTTTTTTTTTAACAAACAACTTTTGTATTTTACAAAAAGCCGAATTTGGAAGATGCACCGTGTGTCAACATTTACTATCTCCCATCATGGGGGATCAATGTACGTGTTTTGTGGAAAGTGGCTGAGATGAAGGGGTTGCACCCCAAAAACATGTACATTGATACCCCATGATGGGAGATAGCACATGTTGACATTAGGCATGGGATCAGGAGGAAAATGGCCACTTTTGGATTCTCAATGTGTGTGCATCTTCCAAATTTGGCTTTTCCAGGGGTGACACCCCATGTGATGAAGGCAATATCAGCCCACTTTGTACATACTGTGTTCTGTATGTTATGCTTTGATACATGCCTGTTTACACAAAAACGCCAAGTTACAAAAATGTTACCGAAAATAATGTTTTCTATACACCAAATATGTTGGGTTGTTGTAAAACCCTTTTCTAAACGCACATGTGAATGTGCTTTGATTAAAAAGTGAAATTATCAACAATGTGTGGCTTCCTTTTTCAATGCGCAAAAGCAGTATTTGGAGTAAAGTTGTTGTTTTCTGTAGCAATGGGTGTTATTTACTAAAGGCAAATCCACTTTGCACTCCAAGAGCAGTTTCAGGTGCACTTTTGCAGTGCACTTGTAGTGCATAGTGGATGTGCCTTTAGTAAATAACACCCACGGTGATGTTTATATTTCCCAAATCATGCCATTTTCCTGACCCCATATATTTCTGCCATGGTGCTGAAAATGAGCAATATTTTTGTCAGTAATGCACTACATACATTAGCAACAAAAACAAGGTGTGTGTGTAGCTGACCCACAACATAATAAGATTATCTGAAGAAAAGACTGCCACCTCATCTCGCTCAGAACTTGGGTTTGCACTTTTGTAGAAAAAGGCCCAACAAAAAAAAGCAAAAATACCTATGGGACACCTAAAAGCAAGCCAAGCAGTAAATGAAAACAAAGATTATTGTAGTTTCAAAGAAAAAAATATTAAAAAAATGCCTCTCAGACATTGTCTGGCATATCAATGGCCCCCTACCCACAAAGTACTCCATGTATTGGGTTCTGACCTCGCGCGCGCTTTGGGGGGGCAAGCCAGGACGAGCAGCTTCAAGGGACGTGAGATTGTCATTTTCAGGCAAGTCTGCATCTGGGCCAACTGAGACCACATAGTTAGCTGAATGTTTTTTCAAAAAATTGTGCAGAACACAGCAGGCAAGCACAATGCGATTTCGTTTATATTCCGCCATGGGGATTGGCGTCAAAAATAGGTGGAACCGGCTAGCCAGTATTCCAAAAGTGTTCTCCACGACTCTTCTGGCTCTGGCCAGCCGGAAATTAAAGATCCTCTGATCCGGGGTGAGGGTCCTCATCGGGAAAGGCCGCATCAGGTGGTTTGCCAGGGCAAACGCCTCATCCACGATGAAAATGAACGGGAGTTCTTCTACATTCTCCTCTGGGGGTGGCAAACCCAGACTGCCACTCTGGAGATGCCAGTAGAATTCCGTCCGTGCGAACACTCCACCATCTGACATCCAGCCATTTTGCCCCACGTCCACATAAAGGAAGTCATAGCTCGCTGACACCACCGCCAACATCACAATACTATTAAACCCCTTGTAATTATAATAGTAGGACCCCTAGTTGGGGGGTGGGACTATGCGGACGTGTTTCCCATCAATTGCACCTCCAAAATTGGGAAAGTCCCAACGGCTGGCAAAGTGGGAGGCCACAGTCTGCCATTCCTGTGGTGTTGAAGGAAACTGTGGAGTGAAACAAGACAAAAAATTAAATTAAAAAGTAATTTTGCACATCAACATTGGAAGCAGATTAGACACAAACATTTTTGGCCAAGATTAGTGTAACATTTTGGGAAATGAGTATTTAAAGCCTAAAGTATAAGGTCCCCTTATTATTAGAGTCTTATTAGAGATTATTAATGATCCCAAGAGCCTGGGGGGAGATGCCTGTAGAGAACTTGAGGTCCTGAAGGCTTCTCCCTGTCACCAAGTAGTGCAACGTGGCGATGAGCCTCTGCTCTGGAGTGATGGCTTGCCGCATGCAGGTATCCTGCCTGGTGATATAAGGGGATAGCAAAGCCAGCAGACGGTGAAAAACGGGGTCCGTCATCCGGAGATAATTCTTGAAATCATCAGGATTATTCTCCCGGATCTCACGGAGCAAAGGTATGTGCGAGAACTGGTCACGCTGGCGCAACCAATTCTTGGTCCACAAACTCCTCCTTGCCCTGTTCATGGACTGGGCTTGTGTCAAAGCTAAAAGCCCAACACCAAGACCCTGCACAACACAAACTCTACGACGAGTATGTACACGAAACATGGTTTAAAACGGTCGGCTGGTCAGAACGGACAACAGAAAGCACCGATAAACAGCAATGCCTGAAAGAACGACCTGAAAAGCAGAAACGAGCAGACAATGAGCGTCTCTCACCAAACTTCTACTAACACGCGATAAACACGAGATCAGCAGAAGGAGCCCAAAGGGTGCCGGACGTGGTGCTGAACTTCCCTTTTCTAGTCCCGTCGTACGCGGCTTACGTCACCGTGTTCTTGGCAACCGGAACTTCCGACAACTTAGTCCGACCGTGTATATGCAACACCGCTTCCGGACCACTTCCGGCTTTCTTTCTTTTATTTCACCTGATCTGGAGTGTTGAGACAAATTATTTACTTCTGGCAGATGTGCTTACAATGATCAGCTTGTATTTATTCACGTAAAACCTTGTCTGAAAAAGAACAAAGATGTTGCTGTAACTGCAGTGTAAGCTGGAGCTTGGCTTCTGTTATCTAAACCTGTTAGTCCATCTTATGCCCTGTACACACGACTGGACTTTCCAGCAGACTAGGTCTGACGGACTTCCCGCCAGAATTCCGGCGGAGTTTGGACGGACTTTCCGACCGAACTGACTTGCCCACACATGACCAGACTTTCTGGCAGACTAGGTCCGCTGGTCTTCCCGACGGAGTTCCAACGGAGTTACGGCAGACTTTCAAATGAACGGACTTGCCCACACACGGACTAAAGTCCTTTCATTTTGAATGTGCTGAGTTACGACGGGACTAGAAAGGGAAGTCAATCTCACCGCTTTTATCGGCGAGATTGACACCTTGTGAGCCCTGTTACCTGGTATGGATTTTAAGGGAAAGCCCCTTTGCCAAAAAATCGGCATGGGTCCCCCCAAAATCCATATCAGACCCTTATCTGAGCACGCAGCCTGGCTGGTCAGGAATGGGGGTGGGGATGAGCAAGTGTCCCCCCTCCTGAGCCGTACCAGGCCGCATGCCCTCAACATGGGGGGTAGTTGCTTTGGGGAAGGGGGCGCCCTGGGAACCCCCCCCACCCCAAAGCACCTTTTCCCCATGTTGATGAGAAGGGCCTCTTCCTGACAACCCTGGCCGTTGTTGGGGTCTGTGGGTGGGGGGCTTATCGGAATCCGGGAGAACCTATTAATAGGGGGGTCCCCAGATCCCGGCCCCCCACCCTATGTGAATAAGTATGGGGTACATCGTACCTCTACCCATTCACCTGGGGGAAAAAGTGTCAATAAAAAAAACACACTAGACAGGTTTTTAAAGTAATTTATTAGGCAGCTCCGGGTGTCTTCTTCCGACTTCGGGGGTCTCTTCCGACTTCTTCGTGCTTTCTGGTTATTCTCCCGCTCTCCGATTCTTCTCCCGGGCTCCTCCGTTATCTTCTGCTCTTTTGCCGCTCTTTTACTAGCGGTGGCCCGGTTTTCTCCTTCATCATCTTCTTCTTCCTTCTTCTGTTCTTCCAATGTTGACACGATGCTCTCTGCCGCTGTAATGCTGTGGACACGGTGCGCAACGACTTATATAGGCATGGGGCAAGGTCACAGGGTGTTAATGCATTAAGGTGAAAAAACACAAACCTTTACAAACCCTTTAATTATGGAGAAGACAGGAGCTGCTGATTATATATTATCAAAACACGTGCTTGTCCCTATATTTTTATTATTCTCCTTTACCGAATGAACTTACATGTGCAAAAAGGAGTGTTGAATAATTTATATGAAAGAGTTTCCAACCCCCTTTCCAAAAACAAAAAACAGACACAAAACTGGCAAACTTTATAAAACCAATTTTTAATGAAATTAGCAGTTATTTGTAGATTTATTTGCTGTAAAAATGGGTAGTAAGTGACAATGTAAATTTGGTCTCATCACCAGTCTTAGCCCTTGTACACACAGTCGGAGAATCCGTCGGAATGTGTCCTATCGGACCATTTTGTCGGATAATCCGACTGTGTGTGGTATGCATCGGACTGTTTCCGTCGGAATATTCGTCGGACCAAATTTTCCAACTTGCTGGAAATATTTTCCGACAAACTGGTCCGATCGGACATACTCCGATCATGTGTAGAGAATTCCGATCGGACAAAGTGCCACCCATGCTCAGATCAAATTCCTACATCAAAGCTATTGGCTACTAGCCTGAACGTAGTCCCGTCGTAACGAAATAATGTCATCACATTCTGAACGATCGGATTTTCCAACAACTTCGTCCGAGCGTGTGTATACCACAGTTTCGGACAAAATCCGTCGGTCAAAATCCGACAGAAAAAATCAGACGGATTTGGTTGTTGGAATCTCCGACCGTGTGTACAAGGGCTTACACTTTTTGTGTTACAAACATTCTCTGGACCAACATTTTGGACACATTGTCCATCTAAAAACAAGGAAACTTTTAGCCACTTCAATACCATACATTTTTATCCCCTCCTTGCCCAGGCTATTTTCCACATTCAGCATTGTCACACTTTAAGAGGTTTATGGTAAAGTGGTGTCAGCAGAGGCACCCAGATGTGAAGGAAGCTGAGATATGGATTCTTCATTGACTCGATATTTATTGCTCACAGAATAGAATAAATCACCATCACATAGAATAAAACATGCACCACGTAGCTGATGGTTGATCTATTCACACAGGCTGTTTGTTTGATGCACCCAGTTCCTGCACACTCTGCCAAATGAATTATTTATGCAAGATGAAAGTAAGATAGAAAAAAATTGATGTCTGTGTATTTAGTGAGAACAGTGGTGATCACTGATTGCATTTAATAAACGTACACCTGCAGAGGAGGTTGATACTGATCTCCTGGAGTAGAAGGGCAGATGATACAGGGTGTGTGTTAATGAGGTCAGCTGGTGAACTACTTCCTGTGTCTTAACAGTTTTCATTTTCTTAGAGCCATCCAGGAAGTAATGGGGAATTTGTATTTATACAACAAGCTAGATAGTGAGGTAAGGGCTGTGTAGGATAAATAAAAAGCTTTTTTATTTCTGCAAAATAAGTACATTAATGCTATATTGGTACCACCTTTTTCTAATTACATAATCTTATCCCTTGTCAGTTTATAACGTTTATAAAGTTTATAACAATAATTTGTCCGATAATATCATTGGGTGTACTATGCTTTAGTCTGTAGGGGGTGTAAATCCTCAGATTGACATGACTAAAAGTATGAAGGTGTGAATGTTAAAACCACATTATACAGTATCTCACAAAAGTGAGTACACCCCCCCCACATTTTTGTAAATATTTTATTATATCTTTCATGTGACAACACTGAAGAAATTACACTTTGCTACAATGTAAAGTAGTTTGTGTACAGCTTGTATAACAGTATACATTTGCTGTCTCCTCAAAATAACTCAACACAGCCATTAATGTCTAAACTGCTGGCAACAAAAATGAGTAGACCCCTAAGTGAAAATGTCCAAATTGGGACCAATTAGCCATTTTCCCTCCCGTTAGTGTTACAGGGTCTCAGGTGTGAATAGGAAGCAGGTGTGTTAAATTTGGTGTTAGCACTGTCATTTTCTCATACTGGTCACTGGAAGTTCAACATGGCACCTCATGGCAAAGAACTGAAGATCTGAAAAAAAAGAATTGTTGTTCTACATAAAGATAGCCTAGGCTTTAAGATTGCCAAGACCCTGAAAATGAGCTGCAGCATGGCGGCTAAGGCCATACAGCAGTTTAACAGGACAGGTTCCACTCAGAACAGACCTCACAATGGTCAACCAAAGAAGTTGAGTGGACCTGCTGCCAGCATTGCTGCAGAGGTTGAAGGGGTGAGGGGTCAGCCTATCAGTGCTCAGAGCATACGCCGCCCACTGCATCAAATTGCTCTGCATGGTTGTCATCCCCTAAAGAAGCCTCTTCTAAAGATGATGCACAAGAAAGCCCACAAATTGTTTGCTGAAGGCAAGCAGACTAAGGACATGGATTACTGGAACCATGTCCTGTGGTCTGAGGAGACCAACATCAACTTATTTGGTTCAGATAGTGTCAAGCGTGTGTGGCGGCAACCAGGTGAGGAGTACAAAGACAAGTGTGTCTTGCCTATAGTCAAGCATGGTGGTGGGAGTGTCATGGTCTGGGGCGGCATGAGTGCCGGGGAGCTACAGTTCATTGAGGGAACCATGAATGGCAACATGTACTGTGACATACTGAAGCAGAACATGATCCCTTTCCTTCAGAGACTGGGCCGCAGGGCAATATTCCAATATGATATGACCTCAAACATACCTCCAAAGCTATGACTGCCTTGCTAAAGAAGCTGAGGGTAAAGGTGATGGACTAGCCAAGTATGTCTCCAGACCTAAGCCCTATTGAGCATCTGTCGGGCCTCCTCAAACAGTAGGTGGAGGAGCGCAAGGTCTCGAACATCCACCAACTCTGTGATGTCATCATGGAGGAGTGGAAGAGGACTCCAGTGGCAACCTGTGAAGTTCTGGTGAACTCCATGCCCAAGAGGGTTAAGGCAGTGCTGGAAAATAATGGTGGCCACACAAAATTTTGACACTTCGGGCCCAATTTAGAAATTTTCACTTAGGGGTGTACGCACTTTTGTTGCCAGCGATTTAGGCATTAATGGCTGTGTGTTTAATTATTTTGAGGGGACAGCAAATTTACACTGTTATAGAAGCTGTACACTGACTACTCTACATTGTAGCAAAGTGTCATTTCTTCAGTGTTGTCACATTAAAAGATATAATAAAATATTCACAAACATGTGAGGGGTGTACTCACTTTTGTGAGATACTGTATGTATGGATGGTGTCAAGGGTCTGCACCCCTTTTTATGGATAGCTCTAGTTTAATGATAATGGCTTCTTCAATACAGAAATATGGTCAAAGCTTTTTTTGGCTGTACTTCTTTTTTGGATTGCAGTGGTGCATTTACTTGTGCTTTCCTGTAAAGCAGAATTAGCTTATAGCAGGCTATTGCCCACTATCAGCTGACAGCATAGAATCTGGAAGGATCCTGATCATATTGTCGAGATTTATCCAGGTGCCTGATTGACAGCTGGTTCTGGCTCTCAGCATGTGGCTGAGAGCCAAAGCCTTCTGTTTCCACCCTCTCTCCTGCCCAGGACTCCTGTGAGCACTGGAGGGGCATGGTGGAGAGCAGTGACTTATAGTCATTGCCCTCCACTCTGAATAGACTGAAAAATGAGTGATCAGCAGTCATGTGACTGCTCATTTCCCAGTCTTATCAGGCTATAATTCCCCTTCCAGCATATATTCATCTTTTCTTCCCCTACTGCTCAGTTCAGTTTGGAGAGCCCAAAAAATACCACTTATGGAGGAATATATGATTCACTCCACGTGACATCACTTTCACACTGGAGTCAATAGCCCTGTGTAAATGATTATTCCAACAATCTGTAACAGAACTTTCTTTCACTGGTGGCAGCTGAATAAGGTGGTGGTGGAAAGGAAAGGAAGGTAATAATTAGTATGCTGAGGAGCATCACTGACTAGATAGGCATTTAGCTGGACTTATGTTTTAAATGTCAACCTCAAAACTGGAGTTTAACATGGTTTGTTGTAACTTGAATCACTTACTTGCCTTTTATATTTCTTATGCTGCGTACACAAGACTGGACTTTTTGACAGCAAAGGTCCGACGGAACGAGTCCGTCGGACAATTCGATTGTGTGTGGGCTCCATCAAATCTTTGCTTGCCAAAAATCCGGCGGACTTTAGAAATAGAACATGTTTTAAATGTACTCACCGGAACTCCGCTGGACCGAGAAATCTGTTCGTGTGTATGCTAGTCCGACGGACAAAAAACGACGCTAGGGCAGCTATTGGCTACTGTCTATGAACTTCCTTATTCTAGTCCGGTCGTACGTCATCACGTTCGAATCCGTTGGACTTTGGTGTGATTGTGTGTGGCCAAGTTCGTTCATTCAGAAAGTCCGTTGGAAAGACCGTCGGACCTAGTCCCTCGAAAAGTCCGGTTGTGTGTACGCGGCATTAGAGACTTATAGTTCTAAGTTTTATTCAACTCCGCCAGATATTATAAAGCAAAATTGGGTCTTATTCACCTGTTGAATTTTTACTTGTGAAGTTGTATTTTCAGCTAAGACTAAATTTAACTGGTTGACTCAATAACCTAACACAACACTTTAAAGGATGTGAATATTTATTTTATTACAGTATCAAATATATCACTGATATTTTTTATTTAAGCATAATCGGTGTCATGTATCCCCTGGACAAGACCTCGTGAAGCTGTTACAAAAGCAGCTTTTATCCAGCACACATGACTGTTTGATACTTGTGTGGTTTCCCTTACAGCTGTTCTTTGACAAATCACCCAAATTAGATCCGGCACTCACTATGACTTTCCTAAGTGAGTTCATTTTCAATGTATGGTATCTGAAGCAAGTAGGATGGCAGACCCTAGGGGGCTAGATAGAACCTTATCATCCTGCCTTGACTAAAGCATTGTGAAAACCGTACATGAAAATATCCTTTTTGCACAGCTTCCATGAAAAGACCTGACATAAACAAACTAAATCTCACAGCTTTTAAGAAGAGGCTAATATGTACTGCTGCAAAGCACCTGACAATTCAGTCCATGTACATTAAACAGTTTTAAATCGTATGTACATAAAGTAGTGGTATGTGTGTACTTAAAAAGAAAGAGGGAAGAGAGCAGAATAGTTTGTGTTGAAAAAAAAAAAAACTCTGCAAGTTGTGTATATCATTTTGTGAATACTTAAAACTGTTATAGCTTAAAGCAGAGTTCCATCCAAAAGTGGAACATCCACTGATCTGTCCCCCCCCCACCCTCCGATGCCACATTTGGCACCTTTCGGGGAGGAGGTATCCTGTCCCCACTTCTGGGAGCCTGTACCACTGCTCTTGAAGTCACTGCTCGGCTCCCTCCTCCCTGCCTCGCTGTTTCAATAGAAGAGAGAAGCGGAGACTCGTGCATAAGCAGTAGGTTTCCTGGCGTAAAGCCGTAAGGCTACACTGCTGGGTTCCCTTACCTGCAATGGCGGCAGCAGCAACCGACAGCCGATGGAAGCATCAGCTGACATCGCTGGACTCCAGGAGTCAGAAGCTGCAGTTAATTTTTGAAGCGGTGGGTGGACCTCCGCTTTAAGCTGATGAAAACATTCTTCAAAGGCAAAAAAAAGATTTTTGTTTGGATTTATAGAAAGGGCTCCCTCCATCATAAAGCATGCTCAGACCCATCACATTTTTAAAGAGTCTTTCAGTGAACACCATAATTATCGCAAAATTTAGAAAAGCGTATATATGTCAGAACTGATGGCAATTCAGGCCATGTTAATCAGTAAACTGATAATGTAGTCCAAAGGATCACTATCCAGTTTACCCCAACCACTACATCCTTGTATGCATTCATTGCTCTAATAAGGATATACTATACTCTGTTATTAGGACAGCAACTTATATCAATGATATCAGAATGTCCACTCTTGATGAACTGGAAAATGGTTCCTTGGAGTGTAGAATGAAGTAATTCCCTCCACCTAGAAATATTCACGTCAGTTCAGTGGATAATGAACTCTACTCTAATCTGCCGACTCCAAAAGGGCTGTGCACTTTGACAGTAGTATTGTTGATTGTATCACTTTTATCATAGTGACAAGTTACTTATATGTTCAGAGGAACATTTAAAGCGGGAATTTGGCCGTTTTTTTTTTTTAAGTCAGCGGCTACAAATACTGCAGCTGCTGACTTTTAAAATAAGGACACTTACCCACCCAGTGCATCCGCGATGTCGGCACCCGAAGCCGATCTCTCGATCGTCTCTTGGGGTGCTGCCACCACCATCTTTGGTATGGGAGTCAGGAAGTGGAGCCTTGCGGCTTCACTTCCCGGTTCCCTACTGCGCATGCACGAATCACGCTGCGCAATAAGGATGGTCCCCACTGTCCCTGGGATCTGTGTGTTTCCCAGCGGACAGCTGGGGACCCGCAGGAAGTGGCGTAAATATCTGCAGATTCTGCGGATATTTATGCCAGAAGTGGGTGCAGATACCTGTACTGTACAGGTATCTGCACCCCCCTCCCCCCTGAAAG
This sequence comes from Lithobates pipiens, assembly GCF_037356315.1. Lineage (NCBI taxonomy): Eukaryota > Metazoa > Chordata > Amphibia > Anura > Ranidae > Lithobates > Lithobates pipiens. Next base: position 9,128,035 of record NW_027507685.1, on the reverse strand, counting down.
GTGCCAATTGTGGCGCCGGAGGGGGGGAGGGTTCCGATGAACGGAAGTTCCACTTTAGGGTGGAGCCCCGCTTTAATAAAAACATTAATGCCCACCAACAGCACTTGTGTTTAGGCACTGCCCATGCTGGTTTATTTTGAGAAGTACAGCTGAAAGCTACTTTTGCACTTCCTCTGATGCCATGTCTGAAAAATCTATCTAAACTTGTTCAGTGTAATTTGGAACTGCCAGAGCAAAGACCTTGCTCTGTGACTCTATTCTCAGTGAAACCAGCAAAAGTCTGCAGCACAAGATCAGAAAATACAGCTTCCATTTTTCTGTCTTCAAAGATTACATAGTTAGGCTAAAAAAAGACACAAGTCCATCCAGTTCAACCAAGGGAAAAAAACTAAATAATACAAAACAAAAAACATACAATCCCATAAACACAATCCTATCCCCACAGTTGTTCCAGAGGAAGGCGAAAAACTCCAGAAACATGAACCAATTTGCTCCAGCAGGGGTACAAAATTCCTTCCTGATCCCCAAAGATGCAATCGGATATTCCCTGGATCAGCTTCACCTATGAATGTTAGTATCCAGTTATATTATGTACATTAGGAAATAATCCAGGCCTTTTTTAAAACAATCCACTGAGCTAGCCAGATCCAACTCTTGAGGGAGTCTATTCCACAGGTTCCCTTTCAAAAGTACTTCCTCTTTGTGATGGCTGTAGGATGAAAAAAACACCAATATATATATATATTTTTTTCTTTTTGGGAGTGTTTCTGCACTGTTTTTACTGTATTACATTTTCTATCATCACATCAAGTATCAACTTTAAAAATGTTTACAGTCAGACTGGATATCATCTGCCTTCAAAACTCCCTGTAAGTATCTCCTCCTCCTGCCTGTGCTTGATAGCTTAGACATTAGATAGGGAAACAGAGGTGTGGGTGACCTACAGATTGATAAGCTCTTCACACAGAAATGTGAAACTAGATTTTATTTAATTAAACTACAAGCAGGATGTACAAATTCCTTCCCATTTACAGTACTCTAACTTAAAAATAATATCTCAGTATATTGTAACTAAGCACAAACATGAGCTAAAATAGGATTAAAAATACAGTAGATGTAAACCCTAATTGAATGACCTTTAGCACAACACAACTGCTGTTTAAAAAATAATATACTTATTTGCATCTTGTCTTTGTTCTTTGATTCATCTCAGTGTTGCTGATATCCTGAGATATCCTGAAGTTCTTTGCAGCCACTGCATGTTGGTATATATGCACCCTCAGACCTCAAATCAGCCCCAATTCATGCACTCTAAGCCCTTGTACACACGGTCAGAGATTCCGACGGAATGTGTCCTATCGGACCGTTTTGTCGGATAATCCGACTGTGTGTGGTATGCATCGGACTGTTTCCATCGGAATATCCGTCCGACCCAATTTTCCAACTTGTTGGAAATATTTTCAGACAAACTGGTCCGATCGGACATACTCCGATCATGTGTAGAGAATTTTGATCGGACAAAGTGCCACGCATGCTCAGATCAAATTCCTACACCAAAGCTATTGGCTACTAGCGTAAACGTAGTCCCGTCGTAACTAAATAATGTCATCATGTTCTGAACGATCGGATTTTCCGACAACTTGGTCCGACCGTGTGTATGCAACAGTTTCGGACACAATCCGTCGGACAAAATCCGTTGGACAAAATCCAACGGATTTGGTTGGCAGAATGTCCGAACGTGTGTACAAGGGCTTAGACCTAAGATCAGCCCCAATTCATGCATGTTTAGACCTCAGCTAAGCCCAAATGCATGCACCTGCACATCCTAGATCAGCCTCAATGCACATACCTTCAAATTTAACATTAGCCCAAAACTCTTCCCCTTCAAACCTCAGATCATCCTCAATACCCTGTACCTACAGAAACATAGGGGTTGATCTACTGAAACTGAAGCGGGCAACATCTGTTGCAACCCGGGATAGAAACCAATCAGGTTCCAGTTTATTTTTTTCTTTTCAAAGCTTAATCAAACAAGCTGAAGTTAGACGCTGATTGGCCACCATGCACAGCTGCACCAGATTTTGTTCTCCCCAGTTTTAGTAAGTCAACCCCACAGGGTTTTATATATGTATGCTGCATGTGTAAAACAGAAAGAGGAAGAGTGTACACAAGTGGGCGGGCATCTTTCACACCCTGATGTCCTCAACCATCAGTGGGATTTTGCTTTCACAAATACCAGTGACATCAAATTGGGGGGTGGGCCAACATTAGGGTAGGCTTTGTAATTGGCAATCTAATGAGCTGTTAATTACAGCCAATGGCAGCGTGTGAAAGAGTAAAAGACATCATGTGACCACCTGGGTATGAATGGTGAAGATTGCCATTGCCCGTGCTAAAGTTTTTTTTCATCACTTGTGTCCCCAGTGCACTTAAAAAACAGCCACTAGAATTAGTGACTCATGAAGCACCTGGTGGGGGTTTAAGCTGAAACCACCAGCTTTCAGTAGGAAGGCATGGGCAAAGCTGTGGCACCTGTACCTAGCCTCTGCGTACAGCAGTGGATCACTGACTCTCCACTGATCACTAGTGATGGCCGAACGGTTCGCCCGGCGGTTGTTTCGCAGCGAATTTCGGCTGTTCGCGTTCGCCCGGCGGACTTCCGTGTTTTTACTGTGTAAAAGAACTTTGACCTGATGACACATCCATCATGGGGTACAGGACAGCCAATTGAGACATTACAGCACATGGACACTTGGACATTCCCCCTAACCTATAAATACACCCGATCCGGCGGCCATTTTACATTCTTTCTTCTGTCACTATAGGGAAAGGTTGCTGTGTGGAGCAGGGAGAGATAAATCGCTAGCTATTTGGTACACAAAAGTTCTTTTCAGGACTGGTATAGGTGTTAGGTGTATATAGGTTTGCTGTGCTACTGATTGTTGCAGCAGCCTGAGTGTCTTTTGTCAGTTTAGAGAAAGGGACAGAACGCTGTGTGCTGCTGTAGGGACAGCCAGATTAGTCATCATCATTAGCTGTTACTATCAGGTCCACAAAAGTGCTATTCCAGTAACCAGTTATTGTTCCAGCAGCCTCTGTTTTGCCAGTTTATATAGGGACAGGCAGGAAGCAGTGTGTCAGGCAGTGAGGGTCAGTTTAAACAGTAGCTGTTACTATTAGTTCCACAAAGGTTCTTTTCAGGACTGGTATCAGTGGTATGGTAATAGGCTTGTACATGTATAATATTCTTTCTTCCAAATATAGAAAGAATATTATACTTGACTGCTGCCCTTCTGCTGCAGTCTGCTAATCATTCACAACTCACTTGTTCCACAAAGCTCTTTATCAGGACTGGCAACTTGGTCTAGGGTGCTACAGTACATAGGGTTGAGTGAGGTACAGTCTGCTATTCTATAAGGACTGTTATCGGTCCACAATACATAGGGTTGAGGTGCACTACTGCTGACTGCTGCCCTATACTGCAGCAGTCCTTCATTGGTATAGGGACTGAGAGCTTTGTCACAGGGTCATTTAAAAAATGACAGGCAGAGGAAGAGGCAGGCCCTTCCGCAGGGGTGGTAGGGGTAGGGCAGGAGCAACAGGCTTGAGCCAAAGTGGGAAGTTGCAGAAGGTGCGTTCAATTACTTTAAAGGACGCACCAGACTTGGTTGAATGGCTCGCTCAGCCTTACTCTTCTGCACCCTCCTCATCCTCTCGATCTGCACCCTCTTCTTCACTCTCTGCTATGTGCACCCCCAAAGACACTACCACCAACAACACCACCACCACATACCTTCCGCTTGAGTCACAGGAATTATTTTCCGATCCATATCAAGAGGACATTTCTGATGCGCAGCCACTCTCACGCTGCTGATGTCAGTGCTCTCTATCACGGTGCTGCTGTCAGTGCTGTATATCACGGTGCTGGTGTGAGTGCTTTATGTCACGCTGATGATGTCGGTGCTCTCTATCACGGTGCTGCTGTCAGTGCTGTGTATCATGGTGCTGGTGTTAGTGCTTTATGTCACGCTGCTGATGTCAGTGCTCTCTATCACGGTGCTGTTGTCAGATGACTCTATCACGGTGCAGGTGTCTTTGCTGTATGTCACGCTGCTGGTGATCATCTCCTGCACCCTCTTCTTTGCCTACCCTGGTCCCTGACCTTCCCTCTCCTCCATTGCCTTCATGCGCTCCACAGTCCTGAATTGTCAGAACAATTTCCCATATAAAAAAAGAATGCTTGTAGTTGTCGATCCCAGATTCACCTCATACATGTGTTATGTCATTGGCCATGTGGTGGGACTAAGTTTGCACAGCTAATAATTATTTTGTGGCTGCAAATTTGACCTATAGGTTTGCGAAGTTCGCCTCCCATTGAAGTCAATGGGGCCCGCCGCGAACGTTCCGTGAAACGTCCGGTCGGAAGTTCGTCCATCACTACTGATCACATACCCAATGAGAAAAACAAAAGTAAATAAAATGAAGAACATGTGGATTATGGAAATCTTTATGATGTGCTCAATGTCTAGGTGGGGCACAGCCATTATAAAGTTTGGCTGTGCCCCCCCCAAAACATAATACTATATACAATAAAAAGTATTTGGTTTTATTGAATTGTTCCTGCAGATGAGCCCTGTGAGGGCTTTTATTTAGACTTTACTATAAAGATTCCAAATAAATAATTTTATAAATAATAATAATAATAATAATAATAATAAAAAACTATATACTGTATATACACAGTATATATATATATATATATATATATATATATATATATATATATATATATATATATATATATCCTTCCCAAATGAATTCTCAATGATGTTAGATGATCTGGATGACAGCATCAAAAACCTCATGAATGCAATTTCATTTTTAGTGATCACAAACTTGTGAAAAAGTTGTTCTCATTAGCAAAATGTGCCTTTTGTCAACCTGGCCAGATATTATCTTATTGTTATGCTAAAAATGTACACCAAACTTTTTTCCCTTTCTGCATTGCAATGCAAAATGAAAAGGAGAACAAACCTCCCCAAAGTAAAATTCATATGTTCACTATGAGCTTTACTATACCACTATGTTACATAAATTGTGATGGACGAACGGTTTGGTCTGAGCATCGGTTCGGCCTTATGCAGCGCCCATTCGGGTGTTCAGTGAACATCTGAATTTGGGGGGTGCTCGGCGGGTTGTTCACACGCCCACCGAGTGCCCTACAATGCACTGCATGCTTCACAGTGCATTCTATGCCCTGACTGGCTGAAGCAATGCACCTGACTGCTGGTCAGGTGCAAGGCTTTGCACAATCGGGGCACAGTGAATAGCTAGTTGTAAAGGAATGGGCCAGGAAGCCGGCCGCCATGTCCTTAACAGCAGATGAGTCATCAGCTGTCAGCTGGCTTCCCTGCTGACAGCTGAATGAAAAAAAAAAAAACATTGCCAGAAATACAAAAATGTGAAAAAAAACAGGGCATGGGAGTCCCACCCAAAGGGCCTGGTATGGAATGGGGGGGGGGGGGGTGCCATTTTTTTCACATATTTTGACTGCTGGCAGCGTTTTTTTTTTTCAAGAAGGCTTGCAGCCAGGAAAGCAGATTTAAGTGTAATTTTTTTTCTTTATATATGCCAGATTTACTGCAGCAGGTTTTTTACATGATACAGATGTGCCACTTTACAGGCAGACTAAGGGAACCCCCAATGCACTATAGTTAAAGGAATTTTTCATTTTTATTGTTTAATTTTAAGCATCATTAAAATCACTGCTCCTTTAAAAACAATATTTAAAAAAAATATTTTTTGCATTGATATATTTCCCCCAGGGCAGTACCAAGGACCCCATACCCTTTTTATGGGTCTGAACTTCTTCCATGTTTAGGAATTCTGGTGTGAACCGAAGAGGAGGGGGGTGTTCAGCCCATCCCTATATATAAAAGTCACACTTGTGTCATTTTAATGAGCAGACTTTGTTGATTATAATATGTGGTAAAAACTATTGTTCCCAGTAAAAAAACAAGAAAATCGAAATATATGTACCCCATGTTTCTACCAAATTAAATCTCTGCCTGTCCCCCAAAAAAAAAAAAAATGTAATATGCTAGGGTAGACTACAAAACCTAAAAGATATTATGTACAAAACCAATATGAAACTTAAAAAATGGTGTGGCAATCAAGGAGATTTATGCCGCGTACACACGATCAAATTGTCCGGCGTACTTAGTCCACCGGACCGCATTTCACCGGACAATCCGATCGTGTGTGGGCTTCAGCGGACTTTTTCAGCGTAAAGTCCGGAGGACTTAGAAAGTAGTTTTGCAGCCCAATCTTGGGTTTCAGCGGACAATACGTTTGTGAGTATGCTAGTCCCGCGGACTTAGAATGACGCATGCTCAGAAGCAAGTACGAAAAGGAAGCTATTGGCTACTGGCTATTGAACTTCCTTTTTCTAGTCCCGTCGTACGTGCTGTACGTCGTTGCCCCTAGCAATCGTCTGACTTTCCGTGTGTCCGTGTGTGGCCAAGTCCGTTCAGTAGAAAGTCCGCCGGACTATCCACCGGATTGTTTGCCGGACTAAGTACGCCGGACAATTCGATCGTGTGTACGCGGCATTAGAGAGAAAAAAGACTTGGAGACTTAACTAGTTAACAGTCCTGGAATTTCAACAAAATAGGTATATTCTTATTTCGTAAAAAGCAGTCAGAGTTTTTTATGTACCCCTAACTATGAAATACAAAGCATGCTTATATTGCACAATACTGACAATATTTACCAACAAGTGCAATGGTTGGCTGAGGCCCTGCAATCCAGAACCCAGTGGTTTTTATTCAGTAAAGGGTCCCTGAAGATATCTTCCAAAGCTGATGTAGGCAGCTCTATTGTTAAAATCTTAAATTGCAGTCATTAGATGACAGGCATCTTTAAAGCACCCAACTACTACTTTAAACTGACATCTGAAATAAGGTGGAAAATCTTTTTTTTTTTTTTTTTTTTACAGAAAATTTAAACTTTTAGATAAAAAATCCTAGTTGCTAACAATGCGAAGGATAAATGGCACATTTGCAATTGTTTTGTCTGATGCCTGACCTTTAGGTAAATACAGTCAGTGTCTAAAGACATGCAAACAGTTTGGCTTTCTGACAAAACCTAACAAAATGTTTATTTTTGCAAAAGGTCACTTTTCTGCCATACTCACCAATTAATAGAAAAAACACACAAGTAGATTTAGATAAATCATGCAACGTCATTGCATATTTATATATACTCAAAAAGACTCGACATTTCTGACATTTTGCAGTATATATAAATAGGCACCGGACTGGATGCATCAAATTCTGGACACTTGGATACCTTTTTGTAATTACTGCTCCACTTCACATGCTTTTTAGCTTTTGATTCATTTGAAATAGATTAATAAAAATGTAAATGCTGAGTGGTAATTACAATGAGTACAGAGGTCACAACGAATGATAGCATTTGTATTTTCTGAACTATCTTTTCAGGGCCAGTAGTAATATTCCCATTTATTAAATAAGTCCTGCTGCACCTTATCCTGTTAATGAGTAACAAGGATTGCTTACCGCAACCATTTCCTTTGAGTGTTCATGGAATAGATCAGAACAAAGATCTAAGTTATCTGCCCTGACTGGTTGCAGGTTCATTTAAAGTGGATTTAAACCCACTCTCATCAATTCTAAACTGCTGCCATAGTGGTGATCTATAAGGATATACATGCCTCCTGCATGTATCCTTACCTGTCAAATTTACCCCATTTAGCTGTTTCAAACCCCAAAAAAGTCCAGATTCAGTGGGCGGGTCTGTTGTTCGGCGCTCGGTGGGCAGAGTCATGATGTCAGCAGACTCCCCGCCCACCTCTACACTCCCCTTGGCCAGAGCATGCAGGAGAGGCAGAGCGCGTTCTGGGTAAAAGCAGAGCGCGCTCACGGCCCCCAGTCATTTCAGCAAACACACATGACAGTGGGGGTTGATCGGTGCGATGGGACAGCTGTGAGCACCGACCCCCCCCGCATGCTTTTCAGCATCTGCTTCTCCTCTCTCCCACCCACGGCTTTCATCTGAAAAGCCATGCAGGGGGATCAGTGCTCACAGCTGTACCTGTCGCACCGATCATCCCCCATTAAAATTAAAAGTTGCGATGCGCTAATTTCAAACCATAAAATAATCGTAGTAGACCACAAATATGCAATTAAAAATACAAAGTGCAACTGTGCATAAGTTAATCAAATAATGCTTCTGTGCATACATAAAAGTGATAGCTAGTGCCTAAACCGTAAAGTGACTTTATGTGCAACCAAACGCAAATTTGTCATAAAAATACATACGTATGTACAGTGTGTGAACTTATTTGCAAAATGTATATAATAAAACAAAAACAAGTTAAGAGTGTACGTTTAAGTAATAACTGGTGCAAGGACCATAAAGTGACTAAATGTGCAAAAAACGCAAATTTTTCATATGAAATTTAAAAAACATATAAAGAGTGGATATACTTAAAAAAATATGTAAAATACAGGTAACAAACAAATATAAACTGTTCAATACAAGTGACCAGCGTGATTGGAGATAAAATGTCCCATACACAGGCAGATCATGCAATTCGGTAAATGCACTAAGTGAAATGTGCAACGTGCTGGGCAATCAATCCATCCGTGATGATCCGTGCAATAAAGTGCAAATAATATGCAATTACCTCACTGCTGTGAGTAAACAGCAATATAAATGATGATCACCAGGATGATTGCTGGAAACGGCAGAGTAACACAATCTTTGGGAGACTTCTCTAACTTCCTCGTAAATGGCAAGTAAACTCAAAGGAATAGATTAAAGGAGACCGCCATAGTGTAGTATTTCAAACATCTAAGTTTTATTAAACAAGTTTAAAAACTACTCACAAACGAAGCTGGTATAAACACATCAGACAAACAGCATTAGAGCAAAACCGGATATGGACGTCACATCCCCCATTATCCCCCGTGTCTTCCTGCTCCTCCTCCCTGATGTCGTTTATCCGACGTGTCTTCATCCTCCGGATCCCTCGTCCCCCCCACCATGTCTTCATCCTCCGTCCCCCCTTCGTCCCCCTGCCATGTCTTCACCCTCCGTTCCCCCTCGTCCCCCCACCGTGTCTTCATCCTCCACCCCCCCTCGTTCCCCCGCCATGTCTTCATCCTCTACCCCCCCTTGTTCCCCCGCCATGTCTTCATCCTCTGCCCCCCCTCATTCCCCCGCCATGTCTTCATCCTCTGCCCCCCTCATTCCCCCTGCCGTGTCTTCATCCTCCACCCCCCTCATTCCCCCGCCATGTCTTCATCCTCCTCCCCCTCGTTCCCCCGCCCCCCTCATTCCCCTGCCATGTCTTCATCCTCCTCCCCCTCGTTCCCCCTGCCGTGTCTTCATCCTCTGCCCCCCTCGTTCCCCCGCCATGTCTTCATCCTCTGCCCCCCTCGTTCCCCCACCATGTCTTCATCCTCCATCCCCCCTCGTTCCCCCCGCTGTGTCTTCATCCTCCACCCCCCTCGTTCTCCCCGCTGTGTCTTTATCCTCCACCCCCCTCGTTCCCCCTGCTGTGTCTTCATCCTCCAACCCCCTCGTTCCCCCGCTCGTACCTGTGTGTTACTCTGCTCAGTTTATGAATGGAGAGGAGTCGCTGTCTCCCCTCCATTCATCTGTGCACAGAAAGGACTGGGGAATCTGTATCCTCTGTCCTTGCTCTGTCTCAAATGGGAGATGTCAGGGGCCTCTGTTTGGACCCGTGACATGTCACCAAAGCCCCCAACAGGGCTGATAAAAAAAATCCAAAATAAATTGTAAAAAAAAAAAAACATTGCCCCACTGACACCGACCACTGCCACTGACACCGACCACTGCCCCACTGACACCGACCACTGCCCCACTGACACCGACCACTGCCCCACTGACACTGACCACTGCACCACTGACACTGACCACTGCCCCACTGACACGTCCACTGCCACACTGACACCGACCACTGCCCCACTGACACCGTCCACTGCCACTGACTCTGATTACTGCCCCACTGACACCGACCACTGCCCCACTGACACCGTCCACTGCCCCACTGACACCGACCACTGCCCCACTGACACCGACCACTGCCCCACTGACACCGACCACTGCCCCACTGATACCGTCCACTGCCACTGATCACTGCCTCACTGACACAGTTCACTGCCCCACTGACACCGACCACTGACCCACTGACACCAACCACTGCCCCACTGACACCGTCCACTGACACTGACACCGACCACTGCCCCACTGACACCGACCACTGCCCCACTGACACCGTCCACTGCCACCGACACCGACCACTGCACCACTGACACTGTCCACTGCCCCACTGACACTGTCCACTGCCCCACTGACACCGTCCCCTGCCAAGGACACCGTCCACTGCCCCACTGACACCGTCCACTGCCACTGACCACTGCCCCACTGTCACAGTCCACTGCCCCACTGACACTGACCACTGACCCACTGACCACTGACACCGACCACTACCCCACTGACACCGACCACTACCCCACTGACACCAGCCACTGCCCCACTGACACCAATCACTGCCCCACTGACACCGACCACTGCCCCACTGACATCGTCCACTGCCACTGAAACTGACCACTGCCCCACTGACACCGTCCACTGCCACTGATCACTGCCCCACTGACACAGTTCACTGCCACACTGACACTGACCACTGACCCACTGACACCAACCACTGCCCCACTGACACTGACCACTGACCCACTGACACCAACCACTGCCCCACTGACACCGTCCACTACCACTTCCACCGACCACTGCCCCACTGACACTGTCCACTGACACCGACCTCTGCCTCACTGACACCGACTTCTGCCTCACTGACACCGTCCACTGCCTCACTGACACCGTCCACTGCCTCACTGACACCGACCACTGCCTCACTGGCACCGTCCACTGCCACTGACACCAACCACTGCCCTACTGACACAGTTCACTGCCCCACTGACACCAAACACTGACGTCAACCACCCCCTTTCCCAAAAGCAAAAAATAGATATATTTAAAAAATAAAACCCCACCCTCCCATCATTGTTAAAATAGTACAAAAATGTATTGTAAAAAAATAATTTAAAAAATTAAATTGTAAAAATTTAAAAAAAATTAAAAAATACACTGGTCCCAAAAAACCTTTTGAAAAAAAAAATTAAATTGTAAAATAAAAAAATAATCTGACACTGTCCACTATCCTGACACCATCCTGCATGTACTACCCACCACTGTATACGCATCTCTGTGATTTGCACCGCATTGCTGTTCAGATCACATGCGATGTCTGCGCGATGCGATTTCAGCCATAGAAACTGTATGGCTGAAATTGCATCACATTCGGAGGGATGTGAATTGTGAACTTTTTACACAGGATGTGCCTGTCTCAGGCTAGTGCACAAGATATGTAAATCACCTGTCACTCACAGCAAGGGGGAGGTTTTGACAAAGTTTTAGAGACTTTGTCAAGATTTCTCTAACTGAACAATAAAAGACGATTGCTCAGGGCTCGAGTAACTGTTCGTGGCAAGACTAGGCTCAAATGATAGGAAATCATATTCTCTACATTACGACATCAAAAAATTAAATAAAAAATTTGGGTTTACATCCACTTTAAATCTTTCCCCTGACCTTCTTCTCACAACTTATGAGTTTGATCCCTGACCATCTGTTTATTGCATATGTATGTTGACATTTTTTATTGTTTGTAGTATAAAGAGAAACTATAATGGCTACTTTGACTGCTGGAGGATTCTTTCACCATTGAAAGCATATACCACCTTTCATGTTTGACTGCTTTGAGAGTTGTTTTGTATAGCAGATCAGGTCAATAAAAATAAAATAAAAAAAACATTGTTCACTCCTCATCCTCAGCAGTTTCCATTCCCTTCCCAGTGCCAGCATTACTACTGTCTCTCTGCACCCCTGTTTGCACCTCATTCTCTATTGAGCTTTTATTACAGCTCTCCCAAACTATTTGCAGTAGCTTCTGTAACGAAGTCTCCCGCTGTCCATACTGTCTTCTCTGGCAGCTCACGCCCCCACTGTGCATATTCAGTTTCCAAGTAGTTTTTGCTCTTCCATTCACATTAGATTATCTGGCGGTTGTCTCCTTACAGTCCATGGTAGCTTCTGTTGCAGATCTCCCATTACAGGCCGCAGTACACTCTGATCATGTCTGCACTTGCTCACACTTTTTGAAACCCTATGTCTTGTACAGTACCTTAACTCTGATCTTTCTGACTGATGCCTTCTCCCTGGTTTTGTGTTTCAATTTTTTGTTTCAGTTTTGTTGACATCCCATGGTCTACTCTACATTTTACACATCACTTTCTTTCCCTTATGTTGTCTCCAAACTTAGTTGCCACTATTGGTTGCCATAGTGGAGACACATTTCCAAATAAATACCATTTAAAAAAATATGAGTCCTGCCTGTGCAAAGACATTGCTTTAGCTCTGTTTACAAAGCTCTTCCCCTTTGCTGTATATATGTAATGGTCCTTTCAAAGGGCTGCACCACCACTTCACACTTAGGCTCGGTTCACACTAGACACGGCACGACTTGCCGCGCCGCGACCTGACAAGTCGCCCCCGTTCTGTACTACGGAACCGTTCTAATAGGAGCGACTCGAGTCGCTCCGACTTAAAAAAAAGATTCCTGTACTACTTTTGCGGCGACCTCGGGCGACTTGCATTGACTTCTATACAGAAGTCGTTTTGCAAGTCGCCGCTGAGGTCGCGGCAGGTCGCGGCGCGGCAAGTCGTGCCGCGTCTGGTGTGAACCGAGCCTTAAGGAGAATGTAACATAAACAAGTTCATACATGAACATTTAAAGTATAACTAGATTCAGATATAATTGTCCATGTTATGTGCATGTTATGTGCATGCAGACCAGGTAATGCAGAACACATGAAGAAATTATAACCTCTAATGCCACGTACACACGACCGGACTTTTCGAGGAACTTAGGTCCGACAGACTTTCGACGGAGTTCTGATGGAGTTCTGACAGAGTTCTGACGGACTTTCCGATTGAACGGACTTGGCCACACACAATCACACCAAAGTCTGACGGATTGGAACGTGATGACGTACGACCGGACTAGAATAAGGAAGTTCATAGCCAGTAGCCAATAGCTGCCCTCGCGTCGTTTTTTGTCTGTCGGAACTAGCACACACACGAGCGGATTTCTCGGTAGGAACTGGTTCCGGCGGAAAAATTTGAAACATGTTCCATTTCTAAAGTCTGTCAGACTTTTGCAAATCAAAAGTCAGCTGCAGCCCACACATGATCGATTGGTCTGCCGGAATCATTCTGTCGGACTTTTTATGTTGAAAAGTCCGGTCGTGTGTACGCGGCATAAGCCCTTGTACACACGGTCAAGGTCAATATACCAGTCCGGGGGTAGGCCACCTTGGCCCTCCAGCTGAGGTCTGTACAGAACAAGCACATGGCCAGTATGGCAGTGCTCCTGCAGTGCAGCTTTGTAGGCACATCAAAAAGAGACAATGTGAAGAGTGGGCAGCGAGCATACTCCTAATGCACTTGCTTGCTATCTGTAACTGGGGCAGACAGGAAGCCCAGCCTGGCATCCCACGTTTGCGAAAGCTTTAAAGGAAAATTTACACTAATGCTCCCAAAATCTTCAATTTATGTTACCTAAAGCTGAACTCCAGTATGTCCATCTTTTACATTTGTACTGACCAGGGCCATCTTTAATATTGACTGGACCCTGGGCAAAAAATGTCTTGGGGGGCCCTCCCATGCAATTTCACCCTCTACCTGCTCTGAGACATACAATAAATAGCAGCTAGACTTAAAATCAGTTGCTGTATGAGATCAGATTGCTAGAGGTTACAGCACACATTACGGCTCACTGATTAGTTGCTAGAGGTTACAGCAAATTATTTCTGCTTGATCACTGTAGAGTAATACTGCTCACTGATTGGTTGCTAGAGGTTACAGCACATCGTCTCCTCTCTGCAGGGGAGCATGATATACATATGAATGTCACCTTTGTTTACAGATCAATACCACCGGCCGCAGCTATTTAACTAGTAATGCTGCCCCTATTTACATATGAATGACGGTTATTTACATGTAAACACAGAGTCTGCAGGTGAGTGATCTGTACACAAGGGCTGGCCAGCATTAGTACCAGCACTTTCACACTGAGATATCAGGACACAACACATGACTAAAACTTCAAGGGAATTTAAACTGGGATAGTTGGCAAGTATGAGGCATCTGCTTTGGGCCCCACAACAATGACAGGGCCCAGGGCAGCTGCCCCTTTTGCCCTGCCTTAAAGACAGCCCTGGTACTGACTTCTCTTCCATACTGAAATTGCTTACTCTGATATTACTGCAGACTGTGCACTTCTCACATTTTGCATAATAATCTGCAGCAATTCTAATAGTGTCCCCCCTCAATTTATGGAACAACATCCTCTAGTACTTTCTTCCCAGCCTTACTGTACCTTTCCTTCCTCCATCATTAATTTAATTTCAGCCCTTTTAATGATTGAGGCTCAGCAACCTACATAGACTTTTACTAGGGCTGTCTGCATGCAAATACAGTATATGGGAATAGACTGTAGGCAGTGAGGAGTGTCCATTCCTATAGACATAGGAATGGCCACTCCTCCAGATTGACATCCACCCATCAGTGCTTTTTGATATTTTCATACCTCATCCCAAGGCCCAGAACAATGTTTGCATCAGGGCTGAGGGCCCTTGAGAAGAGTACTGGGGTAGGTTGTGGTGAGGTTTTTAGGAAACTATGTACAGCATTCTGCTGGTCCCTCCCACCAGTCATGATACTCCTGGATTGGATCAAAAAAAATGGTATGTAATGAAAACAGTTGTATTAATAAAATCACTATTGATGGTTCAATCACTATTAAACTTCAGCTTTAATATTTTCAACTGAAATAGATTTATGACTTTTTCTTATATTTCCCCTCTCTTCTTTCTTTTAGGCATTAACCAAACATTAGCAACAAAAACAAAATCAGAAAAAATGAGCATGGAGTACACAGCTTAAAGGACTGGTGTATGCATCAAATATTGTAAAAGGAGAAATGTATACACCAATATAGCATATATATGTACTGCCATTCCTTTCATCAGGAAGTGGAATCAATGAGTCCTACACTTACACTTTCTATGCAGTATTGTGTGGCAGTGTTTTATATGAGTCATTGCAAACAAAAGGTTAAAGTGATTGTAAACCCTTATTTTTTAAATAAATAACAAACGTGTTATACTTTCCTGCTCTGTGCAATGGTTTTGCACAGAGCAGCCCTAATCCTCCTCTTATCTGGTCTGTGCCCACCATAGCAAGCCGCTTGCTTTGGGGGAATTCATGCGGGTTAACTCCAGAACCAACTCTGTGTGTTTATAGACTCACAGAGTGCAGCTTGGCCCTGCCCCCCACTCCCTCCACACTAGCTGTGGTTGACTGCATTGGGAGCCAGTGGCTCCTGCTGCTGTCTCTGAGCCTATGAGGAGGGAGAGAGCTGAGAGAACTGCTCTCATACATGTTGCTGGACTGAGAATCAAGCTCAGGTAATATAAGGGAGGGTGTGGGAGCTGTACTGAGAAGGCTTTTTACCTTAACACAGTGAATGCAAGAGAGCAAAAAAACATCAGCCTTTAGATCTGTCAGAAACCATGAAATAGACTTAGACAGAAGTACAATCAAATCACACTTGTTTATTAATAAAAATAAAAAGGTAAATATAAAAAAGTGTAGTCAAGCATAGCCAGAGTCCAGTAGTCAGCCAGTCCAAAGTTCATATACCAGATCGGGTAATCAGCCAGGCCGGAATTCAGGGATCCAAGGAGAGCAACTGCAAGCAGGATAAGAAGCCAGGAGGGATGTCAGCAAGCCAGTCTTGAACAAACAGCAGGAGATGGTTCCTTGTGATGTGACCAATGCGAAGGCAAAGAAAAAATTGAACTGGAAGGCTTTAAATAGGCAGGTCAGACGAGCATCATCGGGAACAGCTGGTAACTGTGGAAAGAGAAGAGAGCTGGCAATTAGCCGACAACTGAGCGGCCAGCCCAGAGGAGGAAGGGCTAAGCCAGCCCTGACAAGATCCATTTTAGATCCTTATATTAATTAAATAACATTTGGCTTGTATATCCCTGCAGAAAGTTACCTTGTGACATGCAGTTTTGGGATGTGGAATACACATCTGTGTATTTGAAATCAGCAGGTGCATTAAAAAAATCAAAATTAGTACATGATACATTCATACCTCTGGTCCACAGTTTTTCTGAGATAGTTGCCTTTTGACAGAGTCCTAAAAACACTTTCCTCCCATTTATTAGCTAGAATCATAGTTCATATAGTTGCTTTCAAGTAAATGTTTGCATCAACTATGTGAGCAGCTAATCTACAGCAAAAACATTAATTACATCTTTCTAAATATATCCCACTTAATCAGATTTTTGTGTAGCCAAGCTAATTATCCCACTTCACTCCAACAAAATAAATTAGTAAACTTTGCAAATTACATGCTACAATCATTATTTAAAATATTTGGAATAAAGTAAAAGTGTAATTGCATACTATAGTGGTAAGAGTATTATGACATCAGGTGTATTTAGTAAAAAGAGGTCTTTGATACCTTATTAATTAGTCTTAAAATAAAAAATATATAAAAAATAAAAAATAAAGTCCTAAAATAAAATCACTAGTAATGCGTTCTTCTATTATTATTTCTCCAGTGGCAAATAAAATGGTATCACCATTGCAACCCCAAGCAAATTAAAATAATGTATGTCTCTGATGTTATAAACATTTGCACATGGCAAATAGAAGTAAGAGCACTATTGATGTTAGTATGACAAGCCTATTGCACGGTATGTAAAAAAAAAATTGATTTACTAGTGCTTTCTTCTACATTCCCAAGTTATAAACCCAGTTCTCCCCCGAACCTCATCTGTTATAATTACCAGCCCAAAATGAAAAATAACTAGTACCAACAAACTGAATGAATGTGACTGTTATAAGGAAGTATACGCCTTCTTAAAAATTTGACTCTCCAGCACCCCTTACTATATCCTTGTGACATCTGCCATAAATAGTACATACTGTTTGCAACACTCATACCCCCCCCCCCCACTGAGTTCACCATGTACCCCCTTTCTTTGCCATTGTAACCCTTTCTGGACACACGTTTAACTAATTGTACATCACCACCATTAATCTTGCTGTGTACATTACATCACGGCCTATTTTCTCTCTCTCTAGTATTTTCTGCCTATTCTTTTAATAAACCTTCTATCCACTCTACTATTTCTACTTTATTCATGCTACTTTTTGTCACCTCTGCACTGTACCATCTACCATAGTTCCACTGTCTCCATTACCTTCTGCATGCATTTCACACAATAATTTCCACCAAATGCGCTCATACTCCCTTCTGCAAACCCTGTGCATCTTCTAACATTTTTGTTTGATCATTTAAATGATACAAATAGATACCTGATTTGTATCAGCATGGTGGCTTAGTTGTTAGCACTTCTGTCTGGTAGCTTTAATGTTTTCACTTGAAATCCCAACCATGACATCCATTTTTAGGTCTCAGGAAACCCCTTCTGAACATTCTTATATCTGCAGCTTGCAGTGCATTAATATGATCACTAAGTTGAAGAAAGTTAAAAAAATAAATAATATGGTATTTGTAGAGTACTTGACTCCTACAGTGAATAATTTATGTAACACTCTCTTAATTTACACAACATTATTATTTTCAGCAATAACTGACAGCAAATAAACACAGAGTTAAAATTGTTTTGTTCCTTTACAATAGTAGTCAAAAGATAAATGCCCTCCTACTTTGTTGATCAGTGGAACATTTTTTTTTTTAAATGTATTCCTTATTAAATATTTAAATATTTTTACAAAAACAGCAATAATTCTGGTTGTATATTCTTATTTTATCTCATATACCTTAACATAAAATAGGGGTAAAAATAGAGCTTCTTACATAAGACAAAGAGATGCCCTAAATGGTCGCAGCTGTAGTGATCCTTCTCTAAATCCACCCCTATCCCCATTTAGTTAATTTATTTTCCTCATCCCTCTACCCTCCCTCCCTTACCAGTATCCACAAAGTTATCTTCCTATTGTATTTTTAATTTTTTTTTTAATTTTCCTTCCATCCAGGGTCTCCACATCCTTTCAAATTATTTTAAATTGCATCTCTTTATATAAGCGGCTCTCTCTTTAGGAAGGGTTTCATTTACTGAATCTATCCAAATTCTTTCTGTGGGAGGCTCCTTTGATTGCCATCTCCATGTTATCATTTTCCTAGCTTGAAATATACACCTCAAAATAGTTACTGTAGTACTCTTCTTTTCTCCCTGCTCTTGCCGATATCCCAGTATGCATACCTTAACTTCCTTTTCCATCCTAATTTCAAATGTTTCTTTCAAAATGTTAATCACTCCTTCCCAGTACTGGTACAACGTAGGACATCTCCACATCATGTGGAGAAGGTCCCCTGAGGCCCGGCATCTAGGGCATTTATCGTCCGGTCTTTTACCGAACTTAAATAAGTGGCTAGGAGTGTAGTATGCTCTATTCAATAACATTAGATGTGATATCTTCTGCGAGGGTGAAATCGATACGGAAGGGCTCGCCTCCAAAATTCTTTTCCACTGGCCTTGGGATAGTGCACCTATATCCTGTTCCCATTTTAGTTTTACTGAGTCTAATTTCTCATCCCCATAAACCTCCCTATTTATCTGCCTATATATTTCTGAAATTAGGCCTTTGGTAGTACCCGTCCGGAGTATAGATTGTACTAGGGGGAGTTCTCTCCATTCTAAATTGGGTTTCTAAAGCATGAGTTATCTGCAGGTAAATATAATATGTATTCTGAGGGATATTAAATTCTCTTTTCAGCTCGGAGAATTTTTTAAGAGTATTGCCCACGTAAAGTTGACTCAACCTTTTAATTCCCTGATTTTCCCATTCTTTGTTTTTTGCTTTCCTATCAAAGTAGTTTCCTGCAAGTTACTATTATTCCAAATAGGGGTATATACGTTGGGCTCTTTATATTTCATCAGTTTTTTAACCGTTTTCCATATTCTAGTTATCATTTTTACTGTAGGATATTTATAACAAAAGGAGTCGGCTTCCAATGCCTCTATTATCGAATCATGCAGAGCTCCTGTTAACAAGATTTTCCCATTAGGTGTACCTCCATTTTGATCACCACATCCCATTAACTGCTGCAATTGTGAGGACAAGTAATAATATTCAGGGTTAGGCAATGAAAATCCCCCTTCCCCCTCTGGGAGCTGTAATGTTCGTAAACGTATTCTGGCTTGTCTCCCTTTCCATATCAGTTCCCTAAAAAGGCTCTCTATTTTATTGAACCATTTTCTAGATATCCACACTGGGGCATTGCGCAATACATACATTAGTTGGGGTAGCCAGATCATTTTTATCAGGCTACATCTACTTGCCACCATAGTGGCAGGCGTTTCCAAATATAATTTTTTATTTTTTATTTAACCAGGAGTGGGACAAGATTCTTATTTATACATTGGTTAGGGTCTTTTGTTATAACTATCACCAGATACTTTAGAGTATCTACAACTGCCAGTTGGGGTTTCTCTAATGTTAGTTCTTCCCTAATTATATCTATAGGAAAAAGCTCAGACTTCCCCCAGTTTATTTCCAGTTCTGTAAAACTGGCAAACGTCTCCACTATGCTCATTGCCCCCTCCAATGAATGACTCGTATCCCCCAAGAACAGCAGGATATCATCCACATATAACGCTATTCGTTCTTCTCCAGACTTCCTAAGAAAGCCTGTTATTTCTGGGCTCTTCCTAATAGATATAGACAAGGGTTCCATTACGAGGGCAAAAAGCAGTGGAGACAATGGGCACCCCTGTCTTGTTCCCCTCTCCAATTCTATCCTACCTGACAATTCATTATTAATTTTTAATCTTGCAGTGGGTCTGTCATAGAGCATTTTGATCCATCCAATCAGTGTAGGGCCAAATCCAAATTTCTCCAACACCCGCCAAACATATCCCCACTCTACCGTGTCAAAATCTTTAGTCACGTCCAGTGACAATATAGCTCTTGATCCCTCATTCTCTATAGGTTTTTGTAGATTTAGGAGGGTTCTTCTAATATTTGACTGGTGGATCTATTAGATATGAACCCCGCCTGATCAAGATGGATCAACCTAGGAATCCGTTTAACCTAGCTGCAAGCACTTTAGCTAGGATTTTTGCATCTGCACATAAGAGGGAAATCGCCCTATAAGCAGCAGCATCCAATGGGTCCTTTCCTTCTTTATGAATCACTACAATAGTTGCCTCCAGCATTGACATAGGCAGATGTCCCACCTCAACTGCTCCCTTTAACGTTTTTAATAATTCTGCCAACAGGATATCTCCATAATACTTGGAGGTTTCAACTGGTAGTCCATCCGGGCCAGGAGATTTTTGATTCGCCATAGCAGAAACTGCCTGTTGAATTTCTACAAGTGTTATTGAAGTTTCTAGTTTATCTCTCTCCTCTTGTGAAATTGCTGGTATTTCCAGATTCCCCAAAAAACCCTCCATTATACCCTTTCCTCCTTTTTTTTTCTGAGCTGAATACAAGTTTTTATTGTATTCTTTAAAATTGTTCACAATTTTTGTAGGGCTTCTCCCCTTCTGTAGTCCTAATTGCAGTGATAGTGGATGATAGGGAATTGGACTTCACCAATTGTGCCAACATCTTTCCTATATTTTCTTCCTCCATAAAGGAAGCCTGTCACTGTAGAAGAAAATTGGTCTCCACTTTCTGCATAATTGTCAGTTTATATTTTTGCTGAAAAGCCATGAGTTTAAAAAAAAAATCAGACAGGAGGAATATAATGTCCCACAGTTCCCTGTAATAATATAGGAGAGCATGTTAAGAGTTAGAAATTTAGTCAAGTGTGACAAAGCCCTAACTGCTCTCCTGCTGTATTTTTTTTCTGATAAAGGTCTTTTCCAATTTATTTTAGTTTGGGTGGATTGGCAAGGACCAAAGATGTGTTACAGAACAATTTACAGACAATCCTGCACCACCTCCCAAAAACAAATAATAAATAATAGATGACTATCCTGAGGGACAGTCATGAAAATGTAGAGGGACTTTTAAGGTGCCTACTCATCCAAGAAATTAAACACAAACAATTATACAGACATCAGTGCTTATTCTAGTATATTGACTATCCAGTCAAGCAACAACCCTGGCTGTTAGTCCATAAAAAAATCATATGTACACAAATTATTTAAAATCAACATATATCCCAAAAAATATACAGCCCCTTATTGCAGCATAGTTCCCTATCCACAGTAATAATATGACATACAATTATTAAGCATTTGTAGGGATCGATTATTCACCTATATAACAAACCTTCTGGTTTTATGAAACATAGATCAGTACAATATTGAACTGTGGAGGGACTGCAATCTCTCAACACATTTCACTGGTATGCTTCTTCAGGAGCGGGACTTTCTAAATGATACAAAAAGATACAAACAGAGATTGAAAATATTCAATGTGTAGTAAACAAGAATCATATAGTGGAAATTTTGGTCTGCTAGCCAGGCATTCTTTATTAACTCCTGATTAGTTAATTGGCAAGTAACCATCCACACCCCTAACAGTATGAAATTAAAATCCCCTTTATGGTGGAGGCACATTTGCTGCTGAAGTTCTTTCTTTAAGTGGATGTTATTTATTTAAGTGGGAGCATTTCAGTCTGTGCACTTCAGCAATTGCATAAAGGGAAAGTACACAGAAAAATACTTTGAAAAACACCAAACAGGCCGCAGGTGACCCTGTTTACCCCTTCAGCTCTCCATCCACTCTGTAACATGTGCTCTCTACCACTTCTTCTGATAGTTGTGTCTCTCTCTCCTTAAACTCTCTTTCCTTCACCCCTCTTCTTCAGCCCACAGCTTATATATGACTCCCTCGCTTCTGTCTTATTCTTATTACTGCACTCACCAACTGCTGCTAATTCTAAATCCACACACTCATAAAATCTTCAGGACACTAGGGCATGTCCCTTCATAAAAATCACACTCCCACATTACGTTCCTCACCCTTCTGCTTTTCCTAACCTCTGAAAATATATCCCCAAACCCTGGGCATCCGTCATGTAACTGTACTCAATGCACTCATCAACTTGCATCCTCTGGCAGCAGCCAAAATCCACACAATTTAGTGTCCAATCCTCTTCTTCCCAAGACAAGACTCCTCTTCTTGTGTACCCCTTGAAAAGCCTGCTCTATCTGTAACAAACTCTCTTCCATGACCTCTTTATCGCTAACCCATTTAATCTACTCACCATTACTGAAACATGGCCTCATGAAGTTGACACTTCTTCTCCTGTTGCCCTCTCCCATGGTAGCCTTCTCTGGACTCACTCCCCCAGACCAAGGGGTGGATGGGAGTGGGAATGCTTCTAGACCTACATAGCACCTTTTAAGGTACTGTACCCACCTAGTCTCTAAGACTAAGTCTCAGAAATATTTCAACCATTATCAATCTGCCCTCCAAAAATACAATTCCTGCCTCCTCATTACCAAGCAGACCTATTTTATTACTTTCATTAACAACTTATCATCCCGTCCCATCAACCCTTCTCTACTTTTTAGTCAAAGGTCAAACCGGTAGTCCGTATGATTCATTGTGGCTGGGTTTACCCTTTGCCGGTCTTGGAGGATAAGGGGTAGTCAATTTGTGTCCCGGTTCTGGTGAGCCTTTTGTGCACAGTTGGGAAATCAGCTTGCTTTCTCCTCTGCATATCACCTGCAGTCTAATGGGGCCACAGAACAAGCCAATCAGTACTTGGAGCAATTCCTACATTGCTATATTTCATAACAACTGGTCAGACCTCTTACCTTAGGTGGAGTTTGCTCACAATAGTGCCTTGAAATCTGCTTCCTGATTGTTCCAGTTTATGGCTAATTATGGTTTCCAACCTTCCATGTTGCCTGACTCGTTTGTTCCGCAGAGTATTCCTGCATCAGAGGAGCATCTCAGTGGTCTTGGGCACAAGTTTAGGAGGCTTCGCGACATGCTAATGATAGTTACGGACTCCCTGCTGACAGCAGACACCTGCATGCACCTTCCTACCAGGTTGAGGACAGGGTCTGGCTGTCATCTCACAACCTCCGACTTCGTGCTCCCTCACTGAAGTTCGAACCTCGGTTTATTGGGCCTTTCTGTGTTCTTTGAAGGATTAACCCAGTGGTTTACGCATTAGACCTTCCTTCTAATATTCGTATTTCATATGCATTTCATGTCTCCTTATTAAAACATTTGGTCTGCAACCGCTTTACCACCTAGGTGCCACGTCCTCATCCTGTACAGGTTGAGAACCATGAGGAGTATGAAATACAGTCCATTGTTGACTCCCATTCACTGCCCCATTCCGTGGGTGCATACAGTACATGCTGCATTGGAAAAGGTGTGGTCCGTAGGAACGCATTTGAGTCTCATCCTTGGACGTACATGCCCCTGTCCTTCTCTGTGATTTCCATAGAGGGGGTACTGTCAGAGCTGGGCTCAGCCCTTCCTTCTCTGAGCTGGCCACTCAGCTGTCAGCTAATTGCCAGCTCCTATCTCTCCCAGTTACTCAGTTGTTGCTGATATCCTGCACATCAGTCCTGCCTACTTAAGCCATTCAGTCCAGAAAAGCTCTGCCTTCACCTTAGTCAACTTCACAGAGACGCTCGCCTGCATTCCTTTTAAAAGACTTGCTTGGTTGACATCCCTTCTGGCTCCAAATCCTGCTTGCTCTTTTGCTACGCTCATCTCTGGCTCCCTGACATTTGGCTTGTCTGACTATCTGTTCCAGTTCCTGAAATCTAACTATGTTTTGACTACGTTTGTTCTATTTACTTTTATTATTAAACAAGTGTGATTTAACTGTACTTCTGTCCCGGTCTGATTTCATGGTTTTTGACACTGTCGATGCATCATTGCCACTAGGAATGTATTGGCTCGATGTGATTTTATTTCCTATTGAGGTAGTTTTGCGGAACACTATCTCTGGGGTTGCTCTTATATATTTTTTTAAGGATAGGTTCCTTACTCAAGAGATGCCAATCTTTTTGCATACAATTATGTTGCTGAGATTGCCGTATAGAGTACTTAGTGATAAACTTGGTAGTGGATTGCATAGTGTTTGTGTTCCAATTGGGATACAGCAAGGAAGTTCTTATTGTATGCCTTCCTGAGCAGGTTTTTGCTATAGCCCCACTGACGAAGGCACATGCATAATTCTGCTGCTTGGATTTTAAAGTCAAGATCATGGGTACAGATCATGGGTACAGTTACGCCGGAGACAAATGTATTGGGCATATGGTATGTTGTGAACTATGTGAACTAGGGACATGGGGTTTCCACTTTGCACATGCAGGATAGTGTTGCCTGCAGTGCTTTTCTTGAACAATTTGGTAGCAAGCCCATTCTGTGTATCCTTGTAGATCGTCAGATCCAAAAAGGATATGTTTTTCCTATGCCAGTTCATTGCAAATCTGAGATTGAGCCTATAAATGTTCAGTGCCGGCATCAATTCGTCCAACTGATCAACTGTACCTGTCCATATGAGCAGAATGTTGTCTATGTACCTGAACCAGCACAATGTCTGGTCCAAGTACTGACTGAATACCTCACTGGAAAAGATCTCATGCTCCCACCCCCCAGGTAAAGATTGGTGCCCATCACGAAGCCCTGCACCTGGAGGTAGTGGGAGCCAAGAAACGTAAACCAGCTTTGCTTGAGGATAAATGATCCTGTTCCATGAGAAATGTCTTAATAGTCTGTAGGCCTAATTCATGTGGCATACTGGAATTTTCCCCCGCTAAGGAAAAATTTGTATCTAGCAATTGTGGGGTTAATTGCACATATGGATGAAGCTACAGTAATCCTGTGTGGTGTTTTCACTCCAGTAGCAGACCACACTGACGGATCTTAATGAGTGTCTATGTGATACTCTGTGATCAATTGTGTAATGGTTTAGCTTGACTAGTAAGATAGTACTAAGAGGTTAATGGAACAGACAGACAACATCTTATGTGATTATATGCATTTGATGTTGTGTTGAGCTAAAAGCAATCTCCATTGGCCAATTAGGAAGGAGTATGATATTTTAGCTTGGTTGCCATGCCGTGTCGCCACACCCCTGTTACGAAATTGAAAATGACAAAATGCATTGGGGCAGGGCAACACGGCAAATGTATGCTGAGGCTGGGATGGTGATCTGATGCGTGGCGAGTGAAGGAACTGTGAGATCACAGCACAGTGCCACCCAGCATGACTTGTATAAGATTTATATCTGCTATACATGCAATATCATTTTTAACCACTTAAGAACCAGAAAGATTTACCCCTTTAATGACCAGGCCACTTTTAGCGATACGGCACTGCATCGATTTAACTGACAATTGCGCGGTCGTATACCCAAACAAAATTGACGTCCTTTTTATTCCCACAAATAGAGCTTTCTTTTGTTTTTTGTTTTTATTTTTTGTGCTATAAACAAAAAAGGCTGACAATTTTGAAAAAAATATATATTTTTTTAACTTTTTGCTATAATAAATATCCCCCAAAAAAATGTAAAAAATAATAATTTATTCATCAGTTTAGGCCAGTATGTATTCTACATATTTTTGGTAAAAAACACCCGAAATAAGCGTGTATTGATTGGTTTCCGCAAAAGTTATAGTGCCTACAAAATAGAGGATAGATCAATTTTTTTTATTTTCTAGTAATGTGATGATCAATAATTTTTAGTGGGACTGCGACATTGCAGCAGACAGATCGGACACTTCTGACACTTTTTTGGGACCAGTGACATTTATACAGCATTCAGTGCTATAAAAATGCACTGATTACTGTATAAATGACACTGGCAGGGAAGGGGTTAACACTAGGGGGCAATCAAGGCTCCGTCGCTGTGCATGTACCCTCTCTATTTATTGCACGAAGTGGCGTAAGGCTACAGCGATTCATGCAATAGAGCCAAAATGTTCTTTTAAACCACTGTATTCTTTTTGCCACATGCTGCAGCTCAGTTTCAGGGTCTTGGCAATGTTCGTATAGCCTAGGCTTTATGTAGAGCAACAATTCTTTTTTTCAGATCGTCTGAGAGTTCTTTGTCATGAGGTGCCATGTTGAACTTCCAGTGAACAGTATGAGAGAGTGAGTGCTAACACCACATTTAATGCTCCCCGTTCACACTTGAGACTTTGTAACACTAATGAGTTACATGAGGGAAAATGGCTAATTGGGCCCAATTTGGACATTTTCACTTAGGGGTGTACTCACTTTTGTTGCCAGCGGTTTAGACATTATTGGCTGTGTGTTGAGTTATTTTGAAGGCACAGCAAATTTACACTGTATACAAGCTGTACACTCATTCATTTACATTGTAGCAAAGTGTAATTTCTTCAGTGTTGTCACATGAAAATATAGAATAAAATATTTACAAAAATGTGAGGAGTGTACTCACTTTTGTGAGATACTGTATATATAGTGATTATAAATGCATGGCTGGGATAATCGCCCACACACATGTATGCCTATATTCATGAATTTGCCAGATCAACTCTGGCCATAATCCAGTATGAAGGATATGTTTATATCCTTAAATGGAATGAGAACAGGGTATGTCAGAGGGTATCTCACGCTAGTATTAGCTAAAATGAAGAGGAATGTATAAATAAATTCCTACAACTCTACATATAGCCAGCAACTCCAAACTGTATCAGATATATATGTTCAGCTTCGATACATTTAGCATTAGTATAGTAATTTACGCACATATGTCTCGCTGTGACATCAATTTCATTGTATCCCATAGCGTAGCATAACATTCTCTCAGCAATTCACCTGTTATTAACGGTAAACCTTCAGGACCTAGAGATGTATTCATTTTCCTACTATCATCAAGAGTATACAAGGGAGGTTATTTACGAAAGGCAAATCCACTTTGCACTACAAGTGCACTGCAAGTCCAACTGGAAGTGCAGTCGCTGTAAATCTAAGGGATAGATCTGAAATGAGGGGAAGCTCTGCTGATTTTATCACCCAATCATGTGCAAGCTAAAATGCTGTTTTTTATTTTCCTTGCATGTCCCCCTTATAGCGACTGCACTTCCAAGTGCACTTGTAGTGGATTTGCCTTTTTTAAATAACCCCCATTGCATCACTATTTGTATTAGAGTAAGGACCATTCACTAATGCTTCAGTTAAGCCCCATACACACTATCAGATTCTCTGCTGATTTTTTCCTTCAGATTTACCAAAACTATATAATACGAGGTCTTCCTGACAGGATCACTGCCCTCAACGCTAGCTCCTATAGGACTTGGCATTGTCATAATTATTGTAGAAGGTTTCTTCTAGATGTTCACCTAGCAGCTAGAAACTTCCTGCATTCCCTGGTTAGGTCAGGCTACTGCATTCGCCCATAGTGGTTTTAAGGTGCAGAGTCCCTTATCCAGGGTGCTGGAAATTGCCTGGCTACATGACATCTCTGGGTATTCTAATATAGTTGTTTTGGGTCAGGTATTTCTTTAGGGGGGGTGTATACATTTCTTGATTCCAGCTCTGAAGGGGAGGTGAATATTGGTTCCATTTAGTTTAGGGGGAAGTGGGGGCTTGGTTTGTGATAGCGGGTTCCTGTCATCTAAAAGGAAGGGGTGCGCATTCTTTTTTGGAGGTAATGGGGTTTTGTAGGGGAGGTTAGAACGCATATAAAGAGATGTTTGTGATGCTGTCACTTTTTTTCAATAAATTGCAATGAGGAGAATACCCCTTGGTGTGTACATCTTTTTTATTTTTTTGATTTTGTGATGTTATGCCCTTTGTGAACACACCCTACCATTATATGTGGAGGTACCCTCATGTTCAGTAACTTATTAGGCTCCTAGGTTGTTTTTTCTTTTTTTCCTTTTTCTTTTATTTTCATAGGAATTGCAAGATATTCTCACACTTTTTTCATTTCAATTTATGAACATTAATATATGCTTTATGGACACATTTGTATATATTTATTCATTTATATTTTTGAGCGCTGCTGTAATGAATTATAGAATTGTATTTTTCTATTCGTTTATTTTTCACCTGTTTGTGTGTATTTTTTTTATATACTGTAAGTAGCAGCGCTATTATTTATCATTTTTGGTGTTTTAAGTGCAGTGCACACAGATTTATATATATATATATATATATATATATATATATATATATATATATATATATATATATTGATGACCTACAGTATTTCAATTCCTGTTGTAATTCCAAGTACAGTAAGTCCTTATGCACAGAATGCAAACGTTAACTTTAAAAATGTTTACTTTTATAGAAAGTCCAATGATATGTGATGGGCCTATAAAATATTTAAAAAAAAAATACAAAATCTAAAAATACATCTAAAAAATAAAACATATAAAAAACAATCTAAAACATAACATTGATAGTGATGAATCCAGATAAAAATAAAAATAGTAAATTATATATTGGCACACACAAATAATTGTATTGGAAAACAGGAAATCACTGGGCAGGCTGTGTTATGCCAAATATAGGAAGATACAACATATACCACAGTTACTATAACTATATTATTTGTATGTTCTATAGTGCCATGGATTATTTTACTTATTTATGCTCTATTATCTTTTATTACAAATCATGATATGACTTTGGTAAAGGGTCCCTATTGACAAAAAATAAAGACATTTTATGATTTTCAATAAGCATTTACCATTGCCACATTTTCAGAAAAAAATAGCATGTAATTGATTTGCCTGCCTTTGTTGATCCTACTCTACTTGACAAAGCACACAGATAGTTGACTGAAATTGATATAAAAACCACTGCCATTTTCCACTTCATAAACAAATGTATAATGGCTATGGAGATCCCATCACAAGCATAAAACTTAGTTATGGATTTGGGCACTGAAGATTTGACTCCGTATATAACTACTGTTTCACTCTGCTTATGCAGCCAAAATGTTATTGTAAATGACACAAAACAAGCAGCACTGCATGTTGCTTTGGATTTTAAACATATAAAAAAAATGAAAGCTGTTGTCAAGAACATAATAGATATTCGGTTTTGAAAACAAAATTATCCATAGTAAAACCAAAGTTTTTTTTCTATTTGAAAATGCTGCAGCTGGATATGGTAGCTACACTGAGCAAAATTATAAACACAACCTTTTTGTGCTTGCCCCTATTTATCATGAGCTGAACTTAAAGATCTGTGACTTTTTCTATGTACACAAAAGGCCTATTTCTCTCAAACATTGTTCAAAAATCTATCCTGCATGATAATGCATGGCCCCATGTTGCAAGAATCTGCACACAATTCCTGGAAGCTGAAAACATACCAGTTCTTGCATGGCCAGCATACTCACCGGACATGTCAACCATTGAGCATGTTTGGGATGCTCAGTGTATGCAACAACGTGTTCCAGTTACTGCCAATATCCAGCAACTTAGCACAGCCATTGAAGAGGAATGGACCAACATTCCACGGGCCACAATCAACAACCTGATCAACTCTGTGCAAATGAGATGTGCTGCACTGCGTGAGGCAAATGGTGGTCACACCAGATACTGACTGTTTTTTGAGGCCCCTCCGGCCCTCCAAATACAGTAAAACTGCAAAATTTAGAGTGGCCTTTTATTGTGGCCAGCCTAAAGCACACCTGTGCAATAATCATGCTGTCCAATCAGCATCTTGATATGACACATCTGTGAGGTGGATGGATTATCTCGGCAAAGGAGAAGTGCTCACTAACACAGATTTAGACAGATTTGTGAACAATATTTGAGAGAAAAAGGCCTTTTGTGTACGTAGAAAAAGTCGTAGATCTTTGAGTTCAGCTCATGATAAATAAGGGCAAACACAAAAGTGTTGCGTTTATAATTTTGCTCAGTGTACATAGAGCACTATGTTCATTTACTAAAGCTGTGGCATGTAAAATCTGCTGCAGCTGTGCTTGGTATCCAATCAGCTTCTAACTTCAACTTGTTCAACTGTGCCTTGACCAAAAAAATGCAGAATTGCACCAGATTTCGAGCGCTCCCGTTTAAGTAAATCAACCCTTTGTCTTTGTGTAGTCATTTACTTTATTATCATTAGTATAGCCTTGAATGAATGAATGAATGAATGAATGAAATACTTGTATAGCGCACAATGCGAACTGAATCGCCTCTAGGCTAATAATTAGCCTTAGTAATGGATTTTAAAATAATACCTGAATGTTGTATACATGGGACATTGAACCTGTTTTGCTTTGCTATACACCCATCTGCTGTGTGTGCTCTTAAAAAGACGTTTCTGGTCAACAAGTAAACTTAATCTGTACTCAAAAATGCTAATGCTATCCAATATAAGCAAACTCAATCTACTGAAGTCAATACATCCATAAAATTCACTTTTTATGAGTTTTTTCTAAATTATTGTAGCCAGATTCATCAACTTGTTTACATTGTTCCTAATCAGAGCTACTAAAAGTGTGGTCACAGGTTCTGTCCTCTACACTATCCCTCTGTGACGGCATAAACACAACATTTTGCTACTCTAGATTTGTCACAAAATTAGTGGATCTACTTTTTGTGAAATTTTGTGGAATCTATTTTCCAACTTTACCTTATGGCACTGATTGGTAAAATTAAAAAAAGAAATGCAAGATATTGTTTATTTATACTAATAAAAACTTTTGAACGAAAAAAAAGAGACACAAGTAATTTATATCTTTCAACAATTATTAAGAAACTTAAATAGAAAGCAGGGCAGCCAGTTGAACAAATACCAAAATTAAAATAAGCGGTTTAAGACTGAACCGCTTCTTAGAGACCTAAGAATAAATATTTTCCTACCCAATGCTATTTACACCATTTAAAGATTTTAATATTGTGATTATATCCCCTCCTAAGTGTCTCCTCTGTGGGGAGAATAATGTTGTAGTCATTCCTCATAACTGAGGTCCTCCAGCCCCCTTATTAGCTTTGTTGACCTAAGGTCATCTAAATAAATTATAAGACCACAATCAAAAAAAAAAAAAAAAGTCCACTACCTAAACAGCTCTTTATAGTAGCATCCTAGGTCATAACCCATAACTATAATCAAACTCTTTTTTTTTTTTTGTATTGATTAATTGACTGCTAATCACTCCTATATTATAAGACAATTCAGAGTATTATTTCTTATTACAATATGTCAAAATCGAATGCCTTCAATCCTGATAAACTTGTGTGTGTAAGCAAACATAGGGGGAGATTTACCAAAACTGGAGCACTCAGAATCTGGTGTAGCTGTGCATTCTAGCCAATCAGCTTCTAACTTCAGCTTGTTCAATTAAAGCGGGAGTCTTTTTTTTTAAAAGCCAGCAGCTACACATCCTGCAGCTGCTGACTTTTAAAATAGTGACACTTACCTGTCCAGCGCGCCCGCGATGTCGGCACCCGGAGCCGATCTCTCAATCGTCTCTCGGGTGCTGCCGCCGCCATCTTGGGTATGGGAATCAGGAAGTGGAGCCTTTCGGCTTCATTTCCCGGTTCCCTACTGCGCATGCGCATGCGCAAGTCGCGCTGCGCAATAAGGATGGACCCGCTGCCTCTGGGATCTTTGTGTTTCCCAGCAGGCAGCGGGGGACTTTCGAAAAGGGGCGTAATCTACACCCCTTTCCGCAGAGAGCCATCCCGGAAGTGGGTGCAGATACCTGTACTGTACAGGTACCTGCACCCCCCTCCCCCCTGAAAGGTGCCAATTGTGGCACCGGAGGGGGGGAGGATTCCAATGAGCGGAAGGTCCACTTTAGGGTGGACCTCCGCTTTAAGCTTTGACAATAAAACCTGGAAGCTGATTGGTTTCTATGCAGAGCTGCATCAGATTTTGCACACACCAGTTTTAGTAAATCTCCCCTATAGAGTCTACTGTATGCTTACATTCACTTTTATGCCACACTTCCATCTAGAATGGATACACTTCTCAATACTGTGTAACAACCTAACCGTATTTAGGAAATGAACCAGAAAAATAATTGTGCAACACAGTAATGATTGCCCATGGCCATAAAAAGAAAGAGACAACATGGCTGGTTGCTCTGACCATCTCAGATTTTCCTTAACATATACTGTATGTCACTTTCACACAGAGTGAACAGGACCTGAAGTATAAAATGCAGTTAAACTAAATGCTATTTTCACCGCAGTTATGGCTTAGTATTAATCACCGCAGTTATGGCTTAGTATTGCTTGCTAGCCAGCTCTTGATTTCTTATTTTATAGGGTCATGGACAGCAGTCAGAGCTTGACAGTATGTGCTCTTCCCAAATCTCTCCAAAAATGTAAAAAAAAATTTTTTATTTTGATCACAAAAAAAAATAATTGTGATGCTACATTATTGCTTGAAATTTCCATGACTGTATGAAATATATTATAACAGTAAAATCTGAAGAGTTAATGGTAACAGTCTTGCCTTTCTGCAACTTTATACGTGAGGTTCTGCATCCTCCATAACCAATAATATCACATCATTATCAACAACTACATGAAGTTCTTTTGGGAGTGCAATATTTGGGATTAAATGTTTTTTGATAACTGTAATATTAGGCAATATTGAATTTATTTTTATATAAAAATGCATTTATAGTGGCTTTTTTCTTCAAAGCCTTGCGTTTCTACCAATTCTATTTCAGTATGTTCACTTCCTCTGCTTTGAGGTACTATCATTTATTATCTATGTCATACCACAAAAGGAATGTTGTTAAACAAACTCTCCAAATTGCAACTTGATGATAAAAAAATAATTGTTTTAGAAATGTTTGATGACAAAAACGCCATATCACTGATGCATATGGGCTGATACATATAAAAACTGTAGCAAAAAAACAAAACAAAAAAAACAGCATCAAAATAGAGCAGTTGCCATAGAAATGAATCGAGTTTAGTTCCCGAGATGAAGCAAGGAACTGGATAGGTGTCTTAGTGTTCTAATGAGTCTAAACAAAGTGTTCTTTTCATGCTTTATTTTTTAATAATATGAAAGTTCTGAAATGCATAACTTCTGTTTGTCATGGATTGATAAGCATTTATTCTTTGACTGTGAATCCTAACTGACTAAAGTTTAAGGTATTTTCAGTCAGAGTTGCTCAACAGAGTGAGAAATACAAGGCAACACAAGGAAAATGGAAACGTTTCAGGAGATTACAGTTAAAAGTAAGTTCACCTTCGCACCCCAGC
The DNA here is from genome assembly GCF_037356315.1 of Lithobates pipiens. Lineage (NCBI taxonomy): Eukaryota > Metazoa > Chordata > Amphibia > Anura > Ranidae > Lithobates > Lithobates pipiens. The sequence goes on along the minus strand of NW_027507685.1, from coordinate 9,094,667 downwards.
AATAACAAAAAAAAACTAAAAACTAGAGAAAACATAAAAGTGCCATCAGATGAATTAACACATTTACACCCAATTTAGGTTTTTAGTGAACCTGAGGTTAAACCCTCGTGTTTTTTTCACTTTAATGCATCCTGAGCGAATGCCCATTTTATAAGAAATAAAAGAGGATGGGTTACAAATACATCCAAAACTTGATTACAAAGCAATAGAAAAACAATTTCTATTAGAAAGTGTTTTTTTTCCATATAATGTGCAATTTCATCATATTTTGTGTGAGATGGGCAAACATTGAAATGTCACATCAAAATGTTCCAAAACAATACAGCAGCTACAGACATTCTTATCTTATTAGTCTAAACATATCTCGCAAAAGAAAACACATTCAACGTTAAATTCAGATATTAGAAATCAACAGAATAGACAGTAGGAATATCATTAACTCTTCAATACCCTCTATTATCATTAATATGGAAATTGTCTCCATATTATTTTGGAAATAAACTTGCCCAGGCTTTGTCATCAGCCTCATTGATCATTTTGTAAGTTTTCCTCTTTATAGTACAAACCAAATAACAATTGTACATGACAAGCATAACCAAAATAATGACACAGACGCCAAGTGGGTAGAATTTTTCTTTCAGCACCTCACTCCCTGTTGGTGACCACCTTGTAAATGCATCGTGCCATGAGTGATGGGCATCCTGTGATAACCGAGTAGTGGCTGCTTCAAGTTTACCTCTCATAATGGTAGTTTTTACGACTGTCTGATATAGTGCCAAATTATATGTCTAGAGATATTGCAAAGATTTCTTAATTTGTTTGAGTATTTCTACAATTGAGCCTATGGGCAATGATAAATCACCCACTGGGAGTGCATCTGGTCTCCAGTAAATACCATGGAAACGTTCTGTGACTCCTTCTAACACCATTTTTTCCATGCCAATACAAAAATGAAACATTGTGTATGCAGCCTGAAAAGGGTAAATGAGTATCCACTTGATGTTGTTTACTCCTACTTCCGTTGCCAAGCATACCTGCTGTGGGCCTACTTCTATAAACGCATTATAATCCTGTGGATATAAAGTCCAAATCCACATATTAACATCTGGCCCAGCTAATAGACAGGGTTCAAACCCAGGAGACCTATGGGTACAAACAAGACCGTTGTCAGCTTTCTGACAGTCATCCAAGCTTAAAGTGTTGTTTGAGCTTATAGCTGTAGAAGATCCATCATACTTTGGTTCCCACCATGCAACAGTATCAGTGATTACATCTGGCATAGGGATAGGGAGAGAATTTACACATAGTGATTCCATCATCTTTAGGGACGCATACCTTATAATGTCCCATACAAAAAAAATGAATTATGTTGCTAAATATCTTGGTGTGGCACACTGTGTCCTGAGGATATCACCCAATAACACGCAGGAATCTTGAAAAGAGACCTCAGCTGTCTGGAACCTGGGGATGCAAGTCTGTTTTCCAACATATCCCTCCGTTGACTTATCCAAAGGAACCTTACAGCACACTTACAGGTCCAATTTGCAAGACCCTTAGTCAAATCAACTGTTAGCACAGTCAAACCACCAATCTGAGTCATCACTGATTTATCTAGATTCAACTGAGCCACCTGAGGTGCCAAGAGCGTGGGGGACCAGTCAATCAATATGTGGAGGGAATCCACACTATCCTTACCAGCAGCTACACGTTTACTTCTGACAGTCTCTAAATCAATACCATTCAGGATTCCCCCCCAGAAGTGTGCCATACCAGGCTCTTTTTTTCTCTTATGTGAACTAGGATTACATATAAATACATTGTTACATTGTAGTAATGTTAAAATGCACTTGGATTTATTGATTAAACAAAGAGGTGTTAGAACAGGTGCTAGCTATAGGCACATGGGTGTTATTATTTACTTTTGGAAATAGATACTTAGCACATACATATGCAACACCAAGGTGTGAGCTATTAGTAATTTCTGAATCATTGGTTATAAGTATACTGGAGCCTATGGGCCGTATCATGGAAGACCCAATCCATCTAGCTTTCCTTCTCATATGGGTTTTTAAATCCTCTATATAAAAAAGGGAAGAAAGAGGATGAGTATGATTCCATTTTTTTCAGTGATACAACGTTAAATTTCTGGTAACATTTATCACACATGTAGCATTAGTAAATAACACAACTACTCCCTGCTTTATACCTATTTTCAACACTATAACACTATCCGGTCAATGGGTACCATGGTACTTTACTTATGCATGTGTTATTAGGCAAACAAGTAAAAATTAAATCACTCTTCATCAACTCCAACAACTCTCATTTGTTACCCCAAAATATATGCCCAGTACTCCTAAAGTGTCATGAATTGAAAATGTCTTTAAATTTATTTTCTGCATTTGGTGTGACTTGTTCGTAGTGTTATGAGCAACAGTATGCGTCATGGGCAGTTTTGACTCATTCAGACTGTAATTGTCATCAAAACACATAGGCCTAAATGGGCCTATGCCCTCTTGGTGATACAGTTTGTTATGATCCATGTTGGCATAAATACCATCAGAATCAGGAGGCTAAGTCCACAAAGCTTTTTCCCAGAAATTTGGGGAGACAGTAGCCAGGACATTTTCTGTGCCTTCTTTCATCTTGTCTGTTGCATCACTTCCGGGGTCTTGTATTACCTGCTTCACCCCTCTTTGTTACTTTCTTTACTCTGGTCGCTTGGATCCACTGGGGGCACTGTTTCATCAGGACTGCTGTTCTGGTCACTACGATCACCAGTGTCCGTGGTCCAAAGGGGAATCCAGATCCCTTGACTTTATTCAGTTTCTTTATCACGACCACATCTCCTGTTTGGAAAGGGTGTGTTGATTCCTGTGAAGAGACAGATACATCACCGTAGATGCCATTCAAGGTATAAACCAATTTTTTACAATACTCTTCTTGAATGAATTTCAAATCATGGAAACAGATGGGCCTCTTGCCCAGGGTATTGGAAATGATCTCCCCACAATCACTTCAGATGGTGATAGCTTAATTGTTTCATTCAGCACAGATGTAATTTTTAAACCTGCTATCATTGCTGGCAGCACAATTTCCCACCTGGCAAATGTGCTCCCAATAGCTTCTCTAACCTTGTCCTTAGAAATAAAAGTTGGTCCATTGTCTGTCTTGATCCACAATAGCCAGCCCTGTCTCTCTATAATTTCTCTCTATATACATAAATATCTACATTTAAAACCTACGCTGCTTATCTCCCCTCTGTCCCATTCCATAATGCTCTGAGGTGTACCTACCCCTCTCTTTTTGGCACTGACCCCTTCTGGTGTCATTTCCAAACCTTGTGAAGATCAATATAAAAGATTTATAGATCTTCCCCGTGCCCTTGTGTATCCTGCATTGAATAATGGCCAGCTGTGAAGGGAACTGTATGGCTTTTAAGAGATCATTCATAAGAGCAGAATGGGCAATTGATTTGCCATCTGCTGCTACAAAGTCTCTCTGCTGCTAGATCCATCCGTGATCACGGACAGCTCCATTTACACATTTGGAATCTGTGTAAATATTTACATGTTGTCCCTCAAAACATTGACAAACTCTTGTTAATGTCACCAGCTTCCTTCACCTGTGCAGATGGGACATCAAGGGGCTTGGCCTCCAGAATAACATCAGGGAGCATAACCACAGAGTAACCTACATAATAAAACTATTAAATACACTAGATCAGACCTCAGTGAGGTCACAGAATGCATAACTTCTATACAGTCATGTTGTTCCACCACCTCTTTCACCTCTCCCTTCAAACCAAACATGGTACTCAGAATAGGAGTCAGTCTCTAGGTGGGTGAAACAAAACCAACGGTCAGAGCACAGTGGAAAGGAGAATAACCTCATATCCAGTGAGCCTCTGAACGGACACATGTTAAGTGCTCAGACTCTTAAACAAAAATAATACTTGGTGGGGGGTATGTACATTTTTGGTATGTCAGAGTTATTGTGGCTGACATCTCAATACCCAATTCTCAGCTTACTCCTGTGGTCTGGGGCTAGGAACGGCTGCCATGGCCTGATACCTGCAAGATTTCAGTCCAAGGTGAAAAGGGTTATTCTCTTGGGATATATTAATTAAATTGATCTTCCCTGGTCTAATGGTATCACACTGATACTAAGGAAAGGAATCCGGTTATCTTCAATGAAGGAAGTGTCACAGTCTGAAGTCTAATACCAGTATTTGGAAGTATACTTTTTTAGGAGTGATATAATTATCAGCATTTGGATTCCTTGACTTCTTGTCACAATAGAGTGTAAATATAGGGCTACTATACCCTCTATAGTACACTGATACTCGACTGGCCCACTTGACAGGCCTTGAGGGCCTTTTGGAACCCTGACCACGTTTTATGTAACATTATACATAAGGTCTTACAAAAGCTCCAGAAGAAACCATAATCATGGCGAAACATGTAGAGGCAGCCAACGTTTGTATTGTGACCGCCTGATTTTTCATGTTATGGTTTTAAACCTTATTTATTTTAACCATGCTTGTTTAATAAAATGATAAAACTTGTAATATCAATTTGATTTGATTTTTTTTAAAGCTCAAAACTCCCAATTTTGTTTCTTGGTACCTTTTTTCAATATATGTAGGGGAGGTGGTGCTTGTAGTTAAACCTCTTGTCTCTGGTATCAAAAATATTTCCTTCTGCCATGGCTGTACGACTGTCCCTTGTGCACAAATAACAATACACATGGAGTCCCCACCCCGGGGCAGTAACCATTTCAGATTGTTAACCTTATGCAAGCATGTATTTTCTTATCAACCCAAATCACCAGGTCCGGGGCTTCTGTCCAAGTGCTTTGTGTGAACATGTTGTAAAAAAAATGGGAACAATCAGGTATCTATTGGTGGCAGTAACCAATCATACCTGAAGAGAACAGCATATCCTTTATTTAGTGGGTGGGCCACTCCCACAACAACTGTAATCCTTGCATAGCTTACTTTGCATTCCCTGGGGATCAGTGTAAACCCCAAATACTCAACCTGTGAGAGACAGAGCCGGACCTTGGACTGGGAGACCTTATGACCCTCCTTATACAGACAATTCAACAAAACCAACAGTGTTTAATTGAGAAGCCATCAGGGAGGGACTGCACAACAGTAAGTTGTTGACATACTGAAGGAGGACAGAACCATTTTCAGCCGACCATGAGCGTAGAGTCTCACCGAGTGCTATTGAGTGGACTACAGGTGAGTCAACATAGCTTTGAGGCAAATGGTCCAGGTATACTGGACTCTTTAAAATAGGTAGAAACCATAAGCAAGCATGTCTCTTCAATAAAAAAAGGACGGAAAAAACATTATTTAAATCAATGGCAGGAAAACGCTGGCACTGTGGGGTACAGACATTTTCAGAGACAATACATCTGGGATAATTGTAGCTATCAGTATAGCTATGCTATTACCAGTATTACAAGATTAATAATTTCTCTCAAATCCTGTACAGATCTGTAAGTACCATTCTGCTTTTGGGCATAGGATAAATGAGAACATTGAAAAAATATCACTTTTTTTATCCCTTGCTGCAGGAAAGATTGCACCAAAAATCGAATACCTTCAATCTTTTCCTGTGACAAAAATACTGTCTATGAAAAATTGGAGCCGTGCCTTTCCAATGAGAAAGGTCTTGCCCTTCCGAAAAGATAAGGTATGGAAGTGGGGTGGAAGAGGGGGGTTCCAACTATACCTCCCCACTAACTTTCCCTGCTTCCCTGATAGACAAGCAATCCTGAGATCTGAGTCTGGCGTGAGAAGTGACCTGTGCCTTAGAAGTAAAGGCAGAAATGCCCCCCAACGACACCCACATTCTCAGCCGCACAACCAGTTTTAACCTCTCTGTCCTTCACTCTTTTTACCTCTTCAGTAGGGAATGGATGTTCTTTAACTAAAACATCCAAGTCAGCTCTACCCAAACTAGGACAGATCTGACTATATCCAGAACGATATACCTGCACTGGAGGACAGAAGGATTTTTTATGAGAAATGGGCAATACCGTTCTCTCAAGCTGTGGGCAGGGAGGTGATGGACTGGGACTGAACTGTTCACTTACTCTACCTTTTTTACCTTTCTTTTTATCCTTCTTTGTTTTATCCTCTGGTGGAGGCATTGCCTTCCACCAAGGAGCAGCATTCAACCAATTTAAACCTCCTTCTCTCATATATGTCATAACCCACCTCGGATCTGGTCCAAAGAATGGAAAAGCAGCCCTTTCAGCAACACACAGTCCCTTCACCATATTCATATGGCCTTCACTAATTGACCCCTCTGGGGGAAAGGATCATGGCTCCCCATTGCCCGCATCCAGCCCGCCAATTTTGAAACCGATGGGGCCACAAAATAATAACCTGTCAATGACACTCTGCGCACATAATCCCTACAATTTTCTCCATAAATGGAAGGAGTATCTTTACCACTCTGAGAGCCCAGTTCCAATTAAATTTTAAACACTCTATAAAGATGCAGAGAAGCCACCATAACAAATGATTCTTACTATACCCTATGTGTGTGCATGTTCTTTCAGACCCACTGCTCTCTGGGATCAGCTGTCATTTCTCCTGTTACAGAGACATCCAATAATCTGGTCAATATAAATATCTTACATATATACAAATCTTCATTGCAGTATGTAGCATATAACACAAGCAATATGTACAGTTACAGCGGAAACTATCCAGCCATCAGCCGCGCACCAAACACAGCACTTGGTGCAACCTCCTGCAAATTAAACCTGATTTGACCTGTTAACAAGTCTCAATGCAGGGTGCAACCAAATTTGTTTATCTGACCTGACCCATTAACAGGCCAGGAACTTGACCCATTAACAAGTCAAACAATTAAGCAATCTGTGCTATAAAAAGCTCTAACAGATCTCCAGTCCGTAAACATTTTTAATCTTGCCCCTTTTAGCCAAACTACTTGTTCCCTTTTTTTTCAAACTGACCAGAGCTAAGGTGACAGAATGCGCCAAAAAAATCAGGTACAATTCACTCACCTTAGATAATCTTACGATCCCGCAATGCTGCCACAAAGCCTGTAAGCCCTTGTACACACGGCCGGAGTTTCCGACGGAATGTGTCCTATCGGACCGTTTTGTCGGATATTCCAACTGTGTGTGGTCTCCATCGGACTGTTTCCATCGGAGTATCCGACGGACCAAGTCTTCCAACAAAATTTTCCGACAAAATGCTCCGATCGGACATACTCCGATCATGTGTAGAGAATTCCGATCGGACAAAGTGCCACGCATGCTCAGATCAAATTCCTACACCAAAGCTATTGGCTACTAGCGTGAACGTAGTCCCGTCGTAACGAAATAACGTCATCACGTTCTGTTTCCGACAACTTTGTCCGACCGTGTGTATGCAACAGTTTCTGACAAAATCCGTCGGACAAAATCCGACGGATTTGGTTGTCGGAATGTCCGACTGTGTGTACAAGGGCTAAGGGAACATGGAAAATTTCTACACGAGATCTCGGAAACACAGGTTGACACCCACCAGTGGATTCTAAAGTATGTTCACCTTTATTCTGGGTGAATGCTCGTTTTATATGAAATAAAAGAGGATGGGTTACAAATATATCCAAAACTTGATTACAAAGCAATAGAATAACAATTACTATTATTTTTTATTTTTTTTTCATATAAGGTGCAATTTCATCATATTTTGTGTGAGATTGGCAAACATTGAAATGTCACATCAAAATGTTCCAAAACAATACAGCAGTTACAGACATTCTTATTTATTATTCTAAACATATCTCGCAAGAAAACACATTCTAAGTTAAATTCAGATATTAGAAATATAATAGGAATCAACATGGAATTGTACAGAATAGACAGTAGAAATATCATTAACCCTTAAAGCCCCTTATACAACAAACTACAATACAGCTATGACTAATTGTTATATATCAACATTGTCAAATAACATTATTATTATGAATAAAAAGTATGTATTTTTACCCAATAAAATTATCACTGCTGTTGAGCTACCCAACCTAGGTTAAAAATCTCATGGCATCTAGCTACAAGCATTATGGGTGTTTCTAATTATGAGAGACTTTACAGTGTCAATAATTTTGCAATATTAGTGGAGATCAGAGTCTGCATGTGTAACAAACAAATATTACTACTAAAGAATTAATAGCAATGATGTTATGGAATTATGTTAAACCCGCTACCAGGGATTTTGTAACTCAACACTGTCCTAAGCTATTATATATCAATTGTGAGCACTAGCATCAAACTTAGAGCTTTTCGGGGATCAGCCACTCACTTTCTTCTTCTTTTTAACCACTTCAGCTCTAGAAGGTTTTACCCCCTTTCTGACCAGGCGATTTTGGGGCAATACGGCACTGCGTTATTTTAACTGACAATTGCCTTGTTGTGCGACGCTGTACCCAAATAAAATTGATCTGCTTTTTTTCCCACAAATAGAGCTTTCTTTTAGTGGTATTTGGTCACCTTTGTGTCTTTATTTTTGCGCTATAAACAAAAAAAGACCAACAATTTGGAAAAAAAACACATATTTTTTACTTTCTGCTATAAAACATATCCAAGAATTTTTTTTTTTTAAATCGAAATTTTTCAACAATTTACGGTAGACCATTATGTACATGTTTTTGGCAAAAAAAATCCCAATAAGCGTATATTGATTGGTTTTACACAAACGTTATGATGACTATAAACTATGCAATAGACTTAGGGACTTTTTATTTTCTTAACTTTTTTTTTACTAGTGATGGCAGAGATTTTTAGCAGGACTGCGACATTGCGGTGGACAAATCTGACACTAAGTGAAACTTTTTTGGGGACCAGTGACACTAATACAGTGAACAGTGCTAAAATGCAGGGAAGGGGTTAACATAAGGGGCAATCAAAGGGTTAAATGTGTCCCTGTGGGAGATGTGCTTTGACTAAAGGAAAACAGATCCATGTTTCTGCTTAGCAGAAATACAAGATTTAAATTTTCCCTTCTGGCAGAACAGCAGTCTGCCTTGTTTATAAAGGCAGACTGCCGTTCTACCTCTCTTCGAACGATCGCCTGTGTCCAATCACAATGGGAGAGGGTCTTCGGTGGCGTACGCGCACTAGACCTGGAAGAAGAAATCACGTACAGGTACGGGATTTTGTGCTTAAAGTGGTTGTATACCCACATTTTTAACTTTTACCTACAGGAAAGCCTATAATAAGGCTTACCTGTAGGTAAAAAAAATCTCTCCTAAACCTGTACGGTTTAGGAGATATTCCCCTCGGTATGCGCCGCTGACTGCAGCGGCGCATGCGCACAAGGGATTTCTCGCCGTCAAAATCCGGCAGCGGCCGAGCGGCCGGACTGAAATCTCCCGCGCGCATGCGCGGGAGTGACGATATCGCGGCTCCAGCCACTCACAGCGCCGGAGCCGCGATACACGGAAGAAACGCAGAGGGAGCATGTCAGCTCCCTCGGCGTGGATCGGGCCAGGTGTCGGGGCCTCGTTCTAAGGTAAGTATTTCATAATGAGCTAGTATGCGGTGCATACTAGCTCATTATGCCTTTTGCTTTGCAGGTTTAAAAAAAAAAAAAATGTGCGGGTTTACTACCGCTTTAAGGGCTGACTGCCACAGTATATATATGTGGGTGGTCCTTAAGCGATTAAAGGCTTTTTTTGCCCAATTTTATTAAAAGTTTGTTTAGAAAAACACCATAGGATGAAGTTTATCACACAGGCTCATAGCCAAAACTGGGCTGGGTGCACAGGAGAAAGAGGCATGGAACAATCACAGGTTGCGCAATCACAACACACTTCTTCTAGGGGATTTCTGGAGCAGCAGATTCGATTTGATGCCAGCCTTTGATTGTCCCTGACAGATAGGGGCTGTCACTTGCGGACCTTCACTGAAGGGTTTCTTTTCAGTGCCCTGCAGAAGTCCACACACACCCATGACCAGTTCTCCTTTTTTTTTGTACTTGACTTTTTAGTTTTTTAGATAATATATCATTTTTTTTTTTTTTTACACAAATAGACCTTTCTTTTGGTGGTATTTGATCACCACTGGGTTTTTTAGGCCAAAATGTATTCTGTTACATGTCTTTGGTACAAAAAAATCCCAATAATTGTATATTGGCGATAGGTATCGGTAATTGGTATCAGTGAGTACTTAAAAAAAAGTATCGGTACTCGTAATCTGTGTTAAAAAAATGGTATCTGTGTATCCCTAGACTAAATCCCTTGTTTTTAACATGAATTGTGTTCCTTGCTGCAAAGGGTAGTTATAGGTTGGGGTGGTTGCCTTTGTTTGTAGACATTGAAAGGGAGCAGCGATGTTAGAGAGGCCATGACTGCAATGGGCACTGTAATGGGGGGCGGGGCTGTGAATGCTAGGGGCACTGTAAAGTAAAGGGGCACAATGATCTAAAGGGGACTGCATTATAAAGGGACACTGTAATCATTGCAGGTAAACTGAACATACAATAGCACTGGGGCCAAACCACGGCGCACCAGTGTGAACCTGCTATAAGGCTAGGTTCACATGCTTGACTGTCAGAATTGTGCACACAATTGTGGCTTTCCTGACAAACACAGAAGCACATTGCCCTTTAGTAGACATGCAACAGTGCCATTGATGGTTAAAAGCAACCCCACACATATTTTCACACACACCAAACCACATGGCGCATCAGCACTGTGTGGTTTGGTGTGGCACATAAAGAAACCAGTCCATGCAGTTCAACCTGAGTGAGTGTCTACCCCTACCCCTAAGCATTGCACACTCACATTGGTCCCTGCCCTCAAGGAGCCCACAATCTAAGGTCCCCATTCATATACTAAGGCCAATTTTGGACAGAAGCCAATTAACCTACCTGCATGTCTTTGGAGTGTGGGAGGAAACCCACGCAGGCACAGGGAGAACATGCAAACTCCAGGCAGGTAGCGTCATGGTTGGGATTTGAACCAGTGACCCTTTTTACTGCTAAGTGAGAGTGCTAACCACTACACCACTGTGCTGCCCAAACGACACTGTGCTGCCCGGTCATGAACATATTTTCCACATTTCTAGCCTGTAGGGCAACCTATTGAGCAAAACATTTTGGGATGCATTGCATTACAGCTGCATCATGTGCATGCCCCCATACAGCTGCCTTTGAAGCTTAAAGGGCTGGAGACAGTAAAGCACCTTATTTTATGACGCCCCCAGCACAAGTGTAAGCAAGGCCATAGGACTCATTCACACAGGTAAAAATAGGCAGTTGAGCTGTAGTTTTAGTGTACCAACTCCCCAACTGAACAAGGAGATGCTGCCAGTCAGGGCTGTACACATAGCAAAAATGAAATGGCATGTACTGCACACAATAGGGGTAGAGTAGGTCAGAATTTTTATGGAGAAAACAGTTGGTAGCAACATATGGCCCCCCTCAACACTTGTCAAACACCAGCAATGATAGCCACATGTTTGAATGAGCCCTTAGAGACCTTTCACCCCCATTCCTCCCTCAGAGACCCCCTAGAGCCCTTTTAGGTCCATGCACCCCTCAGAGTCCACCTCCCCTCCCTCATCCCACTGACATAGATGCCAATCAGTCCTCCTCAGATTGACACCAACAACATACGGTAGCAGCAAATTTTCCTCCCAGTGATACCGTCAACACAGTGACATTTTTACTTCTAGTGACACTACAGACAGGGACAACTTTCCCCATGGACGCCTTCACTGCTGAGACATTTTTTCTTTCAGTGACACCACTGACCACTACCCCGTATGTGTTCACCAATTTTAAACTCTTCAGGTTGCTATAGTGTAACACTAATGCCGCGTACACACGACCAAACTTTCCGGCAGACTAGGTCCGAAGGGATTAGTCCATCGGACAATCTGTTTGCGTGTGGGCTAGTCCAATCATTTTTCAGAGACAAAATCCGACCTAGAAATAGAACATGTTTCAAATCTATCCGATGGACTCAATTCCGACAGACTAAATTCAGGAAAACCGTTCGTCTGTGTGCTGGTCCGACGGACCAAATACGATGCAAGGGAAGCTATTGGCTACTGGCTATTGAACTTACTTGTTTACTCCTGTCTTACGTCATCACGTTCAAAACGAATGGACTTTCAAACTGACTTAGTCCGTTCGTGTGTGGCCAAGTCCATTCGTTCGGAAAGTCCGTCAGAACTCCGCCGAAAGTCCGTTGGGAAGACTGTCGGACCTTGTCTGCCAGAAAGTCTGGTCGTGTGTACGCAGCATAAGTACTATTTCAGAGCATGTCAAACATCACACCCCAGGGGGGGGGGGGTTGCTTTCTTTGCCCTGGGCGCTGGACGACCTTGTCCCAGAACTGTGTGAATGTATATGTGTTCATAAAATGACACATTGATATCAGTATAAAGTATAGAGGAAGCTGTAAAAAAAAATAGTTAAGCCTTTACATTTTTTTATTTATTTTTTTGACTAAAGGGCATTTTAACATTTTTCATGATATGTGCTTTGTCTATTTTTTATTTTTTTTTGACTGGTTCATTGCATTTGTTTCTTGCACTTTTCATTATTTTTGTCAATAACACATAAGACTAAAGGTCCAGACAGTCTTCCCAATCAGGAACAGTACAGTCATACTGTAATTACTATTGATTTTTTGCTTATCCTGACCCTAAGAATACTTTTAAAAGTAAAATATAGCACAATAGTACTCTCTGTTTAAGAAAGACTAAAACACCCTTTCAAAACCAAAAGTATTCACACGCAAACTCAATAAGTAAAACAGTACGCCATTAAAAATTTGAAATGTGGGTGATCCAGTAATTGCCTACATTTTTGTTTATAATTTATCTTTAATACAAACCCAAAAACAGTCATAGAAACCTATGTCTTTCAGATCTCTCACATAATCTGAAGAGATTTATGCCCCGTACACACAATCGGACTTTCCGACAACAAAACCGCAGATTTTTGTTTGAAGGATGTGGGCATCAACTTGTCTTGCATACAGGAGAAGGGATCTCACTGCTCCAGGAGCACACATGCAGGCTGTAAACTGTTCTCTTCGGCTGGGAAGCCACAGATGCTGGCTATTACCACTAGCAACAGACGAAAAGCAAGCTCTGGACTGCCGTACTCTTCAGAAAACCACTTTCTTTTATTGGAAAATCACACCACAGCGACAATCATAGGCTATGATTAAGCACTACAGCTAGTGTGAAAAGTCAGCAATTTTTCCTTGTTCGCTGTGTTTGTTGAGCTGTGATGTGATTTTCCAATAAAAGAAATTGGTTTTCTGAAGAGTGCGGCAGTCCAGAGCTTGTTTTTCGTCTGTTGTCTCGCACACACAGGGTCACACAAATGTTGGCCAACAATTATGAACATGGGAACGTGGTGACATACAAGACGTACGAGGAGCTGAGAAAAAGGAAGTTCAATAGCCAGTGCTCCTTCTGCTTAATTCTGACCATGCATGAACTTTTGTGCGTCGGACTTGTGCACACACGATCGTAAATTCCGAAAAACAAACTTTTGTTGACGGAAAATTTGAGAACCTGCTAGCCAACATTTGTTGTCAGAAAGTCCAACAACAAATGTTCGATGGAGCATACACATGGTTGGACTTTCAGCCAACAAGCTCACATCCAACATTTGTTGTCAGAAAATCCAATCGGGTTTACAGGGCATGAGAGTTCTTTAAAAGTGCTACTTCATCCTTTACTTTGTTTTGGAGAGAGTGAGTAATATTCTCTATCTGGAATGGTTTCTACAAACATAGCCTCTTGGCATTCATGGCAGAAAGGTGTGTGTGTTTGCTATCTACAAAGCCACATGCCATGATGTACACACAGTTCAAAAAGAGGCAGGAAAGTATGATCACAACCCCTGTCTGCTGGCAGTATGAGTGCACGCTTGACAGCAGCAGAACCCCATGTGTGCTCTTTCTCCTTTTTCTCACTAAAATGGCATAATTGGCTAGATCCTATGTGTGGGGGTTCATGTAGCCATGTCACCACTGGCAGTGAAACCTTGTAAATTGTGGTCCTAACGGGGGACCATCAGCACCCATGTAAAGAAAAGAGAATATTAAACTAGCTGAAAGTTGAAATCCAGCATCAATCACCACCTTTCTGTGTCATCTGGCTGCTCATTTGATAAGAGTCATTAGTGTGATGATGCTGATCTGTTGCCCAGTGAGCAGGTAGGTGACCCAAAAAAACTGAAGTGCAATAGATAATTGTAGCATCACCTGCTTGGGTATACCAAGTGTATGACTGACACGTGTACCTGAGCAGAATTACAAGTCCCTTGGCTGGATGGATCACATATACTATATAAATTTAAATGGTATGTATAGATGTTTGCTATAAGTCCTTTAGGTAAATTAAAAAAACAAACAATAATTGACAAATTTTCACATCTACAAAACCTGAGAAATAATTTGATTATTAGGGAGTAAGCGGGACCAGAAGGGAAGTACAAAAAACAAACACAATCAAACAAGCAGTTTTATGTGCACTGAAAACTAGTTAAAAAGGAATATTAATAGAAAAATTAATAAATCAGATCACTAATCTTAATGCATCCATGCATGACTATGACTATGATGTGAACACTAAAAACCTAATATATTGCAGTAGGGGATATCTTATTCTATTATATGCATATGTAGCGATACCCCTGAACTGAAGGAGTTCTCGACCGGTGCACGACGATGTACGTCGGCAGAATGGCACGGGCAGGCAAACTGGCGTACTGGCGCCGCTGGCGGTGCACGCGTGTGCCGGTCGGGGCCCCGTGAGTCTGGTCGCGGGTCCCGTGGACTTGATCGCTGCGGGGATACCCGCGATCCTCTCACGGGGAGGCTGAACGGGGAGATGCTGATGTAAACAGCATCTCCCCGTTCTGCCTAGCAACAAGTGACACTAATCTCTGCTCCCTGTGATTGGAGAAGAGATCAGTGTTCACTAACACACAGCCCAGCCCCCAACAGTTAGTAACACGCCCCTAGGACACACTTAACCCCTACACTGCCACTCCCTGGTTAACCCCTTCACTGCCAGTGTCATTTACACAGGAATGGTCCCAAAAATGTGTCAAAAATGTCTGATGTGTCCGCCATAATGTCGCAGTCACAATAAAAATTGCTGATCGCCGCCATTACTAGTAAAAAAAAAAAATATTAATAAAAATGCCATAAAACTATCCCCTATTTTGTAAACGCTATAAAATTTGCGATAACCAATCAATAATCGCTTATTGTGTTTTTTTTTACCAAAAATATGTAGAAGAATACGTATCAGCCCAAACTGATGAAAAATGTTTTTTTTATATATTTTTGGGGGATATTTATTATAGCAAAAATTAAAAAATAATGCGTATTTTTCAAAATTGTCGCTCTTTTTTTGTTTATAGCGCAAAAAATAAAAACCACAGGGGTGATCAAATACCACCAAAAGAAAGCTTTATTTGTGGGAAAAAAAGGACGTCAATATTGTTTGGGAGCCATGTCGCACGACCGCGCAATTGTGAGTTAAAGCGAAGCAGTGCCGAATCGCAAAAAGTGGTCTGGTCTTAAGCCAGCAAAATGGTCCGGTCTGAAAGTGGCTACGTTTGTTCATTCCGTTACTCTGCCTCTCAACCACAAAAAACTGTCTCAGCCCCTCTAACACACCTAGCAAACAGTGTTCTTTCAAACACAGTAAAACAGACATATATATAGTGAATAGGAAGTTTGTTTACTGGCAAACTGTTGTATTTAATGGTGTTAATCAAACCCAAAATGCAGACTTCAAAATAACACAGTCAAACAACTTAAATAGGTCTAGAGTGGCCAATGCACTTAGGCATAAAGGGGAACTGATCTGACTTAACGACAGTCAGTGTGTTTCTCTAAAATCCTGAAATCACAGACCCAGGCAATTAAATGTGAGGCAATAGGCCACAAATGCAATTTATCACTTTAACATTTAAGATGTGAGTTTCCCTTTAAAGGTAGTCACTGGGATCACTAAATTACTGATACTGAAGGAGTAACAGAAAGGGTCCTCACAATGGAGATATCCGGGATCTTTAGCTAGCCTGGCATTGGTGCACTTGGTGTCCTGTTGAGCAGGATAAACAAAGGGGTACTTGAAAGTATCCTGGGAGGCAAAATGGAATGTGGTGACTGTTCAGCAGGGTGCAAGTATTCCTATAAATGTGGGCACTGGTGAGGCAATGTTGCCTGACTACTGTGTTTTTAAAGATGGGCAAACGCCCCCTCACCCATCCTATGACCAAAGGATCAAGCAACCGTTCCCCGAAAGGCCCATCTGGCCACCTTGTAACTAGATCAGCCCACACCCTCAGGAACACCTGGAGATATAGCCAAGATCCCTCTCTGGCTGGATGTCCATCGCTGTCCGATTCCTGGAACCGTGGCAGGACCAGCACACTGACCTCTGGAGCTGGGGCAGGATCAGCACATCGACCTCTGTGTCAGGGCTTGGCTCAGCCCTTCCCTCTCTGAGCTGGCCACTCAACTGTCGGCTAATTGCCAGTTACTCAGCTGTTGATGATATCATGCTCGTCAGTCCTGCCTACTTAAGCCATCCAGTCCTGAGGATCTCTGCCTTCGCCTTGGTCAACATCACAGACTCTCCTGCGATCCTGTTCAAGATTTTGCTGATATCCCTTCTGGCTCCAGATTCTGTTTGCTGCTCCACTACATTGATTCTGGCTTTGCTGACTATCTGTTCAGGTTACTGAACTTTGGCTATGTTTTGACTATGGTTGTTCTTTTTACTGTTATTATTAAACAAGTGTGATTTAACTGTACTTCTGTCTCGGCCTGATTTCACGGTTTCTGACACTCTGGAGCAGTGGCAGGATCAACACACCGACCTCTAGAACTGTGGCTGGATGGATCGTCTCCTGAGGGTAACAGCAGCCCCTTAGATCACCTCTGTGTCTCTCTCACTCCCTCGACTGATCTTTACCTAAAGACACAAAATGGAGTCTTTTACTTTCCAGTCAGCAAGGCCTGCTGAGATCTGTATTTCTCCCTGCATACCAGAGTCTACGGGGCCGATTTGTGTGGGAACTACATGTCTCAGAATCCATTTCAGCTCTCCCTGCAGTTTAATACAGTCTCTCCCATTGGATGTTGTAACTGGGAATTTAATTGCTTTTCTTCTTCTGGCCAATAGGGGCACAAGAGAGGCTTCTGAATGCACAGCTCTGTGTGTGCCAGCTTACAATACATTACTCAGTCAGTGAAAACAGGAAGAAGGAGGGGAGGTGAAAAAGCCCATGCAGACATGACAACCAGCTCTCCCCCTCTTTCAGGCTGGAAAACCTATGTACATGAAGTCATCTGTGTTAATGTACATGCAGCCCATCTGTGTTAATATAAGTCTTTGGCTGCAATACCAGCTACACGTATATATTGTACACACCCCCTATTATTTATTAATATGTGATTGCATCACTTTTCTAAACATTAAAGGACTATACTTTTTACTGTTTAGTGCAATAAGATGAGAACAATCATATCTGTCAGCAGGTGCATTGTGTTTATTGAGATGAGATTTCAGTCTCTTTAGGTAGAGTAATTGGCACTGACATGACCATTTTCAACTGACTTTTTCATTCTCCAGGAAAGCATATAGATTGTTAGTGGAGGGAAAATAGTCCTCAGAAGAGAAATAAATGACTAGAGTGAACTATATACATGCCTGAAATAATATGGTTGTATAATGTAGCTAGAGTCAAAATGGGAGAGAAGTTTAAATTTTATATGAGAGGAGTGACGCATTCTACAGTAGCACCATTTAGTGCCATCTGTTCAACAACAATGTCAGACTGCACAAGGAACTATTTGTAAATGGGGGCAATATATGCTATCATTGGGATTTTCTTGTCATACAGTTATAATATTAGTCTGCAAACGATGCAAAATATGGACTAATTTGTTTTAAGTATCAGTAAACACTGTACAATCCATTGACAGAGGTCACAAGAACACAGTAAGAAGGTGGAAATGAGGGAACGGCAATGAAAAAACCCTTTTCCAGTAGTTTGAGTAAGAGCACTAGTGGGTTATACAGTATTGCTAAAGAGAGCATACAGATAACAATTAGAAACCTTCCAGGGCTTAACAATTCCCCATGCTATTCAGAATAAAAAATAGGTTGGCATTAGACATTATGTTAAAGATGTCAAAGAAGGTAAAGAAGACAGTGATGTAAAGGTAAGAGGGAAATAAAAAAAAAAAAAAAAAATATATATATATATATTTAACCTTTTTTTTCAGTCAATGCACCTTTTAAAATTCTGCCCAATCTCGAGGTACCCCATTCTGAAATGTAAAACACTAAATGAATAGTTTTGCATAATACAGCAACATCCACACATGCAGGATACCCAAGGTTAGAGGTGATTTATATTTCCAAACCAAATACACCTGGTACTGACTAATTCTCCAATGTTTTTTTTTTCTACCTCAATTTCTCTCCCTCCCTCAGACCCCAGTGCTGACAGAGTGTCAAGGGAGGGGCGAGCAAGGATAATGTGCAGGCACCCGATGTCCTTATTAACCAGTGAGGTCATTGGTTGTTAGGATGCCGGCAGCTATAATGTTCTAAGGATGCACAATGAAAACTTGTGGCTTTGTGTAACTTAAAGCCCTTTGGACATTCTGACAACAAAATCCGTCGGATTTTGTCCGAAACTGGTGTTGCATACACACGGTCGGACAAAGTTGTCGGAAAATCTGATCGTTCAGAACGTGGTGACGTTATTCCATTGCGACGGGACTACGTTCAGGCTAGTAGCCAATAGCTTTGGTCTAGGAATTTGATCTGAGCATGCGTGGCACTTTGTCCGATCGGAATTCTCTAAACGATAGGACTAAGTCCCATCGGACCATGTTGTCGGAAAATTTTATAGCCCAGCTCTAAAACTTTGTCGGTCGGATATTCAGACGGAAACAGTCTGATGGAGCCCACACACGGTCGGATTATCCGATAACGCGGTCCGATCGGACATTTTCCATCGGAATGTCCGACCGTGTGTACAGGGGCTAAGACAGGCTTGATCCACCCACTGACTTGTATACACATTTTGGGAAATTTTTAGGCATTTTGCCAAAGGCTCCTCTGAAGAAACCCAAAGGCGCCCAGGGTACTCTGACTGAAAAAGGCTGATCTAAATAAATAAATGAAGAATAGTGATGAGACAAACTGTCCTGGGTTCAGTTTGACAGGGGTTTGGTGAACCTCAGTAAAGTCTGGATAATAAATACAAACCCCATTTAAATCAAAGGGAGTTGAATCTGTCAAATCAAAAATGCCAATTTTCGGGGCTAATATTCAAGGGAGTATAAAACAATACCATGGGGTGGGCATTGCCCTGGGTAACATGCAGCAATGCATTTTTTTATTCCATGCAACCAGGAGCATTGATTTTTTTAGCATTGAAAATTACAAAGTTAAAAAAAAAAACATTGCGGGCAAATAACTTTGACAGTTGTCATTGACGGCATCTTTGTTTAAGTAAAAAAAAACAACAGCACACAGCACTCAAGTGTCTGCCAAGAATTTTGGGAGCCATCTGATTGGGTCTGTGTACTGTAAATGAAAAGAAGCATCAGAGTGGGAGAGTTTACTTCCTCTTTAAGAAGCTGGCAATGAATGTAATTTGCCTGAAATTTGAAATCTCTCTCATTTTTTTTCTTTGTAATGTAATTTTTGCTGTAGCACGTACTACAACATACATTTAAAAAAAATGTCTAGCATCCCACCCAAAATACAAACCAGACCCTTTGAGTCTGCTATAAATTTTAAGGAGGTGCCTGACACACACACACAAAAAATGTGTGAGGTCCCCTAAAAAATGTGTGCCAAATTTCTAATCCAAGCATGCAGCCTGGCTGGTCAAGAAAGAGAGGGGGTGAGCATACACCCCTAAACCATACCAGGCCACATGCCCTCAACATTGGAGGTTCTTTGGGGGATCCTCTAGCAAAGTACATTGTCCCCATGTTGATGAAGACAAGGGCCTCTTCCCCACAACCCTTGTCCGGTGGTTGTGGGGGGTCTGTATATGGGGGGGCATTACCATAATCGGAAAGCCCCGCTTAACAATAAGGGGTCACCAAGATATCTACCCTCCCCCATGTAAATGAGTATAGGATACGTAGTACCCCTACTCATTCACAAAAAAGTCGCAACCTTGAAATAAAGACTCCCAAACTTTTGACAAGTCCATTAATTAAAAAAAAATAAAAAAAGTCCCTCAAAAGAAAAAAAAGCAATTCCGTCAAAATGCCGCCGAGTGGCGCAAATACCATAGCTATATTATGTTTTATTTGATATGACATACTTAGATATTTGTACATATTATAACAGTGCTTATACACTGAATACATCTTTATTGTAAACACATTATTGGTATGTGGTGTGCTTACTTTAAAATCAGTGGATCAACATTGTCAGATCTGTACAATAGACCAATACTATACAATAGTGCTGGTGTATGAGCGGTGCTTGCTCTGGGCCCCATTATCATCATTTCAGCATTATTTCTAAATAACGAGGACAGATATGAATAGAAAACAGGCATTAAAATTTTAAATGAAAGGAGAATAATATATTTATGTCTACTGTACATGTAATACATTTTAATAAACCATGAAATGCGTAAATTAACAGCTGAGGCTACACATATTCTGCTTGCTCTGATGCTGGGTTCTCTCAGTGACAGAAGAATTTTGGATAGATACAAATTACTTTTCGTAGCTCTGAGGGACATATACTTTTGAGATATATATATATACTTCTCAATGGTTTCAACAGCTTACAACAGCTGTAACTGCGATACAATAAAAAGGTGGGTACGGCCGGGTTATTTTGCTTGGCAACAAAAATGCAACAGAAGCATTAAATCATTTAAAATCTCACATTGGGAATAAATATTACATGGTGAATGGGTGGCTACTGTTTCAAATCTTAATTTGTATTCCAGCAGCTAAACAACCTGATACACTGCCAAGGACAATAGTTAAATATTTAGCATCCTAAATAAGTATGCTTTGAACAAATGTTTAGCCATTATTATTCTGTGCAGGCCGGATTGTCTGATGTCAGGCTGATAACAAAGTTCTCAAGCACAGGTTATGTCTTGTTGTCACATACCAAATTATTGAGTGTTGCTAATGTTTTGCTTGACAGTGAATAGAATCAAAACTTGAGGTAAAAAGGCTGGTGAATGTATTCATAAAATTATCTATTATGTATTTAAAGAGGAAGTAAAGGCAATAAAAAAAAAAATGCAACCTGCAAGGCAAAGACATAATGAGCTAGTATGCATAGCATACTAGCTCATTATGAATAACTTACCTGAGAACGAAGCCCCCGAAGCAGTCCTCCGTCTTTTTCTTCGCCGCTGCCATGTATCCTGGAGTGACTTCCGGGTCTCGCGGCTCCGGCGCTGTGATTTGCCGGAGCCGCGATGATGTCACTCCCGCGCATGCTGTCTACTTATGTTCAGTTATGCAGCTCAGGTACAGGAATGATAATCAGAAGCTGAAGGTGTTTACGGAAAAGATAAAAAAATGATATAAGAAGAGCAACAGAGAAGAAGAGAAAAGTCAAGCACAGAAAATAAGTTTGAGACCAAAACATAAAGACATAAAGATCGGGATCAGAAACTCACAAGCTGGGTACCAAATTAGTCACATGACCACACAATGGACTAAAAGCCACTATAGGGGAAAGAAAAAAGCATCAAAGAGGCGCAGAGACTTTGACGTGAGTTCATACAAAGTAGTTAGAGGACAAAGACATTCAGCAAGCTCACTGACTCAGGTTGGGTTGCTCATAACTTAGCCCTTGTACACACAAGCCAACCTGAGTCAGTTTGTTCGGAGAATCCGTCGGAATGTGTCCTATCGGACCATGTTGTCGGATAATCCGACTGTGTGTGGTATGCATCGGACTGATTCCATCGGAATATCCGTCGGACCCAATTTTCCAACTTGTTGGAAATATTTTCCGACCAACTGGTTCGATTGGACATACTCCGATCATGTGTAGAGAATTTTGATCGGACCAAGTGCCACGCATGCTCAGATCAAATTCCTACATCAAAGCTATTGGCTACTAGCCTGAATGTAGTCCCATCGTAACGAAATTACGTCATCACGTTCTGAATGATCGGATTTTTCGACAACTTAGTCCGACCGTGTGTATGCAACAGTTTCGGACAAGATCCGACGGACAGAATCCGACAGACAAAATCCGACGGATTTGGTTGTCGAAATGTCCGACCGTGTGTACAAGGGCTAAGAGGGCTTCTGTCAGGGAGCTAGCCGGCGGATAGTTGCCTGCAGACCTGGCACATTAGGTAATTCTCAATATGGCCACCCCGACAAATACGCGCAACATGTATTGTGAATGCTCATTCGCCATGGTTAAGACGTGTGCCCGCTGGCGTGCGCAATGCACGTCAGATCCTGGCACCCTTAGGTCTTTAAAAAGAGGACTGTGGCACATGGGCATTGCTGACTTGTCTTCAGCTTTCTGCTTCATGTTCCTCTTTTGCTTTGATAAAACACATTTCATGTGCAAAACATGTAAAGCCCCATACACACTATCAGTTTTTCTGCTGAGTTTTTCCTTCAGATTTTCCAAAACCATATAATATGATGTCAAACCTTAGGCATTTCAATTTGTAGGCAATCAGGCAGGCCCTTCCACTACATGGTTTTGGTAAACCTGAAGGAAAAACTCAGCAGAAAAAATGATAGTGTGTATGGGGCTTAAGCCATGTCTCCCTTGCTTGTGCATGTAGTGTTCCTCATGTTCTTTGTGGTTTTATGTGAATAAATGCGTTTGGATCTCAGTTTGGTGTGCAGCCATCTGGACTTTCCTTTCATTATTTCTGTTTGCTTCTGCTACTGATCACCTGTTATCGACCCAGCTTGCCCTTGGATACCGCTTTTCTCGCTCCCAGCTCTGACCTCGGATTGTTGATGGATCTTCTATTGTCTTCTGCCCTGTGTAGGACCATGACATGTCTAACCACGACTCTGATACCCGATCTGCTGACCACTCGCTTACTTAACTCCATTATCTTCCCTAACTATGCCTTCTGCTGTGCCCTGTCTGCTGTGATCCGGCTTGGTGCCTATCTTCTGTATCCAGCCTGCAGTACCTACCTACAGTACTCACTTGTTGATCCAGCATGCTGCACTTACTATTGCAACCTGCTTCCTGCCAAGTGCAGTCTGCACCATCATCAGCGTTCTTGGGTCCTACTGTTCACCTCATCTGGTGTCCACCTGCAGAGAGCTCTCCATACCACTAACCCTCATCTGTGGCACAGCTGGCAATCCCTGGTACTTTGGGCTTAATTTTTCCTGTTACCACCTTCAGGGACACCAAGCACTCAGCCTCAAGAAGAGCCCTCTCAGAATATTGGCTTCAGGACAAGGTATGTGACAACTTTCCTCCTGTGGGTACTCTAAAGGTTACAGAAAAACATGTACCAATAGAAGAATTGCCAGACTAAATTATAAAAGAGTTCAAAAGTATTTATTGCTTTATGTTATAAAAAGGCCTACACATTTCAGTGGCCAGTAGAAGCACCCCCATTATTAGGGCTTCAGTTAAAATAAGAACATTGAATGGACTTAAAATAGGGCTTTCAGATGATAGGGCATTTACATAATTTTGCTTGATTGCTCATGCTGGCTATTAACTCCTGCAATTAGCTTCCCTACATATAGTAAGTCCTATTTTAGGTATTTGAAAGCTCTTATTTTAACTGTAGCCCCAGTGAAGGTGGAGTTTCTTCTGCTCCCAAAAGACATTGGCTGTATTTTAGTGTAAACCAATAAATTTATTTGTACTCTTAAATCATTTGGTCTGGCACTCCCTCCCTTGTTACATGAATGTTAATGCACATACAGCATTAAATAAATGTGAGCATGTTATATTATTTTAGTTTTGTGCTTGCTTAAGCCCTTGTACACATGGTCGGACATTCCGACAGAAAATGTCCGATCGGACCGTGTTGTCGGATAATCCGACTGTGTGTGGGCTTCATCTGACTTTTTCCGTCGGAATGTCCGACCAACAAAGTTTGAGAGCTGGATATAAAAAATTTCCGACAACATGATCCGATCGGACTTTGTCCGATCGTTTGTAGAGAATTCCGATCGGACAAAGTGCCACGCATGCTCAGATCAAATTCCTAGACCAAAGCTATTGGCTACTAGCCTGAACATAGTCACGTCGTAACGAAATAACGTCATCACGTTACGAATGATCTGATTTTCCGACAACTCGGTCTGATCATGTGTATGCAACACCAGTTTCGGATAAAATCCAACGGATTTTGTTGTCGGAATGTCCGACCATGTGTGCAAGGACTTACAGTTTTACACTATATAGTTTCCTTCTTTTCTTCCTTTGAGATTCTTTTCATCATGAAGAGTTCCATTAAAGGCTTAAGAACAAAGAGACAGTTCTTATAGCAGATGTACTTTATTGGATCCAAAGTCTATGAATAATTTTTGAAAGGACATATACAGAAACATAGATTTTTTTAGCAGTGATTTTAAAATTAAAATAACACTAACATAACTGTAATGCAGTGAAAAAAGCACAAATCAGAAGACAGTAGTGACACAGAGTGTTTAGAGAAATCCAACAGTGAATGATGCACGGTAGTGCTGACTTCTGTAGAGAGATAACCAACAGTAATTATGTCCCGTTTCCCATCATGGATGTTTGTTTACAGTAAAATGATAAATGTAGATAAATAAGCACCATAAACACGTGCCTCATCTGGCCAATAATTTTCAAAAAATTGCAAAAATTTGTCCCTACACTTTGATCCTCCAGCCTTTTTCATACAATCCATGAAAATATCCAAAGAAACAACACTGCAATACTCCTGTTTTCTTTAATACTTCTGTTGGCTCAGGGGATTCATAGCTATATGGTCAAGCTTTAATTTATTTTTATTTTTTTTGGTCAGAACTTTCAAAGCATTCCTGCCATAACAGTTTTGACATAAGCGAAACACATCAATGCACACTTGAGGACAAACATGGTATCCCACACCACAGGCTCAGTTCACAAAACTAACATTCCAGGATTCTTATTTAAAAAATAGGGGTAGTTATTTTCATTTCAGTTCAGTGAGATTTTAAAATTACATTCAAAGGTCCTTATGATGTATTCGCTTTGTGAATTTGAGAATTTACCTCCCAAGCACAAAAGGCAATCTACGGTATATTTGATTCAGTTTAAAGCATAGCCAAGGCTTGTATACAATTAACGCTTTAATGGATATTATGTTTTAATTACATGGGTCTTTATCCAATCTCTTAACATGCAACCCAACAATAAAAGCAAAGGGAATATTGACACAGTATAACAGGGAAACTTTTGAAGTTAACCACATAGCGAGCAATAAATAATGCATACAGCAACATATGGTAAAGGCTTCCATTTATTTAGGTCATGGTATATCTTGTTATTCTACTGTACTAGTTTAGTAATGTAAAAAATACATAAAGAAAGAGAAGGGATGCACTGACATAACCTTAATAGGGCCATCCTGGCTAACTCTCTGTAGCAGCTTGCAGTATCATCTGTGCCAATATGTGCCATTGATCCTTACATTAATTTTGCCTAAGGGCTTGTTCACATGTGTGGTTAAGGAGGCCATAAAACCAGGTATATGAGCCACAGATTTACTGTCCCCCTACTGCCCACCAAAAATCTACAGCCACTCGAGGCTGTATGCATGCCAAAAATGTTGTTTTTTGGCAGGTGATGCTACCACCGAAAGCAAATTATGCAGTTCTATGTGGCCATGCTGCAACTACACAGCAACTAAGTTCAGTGTACGTGGTTATGGCATGGTAGTTCAACAATTATTTGGTTAAATCAGGCAGTGAGGAAGTGACAAATCGCCTAATAACTGCCTGCAAAAACCTCTGAAAAGTAATATGACCGTGGAACACTTTTCAGAGGACTCACAGAGCCCAATGCACTTGTGAGCAAGCTATTAATCATGGATAGGTAGCAGGAGAATCATTAGTGTATTGAAGTTGGCCACACACTGATAGACTTTTTCATTCAGCTTGCAAACTGAACAGATTCCTCCATTCACACTAAACAGTACAGCTGGATGAATCTCCTGCTGTCAGGGACATCTGTCATGAATAGGGATGAGCCGAACACCGTTCGGTTTGCACCAGAACATACGAACAGGCAAAAAAATAATTTGAACACGCGAACACAGTTAAAGTCTATGGGACACAAACATGAATAATCAAAAGTGCTAATTTTAAGGGGTTATATGCATGGTATTGTCCAAAAAAGTGTTTGGGGACGTGGGTCCTACCTCAGGGGAAATTTATCAATGCAAAAAAAGTTTTAAAAACTGCCTTTTTTTGGGAGCAGTGATTTTAATAATGCTTAAAGTGAAACAATAAAAGTGTAATATTCATTTAAATTTCGTACCTGGGGGGTGTCTATAGTATGCCTGTAAAGGGGTGCATGGTTCACGTGTTTAGAACAGTCTGACAGCAAAATTAAATTTCTAAAGGAAAAAAAGTAATTTAAAACTACTCGCGGCTACAATGAATTGTCGGTCCGCAATACACATAAAAGTTCATTGATAAAAACGGCATGGAGAATTCCTCACAGGGGAACCCCGAACCAAAATTAAAAAAAAAAACGCGTGGGGGTCCCCCTAAATTCCATACCAGGCCCTTCAGGTCTGGTATTGATATTAAGGGGAACCCTGCACCAATTTTTTTTTTTTAAATGTCGTGGGGTCCCTCTCAAAATGGATTTTAAGGGGAACCCCGCACCAAAATTGAAAAAAAATGGCGTGGGGTCCCCCCAAAAATCCATACCAGACCCTTATCTGAGCATGCAACCTGGCAGGCCACAGAAAAAGAGGGGGGGTGAGAGAGAGGTCCCCCCTCCTGTACCGTACCAGGCCACATGCCCTCAACATTGGGAGGGTGCTTTAAGGTAGCCCCTCAATGCACCTTGTCCCCATGTTGATGGGGAGAAGGGCCTCATCCCCACAACCCTTGCCCGGTGGTTGTGTGGGTCTGCGGGCGGGGGGCTTATCGGAATCTGGAAGCCCCCTTTAACAAGGGGACCCCCAGATCTTTCCCCCTCCTGTGTGAATTGGTAATGGGGTACAAATGTACCCCTACCATTTCACAAAAAAGTGACAAAAAGGTTAAAAAAGAGACAGTTTTTGACAAGTCCTTTATTAAATTCTTCTTTTATCTTCTTTCTTCTGGTCTTCCTTCCATGTTCTTCTTGTTCCTCCAACTTCTTCTACTCCATCTTTTTCTTCATCTTCTTCTTCCTTCGCTCTTCTCGTCCCGCATCTTGCTCTGGCTTCTTCTCCGTGCCGTCCGCATGATCCGCCTCTGTGGGAGTCTTCAGCCGTGTGACGCTTCGATTCTTCTTAAATAATGGAGGGCGAACAGCCAATGTTCGAGTCGAACATGAGTTCGACTTGAACATCAGGCTCATCCCTACATCTGTGTGACTTAAGCTGAATCAAGATAATTATACAAGTAATCTTGTCAAAATTTTTCACGTTTCCCTCAAATCTTGCAAAATTTTACTCTTCAAACTATAACTTTGATCACACAGCTACTGATGCCCTTTTTCTCCCATATCACACTTCGTGAAAGACTTGAGTGCCCAATTTCTGCATCCAAAGTTAGTATGGATATCAAAGCTTTAAAAGCTAATAGGCGTCCTGGCCCAGAAGGGTTTTCAGCTTTCATATTACAAGAAGTTTTCTGATATTTTAATTCCTATCCTGACTGAAGCTTTTAATTAATTGCTGAAGCAGGGCTGGACTGGGATAGAAATTTGGCCCTGGACTTCATCCAGACCGGCCCACTTACATTTTGAGTGTCCCATCAGCACTCCCTTACATCAGAGTGTCCCATCAGCAGCCCCCTTACAACAGAGTGTCCCATCAGCACCCCTTACATCAGAGTGTCCCATTACCAGCCCCCATACATCAGAGCGTCCCATTAGCACCCCCTTACATCAGAGTGTGCCATGAGCAGCCCCCTTACATCAGAGTGTCCCATCAGCACCCCCTTACATCAGAGTGTCCCATCAGCACTCCCTTACATCAGAGTGTCCCATCAGCACCCCCTTACATCAGAGTGGCCCATCACCAGCCTCCTTACATCAGAGTGGCCCACTGAGCCATCGGCCCTCCGGGAAACTCCCGGTAGTCCCGATGGCCAGTACATGCCTGTGCTGAAGGGACACTCTTTTCTTTCAGTATCTTTAATGGCTATAATCTCTATGTTACCTAAACCTAACTCTGATACAACCTCCTGGACAAACGATTGTCCTATTTTGCTCCTTAATCTTAACCAAAATACTAGAAACTCATTTAAATCAGGTGATAGGTAAACTTATTCATTGTGATCAAGTTGGGTTTTTCCCCCTACGCCAGGGATATGCAATTAGCAGACCTCCAGCTGTTGCAGAACTAAAAGTCCCATGAGGCATAGCAAGACCCTGACAGCCACAAGCATGACACCCAGAGGCAGAGGCATGATGGGACTTGTAGTTTTGCAACAGCTGGAGGTCCACTTATTGCAAATCCCTGCCCGATGTCAAGCAGGTGACCATGTTTGCAGAGCTTTGTTACTTACTCATGATGCCAAATCTAGACATTTACCAGCATGTTTTCTTTCCTTCGATATTAGAAAAGCTTTTGACACAGTCTCATGGTCTTATCTTCATTACGCCTTGCACATTTACATAAATATTATACAGTAAAGGAAGTTCTGCTATGGGTAGCAATTGAGTCTGTCGACTGTGACCCTATCTTAGTAGCCAACAGTAGCCAACATGTTATGGTGTACGTCCAGTTGATCGTATCTCTATTCGCAATCCTATCACAAAACACTCTTTATCCATCTGGGATAGATTTAAAACCAGTCTCGTCCTTCAATCGCCCCATATACCACTTTTTTCTTTTATTAAAAACCCTGCCTTTTACCCTGCCTGGATTTGCCCTAATTCCTTTAATGCATGGAGTGCAGCTAATCTACTTAGATTATATACATTTGTATCCACATTTTTATTACACTCCTTTCCTACTCTATGTGAAACGTAAGGATTTCCTAAATTGGAATTATTCCGTTATTTACATATTAAAAATTGTATCCAACCATATCTACAACCATGCACTCTGTTTTCCCAGATGTCGCATTTTGAGCATATATGTAATTATGTCCCACATTTTAGAGGACTTGTTTCAAGTCTTTATAAACAAGATAACATTCCTTTCAGATTTGAGAAACATTCTGTGCAAATTATCCTTCTTTTCTACCCCCTACTAAGTCACGACTGTTGATGTTTCTTCAAACATAAACATTTAGCAAGCACTTCATATCAGAACACAACATAAGTGGCAACTGTGTAAACTTAAAATGAAAATTGTTTATGGATTTCTTGATTTCCGAGTTGATTTCTGTCTTTTCCTTACTGATAAGTGTTGTTTTTCTGGCCCACATAATGGCCAGTCTTCCCAATTACATTATTTTGCCATGTCAATATACTTCTTCACCTGCTCAGTTCTCAGAAACACTGAGTTGATTTCAGCAGGGAGAAATACATCTAATGTTTAAGGCTGAAAGCTGTACATTCCCTTTTTCTTCAAATATAGACAATTTTAAATTCACCAAAACTTTTGTTAGTGACACTTTAAGCCCTTGTACACACGGTCGGAAAATTCCGACAACAAAATCCGTAGGATTTTGTCCGACGGATTTTGTCCGAAACTGGTGTTGCATACACACGGTCGAACAAAGTTGTCGGAAAAGCCGATCGTTCATAACGTGATGACGTAATTTAGTTACGACGGGACTACGTTCAGGCTAGTAGCCAATAGCTTTGGTCTCGTAATTTGATCTGAGCATGCGTGGCACTTTGTCCGATCGGAATTCGCTACAAACGATTGGACAAAGTCCGATCGGATCATGTTGTTGGGAAAATTTTATAGCCCAGCTCTAAAACTTTGTCGATCAGATATTCTGATGGAAACAGTCCGATGGAGCCCACACACGGTCGGATTAGCCGATAACATGGTCCGATCGGACATTTTCCGTCGGAATGTCCGACCGTGTGTACAAGGGCTAAGAGTGACAGGTATTATCATCTAATTAAATCATGAAAACTCTATTGACTATATTGTTTTAAAATTGAACCTAAACCCTCCTACTGCATCCTTTACAGCCAAGTAAGCTGCCATGTTTGCCGGTGTGTGATCTTCAGATGCTGTGGTGCTATGCAACTGTGTTATTATTCAAGACATACAATTAATGTAACTGTTTACCTATTTACCTTCATGCATTTTCTGCTCCAGCCCCCCCCCCCCCAATACTTACCTGAGCTCTATCTCAATCCACCGATGTGCATGAGAGCAGCCACTCTCCTCGGTCTCTTTCTCCTCAGTGGCAGAGACAGCAGCAGGAGCCACCTCTACTGTCAATCACAGGCAGTAAGCCAATGAGGAGAGAGCGGAGTGAGGCAGAGCCAATAGACACACAGAGCAGTGGCTCAGGAGTGAGCCTGCTCGGGTGCCCCCATAGCAAATTGCTTGCTATGGGGGCACTTGGCAGGAAGGAGGGCCAGGAGCGCTGGCGTGGGGACCTGAGAAGAAGAGGATATGGGGCTGCTTTGTGTCAAATCACTGCACAGCAGGTAAGTATAACATGTTGTTATTTTTTTTTCTAACCTGGGTTTAATATCACTTTAATTCTGGTTGCCAGAATTAAAGTGACAATCAATTTCTTCGCTGCCTTTTTATTCTTAGTATTGGGGATTTTCTTGTCTTTAATTTTATTTTGCACTTGTTTTGAGGCCAGGGGTAACTTTTAGCAGCTGTTTCATCCAGTGCAATTTTTTTATTTGGGTGGCAAGGCACTCCAAAAATAGTGTGGCACTCAAGTAAGGGGCAGAGATAGAAAAAGAACAACAGAAAAAAAGGACACTATTGCTAATAATGAATAATGCTCACATGCAATAATTACAGTAATAAAATAATGATGGGAAGTGGTCAGGGTAGTCAGAGATGCTAATTAAAATGCAACTAACACTGATCTAATGGCTTTTCTTCAGCAGGAATGTGCGGGAACGCCTGGCACCTTCAGCACTAAATGTATGTAATGGCAAGAGTGCTGGGGTGTGCTGGAGGGTTTATTGTTACTGGGTGCTGGGGTTTCTATTGTTGCAGGGGGGTTTATTATTGTCAGGGAGGTTGATTGTTGCTGATGGGCACTGGGCAGGCAATTGTTCCTGGGGGTCAATTGTTGCTGGGAGGGATCTACGGTTTATTGCTGTTAGTTGCTGGAGGGTCTATTCATACTGGCAGGTCTATTCTATTCTAGTCTGTTCCTGGAGGGGGGCTATTGATGCTGTGTGGATCTATTGCTTCTGGGGGTGTGTTTTTTTGTGGGGCAATATATTGTTGCAGGGGTCTTATTGTTGCCTTGGGGATGTTGTTGCTAACTGCAGGGGATTTACACTATTTTACTTCTTTCCTTGTTATCAATAATTCATTTCATATGAATTACCTTGCACCACAAAATTATACTTGGTTCTCTAATCTCTTAAAAGGGTAGTACTGGGAGTTGGGTGGAGGGTGGAACCAAGGGGTGGTGCTAGGAGGTGGGTAGGGGGCATAAACAAGGGGTGGTTAAAGCAGAGATCCGCCCACCGCTGCAAAAAGTAAAAGCCAGCAGCTGCACATACTGCAGCTGCTGACTTTTAATAATCAGACACTTACCTTTCCTGGAATCCAATGATGTTGGCACCGCGGCTGATGTCTCCATCAGCTGTTGGGTGCATGCCACCTCCATTGCGAGTAAGGGAACCTTACAGCTTCACACCTGGAACGCTACTGTAAATGAATTGGATTCAGACCTAAAATGGAGCAATAGACGCACAGGGCTCCTGGGAAAACTTGACTCCATAGAGAGCCGGTCATAATCTCCTGCTATTGCGAAATGAATGCGGGAATCCTACATTCAATTTGCAATAGTGTGAACTTGGCCTAATACATTGTTTAAATCCTTGAATCTTTGAATCCTAACTGGTGGTGCAGCTAAAGATAGGAGGGGGAGCTCCAGGCAAAATCTATTAAAAGAGGACAGAAAAGAGTGGAGCAAACACCACCAAAGTGTAATATATTAATATCAAATTTAATAATAAAAGTATTTTAAAAAATACACTCACACACAATGATGCCAGAAAAAGGCAACATCTTAAGCAGCAAGCAACACAAAGTGTCCCAAAGGAAACTTCTCTTCAGGCACAGTGTGGGAGCAGCACTACAAGTGTTCACATCAAGAGAGCAGTGATAGTGCACTTTACTCTGTCTCTTCCATGTATGAGGTCACAGGATTGAAACATGTTTGGAGGCAGACACATCCCCCTTCATCGGATTGATAAAGTGTTTTTGTCTACTTTAATTGCCTCCTGTCTGGCCAATGTACATAAAAGGCCAGATGGGTGCTCTGTTATTCCTGGGGGGTGTACTCATATGTCCTCCTAGAAGTGTGTGCACAATCTGCTACCACTTTGTCCATCAATATCCAATCATGGT
The DNA here is from genome assembly GCF_037356315.1 of Lithobates pipiens. NCBI lineage: Eukaryota > Metazoa > Chordata > Amphibia > Anura > Ranidae > Lithobates > Lithobates pipiens. The sequence continues at coordinate 9,061,978 of NW_027507685.1, read as the reverse complement.
ACTGAGCTGCTGTGAGCAGACCTGTACCATGTGATTGCTGTGACCAATCATAACAATCACAGTCACAGTAGTAGTCAAGGCTGTCATTCATGATGCCTTGCTTACTACTGTGTGATCTCTGTGATTGACCACAGTGATCACATGGTACCAGGGCCATTCACAGTGGCCCTGTACCATGTGATAGCACAGCATCACAGTAGTAAGCAAGGTTACATGAATGAAACCTTTGAAGAGTGTTAAGCCCCATTCACACCTGAGCATAGCATTTTCAGGCAGAAAATCGCACGATTTCACTGTGCTTTTGCTGCGTTTTTAGCTGCTTTTTTTTCCCCGCGATTTGCGGCGTTTTTTACCGCATTTTGCCATGATTTTGTGTAGGGCAAAAGGTCACCAATGTAAAAAGAAGAAAAATACCCAAATCTGCCTTATTCGAGCTACAAAAAAGGGTCAAGAACTTGTTTGAGCTTCAGGCGTTCGTCTTCAGGCGACTTGGAATGGAAATGTGAACCATCTCCATTGAGACTAATAGATGTTTTCCCCTCCAGCGTTTTATAGCTTCAGGCTTCAAGCTACAAAATGCTCAGGTGTGAATCGGGCCTAAGTTCTGTACCCTTTTTTTCGCTCAAATCGGGCAGATTTGGCCGTTTTTCTTCTTTTTACATTGGTGACCTTTTGCCCTGCACAAAATCGCGGCACAACACGGTAAAAATGCCACAAAATCGCGGTAAAAACGCTGCAAAAAATTAAGCAGAATCGCTGTAAAATAGCTACGTTTAGGTGTGAATGGGGCCTTAGAGATTGATTGTCACTGGGTGACCAAGTGAGGGCACATCTGGTAAAGGTGGCACAAATTGCACAATATATTAATACAAATAAGGTATGATCAATAATTGCACTAAGTGAGTGCTATTTACTAAAGAGAGATTTGTGGCTTGTTAAGCATAAGGCACTATGTGAAGTTTTATTTCTCATGTACTCTAAGTGAAAGAGAAGGAATTGGGGAGTGTCATAAAGTAAACCTCACAACAAGGAATTGATTGATCGTTTAAAGAAAAATGTTTTAAATTGCCAGTGAGGGAGGATTTGAAATCTCTGTAAAACAAAAACTGTATCTGACCATACATGTTTGTAGGGTCAATGAATTGAGATGGGGCACACCTTGACTGTATTGAGACTGCATCAGAGAATACACAAAGAGGAATAAGAAAGCTCACATGGCAGAATTTTTTAGAGAGATGTTTATTCACAAAAGAATACTGATTTTGAAAAACTCTACTTTTATCTTTATTTTTTACTTGGATATATACTATTAACCACTTGCCGCCCGCCCTATAGGCAATTGACGGCGGCAAAGTGGTTTCATAATCCTGACCGGACGTCATATGACGTGATCAGGATTATGAGCCGCTGCGTGCCCCCGGGGGCGCGCATCGCGGCGATCGTTGTTGCGGGGTGTCAGTCTGACACCCGGCAACTACGATCTCGGTAAAGAGTCTCCGACGGAGACTCTTTACCATGTGATCAGCCGTGTCCAATCACGGCTGATCACAGTGTAAATGGGAAGAGCCGTGATCGGCTTTCCCTCACTCGCGTCTGTCAGACGCGAGTAGAGGAGAGCCGATCGGCTGCTCCTCTGACAGGGGGGGTCTGTGCTGATCGATTATCAGCACAGCCCCCCCGAGGATGCCCACACTGGACCACCAGGGACGCCACCAGACCACCAGGGAAAAGGTAATAAAAGTCATAATCCTCCCTAGACCACCAGGGATGCCAATCAGCACAATGGGTGCCAATCAGTGCCCATAATGGATGCCAATCAGTGCCCACAATGGGCATCACTGATTGGCATGCATTATTGTTTGGCACTGATTGGCATCCATTACTATAGTATAACACCGATGCCGCCTATGAGTGCCCACCTGTGCCGCCTATGAGTGCCCACCTGTGCCGCCTGAGTGCCCACCTGTGCCGCCTATGAGTGCCCACCTGTTCCGCCTATGAGTGCCCACCTGTGCTGCCTATCCATGCCCACCTGTGCCGCCTATCCATGCCCACCTGTGCCGCCTATCCATGTCCATCCGTGCCGCCCATCCATGCCGCCCATCCGTGCCGCCCATCCGTGCCAGCTATCAGTGCCAATTTGTGTCACCTATCAGTGTCCGTCCGTGTCGCCCATCCGTGTCGCCCATCCGTGTCGCCCATCAGTGCCGCCTATCAGTGCCACTTCATTGGTGCCACATTGGTGCCCATCAGTGCCGCCTTATCAGTGCCCATCAGTGTAGCCCCATCAGTGCCCATCAGTGAAGGAGAAAACGTACTTATTTACAAAGTTTTGAAACTGAAACAAAAAAAAACATTTTTTTTTTCAAAATTTTCGGTATTTTTTTATTTGTAGCGCAAAAAATAAAAACCGTAGAGGTGATCAAATACCACCAAAAGAAAGCTCTATTTGTGGGAAAAAAATGATAAAAATTTCATTTGGGTACAGTGTAGCATGACCGCGCAATTGTCATTCAAAGTGCGACAGCGCTGAAAGCTCAAAATTGGTCTGGGCAGGAAGGTGTTTAAGAGCCCTGTATTGAAGTGGTTAAAGAAGCACAGATTTGACATTTCTTTGTTTTCAGGTACGCCATTCAGCTGCAGCACGGATTTATTTATATTGACAGCAACAGCGTTTGCTCCCATGATAGATAAAGCCGTTACTCCAGCACTGTAGGAGGTGATTTCACCACCACAGTTAAAAAAAAAGAGCATATATGCCAAATAGACATGTGCAAAAGGAAAAAATGTGTTTAGTTTCGTTTCGTTTTAATTCGTTAATTCATTAATTTCGTTTAGTTACATTCGTTAACTTCCTTAAATTCGTTTTCGGATTTCGTTTAGTTTTCTACCAAATTTGAAAAATCGGCCACATTCGAAAATATTTCAACCAAATTCGAAAATATTTCTACCGGATTCTAAATGATTTCAACATGATTCGACATTATTTCAACCGCATTCGAAATGATTTCAACATGATTCGACATTATTTCAACCGCATTCGAAAATATTTTGTGACCCAACTTTAGGGCCTTGTATCTCGGGGTCACTTGGTGCTAGAAACTCCAAATTTGGATATGTTGTAGTGCTAGTACTATGGTGTTTGCATACCAAATTGGGGTTTCTAGCTATAAGTGACCCCGAGATATGTGGCCCCAAATTCAGGTCGCAAAATGTCATTCTCTGCTCTAAAAACGAACAACATTTTGCGACCCAATTTTGGGGCCACATATCTCGGGGTCACTTATAGCTAGAAACCCCAAATTTGGTATGCAAACACAATAGTACTAGCACTATAAAATATCCAAATTTGGTTAAAGTTTCTAGCACCAAGTGACCCCGAGATACATGGCCCTAAAGTTGGGTCACAAAATATTTTCAAATGCGGTTGAAATAATGTCGAATCATGTTGAAATCATTTCGAATGCGGTTGAAATAATTTTGAATCATGTTGAAATCATTTAGTACTTCGGCTCAAATACAATACAACACCCTTCTAACTCAGTTCTCAGGAATGCACTTTGCCAGTAATCCATCCTCCAGCAAAAAATTAATTAGCTGATTGGACTATAAGATTTAGTTTGAGCTGACCTTTTGTTTCATTAGATCTTTAAAGAATTACCGAATCATGTCGAATTAATTCGAATTCATTTGTTATATTTCTTTCGTATTCGTTGTAATTCCTTGTTTTTTTATTCGGACATTCGGATGCAGTAGCCAATAGCTTTTAGTCTCCAAAATTTTCCTGAGTATGCATGGCACTTTGTGCTTCGGAATTCTCTACATGTGATCAGAAAAAGTCAGATAGGATTTTGTTGTCGGAAAATTTTTGATCCAGTTCTCAAACTTTTTCCTTCGGAAAAAGTTCGATAGAGCCCACACATGATCGGATTTTCCGACAACATAATCTGATCGGACTTTTTCCATCAGAATTTCCGACCCTGTGTATGGGGCATTACTGTTATACTGTAATGTTACTTTGTTTTATTGTTTTATTGTTAACCATCAGGTACACCATTCAGTTGCAGCGCGGATTTATTTATCTTCACAGCAACAGCGTTAGCCCCCATGATACATAAAGCCATGACTTCAGCGCTGTAGGAGGTGATTTCACCACCACATTTAAAAAAAAGAGTATATATGCCAAAGGATGGGGGCAGCAGGGTTGGAGGAGCGATTTGCTCCTACCTTTTGGGGCGGATGCCCCATGTTTCGGCATATATAAATGGTGCATGTATACCCATCATTAGAAGTGGATGGATGAAGGAAGGTAGGTATTCTAATGGTGGGCATACCGACCGATCAGTCCCTTTTTTTCGTTCAGCCCACAGGCTGCAAGAAAAAAAAGATTACAATATATGTCCAACAAGGACCAGCAACGTACTGGTATGTTGCTGGACTTTGAGTGGTTATACCAGAATGATGCCTGGGGGTTTAGGTATCATCCTAGTATCATTCTTTTCAGCCAGCGGTCAGCATTCATATAAAAGCAATCCTATCAGCTAATTAGCCTCTAGACTGCTTTTACAAGCAGTGGGAGAGAATGTCCCCCCCCTCCCACCGTCTTCCATGGTTTTCTCTGGCTCTCCTGTCCCAACAGGGAATCTGAGAATGCAGCCGGTGGTTCCGCCATCTAACCATAGAGCTGATCAGAGACCAGAATGGCTCCAATCATCTCTATGGCTTAAGAAACCAGAAGCTACAAGCATTTTATGACTTCAATTTCGCCTGATGTAAACAGTGCTATTGGGAAATTGGGAAATAATTTTATCACACCGATCTTGGTGTGGTCAGATGCTTTGAGGGCAGAGGAGAGATCTAGGGTCTAATAGACCCCAATTTTTTCAGAAAAGAGTACCTGTCACTACCTATTGCAATCATAGGGATATTTACATTCCCTGAGATAACAATAAAAATTATAAAAAAAGAAAAAGAAAGGAACTGTTTAAAAATAAGATAAAAAAAAAAGCACCCCTGTCCCCCTTGCTCTTGCAAAAAAGCCAAATGCAAGCGTCGGTCTGGTGTCATATGTAAACAGCAATTGCACCATGCATGTGAGGTATCACCGCGAAGGTCAGAACTAGGGCAGTCATTTTAGCAGTAGACCTCCTCTGTAAATTGAAAGTGGTAACCTGTTAAGGATTTTAAAGGCTTTTAAAAATGTATGTAGTTTGTCACCGATTTTTTACCGAAAGCATGCAATGTTTGGTATACATGTATTCGGCCTAGTTTTTTTATTTCATCAAACATTTGGGCAATATAGTGTGTTTTAGTGCATTAACATTAAAAAAAGTGTGTTTTTTCCAAACAAAATGCGTTTGAAAAATCACTGCACAAATCCTGTGTGGGAAAAAAAAATGAAATACACACCATTTTAATCTGTAGGGCCTTTGCTTTAAAAAAATATATAATGTCTGGGGGTTCAAAGTAATTTTCTTGCAAAAAAAAAATGTTTTCATGTAAACAAAAAGTGTCAGAAAGGGCTTTGTCTTCAAGTGGTTAGAAGAGTGGGTGATGTATGTTAAATAAATAAAAAATGGCAGGACAGTTCAACCCCCCCCAAATGACCCCATTTTGGAAAGTAGACACCCCAAGCTATTTGCTGAGAGGCATGTTGAGCCCATAGAATATTTTATATTTTGCCACAAGTTGCGGGAAAATTACAAACTTTTTTTTTTTGCACAAAGTTGTCACTAAATGATATATTGCTCAAACATGCCATGGGCATATGTGAAATTACACCCCAAAATACATTTTGTTGCTTCTCCTGAGTACGGGGATACCACAAGTGTGAGACTTTTTCGGAGCCTGGCCGCGTACGGGACCCCGAAAACCAAGCACTGCCTTCAGGCTTTCTAAGGGTGTAAAATTTTGATTTCACTTCTCGCTGTCTATCACAGTTTTCAGAAGCCATGGAATGCCCAAATGGCACCAACACCCCCCCCCCAATGACCCCATTTTGGAAAGTAGATACCCCAAGCTATTTGCTGAGAGGTATGGTGAGTATTTTGCAGATCTCGCTTTTTATCACAAAGTTTTGAAAATTGAAAAAAGAAAAAAAAATGTTTTTCTTTTCTTTCTTCATTTTCAAAAACAAAGGAGAGCTGCAAAATACTCACCATACCTCTTGTCAAATAGCTTGGGTTGTCTACTTTCCAAAATGGGGTCATTTGGGCGGGGGGGGGGGGGGGTTTGTGCCATATTGACATTTTATGGCCTTAAAAACTGTGATAGGTAGTGAGGAGTGAAATCAAAAATTTACGCCCTTGGAACGCCTGAAGGCGGTGCTTGGTTTTCGGGGTCCCGTACGCAGCTAGACTCACAAAAAGTCACACACATGTGGTATCCCCGTACTCAGGAGAAGTAGCAGAATGTATTTTGTGGTATAATTCCACATATGCCCATAGCATGTGTGAGCAATATATAATTTAGTGACAACCTTGTGCAAAAAAAAACGTTTGTAATTTTCCCGCAACTTGTGGCAAAATATAAAATATTCCATGAACTCAAAATGCCTCTCAGCAAATAGCTTGGAGTGTCTTCTTTCCAAAATTGGGTAATTGGGGGGGGGGGGGGGTTGTGCCATCTTGGCATTTTATGGCCTTCAAAACTGTGAGAGATAGTGAGCAGTGAAATCAAAAATTAAATCCGCGTACACACGGTCGAACTGTTTGACGTACTTAGTCCGTTGAAACACATTTCAGCGGACAATCCGCTCTTTCACTGCTTTCACTGGCACAGAGCACTGTCAGAGTCATGATTGGACACTGTCATGATAACTTTATCCAATCATGGCTCATTCCCGTCCCACAGTATAAAAGTATTCTTTCAATGGCAGCCATCTTCAGTGTGATTTCGGCGTGGAGAGAGATAGAACAGGGCTCAATGCTGCAGCAGCTATACATTCAGCAGAGGGCCATCAACAAGTACCTGTGTGAATACAGCACAACGGCAGGCTCTGGCCACCTCAGCTTTTTTTCCCCATGCCAATGGCTGAACATTAAGCATGCATGCACTGTATTGTCACCATTTTAGGAGGCTAAAAGGATGCTGAGCCATGACAGAGCATGCATCAGTCACACAATCCCTGTTGTGTTCCTGCTGGAGCAGACTCTGCATTGGTGCCCATCAGTGCCGCCTTATCAGTGCCCATCAGTGTAGCCCCATCAGTGCCCATCAGTGAAGGAGAAAACGTACTTATTTACAAAGTTTTGAAACTGAAACAAAAAAAAACATTTTTTTTTTCAAAATTTTCGGTATTTTTTTATTTGTAGCGCAAAAAATAAAAACCGTAGAGGTGATCAAATACCACCAAAAGAAAGCTCTATTTGTGGGAAAAAAATGATAAAAATTTCATTTGGGTACAGTGTAGCATGACCGCGCAATTGTCATTCAAAGTGCGACAGCGCTGAAAGCTCAAAATTGGTCTGGGCAGGAAGGTGTTTAAGAGCCCTGTATTGAAGTGGTTAAAGAAGCACAGATTTGACATTTCTTTGTTTTCAGGTACGCCATTCAGCTGCAGCACGGATTTATTTATATTGACAGCAACAGCGTTTGCTCCCATGATAGATAAAGCCGTTACTCCAGCACTGTAGGAGGTGATTTCACCACCACAGTTAAAAAAAAAGAGCATATATGCCAAATAGACATGTGCAAAAGGAAAAAATGTGTTTAGTTTCGTTTCGTTTTAATTCGTTAATTCATTAATTTCGTTTAGTTACATTCGTTAACTTCCTTAAATTCGTTTTCGGATTTCGTTTAGTTTTCTACCAAATTTGAAAAATCGGCCACATTCGAAAATATTTCAACCAAATTCGAAAATATTTCTACCGGATTCTAAATGATTTCAACATGATTCGACATTATTTCAACCGCATTCGAAATGATTTCAACATGATTCGACATTATTTCAACCGCATTCGAAAATATTTTGTGACCCAACTTTAGGGCCTTGTATCTCGGGGTCACTTGGTGCTAGAAACTCCAAATTTGGATATGTTGTAGTGCTAGTACTATGGTGTTTGCATACCAAATTGGGGTTTCTAGCTATAAGTGACCCCGAGATATGTGGCCCCAAATTCAGGTCGCAAAATGTCATTCTCTGCTCTAAAAACGAACAACATTTTGCGACCCAATTTTGGGGCCACATATCTCGGGGTCACTTATAGCTAGAAACCCCAAATTTGGTATGCAAACACAATAGTACTAGCACTATAAAATATCCAAATTTGGTTAAAGTTTCTAGCACCAAGTGACCCCGAGATACATGGCCCTAAAGTTGGGTCACAAAATATTTTCAAATGCGGTTGAAATAATGTCGAATCATGTTGAAATCATTTCGAATGCGGTTGAAATAATGTCGAATCATGTTGAAATCATTTCGAATGCGGTTGAAATAATTTTGAATCATGTTGAAATCATTTAGTACTTCGGCTCATATACAATACAACACCCTTCTAACTCAGTTCTCAGGAATGCACTTTGCCAGTAATCCATCCTCCAGCAAAAAATTTATTAGCTGATTGGACTATAAGATTTAATTTGAGCTGACCTTTTGTTTCATTAGATCTTTAAAGAATTATCGAATCATGTCGAATTCATTCGAATTCATTTGTTATATTTCTTTCGTATTCGTTGTAATTCGTTGTTTTTTTATTCGGACATTCGGATGCAGTAGCCAATAGCTTTTAGTCTCCAAAATTTTCCTGAGTATGCATGGCACTTTGTGCTTCGGAATTCTCTACATGTGATCAGAAAAAGTCAGATAGGATTTTGTTGTCGGAAAATTTTTGATCCAGTTCTCAAACTTTTTCCTTCGGGAAAAGGTTCGATAGAGCCCACACATGATCGGATTTTCCGACAACATAATCTGATCGGACTTTTTCCATCAGAATTTCCGACCCTGTGTATGGGGCATTACTGTTATACTGTAATGTTACTTTGTTTTATTGTTAACCATCATTTTCTTAGCAGGTACACCATTCAGTTGCAGCGCGGATTTATTTATCTTCACAGCAACAGCGTTAGCCCCCATGATACATAAAGCCATGACTTCAGCGCTGTAGGAGGTGATTTCACCACCACATTTAAAAAAAAGAGTATATATGCCAAAGGATGGGGGCAGCAGGGTTGGAGGAGCGATTTGCTCCTACCTTTTGGGGCGGATGCCCCATGTTTCGGCATATATAAATGGTGCATGTATACCCATCATTAGAAGTGGATGGATGAAGGAAGGTAGGTATTCTAATGGTGGGCATACCGACCGATCAGTCACTTTTTTTCGTTCAGCCCACAGGCTGCAAGAAAAAAAAGATTACAATATATGTCCAACAAGGACCAGCAACATACTGGTATGTTGCTGGACTTTGAGTGGTTATACCAGAATGATGCCTGGGGGTTTAGGTATCATCCTAGTATCATTCTTTTCAGCCAGCGGTCAGCATTCATATAAAAGCAATCCTATCAGCTAATTAGCCTCTAGACTGCTTTTACAAGCAGTGGGAGAGAATGTCCCCCCCCCCCACCGTCTTCCATGGTTTTCTCTGGCTCTCCTGTGCCAACAGGGAACCTGAGAATGCAGCCGGTGGTTCCGCCATCTAACCATAGAGCTGATCAGAGACCAGAATGGCTCCAATCATCTCTATGGCTTAAGAAACCAGAAGCTACAAGCATTTTATGACTTCAATTTCGCCTGATGTAAACAGTGCTATTGGGAAATTGGGAAATAATTTTATCACACCGATCTTGGTGTGGTCAGATGCTTTGAGGGCAGAGGAGAGATCTAGGGTCTAATAGACCCCAATTTTTTCAAAAAAGAGTACCTGTCACTACCTATTGCAATCATAGGGATATTTACATTCCCTGAGATAACAATAAAAATTATAAAAAAAAAAAAAAAAAAGAAAGGAACTGTTTAAAAATAAGATAAAAAAAAAAAGCACCCCTGTCCCCCTTGCTCTTGCAAAAAAGCCAAATGCAAGCGTCGGTCTGGTGTCATATGTAAACAGCAATTGCACCATGCATGTGAGGTATCACCGCGAAGGTCAGATCTAGGGCAGTCATTTTAGCAGTAGATCTCCTCTGTAAATTGAAAGTGGTAACCTGTTAAGGATTTTAAAGGCTTTTAAAAATGTATGTAGTTTGTCACCGATTTTTTACCGAAAGCATGCAATGTTTGGTATACATGTATTCGGCCTAGTTTTTTTATTTCATCAAACAATTGGGCAATATAGTGTGTTTTAGTGCATTAACATTAAAAAAGTGTGTTTTTTCCAAACAAAATGCGTTTGAAAAATCACTGCACAAATCCTGTGTGGGAAAAAAAAAATGAAATACACACCATTTTAATCTGTAGGGCCTTTGCTTTAAAAAAATATATAATGTCTGGGGGTTCAAAGTAATTTTCTTGCAAAAAAAAAAATGTTTTCATGTAAACAAAAAGTGTCAGAAAGGGCTTTGTCTTCAAGTGGTTAGAAGAGTGGGTGATGTATGTTAAATAAATAAAAAATGGCAGGACAGTTCAACCCCCCCAAATGACCCCATTTTGGAAAGTAGACACCCCAAGCTATTTGCTGAGAGGCATGTTGAGCCCATAGAATATTTTATATTTTGCCACAAGTTGCGGGAAAATTACAAACTTTTTTTTTTGCACAAAGTTGTCACTAAATGATATATTGCTCAAACATGCCATGGGCATATGTGAAATTACACCCCAAAATACATTTTGTTGCTTCTCCTGAGTAAGGGGATACCACAAGTGTGAGACTTTTTCGGAGCCTGGCCGCGTACGGGACCCCGAAAACCAAGCACTGCCTTCAGGCTTTCTAAGGGTGTAAAATTTTGATTTCACTTCTCGCTGTCTATCACAGTTTTCAGAAGCCATGGAATGCCCAAATGGCACCAACCCCCCCCCCCCCCAATGACCCCATTTTGGAAAGTAGATACCCCAAGCTATTTGCTGAGAGGTATGGTGAGTATTTTGCAGATCTCGCTTTTTATCACAAAGTTTTGAAAATTGAAAAAAGAAAAAAAAATGTTTTTCTTTTCTTTCTTCATTTTCAAAAACAAAGGAGAGCTGCAAAATACTCACCATACCTCTTGTCAAATAGCTTGGGTTGTCTACTTTCCAAAATGGGGTCATTTGGGCGGGGGGGGGGGGGGTTTGTGCCATATTGACATTTTATGGCCTTAAAAACTGTGATAGGTAGTGAGGAGTGAAATCAAAAATTTACGCCCTTGGAACTCCTGAAGGCGGTGCTTGGTTTTCGGGGTCCCGTACGCAGCTAGACTCACAAAAAGTCACACACATGTGGTATCCCCGTACTCAGGAGAAGTAGCAGAATGTATTTTGTGGTATAATTCCACATATGCCCATAGCATGTGTGAGCAATATATAATTTAGTGACAACCTTGTGCAAAAAAAAAACGTTTGTAATTTTCCCGCAACTTGTGGCAAAATATAAAATATTCCATGAACTCAAAATGCCTCTCAGCAAATAGCTTGGAGTGTCTTCTTTCCAAAATGGGGTAATTGGGGGGGGGGGGGGGTTTGTGCCATCTTGGCATTTTATGGCCTTCAAAACTGTGAGAGATAGTGAGCAGTGAAATCAAAAATTAAATCTGCGTACACACGGTCGAACTGTTTGACGTACTTAGTCCGTTGAAACACATTTCAGCGGACAATCCGCTCGTGTGTGGGCTTCAGCGGACTTTTTCAGCGTGCAGTCCAGAGTACTAAGAATTTCGGTTTTTCCAAAAATCTTTCCGTCGTACTTTGGTTTCAGCGGACAATACGGTCGTCAGTATGCTAGTCCGAAGGACTAAGAATGGTGCATGCCCAGAAAGGATTTACAGGGCTTTGCTGTGTCTTGGACTTCCTATTTCTAGTCCCGTCGTACGTGCTGTACGTCATCGCGCAAGCTTTCATCGGACTGTTTGTGTATCCGTGTGTGGTCAAGTCCGTTCAGTGGAAAGTACGCCGGATTGTCCGTCGGATTGTATGATGGACTAAGTACGTCAAACAGTTCGACCGTGTGTACGCGGCATTAGAAATCCTGAAGGTGGTGATTGGTTTTCGGGGGCTCAAGGTACACGGCTAGGCTCCCAAAAATCCCAACAAAATCACACATGTGGTATCCCGGTACTCAGGAGAAGCAGCAGAATGTATTTTGGGGTGTAATTCCACACATGCCCATGGCATGTGTGAGCAATATATCATTTAGTGACAACTTTTTGTAAAAAGGTTTTTTTTTTAAATCAGTCATTATTCAATCACTTAGGACAAAAAAATAAAATATTCACCGGGCTCAACATGCCTCTTAACAATTTCCTTAAGGTGTCTACTTTCCAAAATGGGGTTATTTGGGGGGGGAGGTGTACTGCCCTGCCATTTTAGCACCTCAAGAAATGAGATAGGCAGTCATAAACTAAAAGCTGCGTACATTCCAGAAAATGTACCCTAGTTTGTAGACAATATAACTTTTGCACAAACCAATAAATATATGCTTATTGACATTTTTTTTTTACCAAAGACATGTGGGTGAATCCATTTTAGCCTAAATGTATGACTAAAATTGAGTTTATTGGATTTTTCTTCTAACAAAAAGTAGAAAATATCATTTTTTTAAAAAATTTCGGTTTATATTGCAAAAAATTAAAATCGAAGAGGCAATCAAATACCATCAAATGAAAGATCTATTTGTGGGGAAAAAAAAGGATGCAAATTTTGTTTGGGTACAACATTGCATGACCGCGCAATTACCAGTTAAAGCAGCGCAGTGCGAAATTGTAAAAAGTCCTCTGGTCTTTGACCAGCCAAATTGTCCAGGGCTGAAGTGATTAAGCCAGCTGTGAACTGATAAAAATAATTTATTCTGAAGCCGCGTACACACGGACGGATTGTATGGCCTACTTAGTCCGTCATACAATCCGACGGACAGTCCGTCATACTTTCGAATGAACGGACTTGACCACACACGGATGCACAAACAGTCCGTCGAAAGCTTGCGCGATGACGTGTACAGCACGTACGACGGGACTAGAAATAGGAAGACCAATACACAGCAATGCAACCTTCCGCCGTGTAAATCCTTTCTGAGCATGCGCCATTCTTAGTCCGTCGAACTAGCCTACTCACGAGCGGATTGTCCGCTGAAACCAAAGTATGACGGACAGTATTACGGAAATTCCGAAATACTTAGTACGCCAGACTGCACGCTGAAAAAGTCCGCTGAAGCCCACACACGAGCGGACTGTCCGCTGAAATGTGTTTCGACGGACTAAGTAGGCCATACAGTCCGCCCGTGTGTACGCGGCTTAAGAAACATTCTTGTCAAATAAACATCTTGCATTTAGTTTGGAAATGTCAGCATATTATTAAAGTTACTTAGCAAAGATGTACTATTTTGTACTACTTCCTCAAATCCCATGTATAACATTATCTGTATCACTTACTGCCATTCCCCTTCAATTAATCCAAGGTCCCCCAGAGAAGATAATGCCACATATTCATGAACGGAATGTCAGACAGAAAAAGTCAGACGGAATCTTTTCATCATATATCCAATCGTGTGTATGCCTCATCGGACTTCTTTTTTAACGACAATTCTGACAGACCTAGAAATAGAACATGTTTTAAATCTTTCCGATTGAACCAATTCCTATCGGGAAAACCGTTCATCTGTATGCTGTTCTGACGGACCAAAAACAACGCATGCTCTGGAGCAAGTAAGAGACGGAGGCTATTGGCTACTGGCTATTGAACTTCCTTTTTCTAGTCCCGTCTAATGTGTTGTACGTCACCACGTTCTTAACGACGGAACTTTGGTGTGATCGTGTGTAGGCACGACAGTTTCAGAGGAACTCTGTCGGAACTCCGTCGGAAAGTTCTTCGGAGTTTATTCAGACAGGAAAACTTGTCGTGTGTATACGGCATAAGTATAACTCATAAGCACTTTTACCAAACAAACAGGATCAGCAACAATTGGCAGACAGAATCCCTACCATAAATACCTTATAGATATTTTTTATTGGCAAACAGCGGACCTTTCAAAGAACTGTTGGACAGTTGGAACTTTAGCTTATATGTGTCCAAATATGCTATAGGTATAAAAAGAGCATAAGTACTCAGGGATGCCATGAACAGAGGTTAAAGGCAAAAAGATTCAGAAAAGGCAGAAGTAAGGGAAGCCACAGTTTTATTTTAAATATGGTGCAGCGCTAACAAGTGATAACATCAAAGAAAAAAGGACTGAAACCATCAATCATAAAATAGTGAAAAACAAACGATTATAAATGTGTTAAAAACATGTGACATATCAAAGTGCAAATAAGTCTATGTATATATTTCCACAGACATCTTAATGTCAAAAAAACTTAGTGAAAAGTAAGCAGGTGTAGAAAACCGAGGAACTGGACCCAAATGACAGCAGTATGGATAGCGTGCTTCTCGAGCCAGACAGCATACAAAAAGGCTTATCAGACCAAGGTGACCACTAAATGATAGGTGGTCAATATGCACATGGGGATTTAAGGTCTCCCTCCAACCTGGCTGCATCCGGATGATCCCCGTAGTGCTCAAACATGTATAAATAAAATAAAAAAAGTAGAAAAAATGAACGATAAATAAATAAAAAGTTTTAATAACAAGATAAAAGATGTGCACTTACAAAATTGTTGTACAAGCTTCAGAACAAGCAACGAAGATGTGCAGAGTTCCTGCGGGCTCCACTTCAGGATTCCGGTCATCCAACCAATCAGAAAGTAGCAGCATGATGACTTCACCATTGTAGGCCCCACCTTACTCATTTTGTCATGGTTGACGCTGTCTGGGGGCAGACTGAAGTGAAAATTTGAAGAGGAAAAGGTGGAAATGCAAGCAGTAAAATGCACTGACAATCAGCAACCACCAAAATGATAACCGCACCAAAGCTGACTGCCCAACAACCCACCATGATACAGCACATCATGACCTTCTATCATGCTGGAATGTGTATGTATGTGAACTAGCTAGAAAATATATGTACATATTTATATAATTCTGTATGAATGAATGAATGAATGAATGAAATACTTATATAGCGCACAATGCAAACTGAATCGCCTCTAGGCGCTGTGGCGAGCTTTGATCATCTGCTAAAAGAGGAAGGTCTTGAGTTTTTTCCTAAAAGCCAGGTGATTTTCTTCCAGGCGGATGTTGATTGGTAGAGCATTCCATAGCCGAGGCCCTTGGACAGCGAATCTCCGATCACCCTTGGATTTATACCGGGCTTTGGGCACGAGGAGGAGGTTTTTGTTGGCTGATCGAAGACTGCGGTTTGGTGTGTAATGATTTATTTTCTCCATTAGGTATTGCGGAGCTTCTCTATGCACGCATTTGTGGGTGAGGCAAAGGGTCTTGAACGTGATCCGATTTTTTACGGTTAGCCAATGTAAGCTCCTCAGTGAAGGAGAAATGGATTCCCAGGGTTTTTTTCCTGTTATCAGCCTTGCCGCCGTGTTTTGGATCAGTTGTAATCGCGCAAGTTGATATTGTGGTAATCCTATGTAAAGCGAGTTTGCGTAGTCCAGTCGTGAATTAATGATTGTTCCAACTACCACTGCTTTGTCATTCTTTGGGATAAAAGGGATGAGTCTGCGAAGCATTCGCAGCAGATGGTGAGATCGACTGACTACAGATCCTATTTGCGCATCCATTGACATTTGTGCGTCTAAAATAACCCCGAGACTCTTCGCTTTGGTCTTTGGGGAGATAGTCTGCCCAAAGACGGTTGGTGGAGACCAGGAGGTTTTGGTTGCGGGCTTATGATTTGGGTGTAAGATAAGAAGCTCTGTCTTTGATTGGTTCAGCTGGAGGGAGTTGGTGGTCATCCAGTCCTCTATTGATTTGAGGCAGTTTTCAAGTTGTTGTTGGTGATCTTTTTTTCCATTGATCCGGAAATAAAGTTGCGTGTCGTCAGCCTAAGAGTGGAAGCAGAGATCTGAGCATCTGATGATTTGAAGGAGTGGGCGAATGTAAATGTTGAAGAGAACGGGTGACAACGGAGAGCCTTGAGGGACTCCGCAGGTGACTGTCCGAGTTTTGGAGAGGAATTTTCCTAGTTTCACTGTCTGTGACCGATTTCCTAGGAAGGACGCGAACCATTGGAGATCTATGTCTTGGACTCCGGCTACTTCTGTGAGGCGGACGAGTAGAGTATTGTGATCTACTGTATCAAACGCTGCACTTAGGTCTAGCAGTACGAGGAGACACGGCTCTCCGTCATCTGCTGCTTCGAGGGCGTCATCCCAAATCTTGAGGAGAGCCGTTTCTGTTCCATGACCCGGGCGGAAGCCTGATTGCAGCGGGTCCAGGAGTTTGTGAGTATCCAGGTGAAGTTGTAGCTGATGTACTACAGCTTTCTCCATGATCTTAGAAATGGTGTTGAGGCTTGTAATCGGCCTACGGTTGTTTGGATCCTGAGGGTCCAGGTTTGGTTTCTTGAGTAGAGGTTTGACGATGCCTTGTTTGAGGATGCTGGGAACAATCCCTTCGTGGAATGATCGGTTTATGAGGTGGGTTATGGTTGGAGCCACGATGTCGGAGCATTCTTTCAGTAGTTTTGTGGGGATGATGTCAATAGGTGAGGTACTGTCACGCAGTTTATTAATGATGTTTTTTGCGGTGTCTACGGTAATTGGGGATAGTGAAAATTTTGGCGGTTGCGGTATGTTGGTGCGGACATCCTCTTTATGTATTTGCTGGCTGAGGTTGGATATTTTCTTCTGACAAATTGTTTCCCTGATGGTTTTGACTTTATCGATGAAAAAATCCGACAGTTTGTCACAGTAATCCTGGGATTCGCTTTCTGGGGGTTCTAGGCACACCGGATTCATTGATTGATTAACCAGTTTAAACAGTTCCTGTGGTTGGTTTGCGGCCGTTGAGATTGTATATGAGAAGTGGTCCTTTTTGGCTTTGAAGATTGCTTTCCGATAATTCTCTGTCAGACCTTTGTAGTTAAATAGGTTTTCCTCGGTGGGATTTCTTCTCCATGTTCTTTCCGCTCTTCTGCGTTCTTGCTTTAGTACGGAGAGGGAGCTATTAAACCATCCAGCATTGTTCTTCCTGTTGAGAGCCCTGCGTTTTGGTGCTACCGAGTCTGCTGATTGCAGTAATGCCTTGTTCAGGGAGTTGAGTGTTTCCTCCGTAGAGTGGTTTAAGGTTATTGTAGATATTTTTTTGGACAGAGTGGTTTTGAAGGCTTCGGAGTACAGTTTTTTTATGCGATCTGGTCCAGTGCGTTGTTACAGGTTTCCGTTTTGCGTTGGTCATGTTGGTAGTGATTTTGAATTTGATGGCGTGGTGATCCGTCCATGGCAGAGTTATGTTGTCGAGTATGTTGACGTCGATGTTCTGTTTGAAAATGAGGTCCAGGGTGTGTCCTGACCCATGCGTGGGAGTCTTTATCAGTTGCTGTAGACCCAGTTCTTCTAGTTGATTGATGCAGGCAGTTGCGATGGGGTCTTTAGGCTCGTTTGCCCAAAGGTTGAAATCTCCGAGTGCCAGGAAATTTTTGAATTTTAGGGTGTGCATTGCAAAGGATTCCGTGAGGGGTGAAAGAAGATTGGACTTTGGTCCCGGTGGTCTGTAGCACAGTAGAATATGAGTGGTGTCATGGGGTGTTGTTTGAAAATGTAGCGTCAGGGTTTCCATAAAAGACACTGGGTTCTGAGATGATGGTTTAGTGAGATCCAGGTGACCTTTAAAGATCACTGCTAGGCCTCCTCCTTTTTTACCTATCCGGTGTTCGGTTAGGATCCTGTAGTTTTCCGGCACCAATTTGGTGAGGATGGTGTTGCAGTCAGAGGTTAACCAGCTTTCGGTGATGAAGAGGCAGTCTACATTGTTCTCGATGATGAAGTCGTGTACTTCCAGTCTATGTTTGACTGCAGACCTGGCGTTAATCAAGGCGCAATCTAATTGTAGTGGTCGAGTAGATGTCTTCCTGTGGTTGGGAGCTGCTTGTCGTCCGGTTTTTAATAGTTGTTCTCTTTGAAGTATTTTTTGTATGGAAGATGGCAATGTGGTGTTGATGTTCCTTAGTCTGTGCTGAACTTCAGCTGAGTATTTGAAGTAGCACATGGTTTGTGGATGCTGTTGATGGTACTATGGGCCTAAGATGATGATCCTGATCAGGGTATTGATCCTGAGGTGGGGCTAGGTATCAGACTTGCCGCCGTGCTTGAGGCTATTAGCGCGCAAGTTGATCAGGGGATGCCTATATGGATGCGGAAGGAGTTGTTGTATTCGGTTGCTGGCTGTTCCAGTTGCCTTTACTTAAGGTGGAGGTCTCCGCTTAGAAAAGAAGTCTGGCTGTGATCTGGAATAGTCGTCCTAGGATAGCGTAAAAATGGAAAGGAGGCCTATAGGGGTATGGGGTATGTATTTCTGTGTGATTTTTTACATGTTATATATTAGGGATGGGTGAATGGTTCGGCCGGAGCATAAGTTCGGGCCGAATTATCGCTGTTCGGAAGTTTGGCGAAATGCTGAACAAAGGGGTTGTACGACCATATGTCCCCCCCCCCACTGACAACATTGCATTGTGGCGCTGAACAGTCCATTGCAAGCCCTGATTGGCTGAAGCTTTCACTGCTTTCACTGGCACAGAGCACTGTCAGAGTCATGATTGGACACTGTCATGATAACTTTATCCAATCATGGCTCATTCCCGTCCCACAGTATAAAAGTATTCTTTCAATGGCAGCCATCTTCAGTGTGATTTCGGCGTGGAGAGAGATAGAACAGGGCTCAATGCTGCAGCAGCTATACATTCAGCAGAGGGCCATCAACAAGTACCTGTGTGAATACAGCACAACGGCAGGCTCTGGCCACCTCAGCTTTTTTCCCCATGCCAATGGCTGAACATTAAGCATGCATGCACTGCATTGTCACCATTTTAGGAGGCCAAAAGGATGCTGAGCCATGACAGAGCATGCATCAGTCACACAATCCCTGTTGTGTTCCTGCTGGAGCAGACTCTGCATGGCATTATGGACAGGGTACTGGAGGCAAAATAGCGGGAGGAAGATGAGGACTTTCTGTGCTCTCAAGGCTCACTTTATATAGACACCATCATTTCTATGTCACAGAACACTCAGAAGGAGAGAGGGAAGAAGGATGAGGAGGAGGATGAGGAGGAGGATTCTGGCACTTTCATAGGCTTTGAAGAAGAGGAAGACATGTGCCAATCTGTAAGCAATGGCATTCCAACCCCAGGATCCTTGGGAGTAGTATGTGGCTGGGGGGAGAAAGTTCCGGATGCTGTCATCCTGAGTGACCCCGAGGAGTCTGCTTCTCAAGCCTCGGCAAATTTGAGGCACATGTGCAACCTCATGCTTTAAAGCCTGTGAAAGGACCCAAGAATACATGGAAAAAAGGAGAAGGATGATTACTGGTTGGCAACCCTCCTTGACCACCATTATAAGGGAAGGTCTCAGAACTAATCCCGTCCCCACAGAGAGTGTAGAAGATAAAACGGACATGTTAAAGCGGATTTTATTAAACATTTTCCCTGACTCCAGGAGGTTACAGTGTTGTGAAAAACTTAGTTTTGAGTCTTCTGTTGGTCAAGAGAGGAGGGTTGGAGAAGGCGTCTGCCCTAGTGAGGCATTTAAGAATTTTTTTAGTCCTCGGCACCCAGGGCTTTCAGCTTCCTATTGGCGGCATTCTTCATCACATGGTGGACATTTACCTCGGGGTCAAAACAGAGATGGAGAGCTTTCCAGCTGATGATCCACTGACTTACTGGGTAATGAGAATATACCACTGGCCAGAACTTGCCCAGTATGCTATTGAGTTGTTGGGCTGCCCTGTATCCAGTGTGCTTTCAGAACAGGTATTCAGTGCTGCAGGAGGTTTCGTTGCTGATCATAGAACGCGTCTGTCCACAGACTCCGTGGACTGTTTGACTTTTAAAAAAATGAATCAGTCCTGGATTACCAGCTATGAAGCCCCTGATGCCGATGTCACTGATTAAGTCTTTTTGGGATGTGGAATCTCTGCAGGACTTCGAAGCTGCCTAGCTTTGAAGGTGTTCAATCATTTCATTTAGAAGAATATTTCTGGTATAGGTTTCATGGGCACAATTAACACCCAAAGACCAATTTTTCAGCACCTGTTTGACAGGTGTATATCATTGCAATTTCTTTTGCCTTCATCAAGAGCACCTCTATAAGGTTACGGGGATAAGGTGCCACCGATACCCAAAGAGTAATATTTCTGCACCTGTTTGACAGGTGCATATTATTGCAATTTTTTACAGCAAGGCCAATTCTTGCTTTCATCAAGAGTATCTCTATAGGGTTACGGTGGGAAGGCACCACCGACACCCAAAGACCAATTTTTATGCACCGGTTACTTCTATCCAAAGTCAAAGTGGCACCAGAATGTATCCAAACGATCTATAATCTTGTCCCCAGTGCACTACATTGTGTCTTCATTATACACACTGGCACCCCAGCTTTTGCTGAGCAAAATAAAGGCAAAGAAAAAAATAAAGAAAAAAATTAAGTGCAGCGCTTGTTCAATAAATAATTATTGAATAATCGCACAAGTGAAACGTGAAATAATGGTGACAATCCAAAACCAAAATAAAGTGGCATTCAAATGAAATCAATATTAACATGTAAATGTGCAATAAAAAATGTATAAAAATGAATTCATATGTGGGTCCATAAATCATAAATAAATGTCCAAAGAAATATCAAAAAAATACAACAGATAGTGTGACTTGATTGAATAAAAATAATATACTTGACCACGTGGGACCTGTCACCTTTAATCACCACTAATAAGATGGGGTCTTACCAGATCATCAGCAACCCCCTGTTTAACCACTTTCAGACCGGACCATTTTGCTGGTAAATGACCAGAGGTCTTTTTACACTTTGGCACTGCGCTGCTTTAACTGGTAATTGCGCGGTCATGCAATGTTGTACCCAAACAAAATTTGCGTCCTTTTCTTCCCACAAATAGAGCTTTCTTTTGATGGTATTTGATTGCCTCTGCGATTTTTATTTTTTGCGATATAAACGTAAAAAGACCGCAAATTTTGAAAAAAAATGATATTTTCTACTTTTTGTTATTAGAAAAATCCAATAAACTCAATTTTAGTCATACATTTAGGCCAAAATGTATTCAGCCACATGTCTTTGGTAAAAAAAAAGTCAATAATTGTATATTTATTGGTTTGCGCAAAAGTTGTCACATCTACAAACTAAGGTACGTTTTCTGGAATTTACGCAGCTTTTAGTTTACGACTGCCTATCTCATTTCTTGAGGTGCTAAAATGACAGGGCAGTACAAAACCCCCCCAAATGACCCCATTTTGGAAAGTAGACCCCCTAAGGAAATTGATAAGAGGCATGTTGAGCCCATTGAATATTTTATTTTTTTGCCTCAAGCGATTGAATAATGACAAAAAAAAATTTTTTTTTTTTTTTTTACACAAAGTTGTCACTAAATGATATATTGCTCACACATGCTATGGGCGTATGTGAAATGACACCCCAAAATAAATTCTGCTGCTTCTCCTGAGTACGGGGATACCACATATGTGGGACTTTTTGGGAGCCTAGCCGCGTACAGGGCCCCGAAAACCAAGCACCGCCTTCAGGCTTTCTAAGGGCGTAAATTTTTGATTTCACGCCTCACTACCTATTACAGTTTTGAAGGCCATAAAATGCCAAGATGGCACAAAACCCCCACAAATGACCCCATTTTAGAAAGTAGACACCCCAAGCTATTTGCTGAGAGGCATGTTGAGTCCATGGAATATTTTATATTTTGCCACAAGTTGCGGGAAAATTACAAACTTTTTTTTTTTTTTTTTTTTTTTCACAAAGTTGTCACTAAATGATATATTGCTCATGCATGCCATGGGCATATGTGAAATGACACCCCAAAATAAATTCTGCTGCTTCTCCTGAGTACGGGGATACCACATATGTGGGACTTTTTGGGAGCCTAGCCGCGTACGGGGCCCCGAAAACCAAGCACCGCCTTCAGGCTTTCTAAGGGCGTAATTTTTTGAGTTCACTTCTCACTACCTATTACAGTTTTGAAGGCCATAAAATGCCAAGATGGCACAAAACCCCCACAAATGACCCCATTTTAGAAAGTAGACACCCCAAGCTATTTGCTGAGAGGCATGTTGAGTCCATGGAATATTTTATATTTTGCCACAAGTTGCGGGAAAATTACAAACTTTTTTTTTTTTTCACAAAGTTGTCACTAAATGATATATTGCTCACACATGCCATGGGCATATGTGAAATGACACCCCAAAATAAATTCTGCTGCTTCTCCTGAGTACGGGGATACCACATATGTGGGACTTTTTGGGAGCCTAGCCGCGTACGGGGCCCCAAAAACCAAGCACCGCCTTCAGGCTTTCTAAGGGCGTTACAGTTTTGAAGGCCATAAAATGCCAAGATGGCACAAACCCCCCCCCCCCAAATGACCCCATTTTAGAAAGTAGACACCCCTAAATTTAGGGGTACACTAGTGAGACTAGGTAATAAATGGCGGGTGCCCTGAAACTATAAAAAAATAACTAACCAACCAGCGTCACCTGTAACAGTTATATGGTGATCACTGGTGAAAGGGTTAACTAGGGGGCAATCAGGGGGCTTTATGCGGTAGTATATGGGGGTCCCTGGCGCTATAAAAAGCTGCGGCGAACCTAAATACCTACCTGCCTAACTAGCGTCACCTGTGACACTAATACAGCGATCAGAAAAACGATCGCTTATTAGGCTGGGTTCACACTGGAGCGATGCGGGAACGCCACGAATGCGCGGCGGGTTCCCGCATCGCATGCCTCCCGGCGGCAGTTCACACTGCCCTATGCGAACTGCTGGGAGTGTCAGTGAAATGTTAATGACACCCCCAGATCAGTTCGCATATCGCAGTGCGATCTGCAAACTTGGATCGCATGGTGTGAACACCCATGCGATCCGATTCTGCTGCGGACCAAAAAAAGGGTCCCGTGCGAGTTTGCGGCGGGTGCGGCGGGTGCGACACGAATTCAGCCATACTATCTGTATAGCTGAACTCGAATCGCACAGAGATCGGATGTGATTTGCACTGCAGTGCGGTGCGAATCACATCCGTTCTCATAAACCGCTGCAATGTGAACCCAGCCTTAGTGACACTGGCGACGGGGGGTGATCACGGGGTTAAACCTTTATTGGGGGGGTTAGGGGGGTACCTTAGAACTAAAGGGGGCTAACCCTAACTGCCCTAACAGTTATTAGTCACAAATGACACCTGCCGGGTGATCAGGGGGTTAAACCTTTATTAGGTAATAAATGGCGGGTGCCCTGAAACTATAAAAAAATAACTAACCAACCAGCGTCACCTGTAACAGTTATATGGTGATCACTGGTGAAAGGGTTAACTAGGGGGCAATCAGGGGGCTTTATGCGGTAGTATATGGGGGTCCCTAGCGCTATAAAAAGCTGCGGCGAACCTAAATACCTACCTGCCTAACTAGCGTCACCTGTGACACTAATACGGCGATCAGAAAAATGATCGCTTATTAGGCTGGGTTCACACTGGAGCGATGCGGAAACGCCGCGAATCCGCGGCGGGTTCCCGCATCGCATGCCTCCCGGCGGCAGTTCACACTGCCCTATGCGAACTGCTGGGAGTGTCAGTGAAATGTTACTGACACCCCCAGATCAGTTCGCATATCGCAGTGCGATCTGCAAACTCGGATCGCATGGTGTGAACACCCATGCGATCCGATTCTGCTGCGGGCCAAAAAAAGGGTCCCGTGCGAATTTGCGGCGGGTGCGGCGGGTGTGGCGGGTGCGGCGGGTGCGGCGAATGGCTGAACTCGAATCGCACAGAGATCGGATGTGATTTGCACTGCAGTGCGGTGCGAATCACATTCGTTCTCATAAACCGCTGCAATGTGAACCCAGCCTTAGTGACACTGGCGACGGGGGGTGATCACGGGGTTAAACCTTTATTGGGGGGGTTAGGGGGGTACATTAGAACTAAAGGGGGCTAACCCTAACTGCCCTAACAGTTATTACAGTCACAAATGACACCAATGCAAAAAAATAAAAAAATAAAAAAAAAATGACATTGGTGTCACTGTGACTGGGGGGCAGGGGTAATTGGGGGGGTGATCGGGGGGTAAAGGGGGGGTGTGAGTGTGCCTGGCATGTTCTACTGTGTGTGGGATGTGTTGGTGCAACTCACTGATCCGCTCTCCTCCGTGTCGGAACGAAAAATACCGACACGGAGGAGAGAATACATCACTTCCTCTCCTGTGTTTACATTACAGGAGAGGAAGTGATGTCACCGGGGATTTCCATTCGTCGGGAGCGATCGCGAGGGGGTGGCCATGAATGAATGGCCGTCCCCTCGTCCGGGATCGCTCCCGAACGAAAACCGACCGCCGCAGGCACCGGGCGGGGGCCCGATCGGGCCCCCGACCCGCGGGAGGCAAATCACGTACATGTATGTGCTTATGCCTGCCCGTGCCATTCTGCCGACGTACATCGGCGTGCGGCGGTCGGCAAGTGGTTAAGGGAGGTCAGTCAGCGCGTATAATGTCACAAATTCCTGCTCCAGACGACCAAATGTGAAAAAACGGGTGTCTCCTATCTGCAGACTCCACAGCTCAGGTGATCAGTCACCGCAAACTTCCCAAATATTTGCCAGCGTGAAGGGTCATGCAAAATAAAATGTGCTCCAAATCGTGTAATGTGTTTTAACACCAAAAATGTTTTTTTTTATTGCATAAAGTCAGATGCTGTAAAAAGCACTCCCAATGTACAGATAGTGTTTAAAATACAAACAGTGTTGAAAACGAAAAATAAAATTGCTTGTAGATATAAAAAACCTGTATGTGGTTTTAAATTGGGATCGCACAAGCGCAGGATGTGTGGACGTGGCTACCCTAAAATAAAAGCAGCTTGCAGGGAAAATATCATTTTTTGGCTTTATAAATGCAATTATTGCTGCAGCAGATTCTAGACAGGGTACAGATCTGCCACTTTATAGGTAGACTAAGGGAACTCCCCAGGCACTACATTGGAAGGAATTTTTCATTTTTATGCTTTCACTTTAAAAATCAAAAAATCACTGCTCATTTAAAAATTAGGTTTTTCATAAACTTTTTTTCTTATTGATACATGTCCCCCAGAGCAGGACCCGGACCCCTAGAATCATTGTATGCCCAATTACTTGCATATAACCCTTCAAAATGAGCACTTTTGATTTTTTACATTCGGTCCCATTGACTTTAATGGAGCTCATTATTCAGGTCCGAACTTTCGCGGTGTTCAAAAGTTCTGGTGCGAACCAAACAGGGATCTGTTCGGCCCATCCCTATTATACATACAATGGGGTAATTGTTGATGAGGCACAGTGCATATATGTTTGAAAGCCCCCTTGTGCTGTTTCATAGCATAGCATATTTCGTAGTTTCCTAACAGAAAAAACATTTTCATTTGGTTTCTTTTAAAGATGTGGAGTCAAGTGGAGCCATTTTCTGCTACGGTCAGGTCACCTACCTTTAACAGGGGTTTTGACACCAGAGCTATTTGTGAGCTTGAATAATTTAAATCTTTTGTTAGCAATTAACATGTTACATTTTTTTTTTCAACTTTTGGCTTCTGGCCTGACAGTAACTGGATGTCTTTTGTGTGATGGGCAATTGCATTTCCACGAACACCGGACACCATCATTATAAAGCCTGGCAGTAAGAGGCTCTCAAGCCAGAATTCCTCCTTCCTATTATTATAGTTTTCTCAAAAGCACTGACATTTTTCCTGTACAATTTTCATTATATATGTAATCCATGTCTCTATTGTCTCAAGCCTTAAAGATCTCATGGTAACCCATCTATTCATCTTCATTTACACAACCGAAGTGGATGTACCACATGAATTCTATAAGGAATCAAAATGTTCATCTGGATTAGATCAGTCAGGATTTCAAAGAAGGAGACTTTACAAATGCAAATATAATAGAGAACTGTGTTACTGTATGAAACACTTAATATAACAAAAATACATAAGGACGGGATAAATATTTAAAGCTTTTCCTAAAAATTGACCTTGCAGTGGAATTTTCCCCATACAGCATGGGTTAAATGTCAGTTTTTTTTCTAAAGACTGATGAACAAGGTGAAATACTTACCTTATTCCTGCTCCCCCCCCAGCAGCCTGTGTTCTACTTTATTTATACACCTTGAAATTTTCCACATTTTTTCATGTTAGAACCAAAAACGTAAATGTATTTTATTGAGATTTTATGTGATAGACCAACACAAAGTGTTTTCAAATATTTTTACAAATGAATATCTGAAAAGTGTGGCATGCATTTGTATTCAGCCCCCCCCCCCCCCCGAGTTAATACTTTATAGAACAACCTTTCATTACAGCTTTTTGTGTATGTCACATCTAGAGAGTCACATTTTTGCCCATTCTTCTTTGCAAAATAGCTCAAGCTCTGTCAGATTGGATGGAGAGCATCTGTAAACAGCAATTTTCAAGTCTTGCCACAGATTCTCAATTGGAGGTCAAGACTTTGACTGGGCCATTCTAACACATGAATATGCTTTAATCTAAACCATTCTATTGTAACTCTGGCTGTATGTTAAGAGTCGTTTTCCTGCTGAAAGGTGAACCTACTCCCCAGCCTTAAGTCTTTTGCAGACTCTAACAGATTGCCCTGTATTTGGCTCCATCCATCTTCCCATCAACTCTGACCAGCTTCCCTGTCCCTGCTGAAGAAAAACATCCCCACAAAATCATGCTGCAACCACCATGTTTCACAGTGGGGATGGTATGTTCAGGGTAATGTGCAGTGTTCATTTTCAGCCATAAATATAATTTTGCTTTTAGGTCAATAAGTTCAATTTTGGTCTCATCTGATCAGAGCACCTTCTTTCACAAGTTTTCTGTGTCCCCCACATGGCTTCTTGCAAACTGCAAACGGGACTTTTTTGGCTTTCTTTCAACAATGGCTTTGTTCTTGCCACTCTTCCATAAAGGCCAGATTTGTGGAGTGCAGGACTAAGCCCTTGTACACACGGTCGGACATTCCGACAACCAAATCCGTCGGATTTTGTCCGACGGATTTTGTCCGAAACTGTTGCATACACACAGTCGGACAAAGTTGTCAGAAAATCCGATCGTACTTAACGTGATGACATTATTTTGTTACGACGGGACTACGTTCAGGCTAGTAGCCAATAGCTTTGGTCTAGGAATTTGATCTGAGCATGCGTGGCACTTTGTCCGGATCGGAAATTCTCTACACATGATCGGACAAAGTCAGATCGGATCATGTTGTCGGAAAATTTTATAGCCCAGCTGGAAAACTTGGTCCGTCGGATACTCCGACGGAAACAGTCCGATGGTGCCCACACACTGTCGGATTATCCGACAACACGGTCCTATCGGACATTGTCCATCGGAATGTCCGACCATGTGTACAAGGGCTAATAGTTGTCCTGTGGACAGATTCTGCCACCTGAGCTGTGGATCTCTGCAGCTCCTCCAGAGTTTCCATGGGCCTTTTGACTGCTTCTCTGTTTAATTCTCTCCTTGCCCAGCCTGTCAGTGGACGGCCATGTCTTGGTAGGTTTGTAGTTGTGCCATACTCTTTCCATTTTTGGATGATAGCTTGAACAGTGCTTTGTGAGATTTTCAAAGCTTTTTAATAGCTTTTTAATATATTTTAAGATTTTTTTTATAACCTAACCCTGCTGTAAACTTTATCCCTGACCTGTCTGGGATTTATTGGCTTTCATGATGCTGTTTGTCCACTAAAGTTCTCTAACAGACCTCTGAGGGCTTCACAGAACAGCAGTATTTATACTGAGATTAAATTACACACAGGTGGACACTATTTAGGTGACTTCGGAAGGCAATTGTTTCCACCAGATTTTAGTTAGGGGTATCAGAGTAAAGGAGGCTGAATTCAAATGCACACCACACTTTTCAGATATTTATTCATAGAAGATTTTGAAAATCATTTTCCTTCTGCTTCACAATTATGTGCCACTTTGTGTTGGTCTTTCACATAAAATCCCAAAAAAATACAATTACATTTTTGGCTGTAGAATGACAAAATGTGGAAAATCTCAAAGGGTAAAAGTACTTTTTCAAGGCACTGTAGTCCCCTAGTTACAAACATCCAACTTACAAACGACTCCTACTTACAAACAGAGGGAAATAATAGGAACTAAAGGAAATCTACCCCTAGAAAGGGAAATTCATTCCTGTAACAGTTATTATGGGAAAAAGGCACCTCCACTGAAGCTTTATTACCAAGGCTTGTTTCCATAACAACTCAAAATTTTCAAAATTCAATTATCATTGGGACAGAAAGTGAGGTAAAATCTTCTGAACAAGTACACAGACAGCAAAAAAAGTTACATGGGGTGTTAACCCTTCCCTATGCTATCAAAAAAGCTTAAAATTGTTTTTTTGTCTGGAGCTACACTTAAAAAATTGACCTGTTCCGACTTACAAACAGATTCAACTTAAGAAACCTACAGACCCTACAGACTGTATATATATATATATATATATATATATATATATATATATATATATATAGTATCTCACAAAAGTGAGAACACCCCTCACATTTGTAAATATTTTATTATATCTTTTCATGTGACAACACTGAAGAAATTACACTTTGCTACAATGTAAAGTAGTGAGTAAAGTGAGTACACCCCTAAGTGAAAATGTCCAAATTGGGCCCAAAGTGTCAATATTTTGTGTGACCACCATTATTTTCCACCACTGCCTTAACCCTCTTGGGCATGGAGTTCACCAGAGCTTCACAGGTTGCCACTGGAGTCCTCTTCCAATCCTCCATGGTGACATCATGGAGCTGGTGGATGTTAGAGACCTTGCGCTCCTCCACCTTCAATTTTAGGATGCCCCACAGATGCTCAATAGGGTTTAGGTCTGGAGACATTCTTGGCCAGTCCATCACCTTTACCCTTAGCTTCTTTATCAAGGCAGTGGTCATCTTGGAGGTGTGTTTGGGGTCATTATCATGTTGGAATACTGCCCTGCAGCCAGGTCTTCGAAGGGAGGGGATCATGCTCTGTTTTAGTATGTCACAGTACTTGTTGGCATTCATGGTTCCATCAATGAACTGTAGCTCCCCAGTGTTGGCAACACTTATGCAGCCCCAGACCATGACACTCCCACCACCATGCTTGACTGTAGTCAAGATAAACTTGTCTTTGAACTCTTTACATGGTCAGAGAGACCAATATGACAAATTTTATTAAATCTGGGCAATATGGATACTATGGAAAAGTGAAATTTCCCTAACAACCACTCAACTACATTTTACCAGTGCATAAAACCCAAGTACTTATCCTTTGGACATCTTCATTAAAACGAACACACTCTCCTCTTCCTTAAAGCCTGTTTCTTATATTGCTGTCTTGCTGAGTCGACTGTTTGTTGGTTACCCCCCCTCCCTTCATCAGTATGCACCTTCCTACTCATTGGTCTTAAAGTGATTGTAAACGTTCTACTTATCTGCTGTGAGCAAAGGTTCTGCACAGGACGGCCTTGATCCTTCTCCTCTGGCATCCACCAGTGCTCTGGGCTCCTCTTCTTCTCCATGTGCCCCCATAGGAAACTACTTCTTATGGTAACACACATGCAGGCTCAGCCTCCCCCCCCCCCCCCCCCATTCATCGCTAGATTTAATTCACAGCAGCAGGAGCCAATGACCAGTGAGGATGTAAGTATTCAGGAGAGATGGGGCAGAGCTGCACATAAAAAGTGTTTTACCCTAATGCAGAGAGTGCATTGAGGTAAAAAACCTGATGCCTTTACAACTACTTACCTACCAATTTTGCTAAGTAGCAATAGCTGCATTTTTTTCTCTTTATTTCTTTCCTTCACTTACCCTTCTTACACTCCTTATATCCCCACCCCCACACTCCCAGACTGTCTGGGTAATTATTATGTTTTTTCTTTTATGTTACTATGTGTAAAATGCTCTTCATCGATGCCTATACTATAAAAGTATTTATCATTGGTGACTGTCAATTATACCTCATCCAGACTTGGAAGGATGCTTGTCTGAGTGCTTACAGATGTATTATAGATTACATAAAAAAACAAAAACAAAAACAAAAACAAAAAAAAACTCAAATTATTGATACAATGCCCATTCGTTTAAAGCACTGTTGTTTTATTTTAAAGACAAGAACATATCTAAGAATTAAATACACATTTGTCTTATTGTTTATTCAATTTAGTTGAGTAATATTTTAGTCTTTACCCTTCTTAGCAAATCATTTTAATTAACAGTTGAAAAAGATGTTTGAAATTAAATCACCATCAGCATGTACTAGACACATACAATATAGTGGAGAGAAAAGATATTGTCACAGGAACACATTTTGAAAAGGTCAGTCCCACGCATTGTGTGTGTATATGTCAACTTGAATCATGTTATTCATTCTTGATTAATGAAGAAAAAG
Organism: Lithobates pipiens; assembly: GCF_037356315.1. Lineage (NCBI taxonomy): Eukaryota > Metazoa > Chordata > Amphibia > Anura > Ranidae > Lithobates > Lithobates pipiens. The sequence continues at coordinate 9,031,406 of NW_027507685.1, read as the reverse complement.
AATGGGATTAGAATTAGCATCCTAAGAATTAGTAGGATACAGATGATTAGGCTTGTCAAAGAATTTGAAGGTTATGTGAGAACTAATCTTAGAAATGCATAGTGTCACTATAAGTAAGTTGTGCAGGTGCCCACTTTATCACTAAGCAAGCTGCAATCCAAAGAAAAGTGGTGGACAGGCAAGAGGATATTATTGCAAATTCAAAAAAGAACAATTACAGTAGCGTGGAAATTAATAGTTTTGGCAGAGTAAGACCACATATAAATGGACCAATATTTTATATATATATATATATATATATATATATATATACAGTGCCTTGCGAAAGTATTCGGCCCCCTTGAACTTTTCAACCTTTTGCCACATTTCAGGCTTCAAACATAAAGATATAAAATTTTAATTTTTTGTGAAGAATCACCAACAAGTGGGACACAATTGTGAAGTGGAACGAAATCTATTGGATAATTTAAACTTTTTTAGCAAATAAAAAACTGAAAAGTGGTGTGTGCAAAATTATTCGGCCCCTTTACTTTCAGTGCAGCAAACTCACTCCAAAAGTTCAGTGAGGATCTCTGAATGATCCAATGTTGTCCTAAATGACTGATGGTGATAAATAGAATCCACCTGTGTGTAATCAAGTCTCTGTATAAATGCACCTGCTCTGTGATAGTCTCAGGGTTCTGTTGAAAGCGCAGAGAGCATCATGAAGACCAAGGAACACACCAGGCAGGTCCGTAATACTGTTGTGGAGAAGTTTAAAGCCGGATTTGGATACAAAAAGATTTCCCAAGCTTTAAACATCCCAAGGAGCACTGTGCAAGCGATCATTTTGAAATGGAAGGAGTATCAGACCACTGCAAATCTACCAAGACCTGGCCGTCCCTCTAAACTTTCAGCTCAGACAAGGAGAAGACTGATAAGAGATGCAGCCAAGAGGCCCATGATCACTCTGGATGAACTGCAGAGAACTACAGCTGAGGTGGGAGAGTCTGTCCATAGGACAACAATCAGTCGTACACTGCACAAATCTGGCCTTTATGGAAGAGTGGCAAGAAGAAAGCCATTTCTCAAAGATATCCATAAAAAGTCTTGTCTAAAGCTTGCCACAAGCCACCTGGGAGACACACCAAACATGTGGAAGAAGGTGCTCTGGTCAGATGAAACCAAAATCGAACTTTTTGCCCACAATGCAAAACGATATGTTTGGCGTAAAAGCAACACAGCTCATCACCCTCAACACACCACCCCCACTGTCAAACATGGTGGTGGCAGCATCATGGTTTGGGCCTGCTTTTCTTCAGCAGGGACAGGGAAGATGGTTAAAATTGAGGGGAAGATGGATGCAGCCAAATACAGGACCATTCTGGATGAAAACCTGTTGGAGTCTGCAAAAGACCTGAAACTGGGACGGAGATTTATCTTCCAACAAGACAATGATCCCAAACATACAGCAAAATCTACAAAGGAATGGTTCACAAATAAACGTATCCGGGTGTTAGAATGGCCAAGTCAAAGTCCAGACCTGAATCCAATCGAGAATCTGTGGAAAGAGCTGAAAACTGCTGTTCACAAATGCTCTCCATCCAACCTCACTGAGCTCGAGCTGTTTTGCAAGGAAGAATGGGCAAGAATTTCAGTCTCTCGATGTGCAAAACTGATAGAGACATACCCCAAGCGACTTGCAGCTGTAATCGCAGCAAAAGGTGGCTCTAAAAAGTATTACCGCAAGGGGGCTGAATAATTTTGCACGCCCCACTTTTCATTTTTTTATTAGTTAAAAAAGTTTCAAAAATCCAATAGATTTCGTTCTACTTCACAATTGTGTCCCACTTGTTGGTGATTCTTCACAAAAAAATTAAAATGTTATATCTTTATGTTTGAAGCCTGAAATGTGGCAAAAGGTTGAAAAGTTCAAGGGGGCCGAATACTTTCGCAAGGCACTGTGTGTATATATATATATATATATATATATATATATATATCTAATGCCCAAACATTTAAATTTTCGATAAAGTAAAGAATAGTTAAAACCAATGCCAGAAATGTTCTCTTTGTTATCTGTGTCCCATTGGGGAGATTTTGCATTCACTTAGGCCGCGTACACACGGGCGGATTGTATGGCCTACTTAGTCCTTTGAAACACATTTCAGCGGACAGTCCGCTCGTGTGTGGGCTTCAGCGGACTTTTTCAGCGTGCAGTTTGGCGTACTAAGTATTTCGGATTTTTCGAAATTCTGTCCGTCATACTTTGGTTTCAGCGGTCAATCCGCTCGTCAGTAGGCTAGTTCGACGGACTAAGAATGGCGCATGCTCAGAAAGGATTTACACGGCGGAAGGGTGCATTGCTGTGTATTGGACTTCCTATTTCTTGTCCCGTCGTACGTGCTGTACACGTCATCGCGCAAGCTTTCGACGGACTGTTTGTGCATCCGTGTGTGGTCAAGTCCGTTCATTCGAAAGTATGACGGACTGTCCGTGGGATTGTATGACGGACTAAGTAGGCCATACAGTCCGCTCGTGTGTACGCGGCCTTACTCTGCTGTAGACACAACATAAAGTAAGGGGAAATCTCATCAAAGTGAGGGAATGCCCTCTTACGCCACTATCACTGGAAAAAGTGTTCTCATTGGAAAAAGTCTCCTCTATTTCTGTTCTGGTGACATTTAAGCCCAAGTGACAGTGGTCCATCTACCAATAATGCACTTTCTGGCCTTTAAAGTGTGGTGAGGTGGCTTAGAAGTGGCCTTCAGGTCTGGTATGAATTTATGGGGGACCCCATGCAAAAAAAAAAAGTGTCAGGTCTCAACGCTAATCTATATCAGACCCTTATTATTCAGTAAGGATTTTAAGGTGATACACCATGTAAAAGTCAAGAAAAAAAGCATGAGGTGCCACCCAAAATTCCACACCAGACCCTTGTCCAAACGTACAGCCTGGAAGGCCAGGAAAGATGGGTACAAGAGTGCGTCCTCCATGCTCCTTAACCATACTAGGGCACATGCCCTCAACATGGTGGGGTACCTTGCCAGGGAGGATTTCACCATTTTGAAGAGAACAAGGGCCTCTTCCCAAGCACACTGTCTTGGTGGTTGTTGAAGGGTCTTATTGGAATTTGAAAGCCCACTTTAACAATATAAGGGGCAGCCAGATTCAGCCCCCCTTCATGCGAATGAGTAATGGGTGCATGGTTCCCCTACTCATTCACAAAAAAAATGTAAGTGCAAACTCAGACACAGTTTTTGAAAAGATTCTTAATCAAAAACACAAAAAAGTCTTGCATTGATTGTCAATCATGTTGTCCAGAGATACAGATCACCACATCACTAAAGATTCTCAAAGCCCACTTAAAAAAAATACCTCTGACACAGGTCTACTCTCTTTGCTTCACTCCTACTGAACGGTCTGGCTTATAACAAATTTAATAATTAAAGGGCAGGGTCTATTGTGTGACAATATTGTTCATATATGGACATGTACTGTTTTTTTTACAAACAGAAGCTACCAGGGATCCATCATTTAACAATGCTACCAGAGCCATTTTTGCATTTTTTTTACACAAATTTCAAAAGTGAATATTTTCAAATTGAAATTTAGAAAATGGAATAAAGATAAAAATTGTTTAACCACTTCACCCCCCAGAAGATTTTACCCTCTTCATGTCTAGAGCACTTTTTGTGATTCGGCACTGTGTCGCTTTAACTGACAATTGCGCAGTCGTGAGACACTGTACCCAAACAAAATTGACGCCCTTTTTTTCCCACAAATAGAGCTTACTTTTGGTGGTATTTGATCATCTTTGTGTTTTTTATTTTTTGCGCTATAAAACAAAAAATGCCGACAATTTTGGAAAAAAATGCAATATTTTTTACTTTTTGCTATAATAAATATCCCCCAAAAATATATATATAAAAAATGAATGTTTTCCTCAGTTTAGGCTGATATGTATTCTTCTACATATTTTTGGTAAAAAAAATCCCAATAAGCGTATATTGATTGATTTGCGCAAAAGTTATAGCGTCTACAAAATAAGGGATAGGTTTATGGCATTTTTATTATTAATTTATAGTTTTTTTTATTAGTAATGGTGGCGATATGCAAATTTTATCATGACTGCGACATTATGGTGGACACATCGGACACTTTTGACACTATTTTGGGACCACTGTCATTTATACAGCTATCAGTGCTATAAAATTGCACTGATTACTGTGTAAATGTCACCTGCAGGGAATGGGTTAACCACTAGGGGCGATGAAGGTGTTAAGTGTGTCCTAGGGAGTGATTCTAACTGTGGGGGGAGGGACTACCTGGGACATGACTGCAATCACTACTTCCAATCACATGGCAGAACAGGGAAATGCCTTGTTTACATAGGAACTTCTCCGTTCTACCTTTCCACACTGCAATTGTGGGCCACCGGAGAAAATTGAGTTCCTGGGACCCGCTGGCACACTCCTAAGGCGTGCAGCGGGGGCGCAGGCACCTGAAAGGTGGCAAATTTAAAGGGACGTACCTGTATGCCCATTTGCCTGCCTGTGCCAACATACATCCGTGTGTGGCGGTCGGCAAGCGGTTAAAAATAAAAATGAATATGATCTATTTTCCAAAAGAAAAGACCCTTTGAAATTAAAATGGTGGTAGTTGCATTGTTTTTTTAGTGCACATAAACATGATATATTTCCCATTTTGGGTAAAATCTAAATTATGATGTTGCATTGGGTTGATAGATACCAAACATGTCAAGCCCTTGTCAACCAAAAATTGTTCCAAGGTAACACTTTAAAAGGTCACTTTAAAAGGTCATCAGTTTGGAGTTAACCGTGAATCATGGTGCCAGAATTATTGCTCTTACTCTGATGAGCATGTCTATATTTGTATGTAAATGCAAGTGGTGGCAAGGGGCTTGGCCTGTGACAAATTTATTTGTCCTCTGACACTTTGGACCAGTTCACTTTCATAAAAAAGAACGAGTCCTGGATTACAAAACTCCTACAGCTGATGCTACCTATTACAATTTTCCTTATAATGTGCCCCCCCCCCAAAAAAAAAACTACCTTACACCATTACCAGCTACTGTCACCACTTCTGGCCTTCCACTATTACCATCTCCTACCACCTATGCTAGACTGGCAGATCTCAGATTATCATTCTAGAGAGAGCAAAAATGTGCTATGTAGTAGGCTGCAGTTGCAGGCATTACCTAAACCATATGATTAGAGATACTTATGATCCAAGACGGATACAGACATTTTTCAAAGTGATGACTAAGAATGGGCAGAACACCCCCTGTTTGGTTTGCAGCAGAACTTCAGAACAGGGGTAATGTAAGTAATTGGCCATAAAATGGGTATGAGGCTCTGGGTACTGTCCTGGGGATATGTATCAATAAAAAAATAAAAATAAAAACAATTTTTTTTGCAGGAGCAGTGATTTTAGTGATGCTTAAAGTGCAACAATAAAAATAAAAAAATCCTTTAAATATAGTGCCTGGGGGGGTCCCCTTAATGTGTCTGTAAAGTGGTGCATCTGTAGCATGCCTAAAACACGCTGCAGTAAAAATGACATTTATAAAGAAAACAAAAACAAGTCAAATCCCATTTAAATTGACTCGCGCTTACAATTGCCAGCACCCGGCTATTAAAAAAAAATTAAGAAAAAAACACCTCCTGGGAGGCCTCTCACCGAATGCCTCCTCTGTGATTTGACAAGGGACAGGGCCACCTAGATACATGAACCGATGGCACCGCCCCTTCTGACGTCATTGACTGATGCATGCTGGTCATGTGGCATCACGTGGGGGTGGGGCCACCACCAGACATAGCTAGGTGCCCCTGCCCTTACCTATATAAAAAATTTCAAACCCGAGAGGAGGCATTCGCTGGGAGGCCTGCCAGTAGGCGGTATGATTGACAATGGATTTACATTGAGGGAAACTATTTTTTATTTTCTAACAAAGGATTTGTCAAAAGAGCCTCCCATGCCCCAAAGCCCCCCCCCCCCCCCCCACGTTTCTTTATTTTTTAACCGTCTCTTTTTTTATTGTTCAACTGTCAGAGGGGAAACCCATTGACAGCTGATGATGTCTTCCTGGCCCCGGTTCTTAATAACGAGTGTACACTGCATCCTGATGTCCTCTAAAACAGTCTTTTTATGATGAGCAAATATATTATACCACCATTTATACAGCACTCCTACATGATTACACTGATCTATCAGATAAAGTAGGTCACTTAGCGAGTTCCCCTTTAAGGGGTCTCATTAGAGTGATTGTAAAGTCTCGTTTAAAAAAAAATAATAACACACATGTTATACATACCTCCTCTGTGCAGTTGGTTTTGCACAGAGCAGCCCAGATCCTCCTCTTCCCGGGTCCTGCTTTGCTGCTCCTGGCCCCTCCCTCCTATTGAGTGCCCCACACAGTCAGCAGATTCCTATGGTGGCACTAGAGCCAAGTCACATCTCTCTGTGTCCATTCAGAAACGGAAGCCTGACCCTGCCCCCTCTCTCCCCTGATTGGCTGACTGACTTTGATTGAGAGCCATGGGAGCCAATGGCACCGCTGCTATGTCTCAGCCATTTAGGAGGAGTGTCCCGGATGCCTTAGACATTCATGGACATTGGAGAGAGATGGGCTCAGGTAAGTAATTAGGGGGATGCTGTGGTGGCTGCTATACACTGAAGGTTTTTTATTGTAATGTATAGAATTTTATCGTAATGCATAGAATGCATTACGATAAAAAAAGCCGTCTGCCTTTACAACTCCTTTAAATCTCCTTAGGATACCCCCCAGTTTTCCATCCTTGGATTACCTCCTTGTCTCAACTCTCAATAGTGGGAACAGACACAGAACATGCTATCCAACAGGAAACTCCTCAGCTCAAAGCTCCTCAGCTCAAAGCTAATTAAAAAACTTTCAGTGCATTATCTGTTATAAATGTTAACTTTATTAAAACATTAGAAATACACTCACATAAATGATGCACTTCAGTGTTAGTGAACCACCATAAAATTGCATTATAATTTACAGGTGCATCGCCCCTTTAAGGTTTAGACCTCAGCATCACCTCACAAGCCAGTCATCTGGCTAGTTCCCGGGTAGCATTATTACATCACTAGGCTTCACCATAATGCATTTTGTCAGGTTCTCTTTTTTAGGGCTTTCTTTCAGTTATTTTCAATGTGTGGTCCTACCAGTAATTATGTTGTTTTTAAAAAGAACACACTTTCTTGCAGATGTAGCAATTACAGAGATGAGATAAGCCATTTACCAATGAGAGGGGTGCTTACAACGATCAGCTTTTATTTATGTACATTGTAAAACCTTTATCTCAAAAGAATACATATGTAAAGTGCTGCGTAAATTGATGGCGCTATAGAAGCACCTGTAATAAATAATAATAAATAAATAATCTGTTAGTGTATTTAAATCAGGCTAGCACATGTAACACTCCCCTTCCCACAGACTGACAATGCTGCTGCCCAAAGCTGCTCCCTCATCCAGAGGGGGACATTGTAATATAGAAGTGTGATACTGGCCAAATCAACAAGTTAAACCAGAGAAAAAAGCCAAAATAACAAAACAAATATGCCACAATGATTGGTGAGCTGCAATATATAACATTTTTATTTTTAGATTTAATACTGCTTATAAAAAGTTGGCTTTTGTTGCAAGGGGTGTTATTTTTGGGCTTTTGTTTAAAGGTTTTTATTTTAAATTGATAGAGATCATAACTCTGCGATATGCCTACCCCCATAGCAAAACTTTATTTTTTTCTCTAGGGTATTTCGGACAATTCTCCCTGATTAAAATGCCCTGATTTTGGCCAATGAAAATTCTTTTCTGCAAACTAAAAATTGAATGTGTCCAGTTTGGTAATGCAGGATCATATTTATTTTTTCAGCTAGATCCATTGTTCCACAGTAAAGTACATATGTAACTATTATTAAACAATTATTATTATTATTATTATTAATAATATTATTATTGTTATCATCATCATCTAAACATGATTTTATATAAAAAAAAGTCATACCTTTAAATATACATATGCAAATAAGGTTAACAAGGGCTCATAAAATTACTTGATGTATAAATGACCTAATAAATAAAACTAGGTTGGATATCTTGTCGGTTTGATGTTGGCCCAGTTATGTTTTAATTATGGGTTGTAGACATCTGAGCCTGTATAATTTGCAGGTACCTTTACTTGTTAATATTTTTAGCTACAAAATAATACAGATTTGAATTATACTTTAAGGAAACAGCAACATTTTGATTAAGCAATTCCTGCTCTATCTTTAGCTTTTTCTTTATCTTGGGCTGACATTCACAATGCACTTGCATTTTCATGTTGGTTTCCAGTGTCTAAAATATATTATTTGATATAATTTAAAACTTTTTTATTGTGATACCACTTTAAGGGAACCCTATGGTATAAATATGTTTTTCATATTAGTCTCTACAGCCCATGATGTAAAATACACTTTTCAGTGAAAGTGGTTGTAAACCCTCCCCCACAACTTTGTCCCAAGTAAATCAGCAAAAAAAACCTAATGAACACTGCTTGTAGATATCTCCTTACTTGCTTAGTATTGTTGTAATACTTGTTGTTCTGTAGAATAAAGTCACTGAGCATGCCCAGATCTCCCCAGATTTATGGCACACTCTCTATATCTTATCTATCTGTTATCAGGACTTCCTAGCACAACACTGAACTCTGATAATCACTCAGAGCTTCCTCCTACACACCATGTGATCATGTGACCTCACACAGTCTAAACTTGTTTCCCTTTGTCAGACTTGTCAGCTTCAGCTGATAAGACTGCAGTAATGGCCATTAGACATCGGCACAAGTAAATACTATGAAATAAACAAGTCAGCTATGAACAGGGAAGCAGGGTTGCCATAGAAACGTTGGATTGAGAAGGAGGCTTGGTTAACAGTACAGGAAGTGTTCAATGTAAGGGCGGAAATACACTCCACTGTGGACTCAGAAAACAATACTTAAGATGGCGCTGCCTAACCTCTGGAAACAAGTTTTTTAAAGTTTCTTTAAACAGTAAGTAATATGCGATTTGGGCTGGATTACAGTGGCTATAGTCTGATAATGACTTATTATAATGGGCTAAATGAAAAGAAGCATCAGAGTGGGAGAGTTTACTTCCGCTTGAAGCTCACTAATATGCAGCTGCATTTGATAATTTGAATGTTTGTAATTGCAATTTGTTTTTACAGGTACAGTAAGTTGTCCAGATTCCTCATTCAATAAAAAAAAAAATAGTCTTTAAATCATTATTTAAAGCAGATTTTTTTTAGAATGCTTTAATTTGTAAGGGTAATTTATTTGTGCTTTTAGAATAGTAGTCAGGGAAAAACACAAAACAGTTGTAAGGCCAGTGAATGATGTTGAGTGAGAGCCGGTGCTCCCAGAAAGGGTAGCACTCCTACAGACTGAAAATAAATTGGGGAATACTGTATGTAAGCAGTTTGAAAGGCAAGCCTTAACCCTCTCCCTGTTTGCTAAAACAGCTCTTCCCAATACCCTCAATACAAATGAAAGGATTGGGGTATCTATTTGAAAAGTTGAAATGTATTAAAGAGACATTCACAAAGATGAACAATTGTATGTTATATGTATGTTAATGTTTAGTTAAAAAATAATGTTTTATGATAGTTATCTTAAAGAAGATCTTTTGCAAATTTACAAGCCTCCAGTAAAAAAAAAGTATGTGCTTATTTTAGATGGATCTATGACCCTTCTCTCTTTAGTAAAACCCAAACGTCACCTTCACTTCAGTTATACAACTAAATGAGAGTGACAGTGGGAGTGCCTACACACTATGATAAAGTGAACGAGGAGGGGAGAGCAACATTTCCTGCAAACAAAAAGAGGTTGGTAACATCAAGAGTTCTGGAATAAAATTTTTGGAAGGTATATGTGCCTATTGAGTGACCATTATTCTCACATAGACCTCTAGATAGTTGGAAAATATATGTATTCAACAAAATTATTGCTGGGCTGCAATTGCTCCAAACTTAACACTTTATATAACACTAGAAATCATGTGTAAATTAAAAACACCCACATCACGTATATAAGAACATTTTTATGGCATTTAAAAAATATTTTTAGTAGCTTAATGATATTTAAAATTTTTGGAATGCAGCAATTAATAATCACATAGAAATCAATGAAATCTTTAATATGTATTCTTTTGAGTGAAAATTATATTAAATATCACTTACGACAGATTTCCTATTTAGGAAACGTTTTTCTAAGGCCGCGTACACACGGGCGGATTGTCTGGCCAACTAAGTTCGTCAGACAATCCAACAGACAGTCCGTTCAAAATTTGCATGAACGGACTTGACCACACACGATGAGCAGACAGTCCGCTGAAAGCTTGCGCGATGACGTGAACGGCACGTACGACGGGACGAAAAATTCGACGTCCAATACACTGCAATGCAACCTTCGCCGTGTAAATCCTTTCTGAGCATGCGCCAAACTTAGTCTGTCGAACTAGCCTACTCACGAGCGGACTGTCCGCTGAAACCAAGTTTGGACGGACTGTCTTACGGAAATTCCGTAAGACTTTGTTCGTCAGACAATCCGCTGAAAAAGTCAGCTGAAGCCCACACACGAGCGGATTGTCCGCTGAAACACTGTTCAGCGGACTAAGTTGGGCAGACAATCCGCCCGTGTGTACGCGGCCTAAGCAGTTGCATTTGAGAACCTTTAAGGCTAAAGAGATAGCAAATATTTTTTTTTTTTTAATTAGAGAGATCTAAATCCTAACTGCAATAAGTGAATTTTTAAATGGATGTTCTTAAGAAAACAACACTCTTTACACTGACTAAAGCTATATATATGTACATTACAGTTTCTTTTACTATACTATACTTACTATTTAACAATAGCAAGTATTGACATCCTTAGTTTTAATTTGTCTGAAACAATTTGACTGCCTTCTAAATAGGAAGAAAAAATTGATTTGTAGGTCCTGAAGTATTAAACATGATGGTTACTGAAATAATCTGATTTGAATGAAGGTTTGATATAAAGGTTTATACTCCATTTCACTTTTGATTTAGCCATGTATATTACTGTATAGGTTCTTCTATTTACTTATGCTTGACATTAATAGAACATCACTGTAAGTAACACACGCCATCATTTCTGATAAAACATTTCTGGAATAAAGTCCTCAATCTCATCCATGCCTTCACCATCACTAAGAGTCTATTCCTTTTCCTATTGACGAATGCCAAAAAGGCTTTTGCTTGGTTAACCTGGCAATTCCTATTTGCCATGCTGGATCACATAGGCCTAGGCCACAACATTCTTAAATGGATCCACACAATTTACCCCCTCTGCAGTGGTTAAAGTGAACAGAATCTTGTTGGACACATTCCCTACAACTAAGGATTAGGCAGGGGTGCCCCCTACCCCACACATAGTCATCCTGTCCTTAGAGCCCCTCCTAGCTAGAATCAGAGTGAATCTAGATATTTGTGCACATCGGTGGGGGACAAACAACACAAGATCTCTGCTTACCCAATCTTCTCTTTTCCATGCGCCCCACTCAATTCTGTGCCCTTCAATTAAAGTTTAAGTTCCACTGGACATCTAAAGCTATGAAATACCTTTGCTCCTACATTTTGGCAGATTTAAAAATTCTTTTGAGCTAAAAATTCCCTCTCCTCCTCCACAAGACCCTGTCAACTTCTGCAAAAATGCAACAATGTCCCATTTTCCTGGTTTGGGCACTATAATATTCTAAAAATTATGATGCTTCCGAAATTCCTTTACCTACTCATGACTTTTCCTATTCATATACTCCCTTTTTTGTCAAATCAAAGAATTCTCTCTTTTCGAAATTTTGTTGGGCCGAGAAACACTCCAGACTTAAAACTAGCATGCTGTCCCGCTAAAAAAAATTGAGGTTTGGCGTATCCACATATCCATAAATACCAAGCTGCAGCACACCTTACAAGACTAGTGGACTGGCACAAAGAGGGTGCATTAAAAGAGTGGGTAACTTTGGTACAATTTGTGTCTAGCCTTCTCTCATACCACCTCCCATGGTGCTTTTCTCATATTCCAACGTCTTTGAAATCCCTCCCTTTAATCATCCCTACAATCTTTAGCTCAGCTAGGGCTTTACACAAATATAGACCATCCTTGGCTTAATCCGCTCTTTACCCAATCATAGGCATCCCTGTCGTCCCCCCAGGCCCAGGCCCAGGTCCCCATAGAGAACTTTTAGAATAGAATAATTGTCAGACCTTCCACTCTCTCTGCAATGCTCAATGGCCCTCCTTTGACACCCTCTCTAATGGACATGGCCTTTTCTGACTGAACTTCTGGAGCACCTCTCAGTTTCAGCAAAATCAATCTTTGTGTGAATCACAGGACCCTCTCCGACACTCCCTATCCATCATTTATTCTCTCATCTCTCACCCAGGAGAGGACTACTGCCCCTCTTTTTTAATCAAATGGAAGAGGATCTCAACCTTACACTTTCTCAGCAAAGAGATAGGATCCTACACCTTGTTCAGAAATCTTCCATTTGCACGCAAACTCAGGAAAACAACCTTAACCACTTGAGACCCGCGCTATAGCCGAATGACGGCTACAGCGCGGATCTCCTTTTCCAGGACGACGTCAATAGACGTAGTCCCGTGCACGAGCGGCCTGCGCGCCCCCTGAGGGGCGCGCTCTGTGATCGGCGAGTCTATGAGACTCGCCTGATCACCGATCCGTGCAAGGGGTCGATCCCGACCCCTTATCACGTGATCAGCTGTCAGCCAATGACAGCTGATCATGTGATATAACGGAGCCGGTAATCGGCTATTATTCCTCCTCGCGCTGACAGCGCGAGGAGAAAAAAAAAGCCGATCACCGGCGGCCGTGATCGGGACATCAGTCCCGATCACAGCCAGCCCTACTAGTGTCCACCTGCCACCTGCCAGTGCCCACCTGCCCCCTGCCAGTGCCACATTAATAAAAACTTAGTGCCACCCAGCAGTGCCCACAGTGCCACCCAGCAGTGCCCACAGTGCCACCCAGCAGTGCCACTCAGCAGTGCCTACAGTGCCACCCAGCAGTGCCCACAATCTGCCTCAACAAAGGTGCCGCACCCCAGTGCCACATATCCGTGCCCATCAGTGTCATCTACCAGTGCCCAGCAGTGCCGCCCATCAGTGCCCAGCAGTGCCACCTATCAGAGCCACCTATCAGTGCCACCTATCAGTGCCCATCAGTCCCATCTATCAGTGGTACCTATCAGTGCCCATCCGTGCCACCCATCTGTGCCACCCATCCGTGCCACCCATCCGTGCCATCTTATCTGTGCCCATCTTTGCCCATCAGTGCCGCCTTATCTGTGCCCATCGGTGCCGCCTTATCTGTGCCTATTAGTGCCGCCTTAACTATGCCTATCAGTGCCCACCAGTGCAGCCTATCAGTGCCCACCAATGCAGCCTATCAGTGCCCACCAATGCAGCCCATCAGTGCCCACCAGTGCAGTCTATCAGTGCCGCCTCATCAGCGCACTTCAAGGAAGGAGAAAAATTACCCGTTTGCAAAATTTTATAACAAACTATTAAACATGATTTTTTTTTGCATCTTTTTTTGTTTGTTTAGCAAAAAATAAAACTCCGAGCTGTAATTAAATACCACCAAAAGAGAGCTCTATTTGTGGGAAAAAAATGATAAAAATTTCATTTGGGTACAGTGTTGTATGCCCGCGCAATTGTCATTCAAAGTGCATCAGCGCTGAAAGCTGAAAATTGGTCTGGGCCTGAGGGGGGTTTAAGTGCCCAGTAAGCAAGTGGTTAAAGTGGCGTTGCCACCAAAAAATAAAAAAGTGATTCAAATCTTTAAAAAAATAATAAAAAAAATAATTGGAAAAAAAAACTCACCTCTAAATACCTGTTGCTAGGGGGTCCCTCGTAGTCTGCCTTCTTCCTTGCCCGGGCTGGTGACATCACTTCCCCTCGTGCCTCACAGTCATCTGGGACCTGTCACGTGTCCAAGATGAATGTGCGGCGTATCACGGCGCCCTGCGCCGCTCGCGCATACGCAGTGGGTGCCCGGCTGTGAAGCCACAGCCAGGTGCCCACAGTACGAATGACAGCGCCGCGAGTGGAGTGAGTTCCTCGTATCGCTGGACCCTGGGACAGGTAAGTGTCCAATTATTAAAAGTCAGCAGCTGCAGTATTTGTAGCTGCTGACTTTTAATTTTTTTTTTTTTTAGGGGCACCCCACTTTAAGATCTTCATGAGATGGTACAGATCCCCACATAACTCGACGGACAGTTCCCCAGTACCATAGATTTGTGTTGGAGATGTAAACAATCAGCAGATCCTGCACATATTCAGGTCCTGCCAACTACTACAGCCTTTCTGGAATAAGGTCAGACTGATAACCCAGAGATTTATAGACTTTAGTGTTCCTGATTGCCTTGCATTTTTCCTCCACTCTCAATCCAATTCAAGACAAGAAATACTTCACCACCTTTTTAACTCTCCCTCTAATGCTCTCTGGTCCTGCAACATAGAGGACATAAACTGCATGGTGGACCTGATACTCTTGGTCCAAAACAAACATGACACTTACAAAACTAGGTGATTCCATTGGAATTACTGCATTTTCTCTAAATGGTAACTTCTGGAAATGTTGAAAGCTTATTGTTCCTGCCTTACACCGCAGCTCCTTTCCCCATTGGTAATATCTGTGTTCCAAGCAGGCTCTGGAAAGCCTTGCATTATCTCCATACCCAGTCTATGTAGTTCACCTCAGCCTCTGACACTTCCTGAAGTGTCAAAGGAAAATCTGAATATTATCTCCTTTTGCAGTGCAAATTTAACAGAAATTGTAAAATACTGTAAAGGTAGATACGTTTGTATTTTAAAGTGGTTGTAAACCCTTGCAAACCACTTTGACCTACAGGTAAGCCTAGATTAAGGCTTACCTGCAGGTCCTAGAAATATCTCCTAAACCTACACGGTTTAGGAGATATTTACAAAAAGACAGCCACTGCTGTCTACGGCGCATGCACTGTAGACAGCGGCGCGCAGGCGCACTGGGTAAGCCGCAGATCGCGGCGATATGCCACGAGTGTCGGCTCCCGTGCGCATGCATCGCTGCTCCGGCGAATCACAGCGCCAGAGCAGCGAGACCCACAGAGACCCACCAAGAAGATGGATGCTCGGAACTACAGGGGACAGCGGTGACTTCGCTGGCTCCTGTGTCAGGTAAGTGACACATAATGAGCTACTATGCGATACATAGTAGTCCATTATGCTTTACCTTTGCAGGGAATCAAAGAGGAAGTAAACCCATCAGGGTTTACTTCCTCTTTAAGTACATTCTCATAACACATTCATCTTAAAACGCGAGATCACAGGGTCTCTTTAAGTATTTAGAGTAGTGACTTATCCTCCCCTACCTACAGTGCCTTGAAAAAAGTATTCATACCCCTTGAAATTTTCCATATTTTGTCATGTTCCAACCAAAAACAAATATATTTTATTGGGATTTTATGTTATAGTGGAAGGAAAATTATAATTTTTTTTATAATTAATTAATTTTTTTACAAATAAATATCTGAAAAGTGTGGCATGCATTTACATTCAGCTTCATTTACTCTGATACCCTTAATTAAAATCTAGTAGAACCAATTGCCTTCAGAGTCACCTATATAGAAAATAGAGTCCACCTGTGTGTAATTTAATCTCAGTATAAATACAGCTGTTCTGTGAAGCCCTCAAAGGTTTGTTAGAGAAATGTGAACAAACAGCATCATGAAGGCCAAGGAACACACCAGACAGGTCAGGGCTAAAGTTGTGTAAACAGAGTTAAGGTATAAAAAAATATCCCAAGCTTTGAACATCTTGTGGAGCAATGTTCAATCCATCATCTGAAAATGGAAAGAGTATCACACAACTGCATGACTAAACTGACAGCTAAACTGACAGGCCAGGCAAGGAGAGCATTAATCAGAGAAGAAGCCAAAAGTCCCATGGTAACTAGGTGGGGGAATCTGTCCACAAGTCAACTATTAGTTATGCACTCCACAAATCTGGCCTTTATCGAAGAGTGGCAAGAAGAAAGCCATTTCTGAAAGAAAGCCATAAGAAGTCCTGTTTGCCTTTTCTAAAAAGCCATGTGGGGGATACAACTCACATAGAAGAAGGTGCTCTGGTGAGATAAGACCAAAATTTAGCCTTGTAGCCTAAAAGCGAAATTCTATGTGTGGTGAAAAACGAACACTGCACATAACCCTGTACACACCATCCCCACTTTGAAACATGGTGGTGGAAGCATGTTCTGGGGATGCTTTCCTTCAGCAGAGACAGGGAAGCTGGTCAAAGTTGATTGGAAGAATCTGCAAAAGATGTGTTAGAATGGCCCAGTCAAAGTCCAGACCTAAATCCAATTGAGAATCTGGATTTGGACTTGGAAATTGCTGTTCACAGATGCTCTCCATCCAATTTGACAGAGATTGAGCTATTTTGTAAGGAAGAATTGGCAACAATTTCAATCTCTAGATGTGCAAAGCTGATAGAGACATACCCCAAAAGACTTGAAGTTTCAATTGCAGCAAAAGGTGGTTCTGCTATACTTTTTCTTTAGATGACCCCTAATAATCTTTTATAGAGCACCTGCAGTAAACATAAAACAACAATTTAAAACCCAAGAAGAACTATAAAATAAAACTGTGCCCATAACATTATGGTTTCTTTTAATGTAGAATTTGATCAAGCCCTATCTAGAAAAGAATGCTTGAAATGCAGTAGGTTGTTTCTCACAAAAAAGTACAATATTCTGGTCTAATGCCCAATACACACGATTGGACTTTCCGACAACATAACTGTGGAATTTTGTTCGAAGGGTGTTGGCACTAACTTGTCTTGCATACCCACGGTCACACAAATGTTGGCCAACAATTATGAACGTAGTGCTGTACTAGACGTACTACAGGGTTTTTCAACTCTTTAGCGGAACCCTTTGGGCTCCTTCTGCTAATTTCGTTTTAGTAGATGTTTGGTGAGCGTTGATTCGCGTTTTGATTTATATGTTTTTAATTTTGCGCTTTTCAATTCATGCTTTTCAGTTCGTTTCTGAACGGCCGTTCGTCAGCCAGACATGTTGCGGAATCGGAGGAGATAACGTGTTATTTATTATTGGCCTTGGAGTTATTGCTTTGCCATTTTTTTGGGTTGAATAATGATTCGATTTGTTGTATTTTCTAAATTTTTGGATGCATAGAATGCACTTTTTGGTTAAGTACTATTGGCAGATTGTCTATTTTTTTTTTAATGCACAATAAAAAAATTGTGAATAATATTTGGCTATGTGTTTTACTTTAAATGACAGTTTGGGAGTAGGCAGTTACATTTAAAAAAAATACAATGTAAAATTGACAAGGGACACCAACATAGTTGTATCTTTGATTTTATAAACTATGGGATAATGGTGTTGTGGTAACTTGCCCAAATAAAAAAAAAAAAACATAATAATATTATTCTTGATATCACTAGAAAAAAAAGCCTTTGAAAATGTGTTTGCAATAACTCCATCAGTATCACCAGCAAAGCAGCTTCATTATTATCCTATTAAAGAAGAAGAGAATTGTGCGCTGCATTTGGAGATTTCATCATTTGCCACGTTATGAATGTTAATTCTCCATTACGAATGCTAGGTTACAAGACCGACTGCTTCTGCTTCCGAGCATGCTTGTTTGTACTTTGGACTTTTGTCCAAAGGACTTGTGTACACACAATCAGAAAATCTGACAACACACATTTGTTGGCGAAAAATTTGAAGACATGCTAGCCAAAATTTGTTGGTCAGAAAGTCCGCCAACAAATGTCCGATGGAGCATACACACGGTCGGATTTTCCACCAATAGCCTGACATCCAACATTTCCTATCTGAAAATCTGATCGTGTTTACAGGGCTTAAGAGTGAATCATCAAATCATACAATACAATGGTAATAGTTTCACCTTTAGGTGCTATTCTACCACAGAGATAATAGTAGACTCTACAGGGGCAGAGATTTATATATCAAACACAAATATTCTCTATTGCTAAATTCTGAGAAGTAGATATAAGATTGAGAATTTACTTCACCTCAGCAAAATAAAACATGGCAGCACATAGTTAGTAAGGTTGAATAAAGACCCCAGTCCATCTAGTTCAACCTGAGTGAGTGTCTACAATTGTCCCTGTACATTGCACACTCACATTGGTCCCTACTCTCAAGGAGCCCACAATCCAAGGTCCCCATTCATATACTAGGGCCAATTTTGGACAGAAGCCAAATAACCTACCAGCATGTGTTTGAAGTGTGGGAGGAAACCCACGCAGGTACAGGGAGAACATGCAAACTCCAGGCAGGTAGTGTCGTGGTTGGGATACGAACCAGCGACCCTTTTTACTGCTGGGTGAGAGTGATAACCACTACACCACTGTGCTGCCCTGTGCGGCCCATGACACAATTAAATAAATTCTGAAACCACTAGGATAAAATTTGGACTTATTGTGGAGAGAAAAGTGGTGCCACACTTTGGGAAATAGGGATATAATGTTACATAAGCCCTTAAATTCTGTGTCACAGTTGTGATGAATTATTACCACAATGCCATTATGATGCAGTGGTACCTGAATGCCACAGGTCAGACACAGCTAACTACAACCATGAGTGTATTTTCAAACTGCAAAAAACACCCATTAACATTTAAATGGGATTAGATTCACATTTCCAGAACTATGGTAAAACTATTAACATATCTCCTACAGAAATATTCCCTTTGTTTCTGAGCCATGCTGATCTTTCAGAACAAAAAGTGTTAAAACGTGTTTTTATTGTCAGGTAACATTTCCTAGCCAAGATCAAGGACTGTAGCTGTGGATGGGGCCACTTCTGTTTCAAAAGCAGTTATGGCCATGACAAATAGTATTCCTTTGATTTACTATCCAATTCATGTGAAAAATAGGCCTTCCCTGATGATATATTAGACTTACTTGCAGGTTACTGTAGCCGCAGTATGCAGTAGTGGAACACTACCTAATATATAAAGTTTCAATAGCATTTTAATTGCAACAAGCTGTGTAATTTTATGTACTCTGAAATATGTATTTTTTTTACTCTGATAATTAATGTGACATTATTATTAACATTAGATAATTTAAATACATTTCTCATCCTTCAGTATCAGCTGTTCTTTGAAAGAGAACCATTCATTTTATTAGGAAGTTGAAAGCAAAGTGCAGTGTTTATATATCTGCAACAGTAACAAGAATGAACATTGATTTCCCTTGGTAAAGCTAGAACCTGCAATGCACTGAAAAAGCTCTGTTGTCTAACCAGAGAATATAAATGCAGTGCTGTATATTTCCTTATCTGCAGCAGTAATTCCTGTAAACTGGCAATTAAACTTTATGTTACCCGCCTGGAAAAAAATGTCTCTATGCCCAATGCTGTCTATTTAACAATGGTGCTCAATGTAGACTAAAAAAAAATCTCTATTAAAGTCCAAGAAATCTTATACTGCAATAATGTGTTTGTATTTGAATGAAAACATAATTTGTTTGGACAACAGAAGACATATTACAATACTGATGTAAAAGGGTTGATTTACAAAAGAAGGTGAAGGTTCTCTTCGTCTATGAGACACTAATCATTTCAATCATCCAATTGTGTACAAGCTTAATTCATATTTTTTTGTATGACTAGGTTCTAAAAAACTGATTTTAGTAAACATGCTCAAATAATTAGACAATATAACTCAAGCTTTCTGTTACCTTTCATGCTGCATTTCTTTTCTGGGGATAATAGCAGGTGTATTTATTAACCAAAGGATACATGGGGTACAAAGTAAACAGTTTAGGTGAGACTTTAATTCACTGCAAATATGAAAACAAGATGATGGTGGTGAGATTGTGTGGCTACAAAGTTGTAACCAGTTTCTGGGCTGGTTGTGGGCATTTCAAAAAAAGACCCAAACCACTTTAGTGTCTCTTTAATGTGTTATGCCGCGTACGCACGACCGGACTTTCCGGCAGAAAAGGTCCGAAGGAATCATTTCATCAGATATTCCGATCGTGTGTGGGCGTCAGCGGACTTTTTTTTTTTCAAAAAGTCTAACAGACCTAAAAATAGAACATGTTTTAAATCTTTCCAACAGAATCAATTCCTATCGGATGCAACTCCGACAGAGCGAATACAATGCAGGGGGTGCTATTGGCTACTGGCTATTGAACTTCCTTTTCTAGTCCTGTCGTACGTCATCGCGTTCTAAACAAACGGACTTTGGCGTGAGGCTGAAATGCATTTACATCTGTGTTTTTTATGGAGAATAAGTACATTTTGAAAATTTTAATCCCTCCACCTCCGGTCTAACTGATCACTCTCACTCTATGGCATGGACCCCTGTGCAAACAGGTGGTCATGCAAGCGGCATCAAAAGGGTTAACACGGACCATAAACTTCTCTCACATCTCCTTAGATCTCAGCAAGGACGCCAGTTCATGGGTAGAAAGAAAAGATCTAAGTTCTCACCGCTTAAGTTTTATGTTCAAACACAAACTACTCACATAAAGATGATAAAAACAGAGCATGTAAACCCGACAATCGTGTTAGTTCCGTAGGGCAGCAGCGGGTGACGTCATGCGTAGCTCCTTCCCGTACGTGTTACGTTCAATCAGAACTTCGACGTCACTGGACTCCTCCCCCTTTCCTTCGTTAGCAGATGGAGGCACTTGGGGAAGGGGGGAGGGGTCCAGTGACGTCGATGCCCGTGACATCACCGGATCTCCGAGGGAACCCCCTGAAGACCCGGAAGCCGGTGGAGAGATGAGTACCGATCAAAAGAATTTTGATCAATCAAAAAAATGAATCGATTAATCGAAGAATTAATCTTTAATTTCCACAGCCCTAATATATATATATTATATATACTGTCACCAAAGCAAGTGCACTGTAACTATGGTGACATTGTACTGCTGTGGCTGTGATCATGTACAATGACTGGCTGCTCTGATATCACAGTACGTCAGTGCTGCCAGCTATTGTCTATGATCACTGCCACAGCAATACAATATCACCAGACCAGTGCTGCTAGTCAGTGTCCTATATCACTGCTGCTCATTCAGTGTCCCTAATTACTGCCACACCAGTCACAATGTCCCTGATCACTGCCACACCAATCATAGCTTCACCATAAGTACATGCTCACATGCGATGCTCTCTAAAGAGCCATCCATGCTTGAATCAATCTTGAGAGAGCATTTGAAAGGCAGTGACAAGGCATTGTATCACCTTGTTGCCACATGCTTTAACCCCTTGGACCCTGCATAAGCACCCTTATTCCCTTGAATGGATCTAGCTTGGTGGGTATACAGGTGGTATAATTCCTGCCACAGGTGCAAAGCAAAGCATCACAGCCACAGCATGTACACACCCCTGGCTGATGTCTGTACAGCTACTGTAGAGTAAGAAGCAATTGAGGGATAGTAAAACTAAAGCTCAATCACAAGGTTTTACAGCCCTTCAACTTCACATGTGAATGAACCCTAATAGCTCACCAGCCACAGTTCCTCAATCATCACCACTCAAGCCACAATGTCACCAGAGCAGTGTAGCTAGAATCAGTTCCTGATTGCCACTACACCAGACCAGTGCAGCAAGCAAATTTTTTTTCTGATCTCTGTCACAGCAGTCTCAGTGTCACTAAACTAGTATATGTCAGCAATGGCTTTACTTATCACCGCTACACCAGTCACAGTATCAACACACCAATGTTGTCCAGCAACAGTGTCCCTGATTTCTATCATACCAGTCCCATTGTCACCAGACCAATGCAAATCATCAGCAGTGCTCCTAATTGCTGCCACATCCATCCCTCTGTGTTGCCAGACCAGTGTATGCAGGCATCAGCAGTGATGGAAGTAACTCCGTTAAAATAACAGTTACTTTAGAGGGTCGCCGCCTTCTTCTTCTTTTTTTCTTCTTCTTCTTCCTTCCGATGTTGACACGACACTCTCTCCGGCCGTAATGACAGGGACGTGTTGTACGGCAACTTATATAGGCATAAGGGACGGGGTCACCGGGGGGTGTCACATGGTGACTCCACCCCTTATGATGTCACAGTCCCAGCATCCCTCAGGACTGTGACATCATAAGTGGCGGGGTCACCGTGTGACATCACCCGGTGACCCCGCCCCTTATGCCTATATAAGTCGCCGCACAACGCGTCCCTGCCATTACGGCCGGAGAGAGCATCGTGTCAACATCGGGAAGAAGAATAAGGCAGCGGCGGTGACAAGCGATAAGACCGGGCCAACGCTAGTAAAAGAGTTGTAACAGACGAAAATAGACTCTGGACTGCCACACTCTTCAAAAGAACCACCTTTCTTTATTGAAAGTTCACATCAAAACCCAGCAAACACAGCAGACAAAGAAAAAGCTGACGTTTCGTACTAGCAGTAGTGCTTAACCACTTCCCGACCAGCGCACGACGATGTACGTCGACAGAATGGCACGGGCAGGCATATTGGCGTACAGGTACGTCCGATATTCAATGCCGCCCTGCCATCGGGAGCGCGCCACCGGCGGCGCGCTCCCGCGCTGGTCGGGGCCCCCGTGAGTCCGGTCGCGGGACTCGCGGACTCGATCGCCGCGGGCATCCCCGCGATCGTCTCACGGAGCGGCCGAATGGAGGAAATGCCGAGTAAACAGCATTTCTCCATTCTGCCTAGCAACTAGTGACGCTGATCTCTGCTCCATGTGATTGGAGCAGAGATCAGTGTTCACTAAATGAAATCCCAACCCCCCCACAGTTAGTAACACACCCCTAGGAACACTTAACCCCTACACTGCCACCCACTGGTTAACCCCTTCACTGCCAGTGTCATTTACACAGGAATCACTGCATTTATATAGCAGTGATTACTGTATAAATGACAATGGTCCCAAAAATGTGTCAAAAATGTCCGATGGGTCCCCCGCAATGTCGCAGTCACAATAAAAACCGCGGATCACCGCCATTACTAGTAAAAAAATAATAATAAAAAATTATTAATAAAAATGCTATAAAACTATCCCTATTTTGTAAACGCTATAACTTTTGCGCAAACCGATCAATAATCGCTTATTGTGATTTTTTTACCAAAAATATGTAGAAGAATATGTATCGGCCTAAACTGAGGGAAAAAAATATTCTTTTATATATTTTTGAGGGATATTTATTATAACAAAAAGTAAAAAATAATGTGTTTTTTTTCAAAATTGTCGCTCTATTTTTGTTTATAGCGCAAAAAATAAAAACCGCAGGGGTGATCAAATACCACCAAAAGAAAGCTCTATTTGTGGGAAAAAAAGGACGTCAATTTTGTTTGGGAGCCACGTTGCACGACCGCGCAATTGTCAGTTAAAGCGACGCAGTACCGAATCGCAAAAAGTGGTCTGGTCTTTGACCAGCAAAATGGTCCGGTCTGCAAGTGGTTAATCATAGTAAAAGAGCTTTTTTCAGCATAGGCGTTCCCCTTTAAATCCATACAATGGGATAGCAAGGTGTCAATCTTGCCGATAGAGGCGGCGACATTCACTTCCTTCGCTAGTCCTGTCTATAGAATATTAAAAGAAAAGTCACAGTTACTTTGCTGAGTAACTAATTACTTTTCCAATGTAGTAACCAAGTTACTAACGCAATTACTTTTTGTGAGAAGTAATTTGTAACTTAACTAATTACTTTTTTAAAGTAAGATGACCAACACTGGGCATCAGTGTTCTTGATTACCACCACACCAATGCAATGTTACCTCTGCTTGCCCCCTGTACTAACCCTGGCCTGCTCATTGACCAAGTTTCTGCCTGCTGGCAAGACCAAGCCTTTGCCTGTTTGCTGACCATGTCTCTGCCTGAACTGACCCATCTACACGTTTGACTGACTATGTTCCTGAAAGACCCAGTCCCAGCCATCTCCTGCAGACAAATACACTACTGGAACCACAGGAACTTATTTTTTAGCTTCCTGTACTTCCTGGCCAATGAACATATTATTCCTGCGAACAGCCACATACCAGTAGGCTAGACTTGCTTGGCTTATTAGAACTGGGACTGGTATAGGTGATACTACACTAAGCTATATTCCCTGACAACTTATACAGAATTGTAAAAAAAAAATGACCATTGCAGTAAATTGATTTTGATACAATTTGTGGATTTGTGTGATACAGAAGTTACCATTTCCAGCACATACTGTAATTAGTCCAGACAAAGAGAAAGTCTAACACATATGATATTATCACACTTGGGAGGATGTGTAGAATGTGTTTTGGATTGTAATTCTAAGTATGCCCATGCTGTGTGTGAGAAGTATCTTATTATTAAATTGACAACTTGTGTAAAAAAAAATATATATTTTCATTTTCATTCTGCATTTTGCAAAAACTTGTGGAAAATGCAGTGAGTCCTCAAATGACTCCATGCTTCTTAGAAAATACCTTATGGTGTTTGCTTTCTAAAATGTGGTCATTTTGTGGGGGTGTTTCCACTGTCCTGGTCTCCAGGATAGGTAGTCGGGAAATTAGAAGCGTTATTTATGCCCCTGGAATGCCCGAAGGTGCTGTTTGGATTTTGTGGCCCTCTATGTGGTTAGTCTGTGAAAAATGTGGTATCACCATACTTGGGAGGAGTAGCAGAATATGTTTTGGGTGTAATTGGAAGTATGCCTATGATGTGTGTTCGAGATATGTTATTTATTGACTATTTTGTAAAAAATACATTTTCATTTTCGTTCCTTCTTTTTCCAAAAACTTGTAATAAAAAATTACATTTTCACAATACTCACTATGCCTTTCAGAAAATACCTTGAATTTTTGCTTTCCAAAATGGGGTCATTTTGTGGAGGTTTTCATTATCCGGGTGCTTCAAAGCCTCCAAAATTGTGATAGGTAGTAAGAAAATAAGACGTGTTTATGCCCCTGGAAACAGGGCAAACTTCAATACACAGGTAACTGCACCAAAAGTTTATTGTTAAGTGATTGTAGTCTGAAAGATGTTACTTGGAAAGAAAAATAATACTACAATACAGTCTACTATAAGTCTACAATAATAGACTACAACAAATGGATTATTGAATGTAATATACCGAGACAACACAGAGTATATAAATAGAAGCTGACTACATTCGTGATTTTATACAATAACGTTTTTCTTTGATACAGAAATTTGTGAGCATATGAAAAATAACCTAACCTTTTAGTACATGGTATACATGTTTTTTTTTTTTATTCAACTACAAGCTGTTGCATTTGTACACCTACTGTATGTATTATTTAAAGAATAGATCTGTGGCCATGGAAACATTGTAGAGAAGAAGAAAAGTGTCCTCATAAGTTTGAAATGAGATATAAGAAGATTGTATAAGAAAATTGTATAGGAAACATACTAAGAGTAGTTTCACATTATACTGCAATTTAAAGAAAGTTCTTAAAAAACATATAAAACATAAGGGCATGTGGCATCACAAAAAAAAACATTCCCCAAAGTAATATATTTTACTTTTATGTTTCATGGTAAAGGATATTATACATTACACCTATAAAAAACAGATTGTGACATAAAGATAAACTGACATTGATTTACATAGGCAATGAGAGCAATAGCCATACTCTCAGCTTAGACACTATGAGGGGTATTTACTAAAACTTGAGCGTGCAAAATTTAGTGCATTTTGGTGCGGCAAAGAACTCGATGAGGTGGGGGCAGGCAGGGAAAGGGGGTTGGGCATTGGAGCTGCCAAGGTTTACCTTTCCTATTAACAAGCTTGTGATTGATTGCTCGATCCGCCTAACAACCAATCACCAGCTTGTTAATAGGAGAAATTACCTTTGGCAGCTCTCACTCCCCTGTCCAGTGCTGTGCTCTGCTGTAAGTCTTCTCTGCATTCTAAATCAATGAGTATCATTCATTGTTTTTCATTTTTTTTTTTATGTTATATTTAATATAACATTAAAATATTTACCAAATTAGGCAGTAATAAAGTGTTCAGTGACTATAGTAGCCAATCATATGTTTTTCATTTTTTGTAATGTTAATATTGTTAAAGTTGTTGTTAACAACTTGCCGACCATCCGCTGCGGTTGTGCTGCGGCAGAATGGCATGGCTGCGTGAAACGACCTTACGTAACGTCGCTTCACCTCCCTGTTCGCCCACGGAGCTGATGCGAGTCCCTGGCAGTCACGATCACCGCCGGGCACTCGAGATTGCTCGGGGCACACGGAGAGTGGGGATCTGTGTGTGTCTCTGAGGAGAGAAGAGACAGATCGTCTATTCATACAGAGTATGAACAGCGATCTGTCATCTCCTCTACACAGTCCCATCCCTCTTCAGTTAGAACACAACCTAGGGAACACATTAACCCCTTGATTGCCCCCTAATGGCTAACCCCTTCACTGCCAGTGACATTTTTACAGTAATCAATGCATTTTCATAGCACCGATCGCTGTAAAAATGGCAATGGTCCCAAAAATGTGTCTAAATTGTGTGACATGTCTGCCATAATGTTGCAGTCCCGATAAAAATGGCAGCTCGCCGCCATTACTAGTAAAAAAAAATGAATAATAAAAATGCCATAAAACTATGCCCTATTTTGTAGACGCTATAACTTTTGCGCAAACCAATCAATATTGCGATTTTTTTTTTTACCAAAAATATGAAGAAGAATACATATCGGACTAAATGGAGGAAAAAAAAATAGTTTTTTTTATATATTTTTGGGGATATTTATTATAGCAAAAAGTAAAAAATATTGTGTTTTTTTTAAATTGTCGCAATTTTTTTGTTTATAGCATAAAAAATAAAAAATCGCAGAGTGGATCAAATACCACCAAAAGAAAGCTCTATTTGTGGGGGAAAAAGGACGTCAATTTTGTTTGGGTGCCACGTCACATGATTGTCAGTTAAACCGAGGCAGTGCCAAATCGCAAAAAGTGCTCTGGTCAGGAAGGGGGTAAAATCTTCGGGGGCTGAAGAGGTTAATATTTATTTTTGTAACTTAATTCTGCATAAAACATTTAACAGTGTAATTTCAGGAGATAAGTTATGAGGGCGTGTTTAGGGCGGAGTTATGGGCGGAGCAGGGTAGGGGTTGGGTGAGTAACCTTTAAAGCCTGGCTAGTAGCTCATGACTTGAAATTTTGAGCCATGTCAAATGGATGTTATTTATATAACTAATATATTAGAAGTTTAGTGAAGGTAATTTGGCTGCATTACCAGCTAAAGATAGAGGCTGGTGACATTGCAACAGTAGAGTCTGGGAAGATCTGTATATGGGAGGATAGCTTTCGAGGTATACAGTGAGTACAGTAGACAATAGTGCGCTGCTCAGTATCCTTGTAAGCGCTGAGAGATCCACGTCCCAGGGACACCTCTGCAAAGAAAATGTATATACAAGTTCTAGTATTTGTTTGAGGAAGTCAGGAAAATGTGGTCTGAAGTAGCAGGGAGAGTCATTCTCTTTACTGCTGCATTGCAGATACAGTTTTGTTTATTATAACCACAGGAAGATCTGTGTGTTTTCTGTTCCTTCTCCATATTGTAAATGTTTGCATCTTTGGTAGTAACTCCCACTACAAGGAGGGGAATTAAAGTGGTGGTAAACTCTTTCATATACCCCGTGAAGTGCCTGGCTTCAGGTGATACATAGAGATTAAACAAATCCTCCTACATAAGTTATGCCTGTGACTTGTCTATCTACAGCTATCTCTCCCCTATATTCAATCAATGTGCAGAATTTACACAAGATCTCTCACCTCTGAAAAGCAGGGGGGTGGAGAGCTGAAGTTACACTGAGAACTACATGGAGGGAAGGGACACCAACCCCCTTCACACAGCACAGGGACAGAGCAGAAGCTGTAGATCATGTGGAGATCCCTCCCCTGTCACCATTTTTCTCTTGGTGTCAGGAAAACCTGTCAGAAGTGAAAACCTGTCAGAAGTGGCTCATGTATATAGCAGAGGAATGAGACAGTGGACAGAAATGACACTAAGTGCTCTGGATTGAGGCAAGTACACACTATAGAGGGATAGGTTTTGTTTATATTTAATGGTTGAGGTTTACAAGCACTTTTAAAGCTACCTTTCAATCAGAGGTGGCTTTAGGCTCTGTGAGGTCTTAGGCCAGTGGTTCTCAACTCCTGTCCTCAGGACCCACTAAGAGGCCAGATTTTAAGTTTTATCTTGGAGAGATGCTCAGTGTCCTCTCTTTATCTCAGTGCTGGTGTTCGTGTCCTCTATCTCAGTGTCCTCTCTTTATCTCAGTGCTGGTGTTCGTGTCCTCTATCACAGTGTTCTCTCTCTATCTCAATGCTGGTGTCGGGGCACTCTTTCTCGGTTAAAAATAAACAGATTTATTTCCAGTATTCAGGAAATTTAAAAGTGCAGCAGTTGATTTTGTATGGTTTATTTCTTTTTAGCACAAGATTTTTTATTTATATATTTTTTTTACTCTCTCAGTGCGCTGTGTCTTGGTGCTGGTGTCACTGTCCTCTATCTCAGCACTGGTAGTGTGCTTTCAGCGCTGGAGTCAGTGTCCTCTACCCCGGTGCTGGTGTCAGTGTCCTCTATTTTGGTGCTGGTGTCAGTGCTCACTATCTCAGAGCTGGTGGAAATGCTCTCTATTACTTGGTGTTGTGTCAGTGCTTTCTGTCTCTCTCTCAGTGCTGGTGTCAGTGCTTTCTGTCTCCCTCTCTTGGTGCTGGTGTCAGTGCTCTTGGTCTCTCTCTCTGTGCTGGTGTCAGTGCTTTCTGTCTCTCTCTCGGTGCTGGTGTCAGTTCTCTCTGTCTTTCTCTTGGTAATGGTGTCTGTGATCTCTGTCTCCCTCTCTGTGCTGTGTCAGTGCTCTCTGTCTCTCTCTTAGTTCTGTTGTCAGTGTTTTCTGTCTTTCCCTTGGTGCTGGTGTCAGTGCTCGCTGTCTCTCTCTCTCTAGGTGCTGGTGTCAGTGCTTTCTGTCTCCCTCTCTTGGTGCTGGTGTCAGTGGTCTCAGTCTCTCTCTATGCTATTGTCAGTGCTTTCTGTCTCTCTCTAGGTGCTGGTGTCAGTGTTCTCTGTCTCTCTCTTGGTAATGGTGTCAGTGCTCTCTGTCTTCCTCTCTGTGCTGTGTCATTGCTCTCTGTCTCTCTCTTAGTGCTGGTGTCAGTGCTTTCTGTCTTTCCCCTTGGTGCTGGTGTCAGTGCTCTCTGCCTCTCTCTCTTGGTGCTGGTGTCTGGTATGGATTTTAAGGGAAACCCCATGCCAAATGAAAAAAATGGCGTAGGGTCTCCCCCAAAATCCATACGAGACCCTTATCTGAGCATGAAGCCCACCAGGTCAGGAAAGGGGAGGGGGGCGAGCAATCGCCCCCCTCCTGAACCATACAGGGCCTCAACATTCTCTCAACATGGAGGGATGGGTGCCCCCCCCTGCCCGCCCCAAAGCACCTTGTCCCCATGTTGCTGAAGATAAGGGCCTCTTCCCAACAACCCTGGGCTGTGTTTGTCAGGCTCTGCAGGCAGGGGGCTTATCCAAATCTGGAAGCCCCCATTAACAAGAGGGCCCCCAGATCTTGCCCCCGCCCCGTGTGAATGGGTTTCGGGTACACAAGAAACCGTTTTTGACAAGTCCTTTATTGATAAAAAAAATAGTGTCCCTTGATGTATATCCATCGTCAATCATGACCCGAAAAATAGAAAAAATAAAAATGCTCCACCCCCTGCGAGGCCTCCCACCGTTTTCCCGGTCTGCACTTTGAAAGTTCTTAAATAGACAAGGGGCTGGCCCCCCGGCTATGTCACCCGGTATCATCGCCCCTTCTGACATCACATGACATCATGTGACATCAGAACGGGGCGGTGCCACTGGTTGACGTAGCCAGGTGGCCAATCCCCTTGTCTATATAAGAACTGTCAAAGTGCAGAGCAGGCATATGGTGGGAGGCCTCCTAGGAGGTGGAGTGTTTTTATTTTTTTATTTTCAGGTCCAGCAGGCATCGTGATTGATGATGGATGTACATCGAGGGACACTATTTTTTTTTTTTCTTTTAATAAAGGATTGGATCAAAAACTGTCTCGTGTGGTTATTACTTTTGTACATTTCTTTGCTGAATGGGTAGGGATACAATGTACCCAATCCCCAATCACATAGAGTGAGCAGGATGGGGGGGGCCTTGTTAAAGCCCCCCACCTACAGACCCTGACAACCACAGCCCAAGCATGTTGGCAAGAGGCCCTTGTGCCCATCAACATGGAGATAAGGTGCTTTGGGTGGGGGGAGCAGAGCATTGCGTGGGGTTCCCCTTAAAATCAATACCAGACCTGAAAGGGCCTGGTATGGACTGGGAGTGGGACCCTACAATTTTTTTTTAATTTTTCTATTGTGGAGCATTTTCTTCTTAACATTCATGTGTCAGTGGGGAAGCTCGCTGACAGATGATGACACCTGTGAGCTCAAGGCCCCGTCAGAGTGAAGGGACTCCTTTTTCGGTTTTTATTTGCCTTGGAGCCTCCACCCGCGAGTTGTTAAGGATGCGGGCGGCTGGCTTCCCGGCCCCCTGCTTAACAACCAGCTGTTTCTTCACACAGAATTCTAATTGTTCTGAAAAGTTGGAATTTGTTAGAAATTGAATAAACAAAATTAATTTTAATGGATTTCAATGAAATTCATTACTAAATATCACTATTTCATTCAGAGATTCAGATATATCCAATTTGTATTCAGACTGAAATGAATTGCACGTGTCTAATTACAGCAGGTTTCCTAGGATTCAAACTTCCCCTAGGTTCAATGGCTAGAATATCCATCTGGATAATTGAAAAGAGAGAATGAAAAGGACTGCCACAACATACCAGCTTCCACAGTCCTACCATGTAGATTTGGTTTTACAATCCTTAGAAGAAGGTGTGTGCATGCAGCTTTAGAAACCCGGTCCTCCTCAAAAGCTGCCA
This sequence comes from Lithobates pipiens, assembly GCF_037356315.1. NCBI lineage: Eukaryota > Metazoa > Chordata > Amphibia > Anura > Ranidae > Lithobates > Lithobates pipiens. The sequence goes on along the minus strand of NW_027507685.1, from coordinate 9,000,405 downwards.
GTTAACAGATTATAATGAATCCAGAAAGATGCCTTAAAGAGAAGTTTAGGAACAGAAAGTGCTGCAAAAAATACGATTTAGAAAAACAGAATAGAACGTTTTCCTGAAGTAATGTTTCACGTTGAAACATTTTTCCCAACAATGCATTAAAACTGAAAAAAATAACTCCAGTGTTGTGAACCAGATTTCCCTGCAGTGGCTGTGAGACTGCAATGTTCTAAAGAACTCTGACAAACAAATAAAACCCTGATCCTGTTGTCATGTATCGTGACGGAAGTTGTAAATAAGATGGATTCAACTTTTGTGTTTATTGAAAAATTCCAAGACATTTCCTCCAGAGACAGCGAGGACTAAAAAAGCAAAAAGACTGGACACCCAGGTAACACACTGTATGTCCCAGTGCTAAAAAGACCCCTCAGTTGGAATAAATGGTAGTCCATACACAGTGCAGATTACCATGCCAATAGAACATTATGGTGAAACTACAAAATAAAAAGTAGCACACACGGGTAATGAAGGACTATAACTGACATAAGTTCATGGTATAATCCTGGCCAGTCTTTCAGAAGTAATGACCAAGCCATAGGTACAGACGCAATACCACTTTATTGAAGTGATATGGGATGAAACATAAATCAATGGATTAAAGGTCAAAGAATAAAAAACTTTTGTACAGGTGTACAGATTTGGTTGATGTTTTTTTTTTATTCTTGGACCTTAAATCAATTGACTTATGTTATATCACATATAATTTCAGTAAAGTGGTATTACTTCTACACCTATGGCTTGGTCATGACTTCTGAAAGACTGCCCAGGAATATACTTTGAACTTCTGACAGTCATAGTCTTTCATTTATTGACTTTGTTTGGTCACCCAGGTAAAGGGCAAGGGGCACGATAAAATAGTTCTATGCATGTAAGGGCTATGGCTCCATCACTAGGGATGATAGTAAACAAGACTTCTTGTTATCAAACAGCGATCTTAAAATTCACATACAGTGTTGTGACTGGTAAGATACATTTGATAGATGGAGGAAGAAAATTACCTTTTACTACCAATGTGATTGGCCCAGGGGTGGAAATATTAAAGAATGTTTACCCCCCAACTTATACAAATAGCACTTGCTGGAGATGCAGCTAAAGACTGTGTAGCTCCTATGAGAACTTTGAGATGAGATGAGCAATACAGACCTTCATCATCCTATGCTACTCTAGAATATAGAATTCATTGGGCCCATTCAGCAAAATGCAAGAGAACTAGTTTCAGCAGAGGACTAGATAGGATAGGACATGGGCTGGTAACCTAGCGATGCCTAGCAAAAGTAGACCTGTGGAAATCTGAATATGAGAGGAGAGCTTTGGAGGTATACAGTGGTATACAGTGAGTGGACAGTAGTGCACTGCTCAGTATCTTTGTCAGTGCTGGCATCAGTGTCCCAGCTACATCACAGTGGTGGAGGTTGTACAGGACGCCAAGGATGGGTCATGGATGGGTGCTATGTGGCACCAATATTTAGGTTATGGTCCCTTTAAGGTACATGTGTGTGTATTCAGGGGTCTCACCTGTGATGGGTGGGGAATTCTAGGGTAGTCATCTAAAGGAAAGGACTGACTAGCAGTCCTCTTGGTATTAGTAGAAACATATTAGGGACAAGGAGTTTTGGAGATTCGGAGTGACATTCGGGTGGGAAAAGAACCTCCCTGCTGGGTTATGCAGCCTCCAGGAAGCAGCACATAAAACTGGAAGCTCTTATTATTAGATATGGGAAGTAGGAGTTTTGGACATCTTGAAGTGTTGAACATGTGCTGGGAGCTGTCAAACAGCCAGAGTTGGACTGTGCTAACCTTGGAGTAAATCCCATGGATTTATGCTGTTTGTGCTGTACATAGAAGCAAATGCTGTTTGGGGCCGCAAAACAGAAGTTTTTTTTATCTTAATGCACAGAATGTAGTAAGATGAAAAACCTTCTGCCTTTAGAATAAAAAATAAACACCTTTATGTTTAAGACAAATGGCTTTGCACATGGTCACAAGGAGCTATACCACTGAATATTACAAGGTGGATCAATAGAAAATATACATCTTCCACTATTCGTGTAAAGAAATCAGGAACATCTCATCTGAAGTAAGAGGTAGAGTCAGTCAAATCCATGGGATAACATCTGGGGACTCACCCCCTTCTCCATAAAATTCCTCAATTAAGTTCTAAAAGGAAAATCTGATGAGAAAACAACCACAAAAAATACAGTATTTCAAAAGTGTGGATAGTAATAGCTATCTGAATTTCAATAGCTCTCATTACAAACTATGGTTGATGAATAAACTGTTCATCCAAATCAAGAAGCTGAGGAGAAATTGGATATAGATTTTCTAGATGAAGCGGAAACCTTCAAACCACATTTCTTAAGAAAGAATTATCCAAAAATGCTGAGAGTGGAGTGGGCACTTTCCAGAAGACACTATCAAGAGAGCTTGTGGCTTAATGTGTATTTCCAATTTTGCAGTCAAATTTGAGAAGCCACCATACAGCATGTGTTTCCATTTACACACCATACCTAAAAACAATTAAAAAAAAATATTTCCAACCTTTCTAGTTGTTTGGAGCAGGATTATGCACAGGCCTGCATGCTATTCTGAACGATTTTAGAGGGAAAAAGTAGGGACGGAGTTAGTATCCTATAAAACCATATAATTAAGAATACAAGCCTCAAAAAAATGGAAAATTTATATCAAATACTTACCGTAATTTTCCTTTCCTGATGGGCTCCATGGCAGCATACGTGTGGGTTAGCCCCGCCTCCATAATTACCCAATAGGACCTCTACTCCCATAAATCTTTGCTCCAAGCTGCTATCCGTGTTCCGTAACTAGCCTACTCCAACATTTGGGAGGGAACTCCTGCTGCCATGGAGCCCATCAGGAAAGGAAAATTACGGTAAGTATTTGATATAAATTTTCCATTTTCCTGACAGGCTCCATGGCAGCATACGTGTGGGAAATAACTCGCCAAACACACCCGGGTGGGCTAAAAATGTTGAGCAAAGAAACTAGAATTTTATTTTTCATTGTCCACTGACAATACTTGTAAACCAAAATTAACAGAAGAAAGCGCAGCTGGCTCTACACAATAATGGGAAACAAAAGTATTAATTGAAGACCAGGAAGCGGCTCTACAGATAACTTCTGGTGCGACATGTCAAACTGCTGCCCAAGAGGTCGAGATGCCCCGAGTTGAATGAGACGTCACTGCCTCAGGAGGAACCATGCCCTTTGCCTTGTATGCCCTTTGAATCGTTTGGACCACCCAAGATGAGATTGATCTTACTGATGCTCGCATCCCTTTATTTTTGCCATGGAGAAGGACAAAAAGAAAGTCTGTTCGTCTGAACGAGGCTGTAGCGTCCAGATATTGTTTCAAGGTGCGACCAACATCCAGAGGATGAATCTCTTGGTTGTCTGACATTCTAAACGTAGGTAGCACGATCTCCTGATTTTCATGAAATACTGATGTAACTTTTGGATTTGACCCAAGCATAGGGATCAGGACCACTCTGTCCGGAAAGAAAGTTAGAAATGGTTCAACAGACCCAAGATTCCTAATTTCCGACACTCTTTTGGCTGAAGTTATTGCCACCAGAAACACCGTCTTGATAGTGAGATCTCCTAAAGACAGGGGAGCATCCAAACCTTTCCCAAGATCAGAAAGAAAGTCCAATACTAACGGAAGGTCCCATTTGGGAAACCTGGGCCTCTTTTGAGGCCTAAGCCTGATGGCTCCTTTAAAGAATTGTTGAATTAAGGTATGATTTGCCCACGAAACTCCTGTAAAGGCTGAAATGGCTGAAACTTGTACTCTAAGAGAACTAACTGCCAAAGACCAGTCTAACCCTGACTGAAGGAAAGACAAGATATCTTGAACTGCCGGAGAATTATATGAATTTTACCTAGAAGACATGTGGCCCATAAACCTGGCCCATATACGTTCGTACACTTTATTGGTACTCTTCCGTCTGGCACTAAGAAGGGTTGGAATCGCTTCTTCTGGGCAACCCAGAGCTTCTAGCCTTCCCCTCTCAAGAACTATGCCCTGAGGTGTAGACAGGATGGGCACGGGTGTAACAGTGTGCCCTGAGACAGTAGATCTGGCCTGAGAGGCAGGGGAACTGGATCCTGATAGCTGAGGAGCAACAGCAGAGGAAACTAAGGCCTGTTGGGCCAGAATGGTATTATCGCAATGATCTCCACCTTCTCCCTTCTGAGCCTCCGAAGGAACTGTAGGATTACAGAAACTGGAGGGAAGGCGTAGGCTCTCTGGAACTTCCAACAATCCGTGAGAGCATCTATCCCGAACGCCTGAGGATCCCTGAACCTCGAGTAGTATCTGTGCATCTTGCGATTGTACGGCGAAGCGAACAGATCGACCTCTGGAGATACTCCCAGAGTAAGAAGCCACTCGAAGAAATCCCTGTGAAGGGACCACTCGTTGTTGTCTATTTTGACCCTTGACAGAAAATCTGCTTGAACATTCTGGACCCCTGGGATGTATACAGCAGAAATGTTGACCACATTCTTCTGAGCCCAGTTCATTATCGGTTCTACTTCTCGTAATAGAGACCAACTGCGAGTCCCTCCTTGTTTCTTTATATAGGCCACCGCAGTTGTGTTGTCCAGTCTTAACATTACAGACGACCCTGCCACCAGATGGCGAAATGCTATGAGTGCTTGAAAGGCTGCTCTCAACTCCAGGATGTTGGAGACCACACACCGCGACGGGAACGACCACCTTCCTTGAGCTACTTCCGTATGGCAATGAGCGCCCCAACCTTTGTTGCTGGCATCTGAGGTTACTATTACCCAGGAAATGGGGACTATCGAATGATGGTTGCGTAGATTCTTCCCTTGAAGCCACCAGAGGAGAGACATCCTCATCGCTGGTGTAAGGAGTATGCGCTGTGTTTGATTGGACGAGTCCCACTGTTGCAGAAACCCTTTCTGGAAGGGACGAGTGTGCCACTGGGCCCACTTCACCATAGGGATGGTGGCCGTCATTGTGCCGATCACTTTCAAGCATTGTAGAGCCGAAAGATGAGATGATTCCCAAGCCTTGTGAATCCTGTCCCGGATCACACTGATTTTTTCCTCCGGCAGAGAGATAGTGCCTTTTAATGTGTCGAACTGAGCCCCTAGAAACACGATCACTTGAGTTGGAACCAGATGGCTCTTCTCTAGGTTCAGGAGCCAACCAAACGTCTGTAGAGTGGAGATGACTAAACTCTTGTGTTCCAGAATTTGATCTCTGTCCTGAGATAATAGGAGCAAATCGTCCAGATAATGATGGAGACGAACTCCTTTGACTCGTAAAAGAGCTACTATCGCTAGGAGTACCTTGGAGAAGACCCGAGGAGATGTTGTCAACCCGAATGGGAGACAGGTAAACTGGAGGTGTTGATCGCCAACTGCGAAACGGAGAAATTGCTGGAAATCCCTTGCTACTGGCACGTGAAAGTATGCGTCCTTCAAATCGATTGAGATTAACCAATCCCCTAGCTGCACCGACTGTTGGATTGTAAGAAGAGACTCCATTTTGAACTTTTCCTTGCGAATGAAGGAATTGAGGAGGGTCAAATCTATCACCGGCCTCCATGCGCCGTTTCTTTTCTGAACCATAAACAGAGGAGAATACATGCCTTCACCACGTTCGCCTTCTGGCACGGGCACGGCTGCGCCTTGATCCAGCAAACAACTTACGTAGGTCAATAGGACCTGTTTCTTTTCCTCTGAGCCTGGAATTGTTGTGGGAATGAACCTTAATCTCAAAGTGTTGATGAAAGTCCACTTGTGACCCGAGGAAACCGTCTTGACGGTCCAATAATCTTGAATTGAGGCCGCCCAAACATGTCGGTAGTGAAGAAGGCGAGCCCCCACCTGACATGTTTGAGCGGGCCCAATTTCAAAAAGATTTGGTAGAATCTTGATTACCTGCGGAAGCCCCCTTTGAGGTTTTCTCAAGGGAGGATTGTCTGGACCTCCAATATCTAGAGAACTCCCTGCCGGGTCTATAACTGCGTGCTTCTCTAGCGCGATCCGAGGTCTGCCTTCTTGGAAAAATAAGTTTTTGGTTTTGAAGACGTCTGTCTTGAGGGAGGAACCCAGACCTCCCACCTGTGGCCCGGGATATGGCGCTATCTAATTTATTACCAAACAAGGAGGTTCCCTCAAATGGTATACGACACCATGCCTGCTTAGATGTTGGATCCGCCAACCAGGGACGGGGCCACAAAGCACGGCGTGCCGAGACTGCTGCCAACATAGCCCAAGACAGAAGGCGGGTAATGTCAATAGATGCCTCCCCCAAAAAGGCTGATGCCATTCTGATCTCCTGAATAGGAGAGTCTTTAGCCGTATTCACTGAGATACCTCTCAAGAACTCTTCAACATTGTCGGCCCATGACAATAGACCCTCATAAGCAGCCATACAAAACACAGGAGCAGATCATAACCTACCTTACACCAACCAGAGAATGGCCCCGGGAAGTCGCTCAATTTCCTGCAATCATTCCCAAATTCTGACATCTCTCACTGTGTTTTAAATATGGCGCCCATGACGTCATCAGTGGCGTCAGACGTGAGATGCCCGCGAGCATGCGCGGGAACCAAGCCTCGCTTTGGATTTGGGACCGCGCATGCGCAGAACGCAGCGCAGGACCCGGAAACAGGGGGAGAAAGGCTGCTGGAACGCGGAAGCGTCAGCGCCTATGCACAAGAACCAGCTGGCATATGAAAAAGACACAGGTAGAAAAAGAAAACACATAAACACTGCTGCCATGAAAAACTGAATTTTTACAGCTCACCACTCCACCAACGATCATCTGGCCGAACAGGTTCAAGCACACACCACCGATCCACCGGGCAGATAATGGCCACCTTACATAGCAGGTAATAAGCCGTGCGCACTTATCTTCGGACAAACCAAGCCTTCAGCGATACTCTGCCATACACTCCATACCCATGCTTAACAGACAGGGCCTATCGGAGGAACAAAAGCTTGATAGTCGGCCGACTTGATCGTAGTGAAGATCTCTTCAGATAGGAAACACCTGTCCTATGGAGGAGGACAAAAAAGGAACACGGATAGCAGCTTGGAGCAAAGATTTATGGGAGTAGAGGTCCTATTGGGTAATTATGGAGGCGGGGCTAACCCACACGTATGCTGCCATGGAGCCTGTCAGGAAATATATATTTTTTTAAGGTCAAATTATATAGATTTTCCAAATGTTCAGCATATATACATACATGGCAGTAAGGCATACAGATGTACACAAGTGAAAATTGTTGGGGTACATAGCATAATACAAAAGCATGCTTAAACGAGGCATCCTAGGCATATTCTACATATATCACTGAGCCAAATGCCATTTAATTCTTATAAACAGCATGATAAAATAACAAACAAGTAACAACTAAAAGCTATTGAAAGAGAAAAGAGAAAACAGATCACTGCTGTTACCCTTAGTTAGCTTACACATTCCTCTCAAGGAGGAAGCTAACACAGTAATAATACATACAGGCATAGGGTGTAGAAAATACAGTAGGGAAGAGGTAAAGAGATCCCTTTCAGTAGCAGGAGAACCACCCCGCAGACCTCCTTGGTATTAGACAGTACAAATTTAGCCCTCTATATCACCAGAAACTGATGACATCCAGCCTGACCAAACATTTTCAAATTTCTTCAGACAGCCCTGAGAAATATAAGTCATTTAATATACAGTATAAAAAGGGCACCATTTACAAGTTCAATCCAGAATTGGAGAGTGGGGGGAGAAGATTATTTCCATTTAATTGCTAGAGCCTTTTAAAAAATAGGAGTGAGGCAGAGTTTTTCTTGTGAACCATGCATCTCCTCCTCTGCAAAGTCACCTAACTTAGTCACTTAGTCACGGTACAGATACTATAGAGTAAATTGAGTAACAGTGGACCAGAAACTTTTAACTCTGGGACACACCCATATCATATGAAAGAAGTCCCCAGGGCTGTGTTGACAACGGGGACAATCTGGTGAGTTCATTTTCCAAATTTCATCTTTTGGTTTGGGGCCCGTGTTTATATGTGCAGGATTTGAGTCCTTTCTGGTAACTATCGAGAAAAGTCTGTTTTGTTGAGGACTTCCTTAGCAGAGCCAGTTAGCTTATTTGAAAATGTTCATGGTTTTGATCTATGATTAAACATTAAAATCCCAGTGCCTCTTTAATATGTTTTTCTCATAAATACAGTTGCAGATCACCTTAGAAAATCAACTCCTGAGTGTACAGTTAACTTAAGTAAATTTACAGGCACTAGCTCAGGATCTAGTGGATCGATGGGTTGCCGACCCCGCACTAGTGAGTATAACCTGCAGATGACCACTTCAGACAGCGTGCTATAGAGTCAAATGTGTTGCGGTCAATCCAGCTCACACATACCCACCCATAAAATAATAATTTATATAAAAAGTGTGCTATATGAAATTGCAAGTAGTTCTTTATGATACTTAAGTCTCTAATCACAGAGAAGGTAGATAGTTGGCATAAGTGGCTCTGCTCCTTTCCTATATACTCTAGCAAAGTTAATAATTTCATATGGTGGTGGAGTGGGGTAGAGGTGTGTGTATATAGCACAAAGTGTTCATGCATAGGTAAAAACAACCCATTGAGATAAATAATTGCAGGTTCAGAACATTTGGTCATGTTTTTCAGGCTAACACAGTGACATAACAACATGATATGAGCAAAAATTAACTGAACAGTGCAGACATTTTTTTTACAAGTAGTAACTGGACATTATAACTGACTGACATTTTTTTTTTTACTTTATGTAATTTCAGAGAAAGCATCATGAAAGTGGACTACCTGCATTGTGTACTACTGTAGCATGTGTTAGCTTTTCATGTAGTGTAGTTATTCCTGCAGCCACCCACCTGATTTCCATATTCATCAATACGGTTGCTATAGTAATACAAACTATGACATGTAACAATGCTTGCAATATAAAATTATTTACAAAATATAATTGGAATTGTATGACATCTACATGTACCATATGCTGACAAGAAACCTTCCTTCTATATTTTTTAAATACATGTGGTGTCACTTAATGTGCACAATTGTGTGCTTAGGATTGTTATAGATAATTATGTGTCAAATCTCAGGGAAACAAAAATAAAAACAAAACCATTCTTCACAATATAGCTGTATATCTTAAAAATAGAATGATGGCAGCTTGTCCAAGTATAAAGCGTCAAGACTTAAAGGTAAAAAAAATTAAACCTGCCACAGATCCCATTTGTAAAGACAATTAAAGGTGTGTAGGTGTGTGTGTGTGTGTGTGTGTGTGTGTGTGTGTGTGTGTGGGGGGGGGGGGGGTGTATCTACATTCAATATACATTTCATTAACATATACATTGATTTGCGGATGGGGAAAACCTGGCAATGGGGGGTGGCGCCAATGTCCCCACTGCGCTGAGTCGAACTGGGGACTCACTAACCAGTGGGCTGTGGGCAGCTAGGCATGCTGTGATGGAAGGGAAGAAAGCAACAATCAGCGGGAGCTCCGTGCTCCACATGTCAGAGTACCAGGCCAGCTGGCGTACTTTCAGGGAGTGGCGTGAAGCAGCAGTCTGTGGGTAGATGTTACAATGCTCTCTCCGTCTGAGCCCAAACAGGCACGTGGCTGCTCCAAGAGTTGGGGATGCCCTGTTCCAAGTACATAAGGCGGGAAGAGGGAGCCCAAGCACGGTCGGCTAGCATGGATAGCGTCCAGCATTGGTGGAGACTATGGTGGATAGTCAGGTTCGGGAACCAGTGTGACCCGCAAGCTGCAGGGTTGCCGTGAGTACGTGTTTCATGTGAATGCGCTTTTTCAAAGTCACAGGGATCGGCAACCATGAAGTTTAAAAACCCTATGAAAGGGCAGCAACTGGGTGGAGCAGTAGGATGGGACAATTGAGTGGAAACCATTAACTCCTCACAGCTCAGAGGTATTCACTATAGGTAAGTAAGATTGTATAAAATACAATTAGAGAAGGTAACATCAATACTCAGAGCTGGACTCTTAACCCTTCTTATCACCAGTACAAAAATTATACAAAAATAATAATGATAAAAATTATAATCATACTAAATCCTAATATTACTGACTGCAGTTAAATATTGATGGTGAAATATTCCATTCCTATGTAAAAAATCTAGTGAACATAATAATGAAATCTTATGCAATTATAATTGTCATCATAAACAATTAAAAATTGCAATCCTATGTGATACTCCCAATGTCAACCTGTGTAGCATATACACCTCTATATACACATGTTGCATTCATATGCAACAGAGAAATATGCAACCCTGTGTGATAATTGTAATAAAAGCGATAATTGCAGTGACAACCTATAACTTGCATAAATCTATATAAAAAAGTGCATTAATATACATGTAATACTCCCAATGTCAACCTGTGTAGCATACACACCTCTATATACACATGTTGCATTCATATGCAACTGAAAAATATGCAACCCTGTGCTGTAATTGCGAACTATTGTTATGATATTCATGTTTATTTCATTGTAACTTTTTTTGTGAATGAGTAACCAGATCAGAATTTGGTTATCATTTATTTAAGATTGTAAAAACAGCCAATAAATGAATGACTTCCTGATGTTTTCAGCAGGAGTTTTAGGTGAGTGAACCTAATGACAATTTGTCATAAGAAAACGTGGAATGCAATCTCTACTGGTGATGATTCCTATAGCCCAGGGGTGGCCAACCAGCGGCTCTCGAGCCGCATGCGGCTCTTTGATCGGTTTCCTGCGGCTCTTCGGGCTGGTTCGGGCTGTTTCATTGCGGTGACAGGCAGCCCGAGTCTCTGCACTCCTCCGCTCCTCCCACACATCAACAGCCAATCAGCGTGTAGTGTCCCCAGCCCGCCACATTTGAATACATAGGCGCTGGAGTGAGGCTGAAGGGGGGCAGAGGAAGGAGAAACACGCTGTATCTGAAGCCGATGAGATACAAAAAGGTATGGCCACAAGTGTGCAGGTTACTGATCTGTCCTCCCTTCTCCCTCTGTCTTGCTCTGTACTTTTTTTTTTTTTAATAACGTTTCACCTGAACACTGATAAGATCTGCTCAGCACATTCTCTGTCTGTTGATAGTGTGACACACTGCTGGCTGTTAACCATTTCAGCTTCTTTTCACTTATTTATCCAGAGCTCTGTGTGTGCTGCATGCTTTCTGTGATGTTTTTTGGAAGAATTTACTGCTAGTTCAGGCTAGAAGACCCATTAACTGTTTATTGTTATCCTGACCAGTTCACTGTTTGTAAGACAATTTGTGGCAAGATGTGGCTCTTTGCGGTAACTCGGTAAAAAATTTGGCTCTTGGTCTTCGTCTGGTTGGCCACCCCTGCTATAGCCCATCTTCTTAATTGCACAGGAAAGAGGCATGATACATTCTTTAAAGTGCTATACTCTATTAAAAAAACAATAAAAATGATTAGGGTTGCACCGATAGCGATACCAGTATCGATGTCAATACTAAGCATTCTCACGAGTATCAGTACTCGCAAAAGTAATGTCACCTTTGGGGCGGACAGTGGCACCGCTAGGGGGTGAGCACTGCACCTAAATTACATCCGCCACCCCCCTGTCCTAAGCAGCTGTGATGGCTGGGCTGCTCCTCCCTGTGGCCAGCAAGCCACCCATTCAATTCAGGACATGCCTTCAGGGCTGTGGGGCATGTAGGGGTAGAAGTCCTGGGGCATCTTTCATATGACATCCGGTAGCATCAGCAGCTCCCACGACCCAGCTCACCTGCGTTCTGAACCTACACTACATGATGTTTCTGTTTTAACTGTTAAATTATGAGTAGCCATCTATTGGGGTAATTAAAGCATTTACATGTTCTACTGTACTTACAGGCGCTTCTCTCCTTTTGTTTTTGTCCTTCATGTATTTAGAGTCTGCTACAGCTCTACAAGAAGCTTGCCCTAGGTGTTGGATCTGCTTGGACTTATTATGGACTCACATATTATACTTTCGTGAACATTGTTCATAACAGATTAGGTGTAGTGACCAAACCATTGCACCTATAACCTCTCTCCCTTTTTTACTTGGCTGCATTGGAGGCCAGAGGAGAGATTCGGGGTCTAATAGACTCCAGATCTCTCCATAAAGAGGACCTTTCATGGCCCATGCTATTACACGGGATGTTGTTCATCCCTTGTAATAGGAATAAAGTTGATTGAAAAAAAAGTTAACTGTACCGTGTTAAAAAAATAATAATAATAAAATTAGAAAATAGGTATCGGTAATTGGTATCATGAGGAAAAGTATCAGTAAAAGTATTGTACTCGGTGTATCCCTAAAAACTATCATAGAGTGGTATTGTAGGTGTGCAGGTAGATCAACATGAACATTGTGGGAAAAAAACTGTGGGAACAGTACAGCAAAAAAATTAAAAATCACTGTATGTGCACAGTAGGGGGTGTGGCAAGATCCTATAAAATATACAATATATCCAAATAAACAATTCATGTAATATCCTGATAATTTGTTTTAAAAATTGCTATATACCGTAGCATTCCATTTAAAAGAAGCTCATGTTGTGAATTACAAAGTATTACATTTAAACATATTAGCCCACCCCATTAATGTGTTTTTCCTTTTTTTTTAATACCAAAATGTCTTCATTTCAGCAAGCCATTGCTAATAAAGTCCATTTGACTAATATCACTATGGAGCTTTAAGATGCAGGTGTTGCTAGCAACGCCTGTTGAATACGCTGAGATATAATTTCATTTATTGCCAAGGAGACCAGGAGAGAGAAGTTTCTACATGTCACACATAAACTTCTGTGTGGGTTGCACAGTATATAATGAGTCAACGTTTTTAACTCTACTTGCTTTAACAGAACTGTAATGTATTTTTAGATTTCTATTGAAATCATTTGTAAATTAAGTGAGAAATGTATAATCTATAAACGCACAAGAACAGTGGCAGACAGACACCAAAAAGACCCTGTGTAAGAAAAGTTACCAAGCCCCTCTTGTATTATCCATGATAGGTATCTAGAGTCAGACACTAAAGATCCTCTTCATTCCAGTCCAATTGGTGCCAGGGGGAAATGCTAAAAACATTGTGCAAGCATCAGTGCTAGACAGGCAGGGAGTGAAGAAGTTTCTAGCTGCCCAATACCAATTGGACATAATAATAGGGAAAAATGCATCCCACTTCACATGTGCCTAGAAGTAAGTGATATTTAGATCAAGCTGACAGTGGGAGGGAGGCCAACGTACTTGCCTGGTATTATGCCTGGTATTATCAGCAAGTGGCCTAATATAAGTCTTGGTGAAATTGTGCACAAATACACCAGTATAAATAGTTATTAATATAGACTACCTTCAGATGAATGTTGCAGCAAAGTCCAGTTGCAGGGACACCTGAGGATGATGTGCAATCTGTCTTTGTGTTAGAGATCTGACGACAAGATCAGTGGTCATGGGGGGATCCTCCAACTATTGTTCAACCAGCCAGGAACTGTGGCCTACCCTACCCTACCTACTCTGGGCTTTAGCCTCCCCTAGTAGTTTCTAATCTGACATGCAACTGGGCCTCTGACTACTAGACGTGGTCACCATATAGTATGTCTAACCTGGCTCTAACCTATGTTGGTTTTTGAGCCCTTAGCTAAAACTCTAAAACTAGCTATAGAATCCTAGACCAGAATGGACAGGGTTAGCTAGAATAACAGGAGCTGTATATAAACTATATTGCAATAAACAGGCTCACCTACCAATATTGTCATGGTTAGGGGTCAGGCTCAGAGACCAGACGCAATAGCAGTACAGAGGAACCCACAGACCAGCTGAATAAATACTCAAGCATGTCACCCTGATGGATGACACAGGTTCACCTAAGGTTCAGGGTCTAAGAGCTAACTGCTATTCACCATAGCTCCTCATAGTGATGATGGGTTTTGCTACTGATTAGTGCCAGGTCGTGGTTTTCAGAATTGCCTCTCAGAATTGGCTGCCTTGTTGGGGTTTTGCCTCACCCTCACCCTCACTTTCCTCCTCTGCTCTATCTGGCACCCACGTCATGATAGTGACTTCATCATCATCTCCTCCATCCTCAGTACCACTGGAGAAAATTTGGCAATATGCTGTGGCTGGGGGTACATGACTGTCAATTTGTGTACCAGTGTTTTCTCCTCTCTGTAGGCTCATGTTCCTACCTTCCTGAACCTCAGAACCAACATCTGAATCAAGTAATGGCTGTGCATCATCAAGGAGCAAGTGGCTGACTCTGTGTTTAAATAACTCAGCTGACTTCTCCATGCCTGATGCTGGGGCTATGGCAGGAATAGCTGTGGACAAGGAAGCAGGTTTAGCCCTTCTGGCAGCTGCAGTGGGCTGCACACTAGTCTCTGCTTAGGTGACAGAGGATGAGGAGGATGAGGAAGGTTTAGTAAGCCAGTCCAGCACCTCCTCTGCATGCTGTGTCTGAATAGCACAGGTAACATCACTAAACAGAGGAAATTATGACCCGCCTTCCTGAGAACTGAACACGTCCACCTTTGGCCCCCTCATAGTGCCATGAGAACATCTGCCTTTCCTTGTTGTCCTCTCAGAGATGATGGGGGGTGCTTATAAACAAAATGTAATAAAGATGTGGAAATGTGTACGTGGATGCACTTTAATCCATGCAAAGTGGTGTTTGGTGCACTTTAACTTGAGTACTCACTACACAGACACACTCCACTGATACATTATAATATACTGCAGTAAAACTGCACTGAAGCACTGCAATATACTGCATCAAATGTGCAATAATGTACAGGAATATGCAGGGTTATATTTGCAGTAATGAGCTGAAATATATGGTGTTAAACTTGCTGTGATGCACTGAACTATACTGCGTTAAACAGCATAAAATGCACTGAAATATATGGTGTTAAACTTGCAGCAACGCACTGAACTATACTGCTTTAATCAGCACATGACACACTTAAATATACAGTTCTAAACTTGCAGTAACGCACTGAAATATATTGCATTAAACAAGCACTAACGTACAGAAACATACAGCATTAAACAGCACATAATGCACTGAAATATACAGCTTTAAACTTGCAGTACCGCTCTGAAATTATACTGCGTTAAACGTGCACTAACGCACAGAAATATGCTGCATTAAATGGCACGTAATGCACTGAAATATACAGCATTAAACTTACAATAACACACTGAACTATACTGCGGTAATCAGCACATAACACACTGAAATATACAGCATTAAACTTGCAGTAATGCACTGAAATATACTGCAATATGCGTGCACTAACTGCTTTAAATGGAACGTAGTGTAATGCACTGAAATATACAGCATTAAACGTGCAGTAACACACTGAAGTATACTGCATTAAACATGCACTAACGCACAGAAATATACTGCATTAAATGGTATGTAATGCATTGAAATATACGATGTTAAACTTGCAGTAACACTCTGAAAAATACGGCTTTAAACTTGCAGTAATGCACTGAAATATACTGCATTAAATGTGCACTAAATATACTAGAAATATACTGTATTACATGGCATGTAATGCCGCTTACACACGACCGGAGTTTTTGATGGACTTGGTCCGGCGGACAGTTTGACAGACTTTGCAACTGAAGTCCGCCGGACTTTCAAACGAATAGACTTGGCCACACATGATCACTCCAAAAGTCAGATGGATTTGAACATGATGATGTAGAATAAGGAAGTTCATAGCCAGTGGCCAATAGCTGCCCTAGCCTCGGGTTTAGCCCGTCGGACTAGCACACAGACAAACGGATTGTCCGCTAAAAGCCGAGACCGGGCGGACAAATTTGAAACCAGTCTTATTTCTAGGTCTGTCGGACATTTGGGAAGCAAAGTCCGCTGGAGCCCACACACAATCGAATTGTCCAATTGGAATTGAATTGGTCACATTTGAAAGGAAATTATGAAATAAAATTGACCTTTGGACGTCCCTTCCATGTATGCCAGCTTGGTGCAACGTACGTTCGCCAGCATCCCTGTATAGATCATGTGGATGTAAGGACCATTGCCATAGCAATCATGGCAATATAACAGGTACAAAAGAAGAAAACCATAATAAGAAGGCAATTGCTGAGGAACAGTGAAAAATATTCTCACATGACATTGTCGAGAGACCTGAAGGAGTCTATCTAATCCAGAATAATCCTGATGACTTTTGGAATTATCTAAGGATGATTGATGAAGCCTTTCAGCTGCTATTGAGCCATGTAGCACCCCTCATAAGAAACAGAACGATGGTTAATAGCTACACTTCATTTTCTGGCAACTAGAAAAAGCTATGAAGATCTTTACCACAAGCATATCATACCACAGTGAAGTTTACCACAGGCATATCGGCCCAGTCGCTAGGTCTCATCATCCCAGAAGCTTTTGCAGCTATAGTGAAGGTCTTGCAAACTGAATATTTAAATGTAATCAAACGGTTTATATTGTTTGACATGATTTACAAAAAAGAGTGTAGAAGTAATGTGAGAATTTTTTTTTTTGTTTAACAGTAGGTAGTACAATTTCATCAGTAATTCAGTAATTCATAAATAATACAGTACAGATTTTTCTCTGTATACAGTAGCAAGACAGACATTTTCATATTT
Organism: Lithobates pipiens; assembly: GCF_037356315.1. Lineage (NCBI taxonomy): Eukaryota > Metazoa > Chordata > Amphibia > Anura > Ranidae > Lithobates > Lithobates pipiens. The sequence goes on along the minus strand of NW_027507685.1, from coordinate 8,983,695 downwards.
TTTAACTTAAACATAATTTACCAAAAATACTGCAAAAATCATCTTTTTTTTCTTTTCTTTTTTATATTCGACGACCATAAAAAAAACATTAACACAATTCATCAAGAGCAAGAATAAAATTACAAGGTTGTGTAATGGGAGTAATTTCCCCAGGTGTTTTGTGTATGTTCCTGTTGTGTGAACGGTACACACCAGTGATGTGTGAGGTTGTTGAGATTGATGCCCCTGAGTGATATTGTGTTTTGCCAGGTGTGTATGTTGTGTAAGCTCTCCTCTGACTCGCTTATTTAGTAGTTGAATCAGTAATGGTTGAAGCAGTTATTTTTACTCTTCTGACATCCAACATATCTTCTTAGCAGTTAGGCCTCCTAAACCATCACATTCATTCCTCTCTTTTGATTCAGTGCAGCAGATGCTTGTGAAAGAAATCTGGAAGCTGAATCTTGTAATGATGATGTTGAAGGTTAAGACTGATTGATGAATAGATCCTGTGTAAAAAAAATGTAATTTGTTTTTATTGTACATAATAGCACACAAGCTTCTAAACAATAATTATTTTCTATTACATTTACCAACTTCTGTGGAGGAATGGCTGGCAACAGCCAAGCAATTTAAAGATTATTGGAATGTTCTCAAATTGTGGTGGTGCTATTGACGGGAAGCATGTGCGTATTAGTTCCCCTGCAAACTCTGGTTCCTACTATTAAAATCATAAGAGCTATTTCAGCATTGTGCTATTTGCCATAGTGAATGCCAAATATGAGTTTGTCTTTGTAGACTTTGGGAAAAATGGGAGAAACTCTGATGGAGGAATAATAGACAAAACTGGGTTTTACAAACAGCTAAAAAATGGGTCACTCAATCTGCCATCAAAATAAAAGGCAGTAAATAGACTCAACTTTGCCTTTGTTGCCGATGAGGCATTTGCATTGGGAGAAAATCCGCTAAAATTTTTAACTATAAATTTTAGCCCAGATAAAAGAATATTTATTTACAGATTATCACGAGCTTGACATGTGGCTGAGAATGCATTTTGTATCATGGCCAACAGGTTTAAAAACTTCCATACTGTTATCAATGGCTCTCCTAATAAATAGTCCCTCACTTCACATGTTGAGGACACACAGATTATGCTGCAAATCATGTTGGACATTGAGGGACATCAAAGGACACACTCTTTGGCTCCCATGTTATACTTGCCCTCCATCTGTCCCCCAGTGGGTCTTTGCTGGTTCCTTCCCTTCAGCTCCTGGGATAGGCACACCTTGCGGCCACCTGTTGGTTTAATGGCTTTTGAGATGTTAGCTCAGTCCATATATATACTACATTTACATCTACAATGTGTTGTGCTTAAGTAAATTAATTATAAATAAAGTGTAGTCAGTCCATTTTGAAAGGAATTATATACCTTGATGACTACCCTGGTTATGCAGGCAGACCACCGGGACCCTCGGATCCATGAGACACCACATGAGGAAACAAGCTTGAGTGTTTTCACAAGGTGTCTAATTTTATTGAGTACAAGAGTAGCTTATATAAAAGTAAAAATACATGTCTAAGGGTTATACAAACTTACACTCAGTATTTTCTTATCAAGAGTTAGACTGCTGACTAGATAACAAGAAATAGCTGATGACTTGCTGACACAGGATGTTATGCCAAGAAACGGCTTAACCGCAGCACTCATAGGGTGTGGTTCTACTTTATGTAAAATGGAAGGGAATCTAAAATGGAGTCACAGCTGCCCACACATTCCCTTACACATGTGCCTTTAGTACGGCACCATATAATGCCCTCACAGAATTGCGTATGCTAGCTGCCATAACCCCAGTATCCTCTTGTTCGGCCGGTGGTCCGCTTCAAGATAAAATCTGTCTGTGCAGAGGATTCACCGCAAGATCACTTTTATCAGCGGCGGGAGAGGGCCACCCTGCTCACTGTATAAATGTCAATGGACCCAAAAATGTGTCAAAAGTGTCCGATCTGTACTGCTAAAAATTGCAGATCGCTGCCATTACTAGTAAAAAAAATAATAATAATAAAAATGCCATAAAAATGGAATAAATCTTTCCCATAGTTTGTAGATGCTATAACCTTTGCGCAAACCAATCAAAATACGCTTATTGTGATTTTTTTTACATAAAATATGTAGAAAAATAGATATTGGCCTAAATTGAGAAAAACAATTGTTTTTTAAAAACATTTTTGGGGATATTTTTATAGCCAAAAGTAAAAAATGTATAGCCAAAAGTAGAAAATATAATAAAAAAATAATAAAAACCGCAGAAGTGATCAAATACCACCAAAAGAAAGCCCTATTCGTGTCAAAAAAATGTAAATTTTGTTTGGGTACAGCATCACATGCCCGCGCAATTGTCAGTTAAAGCGACGCAGCACCGTATCGCATAAAATGGCCTTGTCATTAAGCAGATAAATCTTCCAGCCTGTAAGTGGTTAAAGGAGAAGGTTCAGCATGTTTGGGAGTACTAAATTTGTCAGGCAGTACTAATCTAATCATACGATCTGGCCTGCTAATTCTGGGGTCCTTGCACACCAGCTATACTATATTTTAGCTGGCTTTGCACTTAGGCAACACTGTGGTAAGCTTTTTCTGGTTTGCGGATTCTGCTTTAGGTGGTTAGTTCTATCCTCTTCACTTTTACTATTTCTTTCCTGGATTGGAGTATATTTTATCACTTTGGCATTTTCATATACATGCAATTCCTTCAACTCAATTTCTTATCACCACTTCTTTTTTTCTTTTCACCATTCTCTTAGGATTCATGCTGGGTTCATTAATGTTCACAGTTATATATAATTTATTATTGTTATATTTATACACATATTTACTACTTGTTCCCAGATGTCCTTGCTGATGAGCTATACACGATCACTGTTTGCCACATGAGGAATATATTTCCTGGTTTACTGCCACCTCAGCTTCTGTTACAGACATTTTTCCCAGTCCACCCTGTGCTCAACATCACATACTACAGTTACAATCCCTTGTTGTAAGTATGGAGGATAATTATTTACTCCCCTGTTCCCCCCTTTTTTCTATACCACTTCTTTTTAGCCAGACTGGTTTACTATACCTATATAGTTTATAGATATCTGTTGCATCTGCTCCTGATGAGTGGACACATCCACAAAACATGTCAAGCTTTGTTGATGCCACAGTTACTTTACCAACATGAAATTTATTTATTCACCTACCAATCATGTCTGACAATTTTATAATTGTATTAATCATGCTTTATTCTATACATCATGTGAACACTGAGGCTAATATTGGGCATGTTACTATTTGTACCTCCATGCTATGTTACTATGTGTATATTGGGCACTTCGTCATCTGTACCTTTATGCCATGTTACTATGTGTATACATATATATGAATTTTTAGTACTCATTTATATTTCTACTTTCATTGTACATATACTGTTGCTGTATTGTTATATAGAATAAACACTTTACAGAGACACAGTGCTTACTTGCGTTCATGTTGCACGCTTCATATAAAGTCACAAATCCCTTCATTTCCAATATAATCATAAATAGGAGTGATGTCTATGCTTTTGAAAGGGTTGAAAAGCAATACTCATATGGTTTATACTTTTAAGCATACCTGCATACCTAAATCATATTACAAGTAATCAAAATGTTTTAAAACACATAGCATACCTGCCAGTATTTGCTATTGAAACTACTCCAAAGCAATTAGTGGCTGATTTTTTTTCTTCAAAATTAATATATATATATATATATATATATATATATATATATATATATATATATATATATATATATATATATATATAGTAAAATAATTTTATGAGAAGTTAAAGAAAAAAGTTCTGTTGCTAGAAATAAAAATAAATTAGTGTGTGCAACAGATTCCTTTCCAATATACACAATTATTGCTTCTGCCAATTCACGCGCAGTAAAATAGACAGACAGTGAATTGTGAAATATATTTGCTTATTTATTAAAATGAATGAATGGGTTATATGTGTTCACACAATGGAATCCCACACCCTCATAAGACTTTGAAGAGGAAGTAACTATGGAGTGCATACGAGTTGAGAGGAGTGGATAATATATTATTCACAAAAAATACAGACCCTTTAAACCTTGCTTCTGCCTCTTAAAGTACATTTCACAATGTATATAATAAAATCTCATTTGCAGTTACTTTAAACATATAGCTTTTGTTTTGACAACGAGGTCGTATTTTGCTAATAAATGTAATGGAATTACTGCTTTCATCAATTAATTCAAAGTACAATCTTGCAAGCCATTTTACCAGAAAGTGAATCTAAATTATCATTATAAAGGGAACACTCTGTGAAAATGTTGTTTACTGCCTTTAACCTTACTTCACTTGTTCTAGGAATATATTTTTTCTATTTGCCATTTTATAGTAAATCTTTTCTTTCCTGCTCTCAGAGTTTAATTCAGAGCAGGCTTTAAGGATACAGTAAGATGGACTATATTAAACCAAACAGCATCCACCCATATATTCTGAATTAGAGAATTTGCATCATAAGCATCATTACTTCTCCAAAATAAGGTTTATTCTTCATGATGAAGACAGGCAAATCATTCCTGTTTGCACATTTGACTGTACTTTAAAGCCTCAGTACAACCAAAATCACAAACAGAAAAATCAGCACAAAGAACATAACTTACAGTCAGTAGAATGTGTCCTTTGAACTGACCAGCACCCCCCCTCCACCCCCGCTGCTGTAATATTCTGGTGCAGCAGGGTTTAATACAACTAATGGGCTGTCACAGGCTCTCATCGAGAATGCCTGATTATACCCACCCTTTCTGCCCAGCTGCTTTATTCATAGAAGCCATACTACAGCTTCTATGAATGAAATAGGATCTAAGAATGGAGGATGAGCAGATGATTGATAGCTTTGCCCTCTCCTTTCATAGATCATATTCTATTTATAGAAGCTGTCGTATGGCTTCAATAAATGGAGCAGCTGAGTGGAAAGTGTTGTCAATAATATAAAGTACTCTATCTATAATAATAGAAAAATAATGTGTAGAATGCAACCTGCAAGGTCGAAATGCATTGGGGTTTTTTTCCAGCAGCGGACAGTATAACCATAACCAATTTTGTGGGTAGCATATTTTGATGCATATTCCCCATAACAAAAACTTTTTATGATACCATTTACTGTTCAATCTGCTATCCAATCCAAGTTGTCTCATGTCATGTAAACCGGAGCTCATGTTTTAAACTTTAGTATTGTGTAACCCATGTCCAAAGTTTTTTGTCAATAAAATCAATTTTTATGGAAAATCTCTCTTTTTGACTTACTTTTGCTGCTAAAAAAAAACCCCATGGGGAAACCTCAATGTGCTTTTTGCAATATTCCCTTTGATATGACCATTTTCCCCTCATTTACTAATTTAGCAAGGTGGCTGATTGATAAAACATTTATGATCTTTTTGTTAGACATTAATCAATGTACCTATTCTATGACAGCTGCATACACAGGTTTTTCTTTGAAAGACTTCCTACTGTTATTTACTGTATCATTTTAGGTCAATTGTATTATTTATGACCTAGGACAGCATTTTGTATTAAAGTTTCATAGTTTCATAGTTAGTAAGGTTGAATAAAGACACCAGTCCATCCAGTTCAACCTGAGTGAGTGTCTACAATCGCCCCTGTACATTGCACACTCACGTCGGTCCCTACCCTCAAAGAGCCTACAATCCAAGGTCCCCATTCATATACTAGGGCCAATTTTTGGACAGAAGCCAATTAACCTACCTGCATGTCTTTCCATAGTCTTATCTTAGGCCCAACTAGTCAGAAATTCCATAACAACAAAGACCCAGTTAGTCTTGCCACTACATGTGGTGTATAAATAAATGAAATTTTTTGAGTTGGAACACATATGTAATCTCATGTTATAAACTATCAAGCAAAAACCTTTAGTTTTATCACAGTTCCTGTATACTGTAGTTTGGTTAACTAGAATCCCCATTTCTGGACAAGCCTACAGTTACTTTCACCTGTTATGTGACATCCAAACATGTGTATTTTTTAAACTGCACCCTCTCAGAAGACAGGGTCAGCATGGTAAATTCACAATATAGCTTTGACTGCATGGCTCGTGATTTGTACACTATTTCACAAAAACTTTCAATACTAAATTTAACAAAAAAGCTTGCAGTGGTTTGTGAAATGTCACTCACATTATGTTGGATGGAAAAGGTAATAATTTTCTTTCTGTGTACCAGTCAGGCTGTCATTGACTTATACTTTCCTGTCTCCAAAGCTATCTGAACACCTTGTGACTTCTTTTTCTGGAATGAGCACTTCCAAAGAAGAGAAAAACATTAGCGGATGATGCATTAAAAGATAAGCAAAACCCTGTCTTCAAAGTCTGCATTTTGTATTAATACATTTCCAGACTGCCATCAAAAGTAGTAAATGTATGTTCGTGAAATATGAAAGAAGTTTGGGTGCAGGATGTATGATAGGATGCTCTGCGCTTAAATCCTCAAGGTGCTGATAAGCATGGCACTGGAAAAAGCAATATGTTCTTCAGCTCAAATTGATAGGGCATCCACTCTGCATTGTTAATTCAGCTCTCAATCTTATTTTAAATATTAACACCATACTTCTCTATATATTAGAGCTGTTCATAAATCTGCTGACACATGTGATCATTTTGCAAGGTTGGAATTCTATTGATGGACAAAAAAATAAAAAGACACAAAAAAAATGTATTTGAAGAAATAGATGAGATGTACCCTTCCTTTCAAATAAATTAGTAACCTACAGCAACTCTACATAGATTATTTTCTGTACATATCCCACAGGAATATACCCCTTAATATAATTTATGTAAAATGGCCTTTACATGCCTAACAAAAATGCCATTTTAAAGTTCTTAACTCAATGAAAAGTCATTTTTGAAGACATGAACAATGATGTTGCAAGTTTGTTTGAGAATAATCTCCCATTTAGAGAAAATTAGCACTATGATCATTTTCTCTCAATGGAAGGGAGATTCTTCTTGACCGGTTGCCTTTTAAACATGGGTATCTTTCAGCCTGAGAGGCTTCACCCCCTCTTAGGGAATTTGGAGGGCCATGCATGGAACCATATAAGAAATGGCATGGAAGTTTTTGGGCAGCTTTCCTCCTTTTCTCTGGAAAGGAAGACTGTTGATATTCTGTTGATCTGCTATATTTACTAGCCCTCCTACCAAGAAGAGGCAAGGTGTGGTTGGTGGTCCCCAGTCTCCTGAAACCACTTTTGTGTGACTACTTGATTAAAGATTTACAGTACCTGAAGAAGTGAGGTTGGAGACTAATGAAACACGTTGGGACTTATTGTAATACTCCCTCCAACTAGACCCTAGTTTACATCAACTAGAGTCAAACTATAGTAAGTGGAGGGGGATAAATAATATGCTGTGAAGCATATTTAATACATTTTTATGCATCACATGGATGTGTCTATGAAAATTTATATGCACTATATGTTTGTATACATAAAACAAAAAGTGTTGTAAGGCAAAACCTGCCATTTGTTTTAAGGATTTGTATAAATCATGTATCAATGGGTACATTTTACCAGTATGGTATATTTATTGCATATATAAGCAACCTTAAAGTCCCATGTTTGCAGAAAATTGTTTCTGTTTCAATCAGATTTTAATGTTTTTCCAAAAAGATTATAATTAAACATATACAAATATTTCAATTTTGTTAAATCTTCAACATAAGGTAAAAAAAAATACATAAAATAATGGTATATATAAATATAAACCAGTATAAATATTAAATATGCTAAAAACCGCATGAGATAGCTACATAGGGAAATCTATCATGGGACTTAAAACATAATCTTCTCTTCTGCCCCACAGTAACACATACAGTAGCTCACAAAAGTGAGTACACCCCTCACATTTTTGTAAATATTTTATTATATCTTTTCATGTGACAACACTAAAGAAATGACACTGTGTGTAAATAACAAAATGAAAACATTATTGCCAAATGATTAGGTCTAAGGCTTAAACATTGATCTGGTCCATAGGCGCTGCATGGGTGTGTTGAATTGAAGTTGTTAAGAATAATTAGGTATAAAAGTGTCAATGCTCAAATGATCTTTAGGATTACTGAGGGGTGAAGTACATGCCTGAAGGTAATTGATGCTGAAACTTGGATACAAATCAGGATACAAATCAGGACTCCTCAGATGCCTAGAATACGTAAGTACAGTTAAGTGTTTTTATTTGATATGTAGCCATTTTCATTCATATGTAATTCATTTAGTAAATGTATATGCTTTTGCTTTGTACCTGCGTGTATTTTTCTTTTTACATTTAGCACAAGATGTTTGCCCCTATAGATAATACACTGGAGCATGAAAAAAATTGCATATTTACTAATCCATTTTGAACTATTTAACACTCACAATATATTTATATGTCAGAATATGATCTTACAAAATTAGATTTACCAATATACATTAGACATGTGCATTAATTTTAGTCCGAATGCGTTTTCGGCCAAATTTCAGGTATTTTTGTTTTTTGTTTTGACAATAACGAAAGTGCAGAATCCAAAAAACTAAAGATCCGACATAAATAAATGCTTTATTTTCATTTTCGTTGTTACAACAGTTCAATATAGAATAGGAGATTTGAAGTGACTCTGATGCCGCGTACACACGGTCGAACTGTATGACGTACTTAGTCCGTTGAAACACATTTCAACGGACAATCCGCTTGTGTGTGGGCTTCAGCGGACTTTTTCAGCGTGCAGTCTGGAGTACTAAGAATTTCGGTTTGCCCAAAAATCTTTCCGTCGTACTTTGGTTTCAGCGGACAATATGGTCGTCAGTATGCTAGTCCGACGGACTAAGAATGGCGCATGCCCAGAAAGGATTTACAGGGCTTTGCTGTGTCTTGGACTTCCTATTTCTAGTCCCGTCGTACGCGCTGTACGTCATCGCGCAAGCTTTCGTCGGACTGTTTGTGTATCCGTGTGTGGTCAAGTCCGTTCAGTGGAAAGTACGCCGGATTGTCCGTCGGATTGTATGACGGACTAAGTCGTCATACAGTTCGATCGTGTGTACGCGGCATTACAATAACAATCTGTGTCTATTGAACTTGTGGTCGAATGTGCCTAACCTTACCTCTATTAGTCCAAGATCGACAGAGAGAAAATATTCGACATAGAGAGAAAAGATTTGACAGAGAGAAAAGATTCTGGAATTGGGTGGGGGAAGTAAAATAAAAATAATGATGATGATGAATGTTATTGGCTGATTGTAACCAAAGAGGAGGAGCAGTAAAATAGCTAGAACTAAAGTGGAGGGCCACCCTGAAAAACAAAAATACATTAAAATTTAGAAAAAAATCTGAAAAAAAAATGACATTTTTTTTAAACTTACCAGAAATGCCTGTTGTTAGGCACATCTTCCTAATCTGCCTCTTCCTCCTCCGCGGTGATCTTCTGTCTTCTCTCCTCCGTGCGGCGTCTTCTGGGTAATGGGTCACGCTGTGTTCTGGGAACTGTGTGTCTCAGAACACAGCGCGCCCCATTCACAAAGCGCTGCACGGCTCGCGCATGTGCAGTAGGAAATGGGCAGTGAAGCCGCAAGGCTCCACTGCCTGTTTCCCTTAGCTAAAATGGTGGCGCCGGGACCCGAGAGCCGAGGGACGGGTCAGCCTCGGGCGGTCGACATCGCGGGCACCCTGGACAGGTAAGTGCTTATTAAAAGTCAGCAGCTACAGTGTTTGCAGCTGCTGACTTTTAAATTTTTTTTTTTAAAACGGCCCTCCTCTTAAGTACACACGTACAGCCAACTTACTTTCACTTACGATTGCTGGCAGAGAGAGACACACACTGAATCATTTCAGAAGACAGTCACTCTTAGCTGGTCCGTTTGAATTGTCACTTGTCAGAGAACCCAAATTATTATTAAGCATAAGCACAGCAGCATAACAATAGTGAAGCAAGCTACAGTTGAACTTAGCTTTTCCCTAATAATCTGCTGCTATTGTGTTAGTGTGAGAACCTTATAGTGATACTAGTGTTGCTGCTAGTGTTGTTGTGATAGCCTCAGAGGCTACCTGTGTTGTGGGGGGGATTTATTATTATAGAATCTTGTTACCTGTCTGATCAGTGATCGCTATCACCAGTCCCCCAGTTTCTGTTTGAAAAAGTATATAATATATATACAGAAACACTTGTAGATGGCCCAGGAACGTCCTCCAATGCCTCCATGTTGCCACCATATTTATTATTATCAGTCACTCACTAGCTGACACCTGATGACACTGTGAAACTTAGACCATTCATTCAACATGAACGACGGAGATTCGACAAAGCAACGAAAAACACACACGTTTATAATAATATTCGAGGGAGCATCGAAACTGTACGACGCTGCAATCGTACATTACTGGCGTCAAATGCTCCGCCTACAGGCTATATAGAGTTTAGCAGCTCCGTTGAATCTTCTTTATACATTCGACAGACACCATAAGCCTTCAAAGACAGATTCGACCGTAATTCATGTGGATTTTCTGACGAATGCAATTTTTGAACGAAAAATGAAGTAAATAAAAACAAATTTCGGGAGTAACCAAATAAACGTATTTTTCGGACGAAAGCGAAATTCCGAAACAAAATATTTCACTCTGCACATGTCTAATATACATTGAACCTTTTAGTGGAAGGATTAAAACACTAGAATATACAAATACATGAGAGGGAATATAAAGTAAATGACTCAAAACCAATGGTTTATATAGAAAACTTACCTCATAAGAGCATGTAATCAAAAAGTATGTTACCTATAGTTAAAAACAAAAAATAATCAATATGTCATTACAGGAAAATGAGCCCCAGTCATCCTTGTCATGTTCACACTAACTTGCAATAGGCAAAAGTATTGAGAGAAACTAAGGCCGCGTACACACGCGGGGACTGTTCGCTCAACTTTGTCCGTCAAACAGTTTCAGCGGACAGTCCGCTCAAAATTAGCATGGACGGACTTGGCCACACACGACGAACGAACAGTCCGCTGAAACCGTGCGCGATGACGTACGTCACGTACGTCGGGACTAGAAATAGGAAGTCCAAGACACAGCAAAGCACCCTTTGGGCTCCTTCTGCTGACTTTGCGTTAGTAGAAGTTTGGTTAGAGATGATTCGCGCTTTTCAGACTTCAGCTTAATTTGTCCGTTCACTGCGGCGCAGTCTACCTGTGAGGTTTGTATCTGTCTTTCGGTACGCGTGGATCAGTTGTACCTATTAGGCGCTTCTGGTCCGCTCGTTTCTGGGTTTCAGGTCGTTCTTCATAGGTCTGGCTGTTCTTCAGTGCGTTCAGTTGAGCTTGTCTGTCCAGCCGACCGTTTCAAAGCCATGGAGTGTGGACGTACTCGGGAACGAGTTCGTGCTATATGGGGGCTTGGTGTTGGGGTTAATACTTTGACCCGAGCCCAGTCTGTGAACAGGGTGAGGAGGAGTTCATGGACAAAGAACTGGTTGCGCCAGCGTGACCAGTTCTCGCATATGTCTTTACTCCGTGAGATCCGTGAGAATAATCCTGATGATTTCAGGAATTATCTCAGGATGACGGACCCCGTTTTTCACCGTCTGCTGGCTTTGCTGACCCCTTATATCAGCAGGCAGGATACCTGCATGCGGCAAGCCATCATTCCGGAGCAGAGGCTCGTCGCCACGTTGCGCTACTTGGCGACAGGGAGAAGCCTTCAGGACCTCAAGTTCTCGACAGGCATCTCCCCCCAGGCTCTGGGGATCATTATTCCAGAGACCTGTTCTGCCATTATACGGGTCCTGCAGAAGGAATATATGAAGGTAAGTTTGTTCTTTTAATATTGCATTGTATGTTTGTATTAATTTCATCATGACTTTTAATATCCATGACAGGAATATGATGTGAATGTCCCCTTTATATGAATGCATGCATTTTTTATTTTTTATTTTTTTGTGTCATTTTTCTTTTTCTTTAATTTTTTTTTTTTTGGGTAATTTTTTTTAGCTTTTTACCTTTTTTGTGTATACACCCTGTGTGAGGGGGGGAGAGAGAGAGAGAGAGATAGATAGATAGATAGATAGATAGATAGATAGATAGATAGATATAGATATAGATATAGATATAGATAGATAGATAGATATAGAGATAGATATAGATATATATTTATATATATAGAGATATATAGAGATATTTATATATATATATATAGATATATAGATATATAGAGATATAGATATGGATTGTCAACTCATTAATTATTCCCCCCACTCAAATTGGCTGCATGTGTTGTATACTTAGTAATTAGTCCCCCACCCCACTCAAATTGGTTGCATGTGTTGGTATACTTAGTAATTAGTCCCCCCCCCCCCACCCCACTCAAATTGGTTGCATGTGTTGGTATACTTAGTAATTAGTCCCCACCCCACTTACCCACCTAATTTATGTCCCCTGGTCCATCAGAGGGCTGATGAATCTGTGAATTGGTCCGCCTACTTTTTTTTTTTTTGGCAGAAAACAAATTTGCAATATTTCTGTTTAACTGTTGTTCCAAAATGTTTTAGAATTTTATTTGTTATGAATTGTTTTTATTTAATGACTAATTTTTTTTTTTGGTTTCATGTGTTTGACTCCCCAGCTTCCTTCAACGCCACAGGAATGGCAGACTGTGGCTTCCCATTTCGCTGCCCGTTGGGACTTCCCCAACTGCGGAGGGGCCATCGACGGGAAACATGTGAGGATTGTGCCCCCACCCCATTCGGGGTCCTACTATTGGAATTATAAGGGGTTCCATAGTGTGGTGCTAATGGCGGTGGTGTCGGCACAATGTGACTTTCTTTATGTGGATGTGGGGAAGAACGGCCGGATGTCTGACGGAGGAGTCTTTAGGCAGACCGAGTTCTGCCACCGTCTTACCACTGGTGGCCTGGACTTGCCACCAGATGCCGAAAATGTGGAGGGGCTCCCGTTTGTTTTTCTGGCTGATGAAGCGTTCGGTCTGAGTGAACATCTCATGAGACCCTTCCCCCAAAGGACCCTCACCCCGGAGAGGAGGATTTTTAATTACCGGCTGGCCAGAGCAAGAAGGGTTGTGGAGAGTGCCTTTGGCATTATGGCCAGCCGGTTCCGTCTGTTACTGACAGCCATCAACCTGGCAGAATATAAACTGAACTATGTTATTCTGTGCTGCTGCATTCTGCACAATTTTCTAAGGAAATTTTCAGGTAACCAGTACCTGCAGCCTATTGGGCCTGAGGCCGGACTCAGGCTTCCAGAACTGACAGGGCTGGATCATGCCCTTCCTGGCTTAGCCCCCCAAACAGCACTTGAGGTGCGTGACCGCTATGTCAGCTATTTTAATGGTAGGGGGGCTATTCCAATGCCAGCTGACCAATAAAAAAATCTTTTTCTTGAAATATGTCTTGTCTGTTCAAATTTTGAAGTTTGGTTCTTGTTTGCTTTTCACGTTGCTTGTATCCTACATTGTCCTAATTCAGGGATATGCAATTGGCCAACCTCCGGCTGGTGCAAAACTACAAGTCAATCATGCCTCTGGGTCTCATGCTTGTGGCTGTCAGTCTTGATATGCTTCATGGGACTTGTAGTTCTGCAACAGCTGGATTTCCACTAATTGCATATTCCTGTCCTAGTGCATTTGTATAGCAAAGTGGTTTTTGACAATAGGAAATAAGGCCCTTTGTGACAGAAAACACAAAATGACTTCCCAAACTGGTATTGAGTATTGAAAGAAGTCGACACACACACCTTTTTTTTTTTTTTTGATTTTTTAATAGTGCACATTCCAACCAGTGCCTCTTATTTAGATCTTTTTTTGGTTTTTTGTGTTATTTTTTTTTTTTGGGGAAATAGTTTTTTTGAAAATATTTTTTTTTTTTTTTTTTTTTCTTTTTTGGTAAACATAGAAATATATAGATATATCAAAAATACAATTATCACAAAAATAAACAAATAAAATCCGATTTTTAACTATTTACATAAAACAAGGGGTAAAGCCAAATTTTGAAGATGCACACCAAAAATTGGTAATGTCAACATGTGCTATGTACCATCATGAGTGATCAATGGACGTGTTTGGTGTGTGCAATCCCTTCCTCTCACATACTAGAATGAGGAAGGGTTTGCAAACACCAAATGCGTCCATTGTGATCCTCTAATGGCACATAGCACATGTTGACACACCGTGTGCATCTTCAAAATTTGGCCTCTAAAAACTATGTTTTTAAAACATTAAAAACGTTGTTCCAAGGGAATGAAGAACATGATCGATTGGGTTTTAGGGAAAAGGGGCTTAGATTCTCCCTAAAACATCGATCATGTTCTTCATTCCCTGCCTCATAGTAATCAGTTCTCTTTGTATGTTGAGAATCTGGTTCTCCATACGGTCAATTTGCCCATTCCAGGCCATGATGTCACCAATTAGCCTCTGGGCACTGTCCGTGGAAAATGGCTCCGCGGCTTCTCCAACCACAACCAGATCATCACCTAAAAACATGTGTAGATAAAAAATTGGTTAAAATATACAGCCATTAATTGTTTACCTTAAGCTGGGTTGTCAGACACTCACTTTCACTTTGTGGGGTGTGTAACTCCACCTGCTCTTCCTCCTCCACATCTAGCCCTGGGCTGGGCTCATCCAGTGGAGCTACGGAGCTTGGTCCAGCGGAGGATACCGAGCTTGGCTGCTCCCTCGAGGACACTGGGCTGGGCAGCTCCAATACTGATGCGGGGCTGGATGGCTCCATCACCGACACGGGGCTGGGGCTAAGTGCCCAATCAGGCTGGCGAGGTCGGGGGGTCCTGGGCTGCTCCACCTCTTGTCTGAGTCTTTGTTCCCCTATGAGAAAAAAAAAAAAATACTTTTAAGCATAGTGATATTTGAGTTCAGAAATTTGAATATGAAACATTGGTTTGAAGTGGTGTAAAATTATTAGCTGGTTATTACAAGATCCTAGTTTAATACATCCTTAAAATGACTTTTTTTTAGTTAGGCTGTGTTCAGACTGCTGCGATGTGTGAACGCTGCAAATCTACTGTGGTTTCACGCATCGCATGCGCAGTTCGCACTGCCCTATGTGACCTGCTGGGAGTATCAGTGTAAAGTTTTATTGACACCTCCAAATTAATTCTCATTTCACAGTGCAATCTTTAAACTCGGACAGGAATCGGACCACATGGTGTGAACACCCATGTGATCCGATTCGGCTGTGGACTAAAAAAAGGGCCATGTACAAGTTTGGTCCGGATGCGATGCAAATTCAGCCATACTATATGCATGGCTGAAATCGCATCACACAGAGATCACATGTGATTTGCACTGCAGTGCGGTACAAATCACATTTGATCTCGTACATTGCAGCAATGTGAACCTAGCCTTTAACCAAACTGTGATACTGTATATCTTTTGTCCAAGTTTCACAGACGGACACACTCGAATCAACGCCTGGAGTACCTGTGTGTGATTATGTCAAAAATGTTCTATGAAGGCCCAAACTACACTTATAAAAGTTTCCTAGTCCAGATGTTGAACCAGCATTTTATCTATCTATCTTATTTTTTGAATTGAGTCTACATTGCACTGAATACATTTATGAAACTTTAGTAAAAATGTATATCCTATAAACTGAGCGTGACAATTCAGTTTATCATGAACAATACAAAAAAAATAATAACTAATTAAAATCTAATCCAACACCAGATAAATTTACACCATACACAAATTCATGCTATTTACGCCCACATATACGAACAACCATATGCGCTCATTACACGAACTATTAACTACACGAACGATCAAATCCGCCAGATTTACATAAACTACCTACACGAACGACTACGATCTAATCCGCCAGATTTACATACACCGCCTACACGAACGATTACTATAAAAGCCGCCAGATTTACATACACTATTTACACGAACGATTACGATCAATTCGCCAGATTTACCAATGCCTACACGAACGATTATGTCCGACAGTCACGAGAAACGCGGAGTTTACTCACTTTTTTTCAGGGCCTTTTTGATGCGGTAATATTGGTCCGGCTCCCTGGACTTGATGTCCGACCATCGTTTCCGCAGCTGGTCCTTTCCTCTTCGTACCCCAAATTTCGTCTCCAAGGCTGTGACTACCTCATCCAAGATGGCGCTTTTCCGGACATTAGGTTTTGGGTAAGGGCCATGTTCCCCATCATAATCCTCCCTTTTTAAGATAGCCACCATCTCCACCATCTCATCGAAGGCCATATTGGTGGCCTTATATCTCCTCCTTGCTCCTGATGAAGCATGGGGCCCATGGCTTTCCTCCGCGCTGCTCACGCTGCTCCTAGAATTTGCGTCCGCCATTTTCTCCTCTCATTCACCCACAGCGGAAGGAGGGTAAAAGGGGCGGGGAAACACGGTCGCAAGGAACGTCAGGGGCGGGCGACGCAGGCGGAGCTTGAACGCATGCGCTGTATATAAAGCGTTACCGCGAGGCCGTACGCTTGTCCGAACGGAAGCAGCGAGTGCTACACGCGACGGTAAGATAGTTATCATTTTATTTTCGTTTAATTTAAAGCCTGCGTTAGGGATGTGCATATTGAATTTTATTCTTATTGATGTTTAATTGATTTTTATGTGGGTTGGTGGTTGAGTGGGCTTGGTGTTTTGTGTGGTAGTGTGGCGGTGGGGGTGGGTGTATAGGGGGGTGGGCCTAGTGTGTGTGTGTGTGGGGGGGGGAGTGTTTGTGTGTGTGGGAGGGGTAGTGTGTGTGTGTGGGAGGGGTAGTGTTTGTGTGTGGGAGGGGTAGTGTGTGTGTGTGTGTGTGGGAGGGGTAGTGTGTGTGTGTGTGGGAGGGGTAGTGTGTGTGTGTGTGTGTGTGTGGGGGGGGGTAGTGTGTGTGTGTGTGTGGGAGGGGTAGTGTGTGTGTGTGTGGGAGGGGTAGTGTGTGTGTGTGTGTGGGGGGGGGTAGTGTGTGTGTGTGTGTGTGGGAGGGGTAGTGTGTGTGTGTGTGTGGGAGGGGTAGTGTGTGTGTGTGTGTGTGGGGGGGGGGGTAGTGTGTGTGTGTGTGTGTGTGTGTGTGGGGGGGGGGGGGGGGTAGTGTGTGTGTGTGTGTGTGTGTGTGTGTGTGTGTATGTGGGGGGGGTAGTGTGTGTGTGGGGGGTAGCGTGTGTAGTAGTGTGTGTCTCGCCTACATTGTCACAATATAGTGTGCATTTGGTCTGACTTTTTTTTTTATTTTATTTTTTTTGTTTTGTTTTTTGTTTTGTTTTTTGTTTTCAGAAAATGCAAAAGTATACTGCAGACCCCTTTAAGGAGGAGGCCTTCCTCTCAACCTTTCTAGATTTAGTGGAGTCGCACAGCAATCTGTGGGATACAAAACACCCCCAATATCCAGTCCGTGCTGCCCGGAAGAAGACACTGGAGACAGTTTTGGCGTTTGTGAAAACCCGAGTCCCCCAGGCAGACACTGACTTTGTGAACAACAAAATTAAGAACCTGCGTAGTGTGTATAGGCGGGAGCAAAGAAAGATCCTAGAGTCCCAAACATCAGGATCAGCAGCAGGTCAGGTCTATGTACCTAGGCTGTGGTATTATGACAGGCTGCGTTTTCTGGATGACACGTCAGAAGCCAGGCCGTCACTTTCGACTCTTCCGTCTACCCGTCCCTCCACCCTTCCCTCCGCCTCAGGTGAGCCATCCCTGGAAGATCCAGACCCTTCCTTGCTGGACGAAGTTGATGCGCCCAGCTGGAGCCAGGTATATTTTAGTTTATAAAGTTTGGATTGCTCAAATATTAATGATGTCAAGTTCAATGTTTGAATTGCTTCCAAATCTAGGATTTCATCACAAATTAAATTAGATAGAAGGATACAGTAGTTTACACAAATGTGGCTCAAATCTTGGTGAACTGATGGAAAAATGATGGTGTCAAAATGATAGCCTTTTGTATTTCAAGACAAATGTATTTGCAAGTGAGAACTGTAAAATTGTTAGTGATTGATGATTTCTAAATATAGACATATTTTAGTTATTGATTGTTTTGTTTTTTTACACAGGATGAGCTCACCCAGGAGGAGGCCGGGACCAGTGGTATGGAGGAGGAGGCCAGGACCAGCCACACACAAGAGCTAGCTGGGCCCAGCAGGAGTCGGACTGAGAGCCAGGTCCCTCCCCTCCGCCTAGCCAGCAAAAGGCCCAGGAGGATGGGCCGTACAGAGGAGGAGTCCTTGGTGCTGATAAGGCAAGCCACACAAATTTTGTCCAAACCCCCCAATCCGGAGGAGGCCTATGCCACTTATCTGGCTAGCAAGCTACAAGAAATGGACAAACCACAGCGAAACTTGTGTGAGGCTATATTTTTTGATGCCATCCAACGGGGTCTGAAGGGTGAGCTCACACCCACCACTAAGCTTTACAACACAGACCCTACTGCTCCTCCTCCTCCTCCTCCTCCTACCACAACTCCACCACCAGAGGCACAGCCTCCAGCGACGCGTGGAGGGAAGGCTAGACGAAAGAGTCACAAGTGACTGCCTGGCTTCAGTCTGCTCTGAAAGAAGACGCAGGCTGTTGTAGTACCACAGTCTGGGGACATAGATCTCATCTGCTGCTGTTCCTGGTCTTTGGGATTCTAGGACCTAGTTGTGCTCCCTATGTACATGCTACGCAGGTTCGGAATTTTGGTGTCCACTCACTTGATGTGTGCCTGGGGGACAAAAGGCTTCACAAACGTCAAAATTGTCTCCAGTGCTGCCTCCCTCTTGATTTATTTTGGTTCTGAGGAAAAATAAAAATTTATTATTTCCAAAAAATCTTGTATGTTTTTTTTTTTTTTTTCAATATTTTTGTATAATTTTGGCTTAAAAAACAAAGTTTATTTGTGAGTAGGCAGATACATGTCAAAAGACTCTGGGGGTTATTTACAAAACACACGTTCATGTAAATATGCTAACTTCAAGTGCAATTTTTAAAGCACTGCAAGTGCACTTGGAAGTGCAGTCGCTGTAAATTTGAGGCTTAACATTTGAAATGAGGGGAAGCTCTGCTGATTTTGAACATGCAATCATGTGTAAGCTAAAATGCTGGTTTGGGTATCTATCTATCTATCTACCGTATATACTCGAGTATAAGCCGAGATTTTCAGCCTCTTTTTTGAGGCTGAAAGTGCCCCCCTCGGCTTATACTCGAGTCATCGCTGTCTGCCCGCTCGATCAGCGTGTCGAGCAGACAGACAGCGGCCATTCTATTCAAAAGCCGCGCCTCCGGCTCCGCCTTCGCCTGTGATAGGCGGAACACTGAATTTCCCAGCAGCCTGTGTTCCGCCTATCACGGACATCGTATCATCCTCGTACTACGGACGAGGATGATACGACGTCTGTGATAGGCGGAACACAGGCTGCTGGGAAATTCAGTGTTCCGCCTATCACAGGCGAAGGCGGCGGCGCAGCTTTTGAATTTTACAATGGCCGCCGACGAAGAGGGCACGGGACGGAGGCAAGGCAAGGCACGGCACGGCACGGCACGGGACGGGACGGGACGGGGGCAAGGCAAGGCACGACACGGGACGGATGCAAGGCACGGCACGGGACGGAGGCAAGGAGGCAAGGCACGGGACGGAGGCTCGGGACAAAGGTAGGCTGGACACACACACACACACACACACACACACACACACACACACACACACACACACACACACACACACACACGGATGGATGGAGACACACACACACAGGGATGGATGGATGGATGGATGGAGACACACACACACAGGGATGGATGGATGGATGGACACACACACACACAGGGATGGATGGACGGACACACAGGGATGGACGGACACACAGGGATGGACGGACACACAGGGATGGACGGACACACAGGGATGGACGGACACACACACAGGGATGGACGGACACACACACAGGGATGGACAGGCATGTCTCACCCTCGGCTTATACACGAGTCAATAAGTTTGCCAGTTTTTTTTGGGGGTAAATTGGGGGCCTCGGCTTATATTCGGGTCGGCCTATACTCGAGTATATACGGTATCTATCTATCTATCTATCTATCTATCTATCTCTACTTGCATAGTCCTGCTTGGCCCAAAAAAATGCAAGTCAATCTTGTTTCAAACCCCCCACCAAAAAAAAAAAAAAAAATGACAATAGTAGTTCCAAAAATATATAGTAATAGATAAATTCTATTTTTTTTTCTGAAATAAATATATATATATATATATATATATATATATATATATATATATATATATATATATATATATATATATATATATATATATATATAATTTTTTATTTAT
The DNA here is from genome assembly GCF_037356315.1 of Lithobates pipiens. Classification (NCBI taxonomy): domain Eukaryota; kingdom Metazoa; phylum Chordata; class Amphibia; order Anura; family Ranidae; genus Lithobates; species Lithobates pipiens. The sequence goes on along the minus strand of NW_027507685.1, from coordinate 8,963,322 downwards.
TTTTTTAAGATAGACACACACACATATATATATATATATATATATATATATATATATATACATGTATAAATATACATATATATGTGTATATATATATGTATGTATGTATGTATGTATATATATATATATATATATATATTTTTTTTTTCTTTTTTTTTCATAGGGTTTTTTTTTTGTTTGTTTTTTTTTTTAATTTGGAATATATTTTTTCTATAATTGGAAGATTAATCATAGGATGAGGATGAATAAAAACATGTAGTATAACTCTGTGTGAATATAAGCAGCAAAGCTACTTCACTTTTCTTGCATTACGAAGAAGAAAAGAACGGGCTATATTAAAAAACCACAAAATTAGCAGCATGACGAATATGCTAGCTTCAATACGAACACTAGTTTTACAAGACCGAGCGTTTCCGCCCTGTAAATTCTTTCTGAGTATGCGCGGAACTTAGTTTGACGAACAAGCCTACACACGAGCGGACTGTTCGCTGAAACAAAGTTTCAGCGGACAGTTTTTCGGAAATTCCGAAAAACTTTGTTCAGCAGACTGTTCGCTGAAACTGTCCGCTGAAAGCCCACACACGAGCGGACTGTCCGTTGAAACACTGTTCAGCGGACAAAGTTGGGCGAACAGTCCGCCCGTGTGTACGCGGCCTAAGAGATTGAAGCAGGGAACTGACTGGTTGAAAAAATGCTCCTTCAAGGACACTTTCTATATTCCTTTTCGTTGATCCTATAGTTGAAAGTCTCCCAGACTGATCTCATGACATCATGCATCACATTGGAAATGACACCACAAACAGTATGCGGAGGGCCCAAGCTATGCCAAAGATTGAAGTGTATTATTTAGGTCACTGTAAACATTTTTTATATATGTTAGCCCTTGTACACATGGTCGGACATTCCGACGGAAAATGTCCGATCAGACCGCGTTGTCGGATAATCCGACCGTGTGTGGGCTTCATCTGACTTTTTGCGTCGGAATGTCTGACCAACAAAGTTTGAGAGCTGGATATAAAAAATTTCCGACAACATGATCCGATCAGACTTTGTCCGATCGTTTATAGAGAATTCCGATCGGACAAAGTGCCACGTATGCTCAGATAAAATTCCTAGACCAAAGCTATTGGCTACTAACCTGAACATAGTCCCGTCGTAACTAAATAACATCATCACGTTCCGAACGATCGGATTTTCCGACAACTTTGTCCGACTGTGTGTATGCAACACCAGTTTCGGCCAAAATCCGTAGGGACAAAATCCGACGGATTTTGTTGTCGGAATGTCTGACCGTGTGTACAAGGGCTTACAGGTTCAGCTAATAAGTGTGGGTCCAGAATTATTAGCATTTTCATAAACTGGGTAGAGTGAAATGACTGCATCTTTTTTTAAAGCTATTCATTTGCTAGAAAGACCGATTTTAAATTGGAGTATATTAAATATATATGTCAACTGGAATTAGCTTGGATACATGCTGCATGTTTGTTTTGCATAACACGATTACTGGCAAGTGCCATACAGATTCCAACAGAGCTAGCCATAGAAATTTTCAGCATGTTTCTTTTTTTTTCTGTGGTTATCATGGCAAAGCAGGTTTAAAAAAAAGCAGAGCAATCCTTAAATCAAGCATGAATTTTAAGCAATATACACAGCCACTAAGTACACTTATTGTTTTCTAGTAAACAGTACAAAACATACCCCTTGTCTGTGTTCCCTCAATGCAGACACTGTGCAAGAACAAGATGTGCATCTGTTAGCATTAGAATCACAGCCAAGCATCTACATCACTGGTCTTTATGGCAGATGCCAGTACTGAATGATGTCTCACCAGTGACTCACTGTTCCAAGCATCTTGCACAAATATATTGTATTACAACAAAATCTATTATTTAGTTGTGCTCTCTAAAGGCCAGGAATTATCCAATGCCATGTAGGGTTTATAAGGCAGCTCCAGATGCACTCTGTTTAAGCTCCAGTACATGGGTTGGTTAAATAACAAAGAATCTAATTTTATGTTCTATATAGGCAATACATTATGATTTATTGAGGTCATCTTATAGTTAGCCAGCCTCATAAACACTTTGTACAGCAGGATGAACAACATTTGTCTATCTCATAATGAATACTAATAATATTCATGACTATCCGAATAATACATGATGTAAAGATCTATATATAATAATGCAATATTAGAATTACATAAAAATTAAATTTTTTAGCAGTATGTAGTTAGCAATTTAACCCCTCCAAGACCAAGTCTATTTCTGACACTTGTTGTTTACAAGTTAAAATCAGTATTTTTTACTAGAAAATTACTTAGAACCCCCAAACATTATATATAATTTTTTAACAAAGAGCCCTTGCATTATTTTTTATGTCAAACAGTATTTGTGCAGCAGTCATTTTAAATGCAATTTTTTCTGAAAAATTCCACTTCAATGAATTAAAAAAAGAAAAAAAACTAAACAGTAAAGTTGGCCCAATTTTTTTATACATTGTGAAAGATGATTTTACGCCGAGTAAATAAATACCTAAGATGTTACGTTTTATAATTGCATGCACTCGTGGAATGATGACAAACGACGGTACTCAAAAATCTCCATAAGTGTAAAACATTTTTAACAGTTACTAGTTTAGAGTTACAGAAGAGATATTTTGTTAGAATTATTGCTCTCACTCTAATGATTGTGGCAATACCTCACATGTGTGATTTTAGCACTGTTTAGATTTGAGGGCGCAACTTACGTATGTGTTTTCTTTGGTGAGCGAGCACACGAGGATGGGGCGCTCTAAAAAATATATATATATATTTTTACACTGTTCCTTTAAAAAAAAAATTGGATCACTTTATTGCTGTCACAAGGAATTTAAACATCCCTTGTGACAGTAATAGGCAGTGACAGGTACTCTTTATGGAGGATCCTGGGGTCTAAAATACCCCAAACCCCTGCTCTGCACTTAAAAGTATTCAAAACATCAAAATCTGTGTTTTTTTAATTCCTTGGGTTTTTAAAATCGGAGTTGTTGGCTGCCGAGTAAATCGGAAATGAGGTTGTGACGTCGCTTCCGGGTTACTACATCGGAGACCCAATCAAGGCTGATTCTGACTGTATTTGAGACTCCTGATAGAATGGGAGACCCGGGTGGAGTGGCAGAAGGCGGCAGGAGGGGGGACGTCCCCTCCCACTGCTTGTGATAATGGCCGCTTAGCCACATCAGTTGTTATCACATGAAAGCCAGCCGTCCACTCTAAAAAAAATTGTACTACCCCAGGTATTGGTATTGGGTAAATGGTACAATACCCCAGGCATAAAGCCTATTGGTGTGTGCAGGGCACCCGATATCCTTCAGCACCCAACGACTGTCAGGCAGAGAGACAGAACTGTGATCAGCTTTCAGTGGTTTCTCCTATGGACCTTTATGTCACTACAGGACAGTGAGTGCTTAGCGGGGTGGGGGGGCGAACCAGGCATCCAACATACCTGGAAGTGTGTTGGATGCAGAAGACTTATCCGCAGCTATAGCTCAACAACAGAGTAAAGATCCGAGACACCAGCCAGAGAGCTACTTAAATGTGCATGCACAGCCCATTCTATTTAAGTACGACTCTGATCAAGAATACGTTTCAGGTTCTCCTATACCAGGGATCTTCAATTAGCGGACCTCCAGCTGTTGCAAAACTACAAGTCCCATCATGCCTCTGCCGCTGGGTGTCATGCTTGTAGTTCTGCAACAGCTGGAGGTCCGCTAATTGCATATCACTGTCCTATACCATGGGATTGAGGAAAATCTTGTGGATTTGTGGTTTCAGTGAATTTATGTGCAGATTTGCACAGGAAATTTGCACAGGAAAATATTTTAAACCATAATGCATCACCCTCACTATAGTTACCGTATATACTCGAGTATAAGCCGAGACTTTCAGCCCCTTTTTTTAGGCTGAAAGTGCCCCCCTCGGCTTATACTCGAGTCACCGCCGTCTGCCTACCTGATCAGCGTGTCGTGCAGACAGACGGCGGCCATTCCATTGTTCAAAAGCCACGCCTCCCTGTCTGTGATAGGCGGAACACTCAATTTCCCACCAGTCAGTGTTCCGCCTATCACGGACATCCTCTCATCCTCGTCTGTAGTATGAGGATGAGCGGATGTCCGTGATATGCGGAACACTGACTGCTGGGAAATTGAGTGTTCCGCCTATCACAGACGAGGAGGAGAGGTGCGGCTTTTGAATCCTGGAATGGCCGCCGTATGTTTTTATGACATGCTGATCGGTGCAAAATGGCACACGGAGCTGCAGATGGGCACAGAGCTGCAGAAGGACACAGAGGCTGCAGATTGGCACACGGAGGCATGCACAGGACACAGGTAGGCTGCAATGGACACAGGGAGGTATGCAGCTGCAGATGGGCATTGTTGACCCTCTTTTCCACTTACAGTAGCTGCTGCATGTCTCATCTTCGGCTTATACACGAGTCAATACGTTTTCCCAGTTTTTTTGTGGTAAATTAGGGGCCTCGGCTTATATTCGAGTTGACCTATACTCGAGTATATATGGTAGGTTAGGAGGTTCACAGAGCAACTGTAGTGTCAGTGAATTAGAAGAAAAAGGAAAAGCATAAGGAAAGCTGACAAACTGCATAGGGAAAGATTAGGGTCTGATTGCTAGCTTCATGTTCCTTTTTTTGTTATGGGAGGGTTCTTTTTCCATAAGGCTACTTTTTGAAAGAAAAATACACTTTTTTTAGAGGTTAGTATTTAAGGGTTTTCATTTATTTAGCAGAATTTTTTTTAATGCTCTTATGCCGTGTACACACTATCAGACTTTACCCCAACAAAACTGTGGATTTTTGTTTGAAGGTTGTTGGCTCAAACTTGTCTTGCATACACACAGTCACACAAATGTTGGCCATCAATTACGAATGTGGGAACGCGGTGACATACAACACGTATGACGAGATGATAAAATGGAAGTGCAATAGCAAGTGCGCCACCCTTTGGGCTCTTTCTGCTAATCTGGTGTTTATCTTGTGTTAGTAGAATTTAGCTGAGAGAGGATTCGCGCTTTTTTCAGTTTGTTTCTGCTTTTCAGTTTGTGCTTGTTGGTTCGTATCTGTTCTTCAGTGCATGTTGTCAGTTCGTTCTTGTTTTTAAGTGCATTATATTTCTAGTTTGCTTCTGTTTTTCAGTGCGTTCTCATCCGCTCGTTTCTGATTTTCAGCTCGTTCTTCTCAGGTCCTTTCTGATATTCAGTGCCTTCTGTCAGTTTGTTCTGAGCAGCTGACCTTTTTCTAGCCATGTTGCAGTTACGTACTTATCGTAGTATTCGTGCTTTTGTTGGGCTTGGTGTTGGAGTTCTTGCTTTGACCCAAGTCCAGTCCATGAACAGGGGGAGGTGGGGTTCATGGACCAAGAATTGGTTACTTAATCATGACCAATTCTTCCATATGCCTTTGCTGTGGGAGCTCCAGGAGAATAATCCTGACAATTTCAGGAACTATCTCCGGATGACGGACCCCGTCTTTCACTGTCTGTTGGCTTTGCTGTCCCCCTATATTATCAAGCAGGACACCTGCATGCGGCAAGCCATCACTCCTGAGCAAAGGCTCACCACCACCTTGCGGTACTTAGCAACGAGAAGTCTCCAGGATATCAAGTTCACGACTGGGATCTCCCCCCCAGGCTCTCCTGTTCTACTATCATTCAGGTCCTGCAGAAGGACTATATTAAGGTAAGTTTTATCCTTTAACATCACATTCTATGTGTTTAATGTTTGCCAATGTATTGTATTTATTTCATCATTCCATAATTACCATGATTGTAATATGATGTGAATGTCCTCTTTTTCATGCATGCTGTAAGCTTTTATTGCTCCTTTTTGTCCTTCATGCATATTTGCCTTCACTAACCTCCCCAGCATGCTATTCTTGGCCCATACACACCTAGCCTAGTCACTTAACAATGTATTTTGACAGCTCCTTTGTAGGGCTTACCCTAAACACCCCTTAAAATGTGCCCAAATGTTATTGTTGTCCTTAAATTCAGGCAGAGTGCAAGAGGCTTTTTTTGGGTTCAAAACTCATTTGGAACCCTCCCTAACCCCCAACCACTAAGTCAACCGATACCAATACTCTGATGACTTTGCCAACCTAATACACACTCTACCTACCTCTTTTGTGTTCATATTTATGGATTAATTCACCAAAGCATGTAGTGCAAGTGCCTGCCTGAATACTTTCATATGCTGTGGTTTAAAGTTTTTTCTCCTATTATCTTGCTAGGTAATTGCAGAATGTAAAAATATGCATCAATTTTGACAGCGTTTATTCATATTTTTGATTATGACACTTCTTACCTGTCCAGTGGCTGCCAATAGTGTAAGTAAGTAGGGGCTGGTCAAAGTAACACACATTATTTATTCATTCAGCTTTTAATGAATTGGGAGTGGTTACCTGTCCAAAACATCTCCCCCATGCCCTAAAAGTTTTACAATGGGTCATCAGAGTGGGTGAGGAATCTGATAAGTGTACCTTATACTTTTGTCTTTAACCACTTCAATACAGGGCACTTAAACACCTTCCTGCCAAGATCAATTTTGAGCTTTCAGCGCTGTCGCACTTTGAATGACAATTGCGCGGTCATGCTACACTGTACCCAAATGAAATTTTTATCATTTTTTTCCCACAAATAGAGCTTTCTTTTGGTGGTATTTGATCACCTCTGCGGTTTTTATTTTTTGTGCTACAAATAAAAAAATACCGAAAATTTTGAAAAAAAAAAATGTTTTTTTTTGTTTCAGTTTCAAAACTTTGTAAATAAGTACGTTTTCTCCTTCACGGATGGGCACTGATGGGGCTACACTGATGGGCACTGATAAGGCGGCACTGATGGGCACCAATGAAGTGGCACTGATGAGGTGGCATTGATGGACACTGATAGGCGGCACTGATAGGCGACACTGATAGGCGACACTGATAGGCGACACAGATGGGCGACACGGATGGGCGACACGGATGGGCGACACAAATTGGCACTGATAGCTGGCACGTATTGGCATGGATGGGTGGCACAGATGGGCATGGGTAGGCGGCACAGATGGGCATGGGTAGGCGGCACAGATGGGCATGGGTGGGCACTGATAGGCGGCACAGGTGGGCACTGATAGGCGGCACAGGTGGGCACTCATTAGCGGCACAGGTGGGCACTCATTAGCAACACAGGTGTTATACTGTACTAATGGATGCCAATCAGTGCCAAACAATAATGCATGCCAATCAGTGATGCCCATTGTGGGCACTGATTGCCATCCATTATGGGCACTGATTGGCATCCATTGTGCCTGACTGGCATCCCTGGTGGTCTAGGGAGGATTACCTCTGCTGGGCATCCCTGGTGGTCTGGTGGCGTCCCTGGTGGTCCAGTGTGGGCATCCTCGGGGGGGCTGTGCTGATAATCGATCAGCACAGGCCCCCCCTGTCAGAGGAGCAGCCGATCGGCTCTCCTCTACTCGCGTCTGACAGACGCTAGTGAGGAAAACCGGTTAACCGGCTCTTCCCATTTACACTGTGATCAGCCGTGATTGGACACGGCTGATCACGTGGTAAAGAGTCTCCGTCGGAGACTCTTTACCGAGATCGTAGTTGCCGGGTGTCAGACTGACACCCCGCAACAACGATCGCCGCGATGCGCGCCCCCGGGGGCGCGCAGCGGCTCATAATCCTGATCACGTCATATGACGTCCGGTTAGGATTATGAAACCACTTTGCCGCCGTCTATTTGTAATAGGGCGGGCGGCAAGTGGTTAAATACTCATTTCAATCAATGTTATACTTATGTTGGCCAAGAATGTTTGTGGCTAATCTGCTTGCAATGTTATGTGCAAAAGTACTAATTTTTTTTTCTTGCTTGACTCCACAGTTTCCTTCCAACCCACAGGAAGGGCAGACTGTGGCCTCCCAATTCAACCAGTAGTGGGACTTTCCCAACTGTGGTGGTGCGATAGATGGGAAGCATGTCTGGATTATCTTACCCCCCCAACTTGGGGTCATACTACTACAATTACATGGAGTATAGTAGTATTGTGATGTTGGCGGTGGTGTCAGTAGCATATGAGTTACTTTATCTAGACATGGGGAAGAATGGCTGTCTGTCTGATGGAGGAGTCATCGCCCAGACAGAATTTTACAGCGTCTCCAGAATGGCAGCTTGGGGTTGCCACCTCCAGCGGATAACATGGCAGGCCTCCTGTTTGTTTTTGTTGTGGATGAGGCCTTTGCACTGTGGGGGCATTTGATGAGGCCATTCCCCTTGAAGACCCTGACCTCAAAGCAGAGGGTTTTTAACCACTTAAGCCCCAGACCATTTGGCTGGCCAAAGGCCAGACCACTTTTTGTGATTCGGCACTGCGTCGCTTTAACTGACAATTGCGCGGTCATGCGACGTGGCTACCAAGCAAAATTAAAGTCCTTTTTTCCCACACATAGAGCTTTTTTTTGTTGGTATTTGATCACCTCTGTGGTTTTAACTTTTTGCACTATAAACAAAAAAAGTGTCAATTTTACAGCAATTAGTGCGATTAAAATTGCATTGATTACTGTAAAAATGTCACTGGCAGTGAAGGGGTTAACACTAGGGGGCAGGGGAGGGGTTAATATGTATCCTGGTTTGTGTTCTAACTGAAGGGGGATGGGACTGTGCAGGGAAACTAACAGATTGCTGTCTATACTCTGTATGGACAGACGATCTGTCAGTTCCCTGCTCAGAGAACCGGAAACTGTGTGTTTACAAGCACAGCTGACGGTTCTTTGTGAGCCCCGAGTGATCGCGGGAGCCCGGCGGTCTCGAAAACCACTCGCATTGGCTCCGGGAGCGAGCGGGGGGCACGCGTGTGCTTCCAGTGACGAGCACAAGCCCCCTAGTGGCTCTTTATGCTACCGACGTAGCAAAACTGCGATTTGCGCAGCTGAACCAACTGTGGCGGCTAGTCGGTATACAGTTAACTACCGGCTTTCTGTCTTTTCGAAACAGCCATAATCATGGCCGAATACAAACTGAACCACTTAAGCTGTTGTATTCTACATAATTTTCTAAATAAGAATGCAGCCAACTATCTGGCCTCAGTTGCGACTGAGGCCAACTTTTCACATGCAGAAACAATGGCGGCACTTGAAACTACCCATCCTGGCTTGCCTCCCCAAAGCGCCAGCGAAGTACGGCAAAGCTATGTGAAGTACTTTGTGGCTAGGGGGTTAATTGATATACCAGAGAATCTGGAAGCTCCTTAAGATACATTTTTGGGGAAAAACTAAACTCATATTTCATTTGATTTACTGCTTGTGTTTCTTATCTGTCTCCTAGGTTCTCCAATGGCCTTTTATTTTTGGCCATTTTCTTCAATAGTTCAAATATAACTTATTTGATACATGAGGTGGCAATCTCTTCTTCAGCTAACTATGATGCTGTGCTGTGGGTCTGCTACACACACACACACACACACAATGTTTTTGTTGTTAATGTATGTAATGCATTAATGATAAAAAATATTCTTTCTTTCCAACTCCATGAATTAATTGCTTGGAGTCCCTAAAATGGCCTTATTTTTGTAAATTTTACAGCACAGTGGAAGTTATTTACTAAAGGCAAATCCTCTTTACACTAAAAGTGCATTGAAAGTAACCCCCATCGTCACTGTAATTACACCAACTGACTAAAAAAAACTGGTATAGAACCTTGAAAGAAGAAGCCACACATTGTTGAGTATAAAACATTTTACTTGAGGAAATTCACATGCGCGTTGTAAAAGTTTTTTTTTTAACAAACCAACATCTTTGGTGTATAACATGAATGTTTGAAACAGGCATATTTATAACCAGAACATACACATCCCCAACTCAGGAACTTACAAAGTTCAACTTTGATAAAGTAAAGGCCATATGAGACATTAGCATGTCAAAATTGTGTTGATTTTGATCATTGGATGGGATGATCGCACCCCTGTAAAAGCCAAATTTTGAAGATGCACACAAATTGGGACTCAAAATGGGGATTTCTCTCATGATCCCATGCCTAAAATGTGTGTCTTTTCCCTACATCTATTTTTCTAAAGCCATAAAACATACAGTGTGTCAACATGTGCTATCTGCCATCATGGGATATCAATGTACGTGTTTTGTGGGTGAAACCCATTCCTTGAAACTAAAGTAGGTGAAAGTATTACAGAAGATTATTAAAGCCGACACGCAGAAAGGCTTAATATCTAAAATATATTCAAGTATTCATAAAGGAAGCCGGGAAAGGCTGCAAACTAGGCCCTATAGGAGGAAATGGGAGAATGATATTGGAGACATATCGGAATTGCAATGGGAAAGGATTCTTGAACTAGCCCCATGGGTATCACTCTCCACACCCCAGAAGATGTCACACCTTTTTCTGTTGTATAGGGTCTATTACACGCCACAAAAACTCTTTTGGTTTGGGTGGAGAAAAGACGACACGTGCCCTAGATGTGGAAGATCAGGAGGGAATCTCATTCATATGTTTTGGAAATGCTATTCTGATATTGGGGAATAGATATGGATCCCAGATTATGCTTACTGGGATGGATAGCGGGAGAGAGTAAACCGGGAGATACCCAGATAGCAATATTGAGATTCCTCTTCCGGGCTAGGGGACTTATTGCCCAGAGGTGGCAATCTCCCGCCACCCCCAACCTGTAGGGAATGGCAACGAAATATGAACGTAGTAAACCTTAAGGAAATGACGACATACATCAAACGAGGAAGGTATAATAAACATGATAAGATTTGGAAGTTGTGGAAAGAGAAGCGGTAGCTTAGAGGTATAGGTTAATAAGGGTAAGGCCAGATCCGATAGTTGTGACTTAGGATGTGTATTGCGCTTAGGAATGGATGCAGTAGTAGTATGATAATGTGGGGTGCGTGATGGTAGACTAGGGGTGAGTGAATGAATGATGGGTTAATATAGCTGCTCATGGAGGGGGGATCTAGAACCCCCCTCTCAATATTGTACTTAAAGAAAGCAAAATGGCTGTGAAATTTGTATACTTTGTATTTTGTGAAAAATAAAGATATATAGTTAAAAAAAAGTAGGTGAGAGTAAGGGGTTGCACACCGAAACATGTCCATTGATCCCCCATGATGTGTTGAAAGAAAGGACAATCCACTTTGCCCTACAAGTGCACTTTCAAGTGCACTTGCATTACACTTGTAGCGCAAAGTGGTTTTGCTTTTTTTAAATAAGCCACAGTGTGTCAACATGTGCTTGATCCCATCATAGGGGATCAATGGAACGTGTTTCGGGGGTGCAACCCCTTCCTCTCACCTACTTCTGTTTCGAGAAAGGGCTTGCACCCACAAAATGCGTACATTGATATCCCATGATGGCAGATAGCACATGTTGTGCATCTTCAAAATTTGGCTTTGCAATTACTTTAAAATTAAAAAAAAAAAACGTAAAATAAGAACGACAAAATTAAAATTTTTTGGGGTTTTAGATTTTGGCTAAAACATCAATGATGTTGGTCAGTCTTTTTTGAACATCATTGATATTTTGCTTGACCTTCTCTAAATACTGATTGCACACCATTATCTCACTGATGAGTACTTGTGCACTTGCACTGTTGAAGTGAGTTTCTTCTTCCACAACATCCACATCACCTAAAAATAAAAAATAAAACAGCATGTATTATAAATATGCAGGCAAACATCTATTACCTGAAGCTGTGGTCTCAGACACTGACCTGTTGTGGTCTCCATTTCAACCACTTCCTGAACCTTTGCATCCACATCATCAGGTTGTGTGCAGAGTTCCCCTTCTTCAGGAATGTGGGGTTCCTGGTGTCCTCAGATGTCACAATTATTTTTTCCCCTTTGTGCATACAAAAAGGGTATACTTAGCAGACAGATATTTGAGGCTCGAAATAGTATTATGAAACATTGCTTGGAAGTGTCGTCCAATTGTCTGTTTTGGCAGAACTCCAAACTGAAGACATGATTTTTTCCCTTACAAAAGCTGGAATACCTACCTGTTTTGTGCAAGTTTCAAACATGGAGAGACCCCTAGTATCCACTGGAGCACCTGCGTGGGACACCATAAAAAGATTGTTATGGTGTCCCACAATAGTGCTCCTGTGTCCAGATGTGTAAACAGCTACTGAGTGTTCTCTCCTCACCCTGAATCAAGTTGTCATTTCATTCTAGTTTCAAACACAACTTGACAACAATGTAATAAACTTACTTTAATCAAAATAGGCATGAACAAATGTAGTCAACCTGCATCTGCCAAAAACTTCGTATTAGTGGTCAAACGAATGATGTTAAACCACTTGCGGACCAGCCGCCATAGTTTTACTGTGGCAGGTTGGCTCCACTGCGCAAAATCACATTATATTACATGATCTCGCGAGGCTTGCATAGCAGGCGTGTGCCTGCCGTGAGCTCCGTGAGTCTGACCATGGGTCCCGAGGACTCGATGTCCGCGGGCATACCCACGATCATCTTACAGAGAGGAAGAACTGGGAAGTGCTAATGTAAAAAAAAGCATTTCCCTGTTCTGCCTAGTGACAGTACACTGATCATAGCTCCCTGTAATCGGGAGAGGTGATCAGTGTTGTGTCACAGCTAGCCCATCCCCCCTACAGTTAAAATCACTCCCTAGGACACACTTAACCCCTGCAGCGACCCCTCCTGGTTAAACCCTTCACTGCCAGTGACATTTTTACAGTAATCAATGCAATTTTAAAGCATTGATCGCTTTATTAATGCCAATGGTTCCAAAAATGTGTCAAAAGTGTCTGATGTGTCTGCCATAATGTCACAGTCATGATAAAGATCGCTGATCGCCGCCATTACTAGTAAAAAAAAATATGTAGTGACGAATCGCAAAAAGTGCTCTGGTCTTTTCTTTTCGGGGCTGAAGTGGTTAATACGAAAGATTACTGTGCCCGCGAACCCCAAACTTGGCATTTTAAACTGTACATCAGTAAAGAAAAGCACATGTACCAGCACGAAAGTACTAATAATAATAATAGGAAAACACGATAACTACTTACTTTTTTAGAAAGTGCAGAAATTAGTGGAATAATTTTAGTCCAAGACCTCCTCTATAACTTTAAACATGTAACCTGTAAAACAGTTTAAAGTGTCACCTATGGAGATTTTTAAGTACTGATTTGGCACCATACCACGAGTGTGGGAAATTATAAAGCGTGACATGAGAGGTATCTATTTACTCAGAGTAACATCATCTGTCACATTATACAAAAAAGATACAAAAAAAATGATACAAAAACTAACTTTGCGCTTTTGTTTTGTTTTTCATGAAAGTTTTTTCGCATTTGAAAAATGACTGCACAAATACCGTGTGACATAACAAGTTGCAATGACCACCATTTTATTCCCCAAGATGTCTGATATATATATATATATATATATATATATATAATGTTTGGAGGTTTTGAGTAATTTTCGAGCAAAAAAATTATTTTTGTATGTAGAGGAGGAGTGCTGGAATGTGCGCAGTATGAAAGTAACTGTGTATAGCCGGTTGCTAACGAGCAGGCCGGGAAGCCGGCTGACATATAATTAAGCAACCGATGACTCACCAGCTGTCAGTGGGGTTCCTCACTGAAGCTGAATGTAAAAACAAGAATTGCCACAAATAAAAAGAAATTGACCTTTCAGGTCTGGTGTGGATTTTAAGGGGAAGCCAATGCCAAAATATAAATAAAAACAGTGTGGAGTCCCCCCCCAAATTTATACCAGACCCTTATCGGAGCATGCAGCCTGGCAGGTCAGGAAAGGGAGGGGACAAGCAAGCACCCCCCTCTTGAACCATACCTACATGCCCTCAACATGGGGGGGGGGGGTGCTTTGGGGCACCTTGTCCCCCCATGTTTGGAGCATGGGGAAAATGTCCCCATTTTTGGGGCAGAGCCCCCCTGCCCCAAAGCACCCACCCCCATGTTGAGGGCATGGAGGGTGCTTTGGAGGACATCATTTTCTTTTTACATTTTGATATGGGCTGGGGAGGGACCCTATGCTGTTTTTTAAACATTTTTCTATTGCCAGCAATGGTATTGTATTGCCAGCAATTTAAATGTCATTCCATCCATTTTTTTCTTTAGAAATTTGATTTTTGCTGCAGAATTTTCTATACATGCTACAGATGTGCCACTTTACAGGCAGACTAGGGGGGCCCCCAGGCACTATACGTAAAGGCATTTTTCATTTTTATTGTTACACTTTAAGCATCATTAAAATCACTGCTCCTGTAAAAACAATCTTTTTTTTAATGTTTTGCATTGATACATGTCCCCAGTACCGGGACCCCCATATCCTTTTAATGTTCAATTACTTGCATATAAGCCTTCAAAACAGACTTTTGATTTTTCAAGTTTGGTTCCCATAGACTTTAATAGAGTTAGCTATTTCGGTCAGAACTTTTTTCTCTGTTTGGGATTTCTGGTGCGAACCAAACAGCTGGGTGTTTGGCTTATCTCTGATAGTTAGTAAAGTTGAATAAAGATGCTAGTCCATTCTGTTCAACCTGTGTGGGTGTATTTATGACTCTTCCCATATCCCTGCATATTGCGCTCAACAAGATGTCAATCTAAGGCCGCGTACACACGGGCGGACTGTTCGTCCAACTTTGTCCGCTGAACAGTGTTTCAGCGGACAGTCCGCTCGTGTGTGGGCTTCAGCGGACAGTTTCAGCGGACAGTCTGACGAACAAAGTTTTTCGGAATTTCCGTAAGACTGTCCGCTGAAACTTGGTTTGAGCAGACAGTCCGCTCGTGTTTAGGCTTGTTCGGCAAACTAAGTCTCGCGCATGCTCAGAAAGAATTTACACGGCGAAGGTTGCATTGCAGTGTATCGGACGCCAAATTTCTCGTCCCGTCGTACGTGCCGTTCACGTCATCGTGCAAGTTTTCAGCGGACTGTTCGTTCGTCGTGTGTGGTCGAGTCCGTTCATGCTAATTTTGAACGGACTGTTTGTCAAACTGTTTGACGAACCTAGTTGGGTGGACAGTCCGCCCGTGTGTACGCGGCCTAAGCGTTTTTTTAAGTTAGCAACACTTCTCAATTAAACCACTGATTGTGGAAGGGGGTTCCACATCCTTACCCCTCTAATGGTAAAGAACATCTTACACAGTTTATGTCGCTTCTTGCAAATTCATTGAGTGGCCATGTGTCCCAATATTGGAATTAACCTTTGCAAATTTGTATATTATTATTATTATTCAGGATTTATATAGCGCCAGCAATTTACGCAGCGCTTTACAATATAAAAGGGAGACAATACAGTTACAATACAATTAAATACAAGAGGATTAAGAGGACCCTGCTCAGAAGAGCTTACAATCTAAAAGGGTGGGCAGGTGGTACAGAAGGTTATAACTGTTGGGAATGAGTTTATGGAAGTGGTAGGAGATTAGTTTGAGACGTGATAGGCTTCCCTGAATAGATGAGTTTTCAGGGATCGTCTGAAGGTAGCAAGAGTAGGGGATAGCCGGACCGGTGGAGGTAGCGAGTTCCAGAGGATTGGAGAGGCTCTGGAGAAATCCTGGAGACGAGTGTGGGAGGAGGAGACGAGAGAGCTTGAGAGTAGGAGGTCTTGAGAAGAACGGAGGGGACGGTTTGGGTGATATTTGGAGACAAGATTGGTGATGTAGCTCGGGGCAGAGTTGTGAATGGCTTTGTATGTGGTGGTTAGTATTTTGAATTTAATTCGCTGGGTGATTGGGAGCCAGTGTAGGGATTGGAGGAGAGGGTTGGCAGACACTGAGCGGTTGGTAAGGTGGATAAGTCTGGCAGCAGCATTCATGATAGACTGAAGAGGAGATAGCCTATGTATTTCACCAGATTTCACTATATATATATATCACTATCAAATCCCCTCATAAGCATCTCTTCTCCAGGGAGAATATGTTTAATGTTTGTAATCATTCCACATAACTGAGGCCCTCGAATTTTAGTATTGTTGCCCTTCTTTGGTCTCTCTCCAGTTCCAGCACATCCCTCCTGAGTACTGGTCACCGGAACTGGATGGTGTACTAAAGATGTGGCCAAACCAGACTTTTGTAAATTTGGCAGAATTATAATTTTATCTCTTGAGTAAATGCCCTTTTTAATACATGCTAACATTCTGCTGGTCTTGCTTGCTGCAATTTGACATTGCATTCCATTGCTGAGTTTGTCATCAACTAGGAACCCCAGATGTTTTTTCATCCTTGATTCCCCCAGAGGTTCTCCCACAGCATATAGCTTGCATTCATATTGTTAGCCCCTAAGTGCATTACTTTACATTTACCTACATCGAACCTCATTTGCTTCTACATTATCAAGGTCTTCATGTAAAGTTGCTATGTCCTGTTGTGAAACTATTGTCCTGTTTAGCTTTGTATTATCAGCAAACACTGAGATTGAACTATTTATTCCAACCATGTCAAATGCTTTGGTGAAATCTGGTGAAATCTGGATACACTACATCCAGATTACAAAACACCTCCTCATAGAATGGTAATAGGTTGGTCTGACAAGAATAATCTTTCCAAAATCGAGGCTGGTTACTACTAATGATACTATTCTTATCAGCAAATTCTTAAATCACCCCCTCCAATAGTTTACCATCTATTGATGTTAAGCTGACTGATCTGTAGTTTCCAGGTATTTACTGTATACTGGCCCATTTTTGAATATCGGTGCCACGTTGGCTTTTCACCAATTTACTGGTACCATTCAGTAAGTCAGTAAGCTTTCTTTAAATATTATGAATAATGGTCTAGCAATGACCTGGCCAAGTTCTTTGAGCACTCCCAGATGCAAGCCATCTGGTCCTGTGGTTTACATTAAGTACCGTATTTATCAGCGTATAACACGCACTTTTTTCCCCTTAAAATGGGGGGGGGGGGATTGTGGGTGTGTGTTATACGCCGATCTCCTGCCGATTGTGAGCCTGTGGGTGGCTTTCGGCCGAGAGTGGCCAAGAGCGTCCAAAAGCTGCAGAGAACAGCTGAGAGTGGCCGAAAGCCGCCGAGAATGGCCAAAAGCAGCCAAAAGCAGGACATCCGGCTCCATATCTTGGCGGCCCCATTTTTAAATGGCAAAGCTGAAAATGTGTGTTATACGTCGGCGTGTGTTATACGCCGATATATACGGTAATTCTAGTCTTTTTAGAACACTGGCTTCTGTTAGCCATAAGGGTACACTCCTTGCTGCATTGCTAACAATACCACCTTGTATACTGTGTTATACCCCTCCTTTTCCATAGTAAAAATTGAGGAGACAATTAATTATTTAATACAGCTACCCACTCTTTGTCACTTGTAACCAACAACAAACACTTTTTTGGATTACTTTTACTACGCTATGTGTCTCTTTCTGTCTATTTTTTCTGCCCTGATTGTGCTCTTACATTTCTTATTGCATTAATTGTAGTACTGGAATGTTGATGGTGACCCATTGGCCTTATATTTTTTAAAGAACATTTTTTTTATATTTGATGGGCCCTTTTACGCTCAAATTTAGCCACCCAGGTTTAACCTTGGTTCTTTTATATTTGTTGCTTATTGGAATATACAGCGCTTACATGTTATACAGAACTTTACAGAGTACATTTGCATCAACTTCTACCCAATTTGGGAATGATTTACTGTACCTAGTATACTCAAACAGTTATAGACATGAGCATTCTATGTCACATATGATCAAATACCAGTTAAAATTGGAATACCAGTTGGATGCAAACTCCTGCATAGATGGCAAACATGACAATTCCACTGGTAAGATAAGTCAGGGTCATCTGGCACTGCAAAGTATAAGTATTAGCCACTTACACACTATGTTTATTAACCACTTACCAGGTTCTCTCTTTAAAAGGATTGGGATTGAATTTTTTTTTAAATCCCAACTTCATTTTAAGATGCTCTCCTTTCATAGTGGCTTTGGCATGTCCTGGTGGGATTTATTGCTTCAACCACCAGTTTTCAGTTATAGTCTTGGTCAGCACTAAGCTCAGGAGATGAAATGATCAGCTGCTAGGCTTGCATTCCTGATACAGAAAGATCAATAGGGAAACTTGATTGCAGCAAAGTTCCAATACAATGTGTTTACATTGTGTTCAAATGGGAAGTGCTGTGACATTATCTGTGATATCAACAGTGCATCTTGTGAACTTCAGTAAAAATCTTTAAGTAGAACAGGGTTGATACAGCTCTGCCTGGTCTATCTCTAATGTACAATATCATTGTAAGGCCGCGTACACACGCGCGGACTGTTCGCCCAACTTTGTCCGTCAAACAGTTTCGGCAAACAGTCCGCTCAAACTTAGCATGGACGGACATGGCCACACACGACGGACGAACAGTTTGCTGAAACCGTGCGCGATGACGTGAACGGCACGTACGACGGGACGAAAAATACGACGTCCTATACACTGCATTATAGCTTTCGGCGTGAAAATCCTTTCTGAGCATGCACGCAACTTTGTTTGATGAACAAGCCTACACACGAGCGGACTGTTCGCTGAAACAAGGTTTCAGCGGACAGTTTTTCGGAAATTCCGAAAAACCTTGTCCGTCAAACTGTCCGCTGAAACTGTCCGCTGAAAGCCCACACACGAGCGGACTGTCCGCCCAAACACTGTTCAGCGGACAAAGTTGGGCGAACAGTCCGCCCGTGTGTACGCGGCCTCATAGTAATATTTGCTAATAGCAGTGAACAATAAATCATTATTATAAACAATCTATTCCTATAGACATGCATGAGAAGGACAGCATACAGTTTTTTTTTTTGGCCTGATCTAGATCCAGGAAGAATAAAAAAAAGTGTAAAAATGTTTTAAAAAAGTAAATAAAACATATCAATTCCAAACCAAAAAAGACTTTTATGGTACATTAACAAAAAACATCGTATACAAATGTTTTTATTAATTTTCTTCTCAGGCTTAATAAAATAATCATGTTTGTCTATCTCATAGAATGAGAGTATATACCCCATCATTTATATATTTTTACTTCGCAAAGAGACATTGTTTGTTTATACAAACATCTTGTTTCCCTATTGTCTGTGGCCCTGCAGGACAACTCTGGCAAATCTTTCAGACCTCTGCCAGCTTGCAGAGAGGTGATTTTTGATTGGAGGAGTTTTGCTGGGTTATGGGTAATTTTTGCTGGTGGAGGGTTTTGCTTTGGTAAAAGTTTTTTGCTGGCTGGTTAGGAAGTTCTAATGGTGGAGGGGAGAGATTTTTGCTTTGGTGTAAAATATTGTCACAACTGCCCATTTACTGTCCAGAAATGATCACAACATTGTTAAAATTGTCTTTATATTTTCATAAGTGCTAATTTGCTGTCCACATATTGCCAGAATTGCTAGTTTGTTGCCCCCATATAATTAAAATTGCCTGTTTTTTTTTCGTCCCCACGTAGTCAAGACTTTTTTTGCCAATATATTTCAATGTTTGTACATTTGTAAAACACATAACATGTCACAAGTTACATTTTTGTGTGCATGTATTGTAATAAATACCTATTTCATGTCTGAATATTGTAACAGTTGACTTATTGCTGCCTGTATATTCTATACAATTGGCATGGATACAGATGACACCTTCCTGCTGTCAATGGTTGCTAGACATGTGCATTCGTTTTCGTCCGAATGCATTTTCGTCCGAATTTCAGCTATTTTCGTTTTGACAAACGATAACGAAAGCACAAAATCCGAAAAATGAAAGATCCGACATAAATAAATGCTTTATTTTCGTTTTCATTGTTACAACAGTTCGATATAGAATAGGAGATTCGACATGACTGACAACAATCTGTATCTATAGAACCTGTGGTCGAATGTGCTTAACCTTACCTCTATTAGTCCAAGATTATATAGAGAAAATATTCGACAGAGAATAAAGATTTGACAGAGAGAAAAGATTCTGCAAGTTACTGTCCAAAAGTGTTTGGGGACCCGGGTCCTGCCCCAGGGGACATGTATCAATGCAAAAAAAAGTTTTAAAAACGGCCGTTTTTTCGGGAGCAGTGATTTTAATAATGATTAAAGTGAAACAATAAAAGTGTAATATTCCTTTAAATTTCGTAGGGGGGGGGTTGTCTATAGTATGCCTGTGAAGGGGCGCATGTTTCCCGTGCTTAGAATTGTCCCTGCACAAAGTGTCATTTATGCAGGAAAAAAAGTCCTTTAAAATCACTCGCAGCTATTATGAATTGTCGGCTCCGTAATACAGAGAACACTCATTGAAAGTCATTGATAAAAAAATAAATAAATAAAAAGCGTGGGGGTCCCCCAAATTCAATTACCAGGCCCTTCAGGTCTGGTATGGATATTAAGGGGAACCCTGCCTCAAATTTAAGAAAAAAATTTGACGTGGGGTTCCCCCTAAATATCCATAACCAGACCCTTCAGGTCTGGTATGGATATTAAGGGGAACCCCGCATCAAATTTAAAAAAAAATTGACGTGGGGTTCCCCCTAAAAATCCATACCAGACCCTTTATCCGAGCACGCAACCTGGCAGGCCGCAGGAAAAGAGGGGGGGACGAGAGAGCGGCCCCCCCTCCCTCCTGAACCGTACCAGGCCACATGCCCTCAACATTGGGAGGATGCTTTGGGGGTCTGTGACCCCTCAAAGCACCTTGTCCCCATGTTGATGAGGACAAGGGCCTCATCCCCACAACCCTGGCCGGTGGTTGTGGAGGTCTGCGGGCGGGGGGCTAATCAGAATCTGGAAGCCCCCTTTAACAAGGGGACCCCCAGATCCCGCCCCCCCCCTGTTTGAAATGGTAAGGGGGTACAAAAGTACCCCTACCATTTCACAAAGAAAGTGTAAAAAATGGTTAAATAAAACAAACACACTTTTGAAAAATTCCTTTATTAAAAATAAAAAAATAAAAAAAAGATTCCAGCGGTGGTAATCCACTCTTGCTATCCAGCGACGGACGGTCATCTCTCCAGCGATGTCTCATGTCATCCAGCGCAGTGAATACATCCTTCTTCTGTCTCCTCCACGGAGACACTGCAGGCATTCCGGCGGCTGACGTTTCTTATATACGGAGGGCGGGGCCACCCGTCACCTGACCCCGCCCCCCTCTGACGCAAGGGGAAACCCGGGGTTCCCTGTGACGTAGGGGTGACCCGCACCCCTCTGATGTAACACAGGCAGGTTTCCGTTACATCAGAGGGGGGCGGGGTCACCCATACGTCACGGGGAACCCCGGGTTTCCCCTTGCGTCAGAGGGGGGCGGGGTCAGGTGACGGGTGGCCCCGCCCTCCGTATATAAGAAACGTCAGCCGCCGGAATGCCTGCAGTGTCTCCGTGGAGGAGACAGAAGAAGGATGGAGGATCGCTGCGCTGGATGAGACATCGCTGGTGAGATGATCTTCCGTTGCTGGATAGCAAGAGTGGATTACCGCCGCTGGAATCTTTTTTTTATTTTTTTATTTTTAATAAAGGAATTTTTCAAAAGTGTGTTTGTTTTATTTAACCATTTTTTACACTTTCTTTGTGAAATGGTAGGGGTACTTTTGTACCCCCTTACCATTTCAAACAGGGGGGGGGGCGGGATCTGGGGGTCCCCTTGTTAAAGGGGGCTTCCAGATTCTGATAAGCCCCCCGCCCGCAGACCTCCACAACCACCGGCCAGGGTTGTGGGGATGAGGCCCTTGTCCTCATCAACATAGGGACAAGGTGCTTTGAGGGGTCACGGACCCCCAAAGCATCCTCCCAATGTTGAGGGCATGTGGCCTGGTACGGTTCAGGAGGGAGGGGGGGCCTCTCTCTCGTCCCCCCCTCTTTTCCTGCGGCCTGCCAGGTTGCGTGCTCGGATAAAGGGTCTGGTATGGATTTTTAGGGGGAACCCCACGTCAATTTTTTTTTACATTTGACGCGGGGTTCCCCTTAATATCCATACCAGACCTGAAGGGTCTGGTTATGGATATTTAGGGGGAACCCCACGTAAATTTTTTTCTTAAATTTGAGGCAGGGTTCCCCTTAATATCCATACCAGACCTGAAGGGCCTGGTAATTGAATTTGGGGGACCCCCACGCTTTTGTTTTTAATTTATTTATTTTTTTTTTTATCAATGACTTTCAATGAGTGTTCTCTGTATTACGGAGCCGACAATTCATAATAGCTGCGAGTGATTTTAAAGGACTTTTTTTCCTGCATAAATGACACTTTGTGCAGGGACAGTTCTAAGCACGGGAAACATGCGCCCCTTCACAGGCATACTATAGACAACCCCCCCCCCCTACGAAATTTAAAGGAATATTACACTTTTATTGTTTCACTTTAATCATTATTAAAATCACTGCTCCCGAAAAAACGGCCGTTTTTAAAACTTTTTTTTTGTCCCCTGGGGCAGGACCCGGGTCCCCAAACACTTTTTAGGACAGTAACTTGCAAATTAGCCTTTAAAATTAGCACTTTAGATTTTGAACGTTGGAGTCCCATAGACTTTAATAGGGTTCTAAAGTATGCTATATAGTTAGCTCCGTCGAATCTTCTTTATACATTCGACAGACACCATAAGCCTTCCAAGACAGATTCGACCGTAATTCATGTGGATTTTTGGACGAATGCAATTTTTGAACGAAAAACGAAATAAATAAAAACGAATTTCGGGAGTAACTAAATAAATTAAGTTTTCGGACGAAAACGAAATTCCGAAACGAAATATTTTACTCTGCACATGTCTAATGGTTGCTAAGAAAGCCATGGGTGCCTGCAGTTGCCATGTCTTTAACAGCTACTAATGTCACATGGCCCATTCACTTACATGTCGGCAAGCAACGGGGCAGGCATATGAGATTATTGCCTATATATGGCTACATGACCATATTTGGGCAAAATATCCCCTTCCCATATAATGCCAATGACAGCTTAGGGAGCTGTCATTCGATAAGCAGCGCTGTAATGTTAAGGTCTTCAAGGGGGGGTTTTGGCAGGCATTGGGCATCAAGCATCATGGTTGATGTAAATCTACATCATGGGACTTTTCAAATAAAGGACTCAAACACTGTGTTTGTGTGTTTGTTTACTTTTCACATTTTTTGTGAATCAGTAGGGGTACTATGTACACATTCACATAGAGGGGGCAGTATCTAGTGGCCCCTTATTGTTAAAGGAGGCTTCTTACCTCTCTTCCCCTTCACACAGGGGAAGGGGGACACAGAGAAACTGGAAACCTTTTTTACCTTAATGCAGGCATGTCTGAAGTGTCTGGCCTGCTGGCCAATCGCAGCCCACATTCTGGTTTAATATGGTAATTTGGATATATATATATCTTTTGTGACCCAACATGCCATTCCATCTGTTGTGACGCAGAGGAGATTTCCTCCTCTGGTGACACCAGGAAAGAAACCTTTACCAGGGTTGCTTCTTCACCGATCCCACCCCTATCAGGGGGCTCGGACTAGGACTTGGCTTGCCAGTCCTGTTGCTACTTTGATAGATGTTGTATTTAGCTGAACTCATTGTTTCTCTACTCATCTTCTCATCCCTCCTTCTTATTCTCCCTATACCTTGTCTCCCCATCTCTAACTTTTTCAACTACACCCTACAGGAACCTTCATGGAGAATACCCTCAAATCCTTCTTCAGGACACCCAGATACTCCCAGGGTCTCGAGGGACATTCCTCGATATCCAGAGGCAGAGGTAACATGTTTTCGCTATCTCCCCAAATGCTCATGGCTGGCTTGAACCCTCACCATATGCCTCTCAGAATTGCTTCACACATCACGCAGGGGCTTAACTTACAATCCAAACACTGGAAGGCCTTTTAAAGCTACCACACTAGAGATCTTGATATTGTCTTACTACAGGAGACCGCTTTTCCCATCAGTTACACCCCATCCTTTCTCCACCGTAATTTCCCCACCTTCTATTTGCAAATGCAGACTCCAAAAAAAGGGGGTTGCCATCCTCTTAGCTAAACGGATCTGATTCGCACACACACAGACAGGACTCAGACGGCAGATATATCC
This sequence comes from Lithobates pipiens, assembly GCF_037356315.1. NCBI lineage: Eukaryota > Metazoa > Chordata > Amphibia > Anura > Ranidae > Lithobates > Lithobates pipiens. The sequence goes on along the minus strand of NW_027507685.1, from coordinate 8,939,310 downwards.
TGATCAAAGGGCTCATTGAAGGGGTGATGCATTCCATCATATCATACTATGCCCCTAACCAAGGCCAAGTGCACTTCTCCTCCTCCATGTTGTCATCCCTCTCCCCCCTACTGGAAGGCAGAGTAATTATAGGAGGTGACTCCAACATCACATTTGATCACCTGCTAGACAAGTCAACCCGTGACAGACCGCATCTCAAAAAAACACTTAAACAGAGTCTCCGTATAGCCTGTCTGATTCACGACCTGGACTTGATTGGGACCTGGAGGGAACTGAACCCCACAGCTAAAGATTATACACATTACTCTGAACCCCACAGGACCTACGCCAGAATCGACCACATCTTTAGCCCAAACTCGGAGATTCACACTTCCACACACACATCAATTCACAAGGTACCCTGGTTGGACCACTATTTGATGACAGTGAGAACTACCAGCTCCCTATCCCCTCCAGAGTCGCCCCATGGTGCCTTAGCGAATCCCTCCTTTCCAATCCAGTTCACTGTTCTATGCTTGAAAAGGAAAAGGATATTCAGGAATTCTTCCTTATTAACGATACTGGGAACACAACCCCGAGTTCCCTCTGGAGACCCATAAAGCTGTCTTAAGGGGAAAAATTATCCAGCTTGGATCCAAACTAAAAAGAGAAAAGAAAGCAGATGTAGAGAAACTAGAAAAAGACTTCAAATCCCTCAGCTTGTTCCACAAGAGTAATCCTACCTCCGATACTGATGCTAAACTAGAATCCGCTTGTCACGATCTGGAGTCAGGTTCAGAGACCAATAGCTATAGCAGCAGAGCAGATATTCACACAAGTCACCCTGGCTGATGGCACGGGTTCACCTGAGGTGCGGGGTCTAAGCACTAACCGGTATTCACCAGAGCTCCCAAAGGTGGAGATGGGCTTGGCTGCGTGTTAGTGCCAGGTCGCGGTCCTCAGGATAGCCCCACCAGGAGGTGAGCAAGCCGGGGGTCTGGTAGCAGATATAGCAGGTAGAGATCAAGCAGAAGCGTAGTTGAGAAACAAGCCAAAAGTCGGTAACCAATAGTTGCAGGTTGGGATTCAGCAGAAGCGTAGTTCAGGAGCAAGCCAAATGTCGGTAACGAAAGGTAGCGAGGATACGGTCGGCAGCAGGAGAGATAGAAGCAAGATATTGGCTGGTAAAGGCACAATATTCTGGCAAGGAGGAAGTGCAGAGACATGGCTTATATCAGGAAGTTCATGGGAGGAGCAAAGGGTTCAAGGTTCAAGGCAAACAAGATTCAAGATAAGATCACTAAAGGAATTGTCCAAGAAGCTGTCCAAGAAGCTGTCCAAGAAGCTGTCCAAGGAGCTGTCCAGCATTCCAGGTGGCTCAGCAAGCAGAGTCACTGCCTGACACACCAGAGGTCCCAGGTTCAAGCCCAGGTCCTAACACCGCTAGAGTGGCCCTGAATCTATCCCTGACCTCCAATGTGGACAAAAATCTTAGGTGGGTAAGTGGCAGATTCTATGTGCAGGCCCACAAAATTGGCCCACACTTAGTGGCTAAACTCTCCCCCAGAATAAAAACTTTCTTCTTCCCCAAAATCAAATCCCTATCAGGCACCCTGACTGAGAACCCCAAAAGAATTCTAGAAACATTTCACTCCAACTCCAAACTTTACTCCTCACATGACCCGAATAATTCTAACTAGATTAACTCATTCCTGGATTACATAACCCTCCCCAAACTCTCAGATTCTCACTGCTCTATTCTGGAATCACCCTTCCAGGAAAATGAGGTCCAAGAGGCCATTAAAAATCCCAAGAAAGGCTCAGCCCCAGGCCCTGATGGCTTTTCTGCTCATTATTACAAAACATTTTCTGAGGTCCTCTAGCCTCATCTGCTCCATCTCTATAACACCCAGCATGAAGGCTCCCCCTTGGAACCAGCAGCCAACCTACCTTATTTCACCATTAGAAATGGATGAACTTCTGACGGGACGTTTTGCGAATGCGAACCGCGGACGCGCCCAAAAGTTTGTGAACCGCAATGTTCGCGGCGGCCCCAACTTCAATGGCAGGCGAACTTTAAAAACCTACAGGTCATATTTTCAGCCACAAAATACTTGCTAGCTGTGCACACATAGTCCCACCACATGGCCACTGACATAACACATGTATGAAGTAAATCTGGGATCGACAACTACAAGCATTTTTTTTTATCTGTGAAATTTTGACAATTCAGGACTCAGGAGTGCATGAAGGCAATGGAGGAGAGGAAAGGTCAGGGTAGGCTATGAAGAGGGTGCAGGAGATGATCACCAGCACCGTGATATAGAGCACTGACACCAGCAATGTGATAGAGTGCACTAACACCAGCACCGTGATAGAGTTCACTGACACCAGCACTGTGAGAGCACTGACACCGGCATCATGGTAGAGTGCACTGACACCAGCACCGTGGTAGAGTGCACTGACACCAGCACCGTGATAGAGTGCACTGACACCAACACCATGATATAGAGCACTGACACCAGGACCGTGAGAGCACTGACACCAGCACTGTGATATAGAGCACTGCCACCAGCACCGTGATATAAAGCACTGACACCAGCACCGTGATAGAGACCAGTCCTTAAAAGGACCTTTGTGGACCTAATAGTAATAGCTAGTGATTAAACTGACTGTCCCTGCTCCACACAGCGTCCTGTCCCTACACTGACAAAAGACAGCTGCAGAATCAGTCAGCAGTGCACTCAGCAATCATCAGCACAGCAGTGCACCAGAACCCTATATACTGTACACCTATACCAGTCCTTAAAAGGACTTTTGTGGACCTAATAGCTAGCGATTTGTGTCACTACAGTCTGTCCCTGCTCCACACAGCAACCTTTCCCTACACTGAGAAAAGACAGAATGTAAAATGGCCACCAGATCAGGTCTATTTATAAGGTAGGGGGAATGTCCAATTGTCCATGTGCTGAAATGTCTCAATTGGCTGTCCTAATGGATGTGTCATCATGGATCAAAGTTCTTTCACAATGTAAACGCATATATCCGCGGGGCAAACAGCGCCAGAAGTCCGCGGGTTGGCGAATCGCAAACATGCAAAATTCGCCGCGAACCGACTGCCGGGTGAACCGCAAGGCCATCTCTAATCAAGAGCCACCACACACAGATGGATCCTGGACATGGGCTTCAAATGTCGTATTCCTCTTGTCAAGCCACTAATTAACAACAAACGTCAGAAGCGTCTTACCTGGGCTAAAGAAAAACAGACCTGGTCTGTTGCTCAGTGGTCCAAAGTCCTCTTTTCTAATGAGAGCAAATTTTGCATCTCATTTGAAATCACGGCCCCAGAGTATGGAGGAAGAATGGAGAGGCACACACTGCAAGATGCTTTATGCTTTTTAGGGGTTATGGAACAGGTGTAGAGATACCTGAAAATTCTGCCTGATCAGTAGGCCCGGCAGGGGGCTGGTGTATTTGACTCACTGGGTCTCACAGATGCTATGAAGGCTCCTTCAAGGCAGTCCCTTACGTGCAGTTTTATTCAAGGACTACTTCAAGACACCATCCTGTCGGTCTGGAATAAAGAGGATTCAGGCCTTGTTTGTTTCCAAGACGTTTGGCTCCCGACATAGGTCAGAGCCTAATTTGGTGGTTGTTATCCAGCAGGTGGTAAAATCTGTATCCTGGAAAAACAGATGCCAGCCTTCTAGGCTGGGGAGCAGCCCTGAAAGGAGATTTGGTACAAGGTAGATGATCCAGGTTAGAGGACCTTGCCTATCAACTTTTTTTGGAAGTTTCAGGCAGTACATCTGGCCATAGAATATTGGCGGTCAGACTATGTGACTGTCCTGAGAGGATTCAGTCTGAAAGGGCCACGGCGGTGGCTTACATCGATCACCAGGGGAGGTACGAGAAGTTGTGCAGCCCAAAAAGAGGTGAATAATGTTCTAGCTTTGGCAGAACACAACACTCCTTGCCTATCGGCAATTCACAGAATGATCTCTTCACCCCGACATCTTCCTAGCAATATGTCAGATGGGGTACTCTGGACATAGACCTATTTGCGTCCAGATTCATTAATAAAGTTGACAACTTCAGGTCGAACAAGGGGTTCACTAGCAGGTGGAACAGATTCATTAGTCTTCCCAGGGGATCACTTTTCACTGATCTATGCATTTCCGCCAGTTCTGCTATTTCCGTGCCTTCTCCGCAGGATTTAACAGGAACAAAAGGAGGTGATTCTGGCGGCCCCAGCCGGGTCTCACAAGATCTTAATTTATCGAGATCATAAAGATGGCAGTAGGAGTCCATTGGATTCTGCCATTATAGCCAGACCTTCTTGCACAAGATCCGGTATTTCATCCTGCCTTACGGACAAGGAGTTTAACAGGTTTGACTGTTGAATCCCACTCTATAAAAGATTGTTGGTGATCTCCTTTGATAGTATCTACTTGACTAATGCCAGGAATCCGGCTTCCAGAATCACTTACTTTAGAGTCTGGAAGGCATATGTTTCTTGGTGTGGATCCGGGGGTTGGCACCCCAGGCAGTATGTCAATAGGCAGGATTCCTGATTCTTGCATATGGGATCTGAAATTAAGCTGGCCTTGACTTCTATCAAGAGCCAGATCCAGGCCTTGTCTGTGTCTTTTCCTATGGCCTCTTGCTTCCCTTCTGGGTTGCGTAGCTTATTCAGGGGGTAACACGGTTTATTCCCCCTATCAGGGCACTTTTAAATCCTTAGGATTTAAAATTGGTCTTATCGTCTTTGTTAAATCAGCCATTTTACTTCCGGTTCCGGCGCCGCATGAGCTAGCTGCGTCCCAGCCTAGCTCCCGCAATAGAGCCTCCCAATTCGGCATAAAAAGCCAGTTTCAGCTGCCCCAGTGCCCAGGCACTGATCCGGGTACCCCCCCTCACGATCCCCGCCACTATGGACCGCTTCGTAGAGAAAACGGGGGCCCGGTCGTACGCGGCCGCGGCGGCACCCTCCGAGCGGCCGCAAATCGAGCCCCCGGCTTCCGCCTACTCTGCTCCAGTTACGCAGGCCTCTGCGGCGGAACGCACAGACACGGATATGGAGGTAAGCGGTGCCGCCACACCTGCATCCCCTGCTACCACAGGACCTCCCCACCTTCGTGGACATGTTACAGGGACCCCTCACAATCTGTCTGGGGGAGCTATTCCGCCATCCCCAGGAGATGATGGCCATACTAACCGCATAGCACAAGCGGTGGCGGCCCTGCTATCCCCAATGATCACTGCTTCAGTGGAAAAAGCTATTCAGGCTGGTATGAAGCAAATTAAGGCCCAGCTCACAGAGCATACTACCAGGCTCAATGAACTTGAACATCGAATTTCTGAGGTGGAAGATGATCTCTATCAATCCCAAGCTGCGGAGCAGTCCCAGGAAAAAACAATCCAATATGTCATCCAAAAATTAGATGATTTAGAGAATAGATCCAGACGATCCAATCTGCAATTTGTCGGTGTCCCAGAGTCGCTCCCTACAGCCGACCTGAACGACTTCTGCTCTAAACGCGTTCCAGAAGCCATGGGACTCACAGGCTCCTTCACAGTGGAAAGGTCCCACCGTATGGGTTCTTTTAACGCTGACCACAAGAACCCCCATCCCATTATTGCCAAATATCTCAATTATGCAGACAAAGCCGTTATTCTTCAAACATTCCAGCAATCCCCATCCCTACATGTTGATGGTATCAAGATTCTTATCTTTGCAGACTATTCTATTGAAGTGTCAAAAAAACCAAAGCCTTTTAACCGATCTGCTCGGAACTGTTTAAACTGCAAATCAAGTTCTCCTTGGCTTTCCCTGCAGTGCTGCCTCTCAAGTCCCCCAAAGAGGAACAACTCTCTTTCCAGGACCCCTCTGAAGCTGAAGCTTTCCTGCGTTCTCTTCGTTCGGACCCTTCACCGGCTACGCCCTCCAAAACTGCCTCATCAGTGCGAGCGTTGGATCAGAGAAGCCCCAGGAAGGACTCACCCAAGCGCTTTCGAGCCTCTGCTCCGGATCACTGACACCGTAACTTTCCACGCTGAAGCCTCTTCTATCTCCATATGACGGTCTCTCCTATTTCCTTCCTCCGCCCGGTTCACAAGGCAAGTTTTGTTAAGTAGTGGCTGTTCGCTACTTTTATACCCCTAACTTTCATCTCTCCCTCCCTTCATCACTCCTGTTCCCTGGACCGTTACCTTCCAGTTCCGGGAGTTGCTCTTCTGCCGACTGCAGAGATTTTTGGACACAGGGCGCTGTAGGCCCCCCTGCCTATGCCCTACTTCTATCTTCTACCCCGAATTCACGAATGTATGTTCGGGTTTCTCTTATTGCTGCATTTTCTTTGTATTATCCTCTATGCTCTTAGTTATTATTATTTATGTATCTTATTGCCATGTCCCGCATTGCAGTCACCTCTAAAATAGTGTCAGGTTTTTTTTTTTAGCATGACTCCACTGTGTATTACTCCCCCTCATTTTCAGTGCTGCCGCCTTGTCCCAGGACAAATTGCCTATGGAACATCCTTGGGACTGCCCGCTGTCACTCCTATGCTTCCCTGGGGCTCTGCTTGAGGAGCTCCCCCCCTACACAGTGAACTCATGCGGAAAAAAGAGAAGTATTTGCACTTGTTTATTTGTTTGGTTATTCTTCTTTTATCCCCGTTTGCCCCCCTTACCCCCCTAATCCTACTATCCCCCCGCTCCCCCCCCCCTACGTACATGGGTTCACCTCTCTCTCCACTCAGGATCCCTGGGCAAGACCCCTTGTCCTATATCTCTATCAAGTCCAACCTGGGCTACCTAACATCCATGCCCCTTTAAACCACGTATCCAGCCTTCCAAGTCCACAGTATTTGTTCCTCTTAGAGTAATTTTCTTGGAATGTCAAGGGCCTTCGCTCTCCTCAAAAAAGGGTGAAGGTCCTTTGACGCCTTAAACGTCTTAAGGCAGATATTGCCCTATTACAGGAAACCCATCTACATGCATCTGATTTCCCGCGCATGCAAAAACTGTGGGTGGGTACAGTACATGTAGCCGAATCATTGGGACGGAAGGCTGGTGTACTACTTCTGATCCATAAAAATCTTCCATGCACAATTCTATCTACCCTCTCAGATGATAAGGGACGCTTTTTCACTGCCACGGTTAAGATTGGCACTAAAGAGCTATTCATCTCTAACATTTACGCCCCTAACAACCCCACTAAGAAATTTTATACCGAGCTCTCGACATGGCTACTTAGCTTCACCCACCTACCTCATTTGGTAGGGGGTGATTTTAACGATGTTATGCACCCCTCGATAGACAGATCCTCCGCAAACAATAAGGTACTAGGCTCAGCCATAACAAACCCTACCATATTTGCTTCCACCATGGACTCCCTTCACATGACAGATCTATGGCTTCTCTCCCACCCTGTCGACAGAGAGTTCACGTTTTACTCCAATCCCCATAGATCTCTGGCGAGGCTTGATCACTTTTTTGGTACAGATGATCTCATACACTTGACTTCAGACTCAGTTATACATGGCATAGCGATCTCAGACCATGCTCCAGTAGCAATTTCCCTAGACAGGCTGGATCTCCCTCCCCACCCTAATCTCTGGCGCTTCCCGGCCTTTCTGGCCAATAATTCAGATTTCTACACATACCTGGACAAGGCCTGGGCAGAGTACTCCTCCACAAATGCCCTCCATACAGCCAACCCTAACTTGTTCTGGGATGCCGGGAAAGCGTATCTTAGGGGGCGCATTATTAGCTATGCCACTTCTTTTAAACGCAACGCTCTCCAACATTACAAATCGGCTAGCGCCAAACTGCACGCTGCTTAACAGCAGCTATCCTCTTCTGGCTCCTCTATACATCATGATGAGTGGGTATTAGCCAAGTCAGCTTTCGATAATTGGGCTGACACCCTCGAACGTACGAAGAAGGCTCACTTGGATGCTACCCTTCACAGATACGGTAATAAGGCTGGGAAACTTCTCTCCAGATTGTGTAAAGGTGGCCATCGCCCCACACACATCACCTCCCTCTGTGACCACACGGGATGCACACACTCCTCCCCCAAACCATCAATGAGATAATGTTGCGATACTACACGGATCTATATGCCCCAGACCCCATTGTACAAGAAAAGGCTTGGTCCTTTTTAGACAATTTGTCACTTCCTTCCGTCTCGACGGAGCAATTGGAGACTCTCAATGCCCCAATTACTCTTCCTGAAATAGAGAAAACCTATGCCATCTCCACTCACATAAGGCTCCTGGCCCTGACGGCTTCACTAGTGATTTTTACAAAAACCATATCCATATTGCGGCACCCACGCTTCTCTCAGTTTATTCATCTATCTGGATGGGAGGCCAGTATCTCCCTTCCGGGAATCAAGCTGTCATTAAACTCTCTAAAAAAGGGAAAGACCCGCTACAGCCCGGTTCGTACAGACCTATCTCCCTTCTTAATTTAGACGTGAAAATCCTCTCCAAGATCGTTGCCACTAGATTAGCAGACATCCTTCCCCACCTTATCCATCCAGCCCAATCGGGGTTTGTCAAGGGTCAAACTGCCACTTTAAACATCCGTAAAGTTTTACTAGCTCTTGAATCAGCCAAACAAAACCCCAAGGGTACCTATGCCATCATTACTTTAGATGCGGAGAAAGCCTTCGATAACGTCAGTTTTGACTGCCTTTTCATGACCCTCTCCAAATTTGGTTTCTCAGGCCCCTTCAACCACCTCATTAACTCGATGTACTCTTCCCCCACCGCCAGTCTGGTAGCGGCCGGCCTCCTTTCTCCAAGATTCCCCCTACACAAAGGGACCAGACAGGGCTGCCCCTTATCTCCTCTCCTCTTTAACATCGCCCTCAAACCACTCTCTAGATACCTATCCCATACAGCTCCCCTTCACGGCATTAAAATAGGAGGCATGGAACTCCGCACATCTCTGTTCGCAGATGATGTGCTTATCTTTACTTCTAATCCTGCCACTGACATACACACCATTAAAACCGTTTTCGATGAATTTAGGTTATGCTCAGGGCTCCACATTAACTATTCCAAAAGCGAGATTTTACCCATTGGCACCCATTCCACCCCGTCCTGGGCTAGTGGCTCTCTTTTTTCTGTTGCCCCTTCCTTCATCACTTACCTGGGAATTAAAATCGGGAAATTACCTTCCTCATTGTATCAGTTGAACTATCCACCCTTACTATCTAAGATATCCCAAGAATTGACCAACTGGATGGATCTGCCCCTTTCGCTCCTGGGAAGGTGCCACCTTGTGAAAATGGTCAGCTTTGCCAGACTCTTATACCCTATGCAAACTCTCCCACTATTGCTCAAACACAAAGATGTTACTTCATTAGATTCTGCTATCTCCGAATTTCTATGGCACGGCAAAAGAGCACGTATTGCCTACAAAAAATTGCACCTTCCCAGGGGCAAAGGGTGTATCAGTTTACCCAATGTTCGACTATATAATTTAGCTTGTTTGCTTAGAACTAGTTTAGATTGGATCACCCGCTCATCCAGGTACTCTAACTTTGAATTGGAACCCACTATGGCTCACCCGTTCTCTTTGTCTGCCCTATTGCATTGCCGCTGGAAATCAGTACCCTCCCCCCACCAACACAACCTTGTCTTCAGAGACACAGCGATAGAATGGAGGGAGTCTAGGAAACTGGCCAGACTTCCACCTTTTATATCCATCCATCTGCCTATTCAAGGAAATCCTTGCTTCACTCCAGGTCTCCACTGCAAAGCCTTCTCAGATTGGTCGGCAAGGGGCCTGTCCCTCTTCTCCTCTCCGTGCGACCCGACTACTGGCAAACCTCTTCCCTTTCGGAGGGTGATGGACTCATTCTCAATTCCCACCTCACATTTTCTCTACTACAGTCAGTGTATTAGCTTTATCACTCAGAACTGCAAGGAAGACTCTCTTCGTTTCCAATCTAGCTTCGTTGATCAGCTGATACGAGACAAGTGCTTTAGGATCTCTGATGTTTACAAACCTCTTTTGGAACGCTCGACACCACCTGCATCCTCTACTTCCATCGCAAATTGGTCCTCTGCCTTCCTGGACCCCGACCTCGTCCACAAGATTTTGCTCGGTCTCAACAAAGTTTTGCGACTCACGCCCAACGAAATCTGGAGGGAAACCCAGCTCAAGATTGCCCACAGGGCCTACGTCCCTTTCATTTCCCCCAAATCCAAGCGAGACGGGGCATCCTGCCCCCATTGTCAACATTTGAAGCCACCCCTTTTTCATCGCTTTTGGTCTTGCCAGACTATATCAACTTTCTGGGACCAGGTCTTGGCCTTCATCTTTGATGTCACCCTGCTGAAATTACCCAAGGAACCTCTGCTCCTAATATTCGGATATTGGGACCCCTTGCTGCTGCCATGGTCTGCCTCCTCCGATGTTGGATCCACACTAGGGCCCCACTCTCAGCGAGCTACAGTTGACTGGATTCTACTATGTCTACTTCTAGCCCGCCTCCTCATACTCCGTTATTGGCTATCGCCTTCTGGCCCTCCAGCCTCCCAACTTCACAAGGATCTCCTATCCCTCCTGTACAATGAGAGGCTCACGACTGATTTCTCCCATGTCAACCAAAAAGTGGCTTTCCTCGCCAGGTGGCGGTTGTTCATAACCTTAACCATGTCACTACCTGATCAACGTGCATTGGATCAACTTTCTTTTACATACAATGATTCGTTTCACTTCTAATACTACTCTATGACTTACTGCATAGCCCAGATTGCCATGGAGCCCTTCCCCCCCCCCCCAGGTTTCTTTTATATGGTAAATACTTATGAACCCCCCTTTACAATGTTTCTGTGCTTGTAATCTGCCTCCTCTCCCCTCCCCCATTCCCCTACCCTCCCTTTATTCTCCCCTTCCCCCTCTCCTCCCCTTCTTCCCCCCCTCCCTCCTTTATTACCTTGATTTGTAAGTTTGTAGTCAGGCACTTGATCCTCTGGGAGCCGGTTTTAATGCCTGCTCTGATTAGGGTTCAAAACAGTCCCCGATCCATCCAGTTATATCCCTACTGCCCTAGACTAATATGATATTACTGTTTTGTTCTCTTTGAACGTTCTTCTTGTCTCACGGTTTTCTCCCTGTCACAGGGTTTGACCTGGATTTGTATATTATATCTTTTCGTTATTGAATGTGCCTTTACATGAACCTCTGTATTTTCTTTTTTTTCTGAATAAAAATTATTTTAAATTTTTTTTTAAAAAATCAGCCATTTGAACTTTACGAGAAATTCCCTTTGTTCTTTGACAAGAAAGATAATCTTTTCTGCTTGCCATTTCTTCTGCTAGAAGAGTATCGGAACTAGTGGCTCTGTCTTGTAGGAGCCATATTTCATCACGTATACAGATGAGGTGGTTTTATGTCCTCATCCTGAATTCTTACCAAAAGTGGTAATAGGTTTTCATTTAAACCAAGATATTATTCTTCCTTCTTTCTCCCCAGAGCCTTAATCTGGGGAAGAAAAAGCACTACATTCTCTTGATGTAAGTGCAATCAGAGCCTATTTAAGGGCGACCGCAGGTTCGCAAAACACAGGTTTTGCTTGTACTGCCAGAGGGTCCAAGATGTGGACAGGCAGTGTCAAGATCCACTATTTTCCAAATGGATTTCTCAAGTGATTGTTCAAGCTTCAGCTTAAAGAAGAAAATTCTTCCTTCTCATATTAAGATCACACTCATTCAGGGCGATTAGTGCCGCTTGGGTGGTGCATCATCAGGCCTCTATGGCTCGGATCTGTAAGGCTGCGACACTTGTATTGCTTGGCTACAAAACTGAGGACTCCCAGTAATGGGAGAGGTTATATAGGGGAAGTACATGCCTTAATGGGAGTGCCAGTGTCCAGCACCTGATACGCCAATATAACCCACTTAGTTATTACTATGGCTCCCCAATGTACATCAAAGAAAATTATTTTACAGGTAAGCTGTTTTATAAATCCTATTTTTCAGGTCATTTGTGAGTTGTTTTGAGGCCCCCATGTTGCTACTCTTCAGAGGAGAGTAAGAGAACAACAACTTGCAATTGACCACCTTAAATACCTTTTCTCATGATTAGATGCACCTGTCTATGAAGTTCAAGGCTTAATGAGCTCACCACACCAATTGTGTGTTCCAATTAATCAGTGCTAAGTAGTTACAGGTATTCAAATAAACTAAATGATAAGGGTGTCCGAATTTATGCACCTGTCTAATTTTGTTTTGATGCATATTGCACATTTTCCGTTAATCCAAGAAACCTCATTTTACTACTGAAATATTACTATGTCCTTCAGTTATTTGATAGATCAAAATGGAATTGCTGATCCAAACACCCAAATATTTATGACAATGACAATCATGGAAATTGTCAGGGGTTCCCAAACTTTTGCATACAACTGTACAATGAGGTTGTGTCAGGTCGTACTAGTATATTGACCTAGGAATTTTTTGGACCATTTCTAAGGTATGCTTTGCCCAAGGTCCCCAGTTTGATGAATGCATACTCTACACATACCTTCATTTTTCATTGGAATTGTGAAGGGTATAGAACTGTGCATTAGACTGGCAATGCAAAGGAAGTTACCCAACACAATTTGTAGGACATGAGCTCCTGTTGTCCTTCTTCTAACTCTCCATGGAGCTGGGTGTGCCTATTCTATAGTGTATTACACAATACTGCAATCATTGTAAATTAAAACCACTTTCTGACTGTAGCACAGGTTCTTTTTTAATGGCTAGCATTAGTAGCTCACTGAATGGTTTTACTTTTAGCCTTGGGGTATATATTTTATATTTTTATTTTTTATTTTATTTTATACAGATATAGATTGTATATATATATATGTATATATATATCTAATCTATGTAATCTATATCCATATCTATCTATCTATCTATCTATCTATCTATCTATCTATCTCTCTCTCTCTCTCTCTATATATATATATATATATATATATATATATATAGTATATATATTTTTATATATATATATTTTTTTTCTTTATATATATATATATATATATATATATATATATATATATATATATATATATATATACAATTATATTCTTTATACTTTACTGTGTTTTTAAACTCCTGATCCTGGTTTATAAGCTGCCATTTAATAATGATTTGATTTTGTATCCTTTCAATAATGATTTGGCATTGTGCCATTCTGAAAATATTATTTGTACTACTAAAGCTCTTATGCTTTATATCCTCATATGTACAGTAGCAGATTCGAACTGAGATAATTTCCAAGAAGCAAGGCAATTGGCATTCTTGAGACAAAACAGAAAACAAAACAGCCAGAAGGATTGGAAAACTTTCCAGTGCAGGTTTAATTTTCATTTCTCAGCTGAGAATCCTTAGCCACTGTCTGCTCTTCTAAAAATTTGCTGCTCTTGTTTCCCCAGCTGCTGATCATGAAACAGAGATATTGGGAAGGAGGTAGCTTCCCCTCTTTTAGTAAAATTTATAGTTTTATATTGGAGAGGCACACACACATAAGCACTTTTATGTTCACAGACTTGGCTTTGAGACACTGGCAGGGCTTAGAGATGCATGTCCCTAAGGAAATGAGCTTGTTGGAAATGCTTAAGTGTGTTTATCTGGCATATGGCCATCCACTCTTTCCTTATTCTGCTCTTCATCATTCTGGGACGATGGCATAAATGTGCAAAGCTGTAATTTAGAGGATTTCATTCCATATGCCAAGGATATCCTGTGAAGACAAATCATTTGGAAGGAAAATATGTTTATAGTACATAGAATTCTATGTGGAGACATGTTAAACTAACTTAGACACTTAAAGGCTGGATACAATTCTGTTTATTTATTAAATTATCAATGTAATATTTTTACTTCCATATTAGGTATGCCTAATATTTAACCACTTCCGGACCACCCACCATTGTTATACATTGGCTGTTTGAAGAGGAATATTGTTGTTATGGCAGTGGCTAGCTGCCATAACCCCAGTATCCTCTTCTTCAGTGAGCGGTCCAGTTTACGATAAAAGTGGTCTCTGAGGCAGATTCGGCGCAAGATCAAGAGGGAGAGGGGACCCCCATCCCGCGGTGCTCTGGTGCCCTCCGCTGCTTACCGGAGCCATCGGCAGCGGCGGAGGCGATCAGATACTTCTTGTGGCCTGACATGCAGATGAGTGAGGGGAAGTACATTTTCTCTTAGGGGTGTACTCACTTTTGTTGCCAGCGGTTTAGACATTAATGGCTGTGTGTTGAGTTATTTTGAGGGGACAGCAAATTTACACTGTTATACAAGCTGTACACTGACTACTTTACATTGTAGCAAAGTGTCATTTCTTCATTGTTGTCACATGAAAAGATATAATAAAATATTTACAAAAATGTGCAGGGTGTACTCACTTTTGTGAGATACTGTATATATCTTTTGTGGCCCCCAGGACCACAAAAGATATTTATTGTATTTATTGGCACTGCCTCGGAGGGGGCGGGACGAGCACCATCAGAGCACATACAGGAGAATCTCCTGTTTACTCGGCGGCATCTGTAATAGGAAGTCCCGTCTCCTGGGCTGCCATAGGACGACTGCTCTGTCTATCATAGGAGTCAGGATTGTGTATTAAAGAGGCTGCCGAGTAAACAGGAGATTTTCGTGTATGTATTATGTTGGCTCTCATCCAGTCCCCTCACTGTCCCCTCTGAGTCTGCATATGGGCATCGATCAGGCTGCACTGATGACACTGGTGAGGCTGCATTCATGGCAATGGTAAGGCTGAATTCATGGCAATGGTAAGACTGAATACATGGCAATAGTATGGCTATATTCATGGCAATGATGAGGCTGCATTGATTGCAATGTAGAGCTGCATTAATTGCAATGGTAAGGCTGCATTGATTGCAATGATAAGGCTGCATTGATTGCAATGGTGGATGTGGTGAGGCTGGTGAGGCTACATTCACGGCAATGGTGAGGCTACATTCATGGCAATGGTGAGGCAGCAGATGGGCACTGATTAGGCTGCATTGATGACCGCCACACCAGTCCTGATCACTGCCACACCAGTGTCATTGTCAAAGGGGCCAGCAATACTGTTCGGATCACTAGTTATGCCAGTGTCAGCAGAGCCATTCAAGCCAGCAACAGGGTCTGGTCAACTCCACACTAGTACAGTTACCGGAAACCTGAGTTCAAAAAAGCCCTAAAGCCAGTCATGTGCACAAGAGCCCCGGCTCTCCGGGGACTCTCCCTCCTCATTGGCTCAGACAAGAACTGCTAGCCAATGCAGACAGAGTGTGATGCCAAGCCATGGCTCTGTGTGTGAATGGACATGCAGAGCAGCTGCTCTGGAGCGAGCCTGCTCGGCTACCACCAAGAACAAGCTGCTTGCTCTGGGGGCGCTCGGAAGGTGGGAAGGGCCAGGAGCACCAGCAGGGAACCAGAGAAGAGGAGGATCAGGGCTACTCTGTGCAAAACCATTGCACAGTGTAGGCAAGTATAACATGTTTGTTATGGATGATTGTTCTCCCCCCTCCCTCCGCTTGGCTGGCTCGGCTGGCTGATCACAGAGGCAATAAAAAAAACATGTTTGATCATCTCTGTGGCCTTGGAGGAATGACATCATGACATCACTTCCAGTCCAAGGGGGAAGTACATTTTTTTTTTGCTTTTAAAAGTAAAGGAGAGATTTGACCCCAGATCTCTTCATAAAGAGGACCCAAGGGATGTTTACATTCCTTGTAATAGGAATCAAATGTATAAAAAAATACATTAATGGGACAGTGTAAAAAAATAAAATAAATATGAAAAAAAAATGAAAGCGTCCCCAACCCTCCATGTTCGCACACATATGTAGACGGTGTTTGCACTACACATGTGTGGGTTCGCTGTGAACGCTAGAGAGAGTACAATAATTCTAGTGCCAGGCCTTCTCTAACCTGTAAAAAATGTTAAGGCGTCACCTATAAAGATTTTTAAGTACCATAGTTTGTTGACATTCCATGAGCATGCACACTTTTAAAGAGTGACATGTTATGCATCATTTTACTCAGCATAACATCATCTTTCATCTCCCAATTTCTATATTAAGGTGGCCATACTCATGCCTTTTACACTGATGAATTTATGGGGATTTTAAATGATGTAGTTTAATCCATGTTTTAAAAAAAAATCCATCATTATTTCCAGCTAAATTTTTTCTTATTTTATATATTATATAATATATTGATATGTAGATAGATTTTTTTCTCATTTATACTGTGTAGACATCCCTTTTCTACAATTTCCTTTTTTGAGAATAATGCAAGAAAATTATTTTCAGGTGTACAATAATCATAATTATAGCTTAAACTGGCCACAGACTAGCACATTTTTAAATGAACATTCATATGAATCTTCGTATGAACATTTATATAAATATTCTCTATACATTCAATGACTTTCCAAATGTCATTTGAAAATATTTAAAAATGTAATATGCTTTCAACACATCATTTTGCAATGAATGTAATTTCCCAAATGAAAACCAAATGCACTGTTAGGAATTCATTCACTCTAGAACATTTTTTTTATTCTGCTCCTTCAAAATTTAGGGCCACCATGGTTGAAAACAAATGTCAGTTTGACTCTTCTAATGAATGTTCTTAAAATAGTTATTTTTTACTGAAATTCTACCAGTGCATGGTCAGCCTTGTTTAACAAAAAATTATGTTTATGAGGACAGCATCATAGGTGCTGAATTGAAGAAAAAAAATTATATTTTAAAAGATTTTTCTGGCAATGTAAAGATAGTACTGATGCTTTTTATATACTTTATCATAATCAATTATTAAGCTGTCTTTAATTATTTATCAATGCTTTTAATTCCTGTAAGGAAAATTACAGCAATTGCTAATTTTATTGGATGGCAAATAGCAGGCCAAGTGTGTCAAATTGTTACAATTATCCTTACCATAAACAATATACAATATATACACATTATGAAGCATAAAAATACAACATTAATTATATATTTTTCACAGCAGTGTATTCTCTCTTCTAGGCCTTTGTGAGTCAATATGCTGTAAATTAGTAATTAGTAGTTGATCGTGCTGATCTACCCAACAGCTACTGTACAGGAAATGGATCATTAGTTCATAAAAATAGAAGTAGATGGAGCACAAATAATAATAAATTGGGTAAGTACCACCAAAGTCAAAATACAGCGGGACTTGTTCAATTTAAAAATGAACTAAAACAAAATTGTAGGAGTTGTCTGTGGCAGCCAATTGCATAATACTTGTTACCTTATCTGTATTCCAATTTTTACAAATTGCAACTAAATATATTCTCTTATGGATGATTTGGGAAAATTAAAAAGAGCACACAGATTCTACTAAACGATATGCTTAGCTAGCCAGTAATATAATTGCCCTATAAGATTTAGGGAGGGGGGGTAATATTAGTCTAGGTTAAAGAGGAAGTAAACCCTGATGAGTTTACTTCCTCTTTCATTCCCTGCAAAGGCAAAGCATAATGGACTACTATGCATCGCATAGTAGCCCATTATGTGTCACTTACCTGACACAGGAGCCAGCGAAGTCACCGCTGTCCCCTGTAGTCTGCCGCATCCATCTTGTTGGTGGGGTCTCGCAGCTCCGCCGCTGTCATTCGGCGAAGCCGCAATGACGTCAATCCCGCGCATGCGCACGGGAGCCGACACGCGCGGCAGCTCCGTCGCTGAGAATGCCGCGCTCAGTGCACCTGCGCGCCGCTGTCTACAGCGCATGCGCCGTAGACAGCGGTGCCCATTTTCGGGCAAATATCTCCTAAACCATATAGGTTTAGGAGATATTGCTTGGACCTACAGGTAAGCCTTAATCTAGGCTTACCTGTAGGTCAAAGTGGTTTGTAAGGGTTTACAACCACTTTAACAATGGTTAACAATAGCAGCTGAACTCACACTATTTCAAATCGTCAATGCAGTCTGACTTCGGGGGCAATTTTACAGACATCTGTGCAAGTTCATGCACAGATGCCTATTCAAATTGCCCCCAAAGTCGCTAAAAATAGTACAGGAACTACTTTTGGAAAACAGTGCGGCGTGGCACAGATTCGGACGGTGCCATTACCAGCAATAGCCGGAGATTTGGCATGTGATTTGACATGTCTAAGTGAGCATGAGCTTAATCTGTGTTTTAAATGCAATTACCAAATTTTGTTAATATGTAAAACCTTGCTCTTTGATCCCCAGTGTCATATGACAACTTTATTTTCCATCACCATTTCTCAATTATATCTGAATGCTATAGAGGCCAGATAATAAATCAATCTGAACAGGAGTCCTCTGAAACAATACAATATCCCTGATTATCTCTGTAGTCCCTAGGGTACTATATTTTAATACAATCAGGTACAAGTAACAGAACAAACAAAGATACAGTATACAAAACAAAAACACAGAAAGAACTACAGCATCATGTTTATTACATTGTCTGTTTTATTAGGTTATTTTTTTGAAGGATCAAAATACCTAACTAACTGAAAAGAAATGCTGGGAAGCTGATTATCCAAACAACCCCCAATGCAGATGTGCAAAACCTTTGTGTTCCACAGGAGTATTTCCATAATCATTGCCTCAAACTACATTTCAGAAACATATCCTGGTAGGGGTAATGACTGTGCACCCCCTCGTGAGCGTTGAAAAAACACCTTGTCCCCATGTTGATGAGGACAAGGGCCTCTTCCCTACAACCCTGGCCCAAGGGTCTGTGGGTGGGTAAATTATTATCAGCCCTATTTAACACAAGGGGTGCCCAGATACCAGTCCCCTAGGTAAATGAGTTAGGGGTACATAGCACCCCTACTCATTCACAAAAAAAACAATAACATTGAAAAATAAGCACATGTTTTTTGAATCTTTTAATGAAACAAAAGCCCTAAAAATGCCTTGCAGTGTACAGTATATCCACCATCAATCACTTCATCCAGTCATGTAGATCTACGTCAAACGTGATGCCCGACACCAATTGAGCAGCTAAACAAAAACACCATCCATCACCACTTGATTAGTCCCATTGCCCCACTCTGGCCACATGACAGGGTTGGTGGATGATATACAATATATACAAAAGGGCAGGGTATTCAGGGTGATGTCATTGATCATGTATGGATATTGGGCTCCCATTTAATTCAATAGGGTTCAGACTCAGCACCTTAACTCTACTTGAACTGAACCCAAGTAGGTTTGGCTCATAATTACTGATTATTGTCAGCGGGTTTCCCCACTAACAGCTAAATGTAAATAGGAGAATTGGCAGCAATTAAAAATTCTGAAAAAAAAAACCTTATGTCTGGTATTGATGGGGTTTCTCTTAAAATCCATACCATACTTCTCATGGTGGATATCTAACTCCCTTGTCACATTAGCTGATCTCCAACTTGGTGATACATTCTTCGCCACATTTGATCTCCGCACGCAAAAAGAAAACCCACTTAGAGAACACTATCACTTTATACAAATAAGACACGTTAATATATCTCCCACTTTACTACTACCCCATCCTCCCCTCCTACATCCTTTGAACAGATCTGCCTCGGGTTTCTCGGGTGAACCTCCATATAAAAACAAATGAGAAACTGCCCAGAAGACTGGGACATAATGCTGGATAACTTACGCAAAGCTACAAAATAATTGGCAGTTAGAGAAATGGTCTATAAGATACTGACTAGATGGTATTATACTCCTTCCAGACTCCAAGCTATATTTCCTGGAACATCTGGACTATGCTTCAGGGGTTGCCAGCTTCCAGGCTCCTTCAAACACATATTTTGGGATTGTGGGCTTCTTTCTCCAGTGTGGAGGAAAGTGACTGCTGTCGCTTCTGCGATATCTGGCACACCCCTACAGCTCACAATCTCAATGTGCATCAATCCCAGATATCTACCGTAAGGATGAATGTCTTATACACACTATCTGCATATCCACCTTGTGAGCCATTGCTCTCCATTGGAAGACCCCCGCAGTACCCCTAGCCTCCATTCTGCACAGAATAAATATGGTTATGATAATGGAGAGGATTTTAAATACCCTGCACAATAAAATACATCTGTTCGACCACAAATGGTCTGTGTGGAAAGTCCACAGGCATATTTTACTACCATCAGCCTAACCTCCACTCTAGTGTCCCGGACCTTGCATGAGCAATACTTTGTTAGACCTCCCCCTTACGTCTTTATATCTTTGTCATGTTAGATAACTATGGATCAACATTTTCTAACAATTTTCCTGTATGCTTCGGAATTGTTGTTCTTTGCTTTGGTTATCACAGATGTCCTCTTAACATCAACTTTATGTTGTATACTACCATGTGATTGTATAATCCTTATGCCTTAATAAAAATCATCTGTAAACAAAAAAAAATCCATATCAGACAAAAGACTTTTGTATGGATTGTGGGGGGGACTCCATGCAATTTTTTTCTACATTTTGCCATTGGTTTCCTCTTAAAATCCATACCAGATCCCAAGGGCCTGGTGTTGATTGGGGGGGGGGGGGCACAATGTTTTTTTTATGCTATTCTGCATAAACAATGCTAAAAATACAAAACTAATTCCAAAATCCCAAAAACAAATTGGCCCTTTGACTCAATTTTAGACCAATTTTTTTTTTTTTTAATTTGTTTCATATGTTCGGCAATCCATTTGTATATTCAGAAATTAAAAAACTGGTTGTTAAGGAGTGGGCAGCAGCTGGCATCCTTAACATCCATGACTCATCTTCTGTCAGCAGGATTCCTTGCTGACAGCAGAATGTAAACAAAAATTAAAACAAATGCTGGTTTAAATAATTAAAAAAACAGCATGGGGTCTCCACAATCAATACCAGGCCCTTTGAATCTGGTATGGATTTTAAGTGAAACCCCACAATTAAACAAAAACTTGTGTGGGCCCCCCAAATCCATACCAAACCCTTATCCAAGCATGTAGCCTGGCATGCCAGGAAAGAGGGGGCAAGCGAGCACCCCCTCCTCTGGAACCATACCAGGCCACATGCCCTCAACATAGATGGGTGCTTTCAGGCAGGGGGACTGCCCACCAATGCACCTTGTCCCCATGGGATCAAGAGCCTCTTCCCCACACACTGGCCCAGTGGTTGTGGCGGGTTTGTTGTCAGGGGTGCTTATTGGAGTCTGGGAGCTCCCTTTAGCCACATAAGGACCGGAAGAATTTTCCCCCTTAATGACCAGAGCACTTTTTGCAATTTGGTACTGCATTGCTTTAACTGCTAATTGCACGGTCAAGCAATCCTGTACCCAAACAAAATTTTCATCCTTTTTCCTTTTTGCCATATAAATGAATAAAGACAGAAAAATTTATAAAATATTTTCTACTTTTTGTTTAAAAAAATCCAATAATCTCAATGTCAGTCATACTTTTATGCCAAAATGTATTCAGCCATATGTCTTGGTTAAAAAAAATAATCAATAAGCATATATTTATTGGTTTGCTCAAAAATTATAGCGTCTACAAACTATGGTACATTTTCTGAAATTTACGCAGCTTTTAGTTTCTAATTTTTTGAGGTACTAAAATGGCAGGGCAGTACCCCCCCCCCCAAATGACCCCATTTTGAAAAGTAGAAACCCCAGGGAAATTACTGAGAGGCATGTTGAGCCTATTGAATATTTCATTTTTTTGGCACAAGTGATTTTTACATTTTTACACAAAGTTGTCGCTAAAATTATATATTGCTCACAAATGCCACGGGTATCTGTGGAATCACACCCCAAAATACATTCTGATGCTTCTCTTGAGTACGGGGATATGACACGTGTGAGACTTTTTGGGAGCATAGCCGTGTACAGGACCCCAAAATCAATCACCACATTCAGGATTTCTAAGGGAGTAAAATGGTGATTTCACTTCTTCACTACCTATCACAGTTTCAGAGGCCCCGAAATGTCAAGATAGCACACCCCCCCCCCCCCCAAATGTCACCATTCTGGAAAGTAGACACTTCAAGATATTTGCTGAGAGGCATGTTGAGTCCATGGAATATTTTAGATTTTGCTACAAGTTTCGGGAAAGTACATTTTTTTTGTTTTATACAAAGTTGTCACTAAATGATATATTGCTCAAACATGCCACTGGTATATGTGTAATTGCACCCCAAAATACATTCTGCTGCTTCTCCTGAGTATGGGGATACCACATATGTGAGAGTTTTTGGCAGTCCAGCTACATACAGGACCCCAAAAACCGAACACCGCTTTCCAAACCTAACAAAACCCCAAATGACCACATTTTGGAAAGTAGAAACCCCAAGCTATTTGCTGAGAGGCATGTTGAGTATTTTGCAGATCTTGCTTTTTGTCACAAAGTTTTGAAAATTAAAAAAAATAAAAAAATCCTTCTTTCTTCATTTTCAAAAATACATGAGATCTACAAAATACCCACCATGCCTCTTAGAAAATACCTTGGGGTATCTACTTTCCAAAATGGGGGGGTGGGGGTGGAGCTATCTTGACATTTTAGGGCCTCCGAAATTGTGATAGGTATTGAGGAATAAAATCACCATTTTACGCCCTAGAAATCTTGAAGGTGGTTATTGGTTTTCGGGGTCCCATACGTGGCTAAGCTCCCAAAAAGTCTCACATATGTGGTATCCTCATACTCAGGAGAAGCAGTAGAATGTATTTTGGGGTGTAATTCCACATATACCCATGGCATGTTTGAGCAATATACCATTTAGTGACAACTTTGTGTAAAAAAAAAAAAAAATGTAATTTTACCAAAACTTGTGGCAAAATATAAAATATTCCATGGACTCAACATGCCTATCAGCAAATAGCTTGGGGTATCTACTTTCAAAAAAGGGATCCATTTTATGCACAACTTTAGAAGCGTATGCCAAATATCACTCACTCTTCTAACCACTTGAAGACAAAGTCCTTTTTGACTCTTTTTGTTTACATGAAAAAAAAAATTTTGCTAGAAAATTACTTTGAACCCCCAAACATTTTATAGTTTTTACAAACTATATTGCCCAAATGTTTGGTAAAATATAAAAGATGATCTTACAGTGGGTGCCGCCAATATTGTGTCAATCTCGCCACTGTTAGCGGCGAGATTGACACCCACGAGCCCCGTCGCGGGAGCCAGCGCCGAGCTATGTCGCTTCTCCCGCTCGCTGCCCCAATACATTCCTATGGATGCACGGCATCCCATGGGGATGGCAAGCGCAAGAAGCACAGCTTGCAGCAGTGATTTCCAGCGCAATCCCATTGTGCTGCAAACACAATATCGGCGGCACCTACTTTATGTTGAGTACATAGATACCAAACATGACATGCTTTAAAATTGCACACAACCGTGCAGCGGCGACAAACTACATACATTTTTAAAAGCCTTTACAGGTTACCACTTTAGATTTACAGAGGAGGTCTACTGCCAGAATCACTGCCCTCGATCTGACATTCGCAGTAATACCTCACATGCATGGTGCAATTGCTGTTTACATACGACAGGAGACCGACGCTAGCATTCGCCATTGCGGGCGAGCACGGAGGGACAGGTGTTATATATATATATATATATATATTTTTTTTTTTTTAATATTTATTTTGCCTTTTTATTAAATTTTTATACTGTTACTTTCTTTTTTTTATCATTTTTATTGTTATCACAGGGAATGTAAATATCCCATATGATAGCAATAAGTAGTGACAAGTACTTTTTTTGAAAAAAATGGAGTCTATTAGACTCTAGATCTCTCTTCTGCCTTCAAACTATCTGACCACACCAAGATTGGTGTGATAAGATGCTTTCCAAATTTCCCAATGGTGCTGTTTATATCCGGCAAAACCGAAGTCATGAAATGCTCGTAGTTTCCTGTTTCTTAGGCCATAGGGATGATCTGGTCTCTGATCAGCTCTATGGTCAGCTGGCGCAACCACTGGCTGCATTCTTGGGTTCCCCGGGTTGGACAGGAGAGCCCAAGAAAACCATGGAAGATGGCAGGAAGGGGGTTCCCTCCCACTGCTTGTAAAAGGAGTCTAGAGGCTAAATAGCCTCTATTATTGCATTTACATGAAAGCTGACTGCTGGCTGAAAAGAATGATACCAAAATTATACCTAAACCTGCAGGCATCTGTCAGGAAAGACATCTGCAAAGCACAGCTGCTGTCCCCAGGTGCATACCTGTGCGCACACCTGTGTGCGTGCGCCAATCCAGAACAACCAGAACCAGCACAAATGTCTCTGCAGCGTGCATGCTCGCGTTAGTGCGCGTGTTTGTGCAGGCACGCACCATTCGGCCTATTTAAACGCAGCATCAACGCTGTACTGGTTGCGGCTTGGTCTACGGCATTTACCTGAATCCTGCTTCCTGTTACTGATCTGGTTTGCTCCCGACTACTCCTGCCTGCCTCCTTTCCATGATCTGACCTCTGTCTCCAGTTCCTGTTACCTTGCTCTTGTTGCCAAACCTGCCTGTGACCGGACTACTCTCCTGCCTGCTGTTCTGCATGTCTGTTGCTAATACCGGCTTGTGACCTGACTACGCCTTGCCTGCCGCCTTGCCTGATCCGCCTGTCTGCTGTCTACCCGGCTCATCTGATCCGCTCTTGGCCGTCTAGCCTGCTTCCTGTGGTGCACCTCTGCCTATCTGCTGCCAAGTCTGCCAGCCATCTGCCTTCTCACCTGCCTGCTATCTGCTGTGATCCGGCTTCCTGTTGTCAGTTACGGCTTCCAAGACTTCTGGACTGATTATAGGCACTCTTACCCTGCAGTGCTCCTGAGCCCACTGTCTCACTATCAGTAGCTCACTAGCCAGAGCTGTACGAGAGGCCTTCCTCTACAAGTCAGGCTCACCTACCAGGTACGTGACAGCATCATTCTGGTATAACCACTCAAATTCCAGCAACATACCAGTGTGTTGCTGGTCCTTGTTGGGCATATATTGTAATGTTCTTTTTTTCATGCAGCCTGTGGGCTGAACAAAAAAGAGAGATTGATTAGTGAGTATTCCCATCAGACGACCGCCCTTCATCCACAAACTTCTAATGATGGTCATACATGCACCATTTGTTTTTAAACTGTGGTGGTGAAATCACCTCCTACAGAGCTGGAGTTGCTGATTTTCATATCATGAGAGCAAACGCTGTTGCTGTCAAGGTAAATAAATCAGTGCTGCAACTGAATAGCGTACCTGAAAAGCAAACAATGGCAACGATAAAACATTTACTCAATAAAATAGCTTCATTTTTTAACACAATCTTTGCCTAAAAAATATATGCAGAAGCATGGGGTCAATCCACCCCTCATGTTAGGAACAAATTTCTCCTCCACCCCTGCCCCCTTGCTTCGGCATATATGCTCTTTTTTTAACTGTGGTGATGAAATCGTCTCCTACAGTGCTGGAGTCATGGCTTTACCTATCGTGGGAGCAAACACTGTTGCTGTCAGAATAAATAAACCTGTGCTGCAGCTGAATGGCGTAGCTGCTAAGCAAATGATTGTTAACAATAAGACAAAGTAACATTACAGTATAAGGCATACCATACATGCAAAGCAAATACAATAAAATATTGTAAAAATAAAACATTGCAGTTCTAAAATACAGAAAGAATAGATATAGAACAACAGAGAGCAAACAATAGAGCAGATGATAGAGAGCGAATATAAGACCACTGCTATTTTTGGCTTTTGTTAAATTATGTTTTGTGTGTTTTTTTGCACTTTTATATAAACTGCAAACTGTAATCGTTTCAGATTAGGGTCTCTCAGAATGTGATAGCCATCTCATCTTGTGTAAGCTTGCCCTAGGACTGTGCAATGCTGTACCCTATGCTAATACTCCACTAGTGTGTAGTAGGCTGGTAGCATTTGAAACATTCACCAATGCAAAGACTAGGTTGGTCAGGACAGGAGGGGCAATCAAAGCAGATGTGTCACTCCTATATCTGCGTCTTCTGCAGACATGACATCTTCTTTGGGGACTTCTTTGGGTGGGGTACCAGGGAGGACATACAGAAAATGCCTTTCATGCAGCCGGCTCACTGCATTTGGATTGGGAAGTTGGGCCACAGCATCGTCTGGAAACAGAAGGGCTGTGATGATCTCTTCCTGGAATTTAAGGAAGGATCCAATTCGTCCTGAAGCTTTGTATAGCACATAAGCATTCAGAAGAGCCAATTGGAATAAATATACAGACTTTTTTATACCAGCATCTGGCCTTACGGACAATTAGGTATGGCGCCAACAACTGGTCATTGAGGTCCACCCCTCCCATGTTAAGGTTGTATTCGTGGACACAGAGGGGTTTCTCCACAACACCAGACGCCATTTGAATTTGGACCGTCGTGTCTGTGTGAAGGGTGGACAGAACAAAAACATTCTTATTATCCCTCCCCTTCACAGCAAGCAAATTATTACATTTTAAGCAGGCTCTCTCCCCCAGTCGAAGATGGGACTCTACAAGCCGCTTGTGTAATAATTGTCCACATACAAGTGGTACCCCTTTCCGAATAAGGGTGACACCAAGTCCTACACAGACTCCCTATGTAGTCTGGACAGTTTTCCTGCTCTACCTAACTATCTCTTCCCTCTTAAACCATAAATCTATATGTATAGCCTGTTTCCCTATCGCAGAGCTTATACATCTTGACCTCATATCTGGCACGCTTGCTGGGAAGATACTGTTTGAACGACAAGCAGCCAGAAAATTTAATCAGGGACTCATCAACACAGACAACTTGATTGGGAGTAAACAAGGCTGCAAACTGCTGGTTGAAGTGTTTTATGAGGGGCCGAATTTTGTAGAGCCGATCATATTCAGGGTCACCCCGAGGATGTCAGAGTGCATTGTCATTGAAATGCATGAACTGCAAGATATGCTTGTGTCGTGTCCTGGACATGGAGGCAGAGAACAGAGAACAAGGCCATAGGGGCAGAGAACAAGGGCATATGGTGAATTGGGTCTTGCCATGAGGGGGGATAGACTCAGGAAGGTCTTAAATTCGGAGACTGTAATAGCTTTCCAATCAAAAAGGCCAACTGGGGATTTAACAGCGATGAATTGACCAACATACAAATTGCATTGGTCCACAATAAATCTATAGAGATCTTCCATGAAAAACAATGAATAAAAATCAAGTGACGTAAAATCAACTGTTTCCACCTGAATTCCAGGTAGGCCAGTGAATGGGGGAAGTATGGGTGCTGCAGAAGTGGCGGGTTCCCAATTCAGATTGGCAAATGCAGCAGGAAGGGCACTATGGGCTCAACAGGCCTGTCTTTGTCTTCTTGGTGGCTGTGGGACACTAGCTGTGCTAGTCACCTCACCAGCTTGAACTGCAGTGTCACGTCACCAAGTGCAGTGCTGGATGTACGATCAGGATGTACTAGGCCGATGGTGCTTGCCAGTTCACCAGAAGGATAAGCAGCACTAGTACTAGCTCCCTGCTCCATACGAGAGTCCTGCAGTTCTTGCACCTCAACAAGAGCAGGAGAATGGGGTCAGGGTACGCCTGACTTGGCAGGGACCACTAGTCCATTGTCAGAGCTATCTGTCAGGGCCCCACTGTTGTCTACAGGTATGTATTCTGAGCCTGCATCTGACAGATGTGTGAGTTCCTCCACTCATTTTTCATGCTAAGAAACGTGTAGGCCTCTTCACTAGTGTATCTTTGATTGGACATTTTGGCCTCTAAATTTACTGGTACAACTAGTGAGACTCACAGGATAAAAGCACCTGACTGTCAGTGACTGCTTCAAATGCTACCAAAAAAACTATTAGTGTTCAAAGGGATCAGGCCTGACTCTGTGAATGCTGCAGTTATGTGTTTAGTGTTTTGTAAGTGACAGTGATCGATTGATACCGCACTTGGGTGGGCTGGGCAGAGGGGCTAAAAGCAAGTGTTAGCAGGTATCTGGGCTGATCCCGTTAACGCTGCATTTTTGGGAACCCTAAATTATTGGGGACACTAATATAGTTCTGATCAGATCAAAGATATCGATGCCTTCAGACACGATACTACTAAGGGAGGTGTATGGTGCGTGCATGGTTGTTAGCACTACTGGCACTAATCTGGCACTGCCTGGGGCAACACAGACCCTAACTGAAGCTAAAACCTAACTGATATCACCCACCAGGTGATCAGGGGGGTTAAACCTTTTATTAGGTAATTTACGGCGGGTGCCCTGACGCTATAAAAAATAACTAACTAACCAGCGTCACCTGCGACACTAATACAGTGATCACTGGTGACAGGGGGTGATCAAAGGGTTAAACCTTTATTAGGGGGGTTTAGAGCGGTCCCTAGACCTATCTGGGCCTACTACTAAGTACCCTAATGCTGATACAAATGACACCAGTACAGTGATCAAAGATAAATATGAACACATCACTGGGTGACACAGTGACAGGGAGAGAGGGGGTTGGGAGGCGATCGTGGAGTGAAATGTGTGCCTACTCACGTTTGGATGTTCTCTCTCCTCTTTCTGGAATAGAAAAAAACTCCAGAGAGGGAGATGACATCGCTGTCCCTGCCTGTGTTTACACTTACAGGTAGGGGAAGCATTTCATTCGTCAGAACCGATCAGCAGGTCCAGGCCAGAAATCATTGGCCTGGGCCTGGAGACTGATCGGTTCTGAAACAAATCCGACTGACGAGGCTGCAGTAAGGCAATGTCGTTTCACCCACCTGTGCCATTCTACTGCAGTTAAACCTCTATGGCTGGTTGGGAATCTGTTAAAGAAACAATATCCTGTGTCTTGTCACCTTTGGGTTTCCATCTTCCTGTAAGAGCAAAAGAAAAAAATATGGAAAGGTGATTTTATGGATGTTTTTACCATCTGTGAAAGAGTTCATTTATAAAGTCGAGAAAAAAGTTGACAAACCAAAAGAGGATAGACGCAGGCCAGTAACAAAATCTTTTGCTGGTTACAAAAGTTTGTATTTATGCTAGCGCATTATGCGAAAGATATTCGGAAAGAAGTTGGGGCATCTTTCAGTATATAGACACTATTCAAAAAGCTTATAAGAATTTTGGGGATTTCTCTTGGTATACTGTACTTATGATGAAGCATTCCGTCAAAAACTGTCAGTGAATTGAGGTTCAAAAAATACGTAGGTCTTTGGCTTAATCTTTTCCTTCTTCAGAGACCACATTTTTCCAGACCGCCCTCAGTTAATATAGCCAGCACCAGTTCTCCAGTTCCGTACAAAAAAGGCATTTGTTTTGCCTTCAATGATAGCCAGTGCAGATGGAATGCTAATTGTAAATATAAGCATGAGTGTGCTTTATGTGCTGGCTCCCATCCAGTCTCTAATGTTTTAGAAAAATGTCTTACCATAACCAGCAACAATTGAATAGGGATATTTTCTCAAAAGAAGCCACCCCAGTGATATTGGAAAACATTCTTCCTTGGTTCCAGCATTATCCAAATCAACAGATTTGGGGACAGTTGCTTAAAAAAAATAATAATGATGTCTGAAGTTTATTTCAGCTTGAGTCTGAGTGGCTGACCTGGGTTTATATATGATATATGAATTTTAATTCTGGTGAATTATTTAAGTTACATTCTGGGTTATTTACGAAAGGCAAATCCACTTTGCACTACAAGTGCACTTGGAAGTGCAGTCGCTGTAAATCCAAGGGGGACATGCAAGGAAAATAAAAAACAGCATTTGAGCTTTCACATGATTGAATGATAAAATCAGCAGAGCTTTCCCTCATTTCAGATCTACCCCTCATACTAACAGCGACTGCACTTCCAAGTGCACTTGTAGTGCAAAGTGGATTTGCCTTTCGTAAATAACCCCCATTGTCTTTTGAAACAAAACCAATGATAATAGATGGAGCCAAATAATTTTATTACAAAAATAAAATTGTTGATTTAAGAAAAGAGTATTGCGGTGTTGTGTTTTATTTATGTTCAGGCCATACTGTCTGCAATCCCATACAATGAAAAGGAGGGTAAACCTGTTTTAAGGCCCCCCTTTTTCTTATGGGATCATGACAGGAAATAGTTTCAAGGCCAGCGGGAGGCCTGTAATTGGCTTTACCAGGTCAGCTGACCTAGAAAATTCTAGAAACAGCCCCCCATCCATTTTCCTATAGGCTAAAAAAGATCATAAGACCCCATGGAAGGTTCTAGAATTCCAGGGGGTCAGTATAAAAGGGGCCTCCTCTCTTGGTCCGGGGCCAGTCGCCTCAGGGAGGACCATCCAGCAGAGCTTCCCACACAACCCCCCCTCCCCCGTCAGGGCTTTATTATGTGGTCAAGTCCCTTTTGTTTTAGTCTAAAAAGGAGATAATCGTTTTAAAAGGTATTAAATTTAAGTCTGAAGTTTATTTTAGCTTGAGTCTGAGTGGCTGAGCAAGGTTTAAATATGATAAATGAATTTTAATGCTAATTATTTATTTCAGTTACATTTTCTTTTGAAATAAAACCAATGATAATAGCCGAGGTCAAATATTGTTATCCAAAAAATAAAATTGTTGATTTAAGAAAAGAGTATTGTGGTGTTGTTTTCTATTTATGTTCAGGCCATACTGTCTGTGTTCCCATATGGTTTCACTGGTGCTGTCCCTGAGAATAAAGTTTTGTAAAACCAGGTGCATCTTTAAGGCTCCCACTAGGCATGTAACTTGGAAGAATTTAAAGTTTTCAATGTTGCTCTTTAAACACTTGCCACCTGGCCACGGTACATTTACTGCAGGTGCTCAGCAGGTCCAGGTATGGGTATGTCGTGCCTCACTCCCTGGTTTATGGGAGCGTGCACGAGATGTCTGAGTAAAAGTAAGATAAGTAACAAATACTACAGCATTGAGAAATAGGACACACATCATTAGAGCAAATTATTTTTACTGTGCAAATGGCCATAAATAAGTTTTGCCCATACTTCAGATTTAACTTCAGCAAGCAAGAAAAATAAGCAAAAAATTCAGGCAGAAAATTGCACTCCTCCCACTACCTATCAGAGTCTTATAATGTGTACACACGATCGCACATTCCGACAACAAAATCTATGGGATCTTTTCCACTGGATGTTGGCTCAAACTTGTCTTGCATACACATGGTCGCACAAAGTTCTCAGAATTTCCAATCGTCAAGAACTAGGTGACGTACAACACGTACGACGGGACTAGAAAATGGAAGTTCAATACCAAAAGCGACACACTTTGGACTCCTTCTGCTAATCTCGTGTTAGTAAAAGTTTGGTGAGAGAGAATTCATGCTTTTCAATATGAGCAGTAAAGCGACTTCATTCTTCTAGCATTATAAAGAAGAAAAGAATGAGCTGCATTTAAAGATTTCAAAATTTGTAGCATGACGAATGTTCTATCTCCATTAGGAATGGTAGTTTTACCAGACTGAGCACTTCGGTCTCGTAATTTATTCTGAACGTGCGTGGCACTTTCTTTGTTGGAATTGTGTACACACGATCGGAATTTGCGCAAACGGATTTTGTTTTTGGAAAATTGGAGAACCAGATCTCAAATTTTGTGCGACGGAAATTTCCGATGGAAACTATTTGATGGAGCCTACACACGATTGGAATTTCCGACAACAAGCTCCGATTGCACATTTTTTTGTCGGAAAGTCCAACCGCGTGTACTGTGTACATTACTGTTTTCTGTCTCCAACACAAATGTTCTCTGAGCTTAATAGGCAGTTCTGAGGGGTAAGGACTTTCCTTCACAAATTAACACTCTACTAGCCCTACCCCAGGCTGACCCCCCACAATGATTATTTGATCATCTTAAAGGTAACATGTACAAAGAGAATTGACGTTGACTTTGTTGATCTCCCGCTGTAAAAATGTGTGTAAATGACTTGCAAAGCTAAAATTAACTCACTATGAACAGTCCCTGAGATCACAACTTTGTTAGCTTTCACATGGGCCTCCCTAGAGCCCTGGCAATCATCAATTCTGCCCCTATTATAATCCACCACTCCTTGTTACTAAATGGCAAGGGTCAGATAAAATGCATCTCTGGGTTAGTTCCTATAAAAAGATCAATAAAGCAGATTAAAAAAATCAGTAGTAAGTATGACGTCATACTTCACGTAAATGTGTTTTAAAATGATTTGGTACTAATTAAATAACATCTAGTGTTACAGATAAAAATGGCACATCTTATTTGGTATAAAATAAGACATAGAAGAGAGAATCTCAGTTGTTTGTTGCCTTGGAGACTGAAAGGAATGACTTATATTTCAGTGATGTATGCATTATAAATAAAAAAGAACAGTAGACCAAATTCAGTGAGAACACCTTGCAGTAAGCATATGTGTTATATAGATCCTGTTATTATATTTTACAGTGACATCACTAAATTCTGATCATATAGGCATATATATGCATATATGAATTATTGCAACACAAATTCTTGCAGTCTTAAAAGCTCTGTGAAGCTATGTCAATGGGGACATAGGATCATGCATAGAACAAATCTTAAAGTGGATTTTTACCTTCCCACGCCCTCATTTTTTTAAGCCCTACATACCTTGTGGCACCTTTCCCACAGTTCATAGACTCACTCTACAGATCCAGTGTTGTCCTGCCAAGATTCTCTTCTCAGAAATCACCACTGGGGTCCTGAAACACCATATTTGTGTGTGACATTATAAGGCAGGCCGCAGACTCTCCCAGGGTTCCAAATGACGCATTACTAGCCCCCCCCTTCCTCCTCTGCAAATGAAACAGGATGGCCCCCTGGGATATGCGAAGTACATATCCCAGGAGGCAGGGCCGTCTTTAATACTGATTGGACCATGGGCAAAATTTTTCTTGGGGCCCCCCCATGCAGTTTTGCTCTCCACCTGCTCTGAGACATACAATAAATAGCAGCTAGACTCAAAATCAGTTTTCTGAATCAAATCAGGCAGCTATTGCGATTGTTTGCTTAGGTTACAGTGTATCATTATCGCTCACTGACTGGCTAGAGGTTACAGCACACATTACGGCTCACTGATTAGTTACTAGAGGTTACAACACATGATTTCTGCTTGTTGATTGGTTGCTAGAGATTACTGTGGATATGACCTCAGGGGGCATGAGATACATATCAAGTCCGCCGGCCGCCACTATTTACATATGAATGCCACCGCTATGTACATATGAATGCCGGTAATTTACATGTAAACACAGAGTCTGCAGGTGAGTCATCTGTACACAACAATAGGGCAGAGTATTAGTAGCAGCACTTCACACTCAGATATCGGGACACAGCACAGGACCAAAACCTCAAGGGACGAGAGAATTTAAACCAGGATAGTTGGCAAGTACGAGACAGCTGCTTTGGGCCCCACAACAATGACAGGGCCCAGGGCAGCTTCCCCCTTTGCCCTGCCTTAAAAACGGCCCTGCCAGGAGGTACAACAGGCACAATACACATCATACACATTGCTTCACTTCCTGAATAAAAAGCAGATATTCAGGAAGTGAAGCAGAAGTGAAAAATTCCAGTGATTTGTTTGTATTTTTCCACTTTTCTGGTGTGTTCCATAACAACATATTTTACCTCTGCTGACTGCACTAGATCCTACTGCACTAGCGCCATTGAAATCCATGTTAAGCACTGTCCATGCTTTTTAAAGCAGAATAAATTTGCACTGGACTGCATCTGGTGTGAACCAGCCCTAATTCTCAGGTTGGTTGAGCAATGATTCAGATAACTACCCAAGTGTACAATTCACAAATCAATGTTTTCTTAATTTCTTCACTCCAATGCAATTCATGTATTGAATTGTTCACTTTAGGTCCGTGGCTGTGGTTTGTGGTAGGATCCATTTGCAACTATAATTTCAAAGTAATGTGTGAAATACAGTACAGGATGTGCCTTGAACTGTTGAGCAGTTGATGATGGTAAGAAATCTGTAGCTCCCTTAAAGTGTATTCATTTCAAGACTATGGACATAAAAGTATTTACATTTTCTTAACAAGCAGTCAAAAGTGCTAGGACAAGTTCCTATTGATCTCTGTAGCCATAGGGACCATGGAGCAGTTCTTCCTCAAAATTCACAAGAGATGCAATTAAACCACATTTCCTCTTCACTTTTCTATGGTAGCAGGGACTTGGCAAATCTTCTATTGCAAACAAACAGCAGGAGTTGTAAGCTGTTAGAAACCTATAGAAATCGTACTACAGAATCTCTGTTGCAATCTTTGAGGAAGAATTCTATAAGCATGAGCGAGGTTGCCTGTAGTTTTAGTAAAGATGGATGGAGTTCAGGGATTATTTCTTTAAAGCTATTAGGAAGGGGATCTACATTGTATTTAGGAATGGAAAACTAGTTCTTTCCTCCTTTGATTTTAAGGATTTACCAATGGAACTCTGTCAAGGAAGAATTTTCACTGATTGTAATATTCTGTGTTGGCATCTAATCTGTTGTTGTTGCTTATTGTATTTAAGATGGCAATTTTTTATTAATACATTTTTGAATAAAGCTTTCTTCTACCTTTATGTTATTGAACAAAACTATTCCATGCTAAATAAAAAAAAATGACTCCAATGTAAAAATGTAGGGAACAATAATAATGAGCAGCTATATATAAACCAAACCTCAGAAATTATATCAACAGAGCAGTGCTTATTTTAACCAATAAAAAATTTAAAATTTATAAATCCTTATGTGAAGAAAAATGTTTGTGCAAATAAAACATGCAGAGGAAAAAAATATATAATATATATATATATATATATATATATATATATATATATATATATATATATATATATATATATATATATATATATATATATATATATATACACACATATACTGTATATATATTTCAAGGCACTGTATATTCCTGTGATGTCACTAGCATTATTCTATGTTATCATCATCACAGCCCTTAAAGCTTAATGAGCATAAAAACTTTTATTCAATCTGTTTGTTAGTGAGTGTCAGCTGTAACTTTTTTTAACGAGTAGGTTGCTGCAAACTGCCTAGCGATCCTACTAGTTCCCTAAGTTCCTGTTTTAAACTGACAATGCATCATGGAGGCAGATCCTACCTAGTGTGGTTAGTTTGAGCCCCTAACATACCTGCTATGCAATACAGGATGTCATAATTGGGCATGGAATCTTGTATCTATCTAGTGAGTTTAGTGCCATGCTCCCTCTCAGTCCTGCTGTGTTGATTGACAGTGGAGCCTTGCAGTCAAAACTACATAGCATACAAATGGGGAATGTTCTTTCCCACTACCCTGTTTCCCCTAAAATAAGACCTAGTGTGATTGCCGTTGATAGCTGCAATAAAAGCCCTACCCCCCAAATAAGCCCTAGTTAAAGTCCCGGTAGGTCTTCTTTTCATCTTAGGGCTTATTTTTGAGGAAACAGAGTAGGGCTTATTTGGGTGGTAGGGCTTATATTGCAGCCAACACCGACAATCACGCTAGGTCTTATTTTAGGGGAAACAGGGTATGCTTGAGCTGTCACCTAATAATAAGACACCCCTGACCCCAGATGGATGAGGGTCAGTAGAGAATCCGCTTTAAGCTGTAGAAAGTTGTTTATAATATAATGTGCGAGAGAAGGGCTACAGGAAGTGATAGAAGTCTTCATTACAGAAGGTTAGGATGGGCTGCAGAATGCCCAGAGTGTCAGCTGGAGGGAATTTACCAGTGTGGCCACAGAGCGATAACAATTGCAGCCGGCACTAATAGGTAATGAGGCGACTTGCTTGGAATTAATATGTGCACATTCCTAACAGGTATAGGGCAAGTACAGTACCTAAAAGAAAAATGCTAATAAAGTGATAAATAGAGCTGCTTTTACCCTATGAATTTTCATATATCGATCCCTTGCCCTTCTACCAATTAGTGCAAGACTCCAATAGTTATTGTGAGTCTATATATTGATATATGATTGATATATGCATCATTTTAGCTGAACCTTTGATGGACACTTTTTTTATTTTTGTGATACTTTTGTTTGGCACTATTTTATGTTTCATGATTTATTTTATGATGGTTTATTTTGGGTTGCACATATTGTTTCTTCGATATAGTTGAGTTATTTGCACTATTCATCACTTTACCATTTTACTATTTTACTTTTAGTCACTGTGTTTACCTTAGAAGCTGGATTACAGGTGACAGGAGAGGGGGGTTGGCTGTCAGAAAAATCAAGAACACGTTGGGACACTGTGTAAGATCGAGAGCAGCTACAGGACAGGGTGAGAGAGAAGTTGACCAACACAAATTGTAGGGAGGGGGAAAGCTACAGGCTGCATAAGCAGGAATATAGGGGACTACCTTGCATAGGGAATGTTCCCTGCTGTGCTTGGCTTCAGACACTGTCTGACCCATTTACTTGCAAGACACACTCCCTCTGGGATAGTGAAGTGAAGGAGGGATATGCAGTCATGTGATTACAGGAAAAGGCAACATAAAAATGTACAAAACATACATTTTTCACAAAACTACATTTGATTATGATTAATAAATATTATTTCCTGTATTGAAATACTGTATACTGTTATAGAGTATTCACATATCCTTTACATATATTTATTAATAGCCACAAATTAAGTAGATGTACTGTGTGAATTCCAAATAACTTTATCAACACAGATATTACCTTGTAAATGTGACCCATTTCACCGGACAAGCCGATCGTGTGTGGGTTTCAGCGGACTTTTCCAGCGTGAAGTCTGGCGGACGAAGACATTTTTTTTGCACTCCAATCTTCCCGTCGGACTTGGGTTTCAGCGGACAATACGTTCGTGAGTATGCTAGTCCGGCGGACTAAGAATGACGCATGCTCAGAAGTAAGTACGAAAAAGGAAGCTATTGGCTACTGGCTATTGAACTTCCTTTTTCTAGTCCCGTCGTACGTGCTGTACGTCATCACGCTAGCAAACGCCGGACTTTCTGTGTGTCCGTGTGTGGTCAAGTCCGTTCGGTAGAAAGTCTGCCGGACTATCCGCCGGATTTTTTGCCGGACTAAGTACGCCAGACAATTCGCTCGTGTGTACGCGGCATAAGATGTCATTACTTTACATAGACTTTACAGAGTAAAAGCCGTGGGTGGGACCCAACAAGCCCTCCTACTACAAAATATAATGACAACTGCCAAAATCAATTTATAGCTGGCAATAGAAAAGGTGCACATGGGAAGGATAATCTACAGTATGTAACAATACAAAAACCTCCCCAGCACACAAAAAAAGCCTGTTAAACAATTTTAGCATTGAAGGTTAAAATGGAGTACTAGTTGGAGAATGTGCTGGGAAATGCTTTTATTGTTTTGTGATTGCCATGTCCATTTTCTTTTTTCTTTTCACTGGTTAAAAATTGATTTAGGCTACCATTTTTGATGGATTTGGTGTAGACACACCTGGAGTTTTCAGCTGCTTTAAGTAAGTCTGGGCTTATAGTATTTTACAGCACCCATAACGCCCCTTTCACATTTGTGCGACTTTTCCTGCGACTTGGGACTGCAATGTCGCATGACAAGCCGTACCCCATGATTTCCAATGAGTACTATTTATATCTGTACGACTTCAAGTCACACCGACTTCAAAGTTGTCCCTGTACTACTTTGGTCCGATTTTTATGGGAGTTGAGGTCCATAGACCTCAAGTTTATACAGGCATTCCCTGAAATCACGTCAAAATCGTGTCAAAATCACAACCACAGCTTGCGGTAAAATCGCAACAGAAATTGTGCAACTATTAAGTCGTGTCAGTGTGAAAGGAGCCTTAAAAGTGGGGGCTATCTCCAAGACATACCTGCTTTCTATAAATACAGTGCCTTCAAAAAGTATTCATACCCTTGAAATTTTCCACATTTTGTCATATTACAACCAAAAACATAAACATATTTTATTGGGACTTTATGTGAGCAGCACAAAGTGGCACATAATTGTGAAGTGGAAGGAAAATGATAAATGATTTAATTTTTTTTTTACAAATAAATATCTGAAAAGTGCGGCGTGCATTTGTATTCAGCCTCTTTACTCTAATGGAGTCCACATGTGTGTAATTTAAGCTCAGTATAAATACAGCTGGATATGGAAAAAATATGTAAACTGCGCTTGGGTGCAAAATAATAAAATAAACAATAATATTACAAATAAATAAATAAATAATAGGCAGCAGCTCAAAGTGAGATACAAACACTCAAATGTAAATATAAGAAATAAAAAAGAGCAGCGCCAATAGTGCTAAATAAATAGTAAAAAAATAGATAACATAAATAATTAATTAAAAAATAATAATAAATGACCATACAAATAGTGTTCACAGAGAAAGTATCACCAATCTCTGAACAATGGGAACTTTATATCCGATAAAGTGAACATAACTAAAAATTGGTATAAATAAAAGTTCGTTAAGATGATCCAAAAATCCAGGCGTTCCACATATCACCACCGTGGTCACACACAATTCTTGAAAAATCTTGTGCCCGTCACCAGATAAGTGATGCGCTTACCAGATAAATAGATAATTAAAGCCTTGGGGATATTTAAATCGAAGTAGAAAGACTAGAGCTCCAATCAAGCCTCCTGTGTCCCGATACCCTCAATGTGGAAATATAGCCAAATCCCAATCTCTGGAGCTATTGATATTTGAGGTTCACCAGCAGAGTAGCCAAACTTGAGGTGAGGCCACCTGTAGGAACTTGCACATCAAGCAGTGAAGAGGAGACAGCTGCACGTCCCAGCACCCAGCCATGCATGTTCCATTTCTAAAGTCTGTCAGACTTTTGCGAATCAAAAGTCCGCTGCAGCCCACACACGATCGAATCATTCCGTCAGACTTTTGATGTTGAAAAGTCCGGTCGTGTGTACGCGGCATTAGAGTCTGCAAAAGACTTATGACTGGGGTGGAGGTTCACCTTCCAGCAGGACAACAACCCTAAACATACAGCCAGAGCTACAATGGAATGGTTTAGATCAAAGCATAAATCAAATTGAGAATCTGTGGCAAGGCTTGAAAATTGCTGTTCACAGACGCTCTCCATCCAATCTGACAGAGCTTAAGCTATTTTGCAAAGAAGAATGGGGAAAAATGTCAATCTCTAGGTGTGCAAAGCTGGTAGAGACATCCCCAAAAGACTTGCAACTGTAATTGCAGTGAAAGATGGTTCAACAAAGTATTGACTCAGGCGGGCTGAATACAAATGCTTGTCACACTTTTCATATATTTATTTGTCATTTTTTTTAATCATTTTTCTTCCACTTCATAATTATGTGCCACTTTGTGTTGGTCTATCACATAAAATCCCAATAAAATACATTTGCGTTTCTGGTTGTAACATGACAAGATGTGGAAAATTTCAAGGGTTATGAATACATTTTCAAGACACTGTATATACTGTATATATTTTTCAGGTTGGAAACACAGATAATTTCGAGTCAGAGATAATACATTGCAAAGTTTTCTTTAGAGTTTATGCCAAAAAGTGGAAATATGATTAAAGCTTGCCTTCACAAAAAAAAAAAAAAAACAAGCTGCATAGTAGTGCTTAAGATACAAATGCAGCTTGTGAAGCACTACTTATCACCAATCTGATAATGTACCCTCCCCTCCTGCTGCCATCTTTTATCACAAAACCACCCCTGGGGTGCATCAGCACACCACCTTGGGCTTACAGCACTGCTTACCGAAAGTTAGTTATAGATCATTACATGAGCACTGTTCAATAAAGTAGCTAGGATCACTCACAGCTGGAAAGCAAGTATGCATACAAAAAATAAAACATAAAGGGAAAGGGGGCCAAGAGGAGATGGGATCAAAGGGCTGGGGGCAATTACTGTTCCTAACCTCCAGCTTTTCTTTAAAAGGGAAACTGACTGCGTGGTGCATTATAACTAATCATTGCTTTTCTGTACACAGAAAAATTACACATTAAAACCTTATTGATTGCCTCAGGTACTTACAGTAACTTTCATAAATGAGCAATAATATTTGTAGCGCTTCTTGTCATGGAAGGGGTGATAGATTCTTGTAAGCTATAATGAAAAATATTCCAAATCTGTATTTTTTTTCTTCCAGCAAATGAAACACAAATATGGGAACCATTTAATCCGTGGTTATTTATGAACAAGTCATGAAAGCTGGCGACTTACTAAAAAGATGGACAAATAGCCTTTAAATTTAAAAATATTTTCTAAATTGCCATTTTCAATATATTACTGATCTTATCTAATCTCGGGAATCAGAAGACAAAATAAATTCAGTGGAGTTATCATAATGGAACTGAGATTTTATTTCTCTCTTTCCCAATGATGACCGAGTAGACATCAGAGATATGATGATGGCTTCAAGGCTAATCAAAATTCATTAGAAGGCAAAGGGTTGTCAGTTTGACTGACATGCCGACAATGCTATATAACAGCACATCTCCTTTTAATTTTAGTGTAATGAGTATGCAGAGAAACTCAGTTCAAGGCCAATGATTTTGCAAAGTTACTTTCTTTGTGGCTGAAAGCCTGTTGTTCCTTTCCAATGAAAAAAAAGGAGCAAAGATTCTACCATTAGTATAAAATCAGGTAGCTATTTTTTCTGGCATTATTTGCCTCACTTCCTGAGAATCTCAGTGAGACATCCAGCCATGTATGGCATATTATTCAACACATGCATCCTCTGTAAATGTTGTAGCTTAGTGGCAATTATACAGAAATTAAGTACATGTACACCCAAACTGAATAGCATTTAGTTATGATACACTGTAATGCAATTTTTGTATTCTCTGT
Source organism: Lithobates pipiens (assembly GCF_037356315.1). Classification (NCBI taxonomy): domain Eukaryota; kingdom Metazoa; phylum Chordata; class Amphibia; order Anura; family Ranidae; genus Lithobates; species Lithobates pipiens. Next base: position 8,898,607 of record NW_027507685.1, on the reverse strand, counting down.
TGCAGCTTAGCATTGCTGATCTTTTCCAGCTTCTTTGTAGCTAATTCCCTTCTACGGTCATGCACTCTAGCAATGGCTGTATGGCATGTCTCAGAGCAAGTTTTCTAATGGTGATAACAGTAGACCATGTCTGTATAATGTACGTGGAAATGGCCACTTGTAGTCTTCACTGGAAGCCAATGTGACATTATAGAAATTAATTGGAAGAAAAGGACAAAGCAGTATTACTCCGTAACAGGAAATGCCAGGACAAGGATCACCAGGTATTATTTTATTGAAAGCTGCCAATTTTAAATATTGAAAATTACTTTTACATTGATTCTAAAGGCAGAAAGTTTTTACCTTAATGCATTGTATGCATTAAGATAAACAACCTTCTGTGTGCAGCAGCCCCCCTCAGCCCCCCTAATACGTACCTGAGCCCCATCTTGATCCAGCAATGCTGCACGGGAACCTTGGCTGCCCAGGACTCTCCCTCCTGATTGGGTGAGACACAGAAGTGGGTGCCATTGGCTCCCGATGCTCTCAATCAAAGTCAGGGAGCCAATAATAGGAGATAAGGGACGGGGTCAAGACAGGACTCCGTGTCTGAATGGACACACAGAGCAGAAGCTCGGCTTGGGTACCCCCATAGCAAGCTACTTTCTATGGGGTCACTCGGCAGGAGGGAGGGAGGAGTCTGAAGCACTGGGGAGGGACCCGAGAAGAAAGGGATCTAGGCTGCTCTGTGAAAAAACACTGCACAGAGGAGGTAAGTATAACATGTTTGTTAATTTTATGTTCAATATTTTTTATTGATTTTTTTTGATAAGAACAGAACAAAACAGACAAATAAAAAAAAGTTTTCTACATTGGTATATATTAAGACGATCATCTGAATGTATATGAATGTCAGAACAGAAGTAATCAACATGAATGAACAATAGAATCAGTTCCAAGTACTAGTTGTAAGGTAGTATGTATTGTCTCACACCTTCAGACACCCCAACTGGGAACAAACTGTGCCATAGTGGGGAGACAACACGACCTTTCATAATAGCATCCCATCACACATGCGAGTATAAACTCATATTAAGGACAAACAAACTGGTACTGTTTCAAAGAGATCAGTAATTTTATAGCAGGGTACAAACATAAAGGAAAACATAAGATTGATCAAGCCTTTTGAGTTTACATTTTGTACCCCAACCAGGAATCCCAACATTGAGGGAATTTGGATTGGCTCCCATCGTTGTGCACCATAATGCTTTAAAATTGAAGAATGACATCAATGTGGTTTTTAACTTCAGTGATATTAGGGACAACAGATGATTTCCATTTTCTAAGGACCATTAGACGGGCTACAGCTAAAATGTTAACCACTATAGGTCTCAGCTGCAGTGGGTAGCTATCTATGTTTTTGGAGAGAATAGCTTGCTCTATATTTGCTTTCATCAGGACCCTTGTCACCTCTGCAAGAAGTCTAAACACTGTGTTCCAAAAGCTCTGGATGTGTAGACACGACCATAGCATATGTGAAAAAGGTCCCTCCATACCACAACCTCTCCAACAGGAGTTCTCCCCTCCCTTTATGAAATTTATCCATGGAGTAGGGAGTACCACCTAACATCAATTTTTTGGCCCATTTCCCAGTGGTTCGGACACTTAAAAAAGACATAGTTATGAAGAATGGCTGTTTGCCACTGCTTCTCTGAGTAGGATTTCTGCAGATCATGTTCCCATTTTAACATGTTTATTTTGAAAACAACAAAAAAAGAGACTTTAATATCAGTTTAATATTTCAATGCTTATTGAAATTACATATGTTTAAAGGCATTTTGTGCATATATAAATGACAGATTTAGAAAGTAAATATTAATTAAAAGAAAACAATATTCAGCTAATTGGCAATATTCAAGATAAATAAGTAAGTACATGAAGATCCTAAAAACTTGAATACATTTTGGCTATGATGAAAACACATTTTATGAAATACATTTTTTATAAAATGTACTAATGTTCAAATGTTAAATTACTCCATTTATAATGTCACAGCAAGCACAAAGTAACATGAATAGAACTGTGTGTATTATCAGAAATGTTGTCATGGTCAGCTGAAAAAGATACAAATGAATGAAAAAAAAAAAAAAACATGTGCTGCAAAGATCCTTACCTGAAAATGATCCCAGTAATAGTAATTCCTGTTGAAGACTGACAATACCAAGTTACCGCTTAACAATTCACATCAGCATTGTCAGCCTGCCATGCAAGTTCCTACAGTTAGCTGTTGAGTTGTCTATTTTATAGAACTGATAGGTAACCCAACAGCCAACTGAAGGAGCAGTAGGCGGACAATGCTGCTGTTTTTGAGATTAAGTAGTTTAGTGTTGACAGCCTACAACAAAAAGTGCTGTTACTGATAGGATCTCCAGGTACAATAAACTACAACAGATTAAAACAAAAAAAAAATGATTTCCTTAAAAAAATATAGAGAGAGGCATGGTGCTTATTTTTATTCTTAAAGTAATGACAAATAGACTTTGTTACAGGTACAGTAAGTGACACTGAAAATACCATAATCAGTGGCAGTTATGCCGCGTACACACGAGCGGACTTATGTCCGACAGACTTCCGAAGGAGTTCCGCCAGAGTTCTGCCGGAGTTCTGACGGACTTTCCGAATGAGCGGACTTGGCCACACACAATCACACCAAACTCCGACGGATTCGAACGTGATGACGTATGACTGGACTTCGAATAAGGAAGTTCATAGCCAGTAGCCAATAGCTGCCCTAGCGTCGGTTTTAGTCTGTCGGAATAGCATACACACGAGCGAACTTTTCGGTAGGAACTGGGTCCGGCGGAGTTCCGTCGGAAAAATTTGAAGCGTGTTCCATTTTCTAAAGTCTGTCAGACTTTTGCGAATCAAAAGTCCGTTGCAGCCCACACACGATCGAATATTCTGCCGGAATCATTCCGTCAGACTTTGGATGTTGAAAAGTCCGCTCGTGTGTACGGGGCTTTAGGCAACTTTCAGAAGGAGCTCAGTAATGTTATATTATTTTAGAAAGTTTTTTCCTTTTTTTTCTTTAAGACAATGCAGTCCAAAAATAACTGAACAACCCACATGAAAATAATTTTAAAGATTCAATTTTCTCCACTTCAAGTATACTATGCTAAAATTAAACGCTCTTAAAGTAGATCTCATTTAAAAGTATTACCCTACCTGCTAATTAGGCAGCACTGCTACAGTATTTAATTAGATGTTAAAAGAAATATTTGAAAGAACATACACTTTTTCTGGGAGACCATTATGTCAAAACGACACTTATTATTATTATTATTATTATTATTACTTCAGATACTTATATAGCACTGTCAATTTACACAGTGCTTTACATATACATTGTACATTCACATCAGTCCCTACCCTCAAGGAGCTTACAATCTAAGGCCCCTAACACACAATCATACATACTAGGGCCAATTTAGACAGAAGCCAATTAACCTATCAGCATGTCTTTGGAGTGTTTCAAAGTATTTTTATCTTTTTAAATAATAATTTTGGTGTCATGTTATATAAAGAATGATCAGATAATTTTATCATAGACAATTTACTAAGATCTAAAAAATGCAGTATGTATGCACTCTTGTAATGTTTGTTAGATTCAAAAGCTTCAGCTAACATCTAAAATCGAATGTGTAAATATGATAGAGCAGTGCTGTCCAGTAACTCATCCCTCATAAAGTCATAATATAATAAAGATGTTTCATGCAAAAAAAAAATATTCCATATTACCATGCAGTTACAAATTGAGAAATTTAGGATTATAACCTGAAGTCCCAATAAAATGAATGCAAATCTGAATTAGGCTTTGCAAAAATGTGTATTACAGAGCAGCAAATGATTCAAAATGGTACATAATGATTTAGGAAGCTTGTGGGACCCTGCTTTATTGTGTCCACATTTCAGAATCGGTTCCAATGGCCATGGAGAACAGATGTTTCATACAAATAAAACGAAAAACAAAAAAGAAAATTAGGAAAAGAATAAAAGAGATGGTAAATGTGGCTGTATTATAGGGTTGTGGGTGATCCTCAAGGTGTTCTAAATTCCCAGTCATTATTTGGTATTGTATGAAAGGCAGGTATGTTAAATTAAAGGTCATAAGATACCCCGTTTTGCTTATTCTGCTTTCAGAGTGGGCTTGGAGTTGTGCACACCTATCTGCTTATTTATGTAGATCAGAGTGATATATTCCTGCGTGGCTCCCTGGCTAGCTCTATTACATTGTGCTGTATGGTCAGTAATTTTTTGGGCTGTGCGTGCTGACTTTTTGTACAGGCGATGTTGTTATTCTAGGCATATGATTATCTGTAGTATCCATTTTGGCTTGATTTATATGTTTGAAGTGCCTTTTTTCCATGTTGCACATGGGATTTGCACTGTACTGACTACGATTTGTTTTACCATTCTGTGCATTACTTTTCTATCTGTTAAATAAAAAAAAAAATATGAGATGAGTTGTAATTTAAAAAATGCTTTATACTTTCCTGTATTTCAGTTTTTGGTCATTAGCTTTTCCATTACCTTATGTGTTGTTGAAGTTAGTCTAAGAGGGTGATCTCAGTGTTGTGGATGTCTTTATTAGCTTGAGTATTTTTAGCCATACTGCTGGTATTTAATTGAGTTCTCTTTTTATTCTCGAGAAATGTATTGGCAGCCGCATAGTGTGGTTCTTGCCACTTCATATGTCATTACAAGAGAAACAAGTCAGAGGGGATCTCACAGAATTCTGATGGTGTATTTGACACACCTGAGGATCAGACTGTGTCCAGGGTGGAGGGCGCCATACTGAACCTCTACTTGTTACCATGTTACAACTGTAGAACAACCAGAAACATATAACGGTAAGGCTTTTTTGTATATTTAAGAGTAAACAGTGGAAAACAATCCATTACGTCAGTATTGTAATTTTGGAACGGGTTGTTTATTCGAGTTTTGAATTAGTAGCCAGGGTTTCCATGCAGTATTGAATTTTGTAATGGTGTTATTCTTTAGCGTGAAACTAGATTCATATTCTTTGACTAAAGCCATTTGAATGTTAACATCTGAGATGTTTGGGACTGAGGTGCTTTTCCATTTGTGCATGATAAGTAATCATGCTGAAAACAGTGTGTGCCTTACTGTTGTTCTGCATTCCTGAGGGTATGTGTCTATTCCTATGCTGAGGATAGCTAGGGCTGGGGAGGGTTTGGATAAAACCCCTGTGAGTTCCGAGAGGAAAGAGAATATTTTTCTCCAGAAGGGAGAAATGTGGGGGCAGTGCCAGAGTATATGTATCAGGGAGCCTTTGAAAGAACATCCCCTCCAGCATTGATCATTGTCTATGTTTGCAAATTTATGTACCGTATTTATCGGGGTATAACACGCACCTGCGTATAACATGCACCCCAAGTTTAGGAGGGCATTTTAAGGAAAAAAGTTTTAAGAGGGAAGTTTAAGGAAAAAAAAACGTATCAGTGTTTATCTGCAGCCTTGTCCATCATTGAAGAATGATCAGTGTCATTTGCAGCTTGCCCAGCATCATTTGCAGCTTGCCCAGCATCATTTGCAGCTTGCCCAGCGCTGTTTGCAGCCTTGCAGAGTGTCATTTGCAGCTTGCCAGTGTCATTTGCAGCTTGCCCAGCGCCGTTTGCAGCCTTGCTCATGTTTAAATTTCTCGCCACCAAGACAGACCGAGCGAGCGCCGTGCCGAAAAAAAAAAACCGAGCCAACCTGGGCGGGACTGCGAGCGGAGCCAAGCCGAATACACAGTACAGTCGGCTCGGTCTTTTTCGGCAGCGCTCGCTCCAGAAACAGCAGGGAGGCGGGACAGCGAGCGGAGCCGAGCAGTCAGCTCTGTCTTGTTCGGCGGCGCTCTGTATTTTTTGGCGGCGCTTGGTATTTTCGACTCACAGACAGTGGGGATCGACGTATAACACGCACCCATGACTTTCCCCCCATTTTAAGGGGGGAAAAGTGTGTGTTATACGCTGATAAATACGGTAATTGGACTAGGATGAGATACCATCTATGATGGATTTTTTGAGACACTTCCCAGTAACTGATACAGTTAGCGGCTTTATGGTTGTACTGGGTGGCCTTGCACCATTAGGAGTGGGAAAATGTTTTTTGGAGTTCTCGATCCCACCTTTTTTATGCTGCAGATTTAATAAATGTATATTTTTTTTGTGTAAGAGATTATACAGAATGGTGATCCCTTTTGTTTTGGGGGACGTAGAGGACCAAAAGGACCATGCTCTGCTCGGTATTTTGATAGTCGGTAAAGAGTTTTTGTTGAAGGTAGGAGGCTATTTGCCTATAGATAAATGCCCCCTGTGGGGGGATGAGATGTCTATGGGATAAAGTTGTAAATGTTAGAATGTGGTTATCCTGAAATAGTGAGTTCAACGGTTGGTACCTAATGGGAAAATAAAAAATATCAAAAAGTGCAGCGCTAGGGTACACCTATATGAGATACTAAGTGTATAAAAATATATATGAGTGACATCAATCAAAATATGTGAGCAACAGTAACCAGAGTTCCAATGCCAATGGTTAATTAAATGTCCACAAGTAACAATCGAACTCATAAAATTCAGATTTTTCAAACAGTCCAGAATACTTCAGATCTTGCAACCAACTGCTGGGTAATCATTAGAAGAGATGGATACTCTTACGGGATGGGTTGGACACAACTACCATATAGTAATGTGTCATGCACAATGCTCAGAGAGGCTCCAATGGCCTGAAAGGAAGGATCCCAGCCAGGTGATGTATCTCCTCAAGGCCGGTGGTCACAATCCTCGGTTCTCCACAATCTCCAATTTAGAAAGATGGATCAGCTGTCAAGGCTCGGACCTCTATGAGGCTCTACACTGGCTCACCATGGGGGGGGGGGGGGAGCACAAAAACAGCGCTTCGCATTTCCCAGGTTCTCCACTGTACAACCTGCGATCAGCCTCCTCCGTATAGTGATTAGCCTCCTCCGTACTGCGATCTCTGTGACACAGAGAAAAAAAACAAATGGAAAATTCCCTTAAAACACTAGCAGCGCTTAAATTAAAATGACACTGATAGCCTGTATCTATGAACCCACATCATGTAAAAGTATTTTCCAGGGGGGCGTGGCCTGGACATGGCTGGGTGAGGACGCGTGTGTTCCGTGCTCCCGACCTTTCCCTGACTACCGGCGCCTATTATGATCACCGGACTGTTTTGAGGTCACGGCATGTCTGCTAAGCGGAGGAAGACCAAGGGGCAATCCAGGCGCGAGAGACCGAGAGGCTCCGGTGGACAGATAGCTCAATTCTTCTCACCGCTTCAGCCGCAGCTGCCTTCTGTTCCCCCTAAGATGGCGGACACACGTGGAGAGAGGAGCGCGGCGCTGGCGAGCGGGCCGCCCTCGCCGGCAGTCTCGCTGGGCTCTGACTCGCTTGCGGACACTCCGCCTGACCTACAATCGGGCTCGGAAGCCCCACTGATGTCTGCTACGGGAAGCGGAGGTAACGCGGAGCTTTGGACGCTCCTCCGGGCTCTCCCGACTAAATCGGATATCGAATCCCTCATTGGCAGACTGGAGGCACAGCACCGCCAGGATATGAAAGAGGTGAGGGGTGAGCTGAGCTCTATCACGGCGCGCCTGACGGCGGGGGAGACCGCAGCGGCGGACATGGAAGGCAGGGTCAGTGCGCTGGAGCGCCTTCAGGAAGCACACATCGATGCGGCTACCCTACTTCAGCTCCATCAGGAGGAGATGGAAGACAGAAGCAGACGGAATAATATCCGTCTGCGAGGACTCCCGGAGGCGACTGGTTCGGAGGACTTGGCCGCTACAGCCACCGCCATTTTCCGCAGACTGCCAGGCGAGCCCCTTCCGCAGACCCTGGAGTTCGACCGGATCCATCGAGCGCTGGGACCAAAGCCACAGGACGTCAATAGGCCGCGAGATGTCATCTGCCGCCTACATCGTTACTCGTATAAGGAGTTGATCCTCCGCAGGGCATGGGAGGCTGGGACTGTGGACTTTGACGGAGCAGATGTTAGAATCCTGCCTGATCTCTCCCGTGCAACGCTGCAGAGAAGAGCCATGCTTCGCCCTGTGCTAGAAGCTGCCCGCCGGCGTGGTGTCACCTACCGATGGGGGTACCCACTCGCGGTTACTTTTAGAAGAGACCAGCAGTCGTTCCACCTTCGTTCTCCGGGAGACCTACCCGCTTTATTCACGTTCCTGGGTGTGGATCCTTTCAGAATCCCGAATTGGCTGATGTTCCTTCCTCCGCCGGGGGGCCGCTCCGGACTGCAATCCTCGTGGGGGTCGGCCCAACCGAGACCCCAGAGACGTCGCCGTGGCTCCAGGACGACTACGCCGGAGAGGGCACGTGAGTTGTGAGCACAGGCGGCTCGCTGTATGAGGTACACTTTTGCCCTGTTTGCTGCCCCTACGCTGCACCATTCCCCCCCCTGGGCTGCGTGAGCGCAGTTCGCTGCGACGGCTGTACTGTGTCCCACTCTGTGCTGGAGATGGACTTGGGATGTTTTGGAGGTGGGGGCTATTGACTGTCCTGGCCGTCTTGCCCGGGGGACCCCTTCGGGAGGGACAGACAATCCGGCCGTTTAGGCCTGTGGGGGTGACTTTGTTGAGACAGCTCGCTGGGGGGGTGGTCTGCTGGGCTGGTGAACCCCCCCGTACCTGCTATGTCGGTGACTAGAGGATTTAACACCGCAACTCCCATGTGTACCAAGGATTGCCCCCTCCCCCATGCCCAAGGTATGTTAGGAACACTGGACTGCGCCTGGCTGAGATGTGGAGCCCGGGGAGACATGTGGGTGTTTTTCTTTGATGCACTGGGGGGCAGCTGAGGGACTTTGAGACATTGCTTTCACAACCTTTTTTCAGCTGCAGAATCCGTTCGCCCCTGTCTCGGGGGGGGGGGGGGCCTTTTTGTGGGGTTTTTTCCCCCCTTCCCCAGTTGGGGTAGCCGCCCCCTTTTTGACTCAGGGGGGACTGTTGATGCTCGGTTGGGGACTCTCCCCAGATACGCAATGTTCCATGTTGTTATGTGTTTATTTTACTATATTGTTTTATGTGTTATTTTGGATCCCCCCCTTGTTCCTGGCGGGTTCAGTTTCATCTGTCTGCGCGCCGGGAGAATGGTAGATGTGGCACAGGAGTGCCTATCGGGAGCCGCCTCCTGATGGGGAGCCTGGCTTCTAGGTGGGTCGGGTGCTGGACCGTAGACAGGAGACCTACGCCCCTCCCGGGGATGTGCCATTCTTGTTCCCCCGCCCCTTGGGAGCTCAGGGGTCCTGCTCTGTGCTCCGTTGTTATTGGGGCGGTTAGCCGCTTTTGGAGCATGTTGGGGCGGGGCCCTCGGGATGGAGTTGAGGGCCCCCCTCCTGACGCCCTCTGGGTTTCCCCCCCCCCCCGCGGCTAGGCCGTGGGGCTGCGGGGGAGGGTGATCTTATTGGTGCCGTTGGACCATACTTTAGCTGCTCCTGGGGCCCCGGGGTGTCGGGGAGGGCCGGGAGCACCCCTCCTCAGTTGTTTCCAGCCACTTCCCCCACGTAGGCCGGCACGTCCTCGGCCGTTTTTGGTGGAGACGTGCCACGCAAGCTTTTTGCTTGCCCTTAGCTAGTTCCCTTCCCTTAATCCCCTCTGTTCGTGCCTTCCCTTGCCCTTCCCCCCCCTTTTTTCCCTGGTGACGCTCCTGGTTGGGTGGCGGGGGTAGGGACCCTCTCCCCTTTATATATATATATATATATATATATATATCCCTCCCTTTTTATTTATTTATTTTATTTTTTTTTTTTCCTCTCTTCTTTCCCCTTTCCCACCCTCCCCCTCTGGTTGAGGATGGAGAGCCTCCGAATATACTCCTTGAACGCGAAAGGCCTCAATATCCCTGAGAAGCGGCGTATGTTGCTGCATGACTTACGGCGGGATCGCAGCGATATAGTCTATATCCAGGAAACTCATTTCAGGGAGGATAGGTTGCCGGTCCTCAAAAACAGATTTTTCCCCCTGACGTACCATTCCACCAATAAAACGAAATCTCGGGGGGCCTCCATTCTTATCTCCGGTAGAATACCCTGGACTCTTCAGGATTCTAGGATCGATCCGGGAGGTCGCTATGTGTTCCTCAAGGGTCGCATTGGCGATGTTCAGGTGACGTTGGCGAACGTCTATGCCCCAAATGACGGTCAGGATGTTTTTCTGCGACGCACGCTTGCTAAACTGTCGGAATTTCAAGAGGGCCAATTGATCCTGGGGGGAGACTGGAATATACCCCTGGCCCCTAACGTCGACACGTCGTCGGGTGTATCCTCTATGCCGGCGGGAACCCGTACACGCATTATTAAATGTCTGCATGAGACGCAGTTGATTGATATCTGGCGACTTCAACACCCGGGAGAACGGGACTACACATTCTATTCCTCCCCCCATAAAATTTACACAAGAATAGATTACTTCCTTGTACCCCACGGTCAACTCCATGCGGTTCACGCCTCCACTATAGGTCAGCGGACATGGTCGGATCATGCGCCCATTACGTTGACCTATAAACTCTCCAATAACCCGTCCCAGAGGACGCGATTTTGGCGACTAAATGAAAGCCTTCTGCAGCAGCCGGGGGTCTTGGAGGAGGTGACTAGGGAACTTAGTTATTATTTTCAGACTAACACAACGACCGATTCCTCACCGGGAGCAGTTTGGGAAGCCCATAAGACAGTTATTAGGGGTATCATGATAAAACACGGCTCGCGTATCAAAAAAGAAACCGGGACACTTCTGGAGTCGCTTCTGGCTAAACTCCAAGTTCTGGAGTCACACCACAAAGCTTCCCCGGATCCTCATGTGGAGGCTGAACTGTCCTCTCACCGGAGTCAGATCAATGACCTTCTGGGACATAAAGCTAAGGCTGCGTTACAAAAATGTAGGCTCATGGCATACGAATCCGGGAATAAATGCGGTCGCATCCTAGCGAGGGCGGTCAAAGACGTTAAGACGCGGACCTATATCCCCCGGATTAAGACGACAGCGAACGTAACCGTCGGCCTCCCGCATCAGATTGCGGGAACATTTAAAGATTTCTACGACACTCTCTATAACCTACCGACCCAGCAGGGGAGACAGCCCCAGATGGAGGCTTATATATCATCTAGCCAGACCCCTACTCTGTCCCCTGAAAACATCGCTGAACTAGAGGCCCCGATCACTACAGACGAGCTGGAACTGGCGCTTAAGATGACTAAACCTGGAAAGGCACCTGGGCCAGATGGCTTCACCCTTGCATATTATAAGACCCTGCTTCCGGCCCTTAGCTCTCATATGGTGGGTTTCTTTAATGCTATAGGGAACGCGGCCACCTTCGCTCCTGACACCACCAGGGCCCATATCACGGTCATCCCTAAAGACGGTAAGGACCCCTTGGTTTGTGGTAGCTACAGACCAATCTCGCTGCTGAACACTGATCTCAAGCTGTTCACTAAAATTTTGGCGACCCGGTTAGCCCGTCACTTACAGACCCTGGTTCACCTAGACCAGGTGGGTTTTGTCCCTTCGAGGGAAGCTAGAGACAGCACGACTAAAGTGCTGAACTTAATATATATTGCTAATCAAACCAGCACACCTTCCGTATTTTTAAACACCGATGCAGAAAAAGCCTTTGATAGGGTTAACTGGGAGTACCTGTTCGCGGTTCTCCGGCATGTGGGACTAGGTGAAAAAATGATTAATTGGATTACCCAGATATATGCTGCCCCGACAGCACAAATTAAAGTGAATGGAGTCCTGTCAGACCCCCTTTCTATTAAAAATGGAACTAGACAGGGCTGCCCATTGTCCCCCCTTCTCTTTGCCCTTTCCCTGGAACCTTTCTTATGCAAAATTAGAAACAATCCTGATATCCAAGGCCTGATAGCGGGGGGTGTCCAATACAAGGTCTCCGCTTATGCGGACGACTTGATGTTTTCCCTTTCGAACCCGGCAATATCCCTCCCGAATCTCCTCAGGGAATTTGAGGAGTATGGACGGATCTCTAACCTGAAAATTAATTACACTAAATCGGAGGCTATGGGAGTAGCACTCCCGCAAGCCGCCATGAACACACTCCACTCAAGTTTTAATTTTAAATGGACAACCGTGGCACTGACATATTTGGGGACCTTGATTCCTGCGAATCTAGACCACGTCTTTAAGCTTAATTTTCCACCCCTGTTGACTAGAGCCCGCGCCCTGCTGGAGTCCTGGCATAAAGGCCTACACTCTTGGTTTGGCAGGTGCAACCTTATCAAGATGTGCATCTTACCCAAATTTTTATATTTACTGCATGCACTGCCCGTCCTGGTCCCCGCCTCGTTCTTGCGACAGGTACATGGGATGTTTACTAGATTTATCTGGGCAAATAAAAAACCGAGACTGGCCCGGACTCTACTCTCCCTACCCAAACTTCACGGGGGCCTCGCAGTCCCGGATGTGAAGAAATACTACCATGCGGTTCATCTTGGTAGGATTATTGACTGGGGTCGCCACCGGGATTTTAAGCTGTGGACCCGGTTAGAACAAGCCCAAACGCAGGTGCCTCTACAGGGAGCTATCTGGTGCTATGCACACCTCCCTAAGGATACGAAAAATCATCCCCTGATAGGGGTAACGCTGCGGGTGGGATCGACGTACTGTTCGGACGGGCCACTATCCACGGCTAACTCTCCGCTCTATCCCATTCTGGGGAATCCTCGATTCCCTCCAGGTTTGGACCGCCAAATTCTGTCAGATATGTCTACTAGGAACTGCACACAAGCGAGGCACTTCCAGACGAATGGAGACTGGCCTTCTATAGAGCTGCTGTGTGACGCGTCGGGCCCCTACAGACTGGCTCTCTGGACTGCAGTCCAGCTTAGACATTTTCTTCGGTCCCTCCCGTCTCCGCAGCAGTTTGGTGTACCTTTGACTACATTTGAGGAACACTGTTCGGGAGGCGGGGCACTCCCGAGGACACTGTCAACAATGTACAACCTCCTTATCGCCCCGGTCGATGACACTCACTTAACCTTCTTGACTAAATGGGAGAGGGAGCTGAACTGCACATTTACTTCGAGCCAGACTCAACGTATACTAACCTTTGCCCTACAATCTACCATCTGTACCAAAATACAGGAAACTAACTACAAACTCCTGACGAGATGGTACTTAACCCCTCAGGTACTACACTCCTTCTATCCGAACACCTCGGCACTTTGCTGGAGGTGTGGTCAGGGGCAGGGCACATTGTTACACATATTTTGGTCCTGTCCGAAGTTGTCCCATTTCTGGTCTACAGTCAGGTCCATTACCCAAAAGTTCACGGAATACAACGTCCCAGATGACCCGGCCTTTTTTCTCCTACATGATAATACCATGTCTACTAAAAAATACAAAAAGTCCATTCTGTGTCACCTGGTGAATGCAGCCAGAGCCTGCATTCCGCTTCACTGGAAAAGCCAGGCCCCACCGTCGGTGGCGTCCTGGATTCGAAGGGTGGATGACGTTAGTAAACTAGAGGACCTGGTGCTGTCTGGGAGGCAACAACAGGAAAGATTTAAAACCACGTGGGCTCTCTGGCATCAGTTTATTTTCTCCCCTGAAGGAGTCTCCCTGAGGACCCTGTGAGATAGTTTGCGACCTGATCCAAGTATATGACGTGGTGTTCCGGAATCAACCAGATCCCCCCCCCCCTTCCCCCTCCCCTCTTTTTTTTTTTTTTTTTTCTCTCCCCTCTCTCTCCCCCAGCCTTCCCCGGCCTTTCTCCCTTGTGTGTCCTTGTCCCCCCTTATGTTAGAATCTGACCTCGGATGTTCGATTGTTTACCGGGGCAATGGGGTTCTGGTGTGGGGAAGAGGGGGGAGGCGGCTCAGAATTAGGCGTCTAGTGAGTCCATGGCTACTTCGCGCAGCGCTTTGGCCCACATGGGCTGGGGTAGCCGGAATGATGATGAACGTGACCTTACAAGAACTCATGTTAATTTGAGATGTATTGTATGTAAGCTATGCCTGCTTCCCCCTCTATCCCTGTATCGAACTTACTGGGCACTTTTCCCTTCCTTCCCCCCATGTACCCCAACTGTATGTCTATGTTATATGTGCGCCCAGGTTGGGCATTGTTTAAATAAATAAAGTCTATATTTGAAAAAAAAAAAAAAAAAAAGTATTTTCCAATAAAAGATACATGAAGTGCAGTAAAAGGGTTAACCCTGGGTTTCTTTGCCTGTCATAGGTGTATCTCATGTAGATAGGTTCAGACGAGATTACGGGGCTTCACCAAATTTCAATCCCCCTCAAATTCAAAAACTTTTAAAATTAAGGATTTCATATCTTGTATGATGACAAATGTGGTCTATGCCCTTTTATGTCCATGTAATATGTTATATATAGGACGCACAAAACGCACTTTATCAAAAAGAGTGTCTGAACGCATTACTAATATTAAAATAGGGTACAAAGAGCACAGCGTCTCTATGCATTGGAAAACAAAACATAATATGGACCCTTCAGGTCTCAAATTTTACACACAGACTGGCAAGGATGCAATAAGGTTTGTGAATTATCAAAGTATGAAATAAAATGGATATATTTGGCTGACACACTTTGCCCAAAAGGAATGAATTTATGAGTTATGAGGATAATTAACATATTTCCTCTGGATTATTTGTTTGGGATGGATAAATAACAAAATTGCGATCAATCACACGATTTTGATTGCGCAGTGTGTATACATAGGTTTTTGAGAAATGGTAAAGAAGTGATTTCATGTAAGATATATATACAATTTTAACTAGTGTTTAATATGTGTTACCCATTACATGGTAGGAATATTGAGAATATGCACAAATAAATTTTAGGATGTGATTTTTGCCATAGATCAAACATAAGAAGTGTAATGCATACATTGCTGACAGCTCTGGCCAGCAGGGCAGGCTGTTCGGCTGCACGTGACTGCTGAGGGATGTACCTTCCGTAGCAGCGCTATACTTTTTTTTTTTTTTTTAATCTTTATTTAAATTTTTTCCATACAAAAAGTATAAAACATAGTATACATATACATATGCATCCTACTACCCCCCCCCCCCCCCTATAGCCCTACTACCTCTTCATATTTCTTCGTTGATTTAAACAGTTTCCATTGCTTCCATTTCTTTCGAAATTTCTTTTCCCCGGGAAAAGCAGCGCTATACTTAATGTGGTATGTTGCGCTGCGTGGCCATGCCCTCTGACGAAAGTGATGACTGAAATGCATTGGGTGGTAGCCACATAGCTTCCCCACTAATGGACGTGTTGCACTCTACCCTTCCCAGGAACACCGCGGGTGCGGTGTAAGGTTAGATTTGATTGCGCGTCCTATGAATCTTTTGATATGCTCTAAATAGATCGAACTTTGTGAGTGTGAATTTTGGAGATATTTGTTTTAATAAATAAAATATAGTGTGGACAGGAGTACGCTATGTAGTGTTTTATCTTTTTGACTGCATGAGCAAGATACATTGGGGACATTTGGTTAAGTGAGGAGGCGCACTTGATGATATGATGAACGCTTAAAACCAGCAGAGTCTGGTAAGTGCATTTGCCATAGGGAGCTGCACAGGAGGTGTGGTGGAGGAACATTTGCCTTGTGTGGGTCAACTATCAGTTCTTGCTGCATGATTATCTGACACAGTCACCCTCACTTAATAATGAACTGGATGGACACTTTTGGCATGTCACTGTTATTTTGTACCGTATAGATACCTCTGGCATGACTTAATGAATTATTAAGTCATTAATAATTAAGGGAATTTTCTATTTGTTTTTTTTTTCCTGTGACATATTGTTAATATTTTGAATTGGGATGATAGTAGCTGCCATGTTTGAATTGGGAAGATAATAGCTGCCATGTTTTTGAGTAATTTTTTCCATGAGCGCTGAGGGAGTGCATTTTGGATACATTCTGATTTTCGCTCTGTGTTATTATCTTAGGCTGATATAGCTGCTGATATTGTGGGATGATTAGATTTCCTCATTTTCTTGGGGATACATTGGGCCAAAAGTAGAGAGCTTAGGTCTCCTTTGGTGATGAATTTTTGTTCAATAGAATGCCATTGTTTATTGAAGGTGGGTTTAAACCAGTGCCTAACTTGGTCTAGAATCACTGCCACATAGTATTCTTTTATGTCCAGGAGGCTTGAACATCCTGCAGTTTTTTGTTTAATGGTGGTTGCATATGGACATTGAGGTTTTCTATCTTGTCATACATAAGAGTATATAGAACGTTTAAGAACAGTGAAGAAAGATTCCGGGATTTCTATAAGTAGTGCTCTATATAATTATAAGAGCTTCAGGAGAATGATAATTTTGAAGGCAGCTACTCTGCCGGCCCATGAGAGATATTGTTTGTTTATTAACTTGAGGTCTTTTTTACATATCTGTAAGAATGGTATGAAGTTGCAGGCATATCATTTTGTTGTAGGAGATGTTAGGGATATGCCCAAATAAGGCATGGATGTTGTAACCCTTTGAAAAGGGGACTATGGATTTTAAAATAGTGAATTGGTGGCATTAGGGATTTTAATACTTAGCCCATTGGATTTAGAGTCTTTGATTTTATAGAATGAGCATGAATTGAAGGTATTCAAGACATTCCACACATTTGCCAAGGAAGGAGCTGGGTTTGTTAGGGTTAGAATTATATTATCCGCAAATTGGGTAATTTTGTATTCTTGGTCTTTGAGTGGTATTCTGGAAATAAGATTTGAGGAACGGATTCTTTGGACTAATGGTTCCAACAATAGTGTGAAAATGATTGGGGACAGGGAACACCCTTGCCTTGTACCATTTGTAATGGCAAATGGGTCGGAGAAAGACCCTTCTGAGAGGACTTGGGCTGTTGGATTATAAGGGCAGAATGGCTGATGGCATATTACTCTGAAAGCCAAATTTCGTAAGGGTTAGTCTCAGGTATCCCTAATGAATCCTATGAAGTGCTTTCTCTGCGTCTAATGCAATAAACAGGGATGGTGTGTTTTTATTCTCAGCATAATGTAGGAGGTTTGTTATCTTTTGAGTGGCGTCAGGGGCTCCAGTAGGAAGCCGACCTGGTCAGGATGGATGAGGTGGAGCATAATTGGGGCTCACCTTTGTGCTACAAGTTTTACATACAATTTAAGGTCAGTATTCAATAAGGAGATTGGGTGGAAATTGGAGTGGGTAACTGCCTCCTTCCCTGGTTTAGGTAGGGTTACAATATTTGCAGATAACAATTCACCAGATGACACAGCACTGTCGGAGCACAGTGGAGGACACTGCATGGCTGGTAAGGTGGACGAGTCTGGCAACGGCATTCATTATGGACTGAAGGGGGGATAGTCTATGATTCTTCTTCAAATTCTTTTCTATTTCTGGAAGATGGATTTCGTGGCTTTTCTTCTGTAAAGCGCAATACTGGACATTGTGTAAGGCAAAACATATTAAGAATGCTACAAAGACATATGTTGTGAAAAACTGCCAATTTGTGGGTTTTAATCTTGGTAACCATCCATGAATCTGCACCATAAAATAGGGGAGCTGACTGGCTAAGATGCTGGTGGGGAAGTTACTGCTTTACCAGCTTGTCAATAAAAGATTATTTTTGAAACATTTTGGCTTGGGTTGTTTCTCATTCTTCAGATTCGCAATTAACTAGTAAGTGATCCTTTGTATTCACTTTACTAATGGTAAAAGAATATGCCCAGGTTTAATTCACTGGGAGTTTGGTGAATCCTGTTAAAAACTTAGAGATACAGAACTTTGCTTTGATTTGCTTTGAAGTATGTGGGAGCAAATCTTGTTAGTTAATTCTGGTTATTTTTATGGGTAATAGGGAAGTTAAAGAAAAGACATGGGAAGTTGGGCATGCTCTGGTGAGACATGTACCAATGCCAGCATTAAAAAATATATACCGCACCGCAGGGTCCTTTCAATGTGGCGTGTAAAATAAATCTGATTATGGCTTAACTGATTGTGTAAAGAAAAAAAGTTTGCAAATTATAAAAAGCAGCTAAAAGTGCTCATGTCACATCTACCCCAACACAGGTGGTCAGACACTATAGCTGGCTACTGTGTGCTTCACCTATAGCAGCCCCCTTTCCCTTAAGGCAAGCAGGCCTACCGGTGCTTGGTTGCCCCCAGGACTTATGCACAATGCTATAGTGGCTGGCCACCACGCCAGGGCAGATGCAAACTAAGCAAACAGACTACTTGCGATTGGTCTCTCTTGTTCTATTTAGTATCCGTGTTCCCTACTTTTTCAATCGTTTTATAAATATCCCTCTCCTGATAACCCTTTTCCAGAAACCTTGATCTCAGCACTTGTACCTGCTGATGGTAATCATACATATCCGTGCACTTACGCCTAATGTGTTGAAAGTGGCCTCTGGGAACTGCATTTAACCATGATACATGGTGGCAACTGAATAGGGGAATGTAAGAATTATGATCAGTCTCCTTAAAATACGTGGTAGTGGTCAGACTCCCATCTTTAACCATGATATTAAGATCAAGGAAACATACTGTAAGGAGATGCCTCTATCATTCTGATTGAGTCTTCAATGTACCTCCTCCAAAGATGTAACTCTCTTTCTCCCAAATGAGCCATAAACTAATTAGCTAAGCTGGAATCAAATTTTGTGCCCATAGCCACTCCACAGGTTTGTAGGATAAAGTCACCCTCAAACCAGAAGTAATTATGACCCATTGTGAAAATCAGAAGTTCTATGATGAAGTCTTTCTGCATTTGTTGTAAAGAGTGATCCTGCTCAAAATAAAACATCACCACCTTTAGTGCCTGCTGGTAACATATGATAGTATAGAGAGAGGCCACATCAGCTGTCACCATAATGCAGCCCACATTCTCCCAACAAATGAATAACTTGTGTTGTGTCTCTCAAATAAGAGGGAGTCATAGTAACCAGAGGCTGAAAAAAATCATCCACATATCTGCCTATTCTCACTTTCACAGAGTCAATGCCACTGATTATAGGGCAGCCTAGCAGTTTTGAAAGATTTTTATGGATTTTAGGCAAGTAGTACATAACCGGTACCCTTGGCACTGAGGGCATCAGGTATGCCCTTTCTTTTCTATTCAGAATTCCTTGCCGAAACCTATCATCAATTAAACTCAAAAGTTCGCTCTTAAATTTTGCTGTAGGATTTGAAGCCAGTGGTGCATAAGTTACATGGTGGGATAGAAACCTATTCATCTCCTCCAGATAATTACATTTGTCTAGGATGACGATACCGCCTCTTTTGTCCGCGGAACATATGACAATGTAATTTCACATGCAGATTTGCTTAAGGCTCTTAGTTCTAATTCTCTCTATTTTAAGTGCTACCAAATCCCTAAGGACCATTTCCTTAACCGCTTCCTGACCGCCTCACACAGATATTCTGCGGCAGAAGGGCACGTACAGGCAGATTAACGTACCTGTATGTGGCCCTTTAAGAGGCGGCTTGCAGGCGAGCGCCATGACTGTGATCACGGGTCCCAGGGACTAGATGTCCGCGGAGAAACCTGCGATTGTCTCATGGTGAGGAAGAACGGGAAGATGCTAATCTAAGCAAGCATCTCACCATTCTGCCTAATGACACTGTCACTGATCACAGCTCCCTGTAATTGGGAGCGGTGATCAGTGTAGTGTCACACATAGCCCCTCCCCCCACAGTTGGAATCACTCCCTAGGACACACTTAACCCCTACAGTGCCACCTAGTGGTTAACCCCTTCACTGCCAGTCACATTTACATAGTAATCAATGCATTTTTAATTGTACTAATCACTGTATAAATGTGAATGGTCCCAAACTCGCACCAAAAGTGTCCAATGTGTCCGCCATTATGTTGCAGTCACAATAAAAATCACTGATCGCTGCCATGGAGAAACAAAACCCGGGGGGGGGGGTTGAACAATGAAGCATTTGAAAAATTTGTATGTTGAATAGTATCTCCACCTCCTAACCTAATCTGAGATGAGGAATTAACCACATCACCTGTAGTAATCTGAGGTGGGTTGTTAGAAATGAATTGACTCCAATTTCCTATTGGATTTAAAATAAAATGTCTCTTGATATTCATCTTACGGATACATTTATGCACATCAATAAATGTCTCAAATTTATTGAGTCTCTGGGGGGATGCAAATTTGGTTATCTCCGGGAGTCTGCCCACTTAGACCTGACCTATATTGATTTCTGTAGTGTCTGGGGTCTCCCCTACGGTCCCAGTGTCCCTGATGATTATAATTATCTTTATGGGGAGGCCCTTTGTGATGGATAGCCTCCTCTAAACATGTTCTTATGGGCTGAAACTCTCTGATGGGTCTGCCGAAAACCACCAGAGAAATTAGGTTTTGTACCGTTATTTTTATTATTATTATATTTTGGTTTATAGGTAGTATAACCTCTCTGGTTATACAGAGGGGCATATCCCCTCTGTTCATTCATAGTATTCCCTCTAGCTTTCAGAGAGGGAGGTATAGTCATATTAGAAAATAAAATAGGGAGAGACTGAGGTAGAGAAGTGGGAGGTATAGCTACTCCCTCACTTTCCATAGGCTCATCCACTGTAATCTGTCATTTAAACACAACTTTATTAGAATAATCAGCAAAGTCACACTTGTATTTTTTCTTCTTTTTGATCTTTTGATCGTTGCCTTGTTTTTTAAGAAATTGTCTCATTTGATCAGATTTTTGTTTATAAATTTCTTGATTCTTAAATGGGTTCAATTTATCCTTAACCATAATAATTTCCTCATTGAGTATCCTGAGTTTATCTTGTTTCTTAACCAATAATAATTGTAGAAACTTAATACCATTCTCGTTAAAGTACACAAACCATCCCTCTAGGTCGGTTTCACCCTTTTTGGGTTCACCTCCCATTTTAGACTATGAGGTACCATTTTCTGTACGATGTACTGTTCAAGATATGCTACATCCCAACTGGTGTGTAACCAGATACCAGAAGATTTTTGAGTCTGAGAAAAATACCACCTATCTCATCAGTCTGCTCCACATTCTCATCAAACATCCCTTCAGTATTGATATTATGTTGGGATCTGTATTCAAAAATGTCTATGATGAATGGCATGCGGAATGACACAGTCACCTTGGCAATCTCCAGACCACGTCCGATAGTGACGATTTGCTTAAGTTGAAGCCTGCTACAGTGATTTCATCTTGTTTTTTCCTCTCAGGAGGTTAATGGACAAACGAATCAGGAAGTGAAGCGAAGCCTGTGGAGATGCCACGGTTCTTAGCACAAGACATGCTGCTGCATTGCTTATGAACGGCTTTTATCCTGTAAGTGCTACCCACTTATTTTATTGAATTCATTTACATAAAGTTACTGCACTATGGGAGCAATTATTTTTTATATTTTCGATATAAAAGGCTGCAGTTCTAGACAATATTAAGGGTCCTGGGGAGACCGATTTCCCTGAGCTTGGTGAGACTATTATTCTTTTGGTCATGGAGAGCTAGTACGAATGCTACTTACTCACTTGGGTGCGGAGCTGGATGCACATTGTGTGAAGGATCTTTCACGGTTTCCTCCTCTACAGCTTATCATCTATACTTAACACGGATGGTTGTTGTCATTTTCTCATTTATAGACTGACATTTTTGGGACTCTGTTAAAAACCATTCAAACACGCTTTTTCTGGGCCAACAAAAAACCCTGCATTAGCTTCAGTCACATGACCAAATCAAAAGCATGTGGATGCATGAGACTCCCAAATTTCAGGCACTACTACTATGCCATACATATTGCACAGTGGTTGACTGGAATTGTCACGCAGACAAAAATTATTGGATACACTTAAGCCTCGTACACACGAGAGGACTTATGTCCGACAGACTTCCGAAGGAGTTCTGCCGGAGTTCTGCCGGAGTTCCGACAGAGTTCTGACGGACTTTTCGACTGAGCGGACTTGGCCACACACAATCACACTAAACTCCGACGGATTCGAACGTGATGACGTACGACTGGACTCGAATAGGGAAGTTCATAGCCAGTAGCCAATAGCTGCACTAGCGTCGGTTTTAGTCCGTCGGAATAGCATACACACGAGCAAATTTTTCGAAGGGACCGGGTCCGGCGGAGTTCCGTCGGGAAAATTTGAAGCATGTTCCATATTCTAAAGTCCGTCAGACTTTGGTGAATCAAAAGTCCGTTGCAGCCCACACACGATCGAATAGTCTGACGGAATCAGTCCGTCGGACTTTGGATGTTGAAAAGTCCGCTTGTGTGTACGGGGCATTAGAAAGAACCTTTTCTACCTCAGAATTGGGGATTCCTCCAATGAGGTGCCCTAAAATGCTTCTGCAACATCCATTAAGAGGAGCCACTTTAAAGACCTTTCATCTCATCATTAAAAGGAATGATATCTCTTCTTCTCCTGGAACACTCAATCCACTAACAAACAACCCTGACTTCATTCCAGGAATAAACAACAAACACATCACCATGACCTCAGGTAAACCATTCTTGACAACTTATTGTTTTAAAGCAGGAATTTTTAAACTTAAATCTACACTGACAGATGAATTCAAATTCACTGACCTTCCATTCTGGACATACCTACAAATGTGTAGCTACCTCACAACACATAATTCTCCAAAAGGAGTCACCATAGAACACATACTTAAATGCGAAAAAATATTTAATTGTATTTTAATTATAACAAAACCACCAATTATTCAAATTAGTACAGCACCAAAACAAAAAGGGAGCATTTAAACACAGACTCATTAAAAGAAATATAACAATGTTGTCACACCTATTAAAAACAATAGGAAACTGACGGCAATTGGTCGGTGAAATGTGTCAGCAGTGACATCAGTACGCAACAACAGCACTGAGCGATGTTTGACCTGGTGTTTTTTCACATAGTCTGACTGACGAACGGCATGTACTCGTAAGAGAGGAGGGTAAATCGGCTTATCAACCTGCAAGAGAACCAATCGCTTTCCACCTCAAATAGATCCTTCACTGGCTGGAAGCAAACAAAAGGATTGGAGAGCTTGCAAAATAGCCACCTTTGTACCGGGGTATTGGGGTAGAGGAATGCACAGGAGGGATGGATATGTGATCCAGCAAGGATGATGAGAACATTGATTCTGAGAAATTAACCGCCTCCTTTCTAAATAATATATGCCCAGTGCTTAGTACTCCCCAAACTATAGACTGAATGTAAGCTAATGATAATGCTAACATGTGCATATCTAATAACATAAAGAAATAAGCAGCCCATTTTTATGCTACCGTCACTTAAGGTTTTATACCTATGAAATATACCATCAGTAACACACACCCGGTCAACTAACCATTCACCCACCCAAATACTCCAGGAGCATTATATCTGATTAATTAATTGAACTTAATAAAGTGCCCATATGGATATTATCCGTGCACATGACTAATATTAAGAAGATAATTTATGGCAATTGTGGTGTGTATGTGATGGATGTAGTCGCGGCGCCGTTTGATTGTTTTTAATAGGTGTGACAACGTTGTCATATTTTTTTTTTTAATGAGTCTGTGTTTAAATACTCCCTTTTTGCTTTGGTGTTGTACTAATTTGAATAATTGGTTGTTTTGTTATAATTAAAATAAATTTTTTTTTTTTTTTTTTTGCATTTACGTATGTGGTCTATGGTGACTCCTTTTGGAGAATTCTGTTTCTCCTAGTTTTTTCTTTATGCTTTGTTTGTCACCTGAACCACATTTTATCGCTATGATATGAATGGTAGTATTTGCAACGATTAAATTATATTTATGGTTGATCCAGGCAATTTTTGTTATTTTTTGTGTATGCTACTCCAGATAAACACAATTGTTGGTTCCCACAATCTTCAGACAAATGCTGGAGATGTGGGCAATCACGAGGCACAATGCTTCACATATGGTGGGAATGTACACATATTGCTCCGTATTGGACACAAATCAAAGACGTAAGCATTCAAATTACGGAAAATAAATTGCGATTAATGCCTGAATGTTGCTTGCTACACATAAACTCTAGGCCACTGCAAAAATACAAATGTTCTCTTACTAAACACATGCCCAATGCTGCCAAATCCCTCATACCCTTGCACTGGAAATCTGTCTCTGTGTCAACAATTAAAGACTGGCTACTAAGGATGAATGATATTCATGATATGGCAATTGCAAATAAATCCACCTCTCAATTTCAGGAAACTTGGACAACTTGGTTCATGTTCAAACTATCCGATCTATACGTAGAGCGCATGAACAAACTTTTATTTTGACTCACGCTATGGGTACTCCTTCATCCTTTTGGCAACTTGTACATTCTCAATGGATCAAAACAATCCCTTATCCTCAGAGTCTACTACCTCTCCCCCTCTTACCCTTCTTCATTCATTCAATTTTTATTTATCCTTTACTTCTTCTCTTGTCCCCATATGGGAAACCTTTGTTTTATGTTGAGATAACAGAACAGCTTAATTTCAACTGCTGTTGCAATATTATGATACTTTAAAGCTAACCCCTCTATGTATGCTATATATTGATTAAGGGTTAAAATCTAGTAGATGTATGATAATTAATACATCCAGTTTTACATTGTTTGTTCATTAATAATACTTACTACATTGGAGTCAACTTCTGTACCTTTGGCAAAGAAAAATGCCCTTTAGACTTTTGTATGTTATAACAGCTTACAAGATGGATGTACCATATACTTTTTCAATAAACTTTATTGTTACAAAAAAAAGAAATGGTGTCCCTGGGATTCTAGCAAGTGAGTTATAAAGACAAAGGCCCAGTTTGAGCCCTGGTTTACACTGACAGCGGTAGGAAATAGTGCGAGTTCAGCTAAAACACGATTTTATTCCCACATGTCAGTCCCGACTGCAGGGGGAATTTCAGAGACATCTGTGCCAGTTTCTGCACAGATGTCAATGGGAATTGCACCCTGAAATTGCCAAAAGTAGTACAGAAACTACATTTGGAAATTGCCGCGCTGCACCGATTGCAATTGCTGCCGATTTGTCATGCAATTTGACCTGTCAAATTGCATGCCAAATCACAATCATGTGAACCAGGGCTGACACATACAACACTGCCTATCCACCGGCTGAATTCATTACTAGGGATGAGCCGAACACTCCCCGGTTCAGTTCGCAGCAGAACATGCGAACAGGCAAAAAATTTGTTTGAACACAAAAAACTGATGTTTTTTCAGGAGCAGTGATTTTAATAATGCTTAAAGTGAAACAATAAAAGTGAAATATTCCTTTAAATTTCATACCTGGGGGGGCATCTATAGTATGCCTGTAAAGTGGCTCATGTTTTCCCCTGTATAGAACAGTCCGAGAGCAAAATTACATTTCTAAAGGAAAAAAAAGTCATTTAAAAGTACTCGTGGCTATAATGAATTGTCAGTCCCGGCAATACACATAAAAGTAATTGAAAAAAACGGTATGGGATTTCCCCACAGGGGAAAACCCGAACCATAATTGAAAATAAAATGAGTAGTAGTCCCCCCAGATTCTATACTAGGCCCTTCAGGTCTGGTATGAATATTAAGGGGAACCCCGTGCCAAAATTGTAAAAAATAAATGGTGTGGGGTCCCTCCAAAAATCCATACCAGACCCTTATCCGAGCACGCAACCTGGCAGGACACAGGAAAAGAGGGGGGATGAGGGAACACCCCTCCTGAACGTACCAGGCCACATGCCCTCAACATGGGGAGGGTGCTTTGGGGTAGTCATCCCCCCAAAGCACCTTGTCCCCATGTTGATGGGGACAAGGCCTCATCCCCACAACCCTTGCCTCTGGTTGTGGGGGTCTGCGGGCAGGGGGTCTTATAGGAATCTGGAAGCCCCCTTTAACAAGGGGACCCCCAGATCCCAGCCTCCCCCTGTGTGAAATGGTTGTATCTCTATCATTTCACAAAAAAAGTGTGAAAATTATAAAAAAAAACACAAGACATGGCTTAGGTCAATTCTTTTGTTAAAAAAAAATAAGAAAACGCGTCCCGCAAAGTCCATTCATCTTCTGCTTCTCTCACTCTGAGGGAACGAAAAAAAAAAGCTGCACGCTGCCACCGATCTGCCTCCATGGAAGGTACCCGCCGTAATGACTGCCTCTCAGGTGACAGCTCTTTTATAGCTGAGGGTGGGGCCACACAATGACATTGCCGGTTGACCCAGCTCCCCTCTGATGCATGGGACATCCCTATGGCTTTCCCATAGCTTCAGAGGGGGCAGCGTCACTCGGTTAAATAACCACGTACAGGTACATTAATATGACTGTGCGTGCCATTCTGCCAACGTATATTGGCAGAAACAAAATTATGTGCATTCATTTACTAGCATAAAAAAATATTCTACAGGATATATGGTGCTAAATTTAGCAAAACAGGTTTTAGGGGGCCTGCTTATAGGAGCCTACAATCTAAAAATTTGTTTAAACCTTCGAGTGGACACAGCTTTACTTTCAGTGTATAACGGGCAAGACATTTCATAGTACAACTACTCACCCACCAACCCACATCACATTTTTATCTGTAAGATTATAGAGACAAACTTAACAATCATTATTCTAACAAAGCATTCCAATATAATATTAAAAAAGGCACATATTCAAACTATAACACCCACCACACCCTACAATCCACACACATACATTGGTGACCGCGTTCTTCTGGAAGCTGCATTTTTGTGTACATGATTAAGCAATGAGATCAAAGAGCAGAAGGTCAGCAGATTCTCCCAAACCATGAATGCATGGTCAGACAGTAACAATACACATACAACAGCATGGCCACATAAACCCACTTTTGATAAAAAGAATGCACAAGAATTTCAGCAAACAAATCATGTTATTTACAATATCATTCCTTCTCCCCCACAAATCCCAGCAAAAACTGGCTTATTCTCAGGCCAAACAAACCCCCTACTGCAGTCCTTTATATAAGATAGGTTGTATTGTTAGCACACTGGCACACGCCCAATAGAAGTACACGCTCACCAGTATCTTTCAATCTGTCTCTTCATGTATGTCTAAAGTGATTGCACCTGATGAGCAGGAACACATAATACTATTTGCAACTGTGTTAGCCCTTGGCTATGTGGATCAAATCTCCAACTACAGGCCAAAGATCAGAGTTCATTTGCATGCACATAAACAAAGCAACAATTTTCTAAGCATATGTACCCGTGCAGTGTAAACCCTACAATTTTAAATGTCCAAGTACCTTGGCATGATTAGGACTAACAAACATTAACCAATTACAGACCGGACCATTTTGCTGGTCAAAGACCAGACCACTTTTTGCGATTCGGCACTGTGTCGCTTTAACTGACAATTGCGCGGTCGTGCAACGTGGCTCCCAAACAAAATTGGTGTCCTTTTTTTTCCACAAATAGAGCTTTCTTTTGATGGTATTTGATCACCCCTGCGGTTTTTATTTTTTGCGCTATAAACAAAAATAGAGCGACAATTTTGAAAAAAAAACGCATTATTTTTTACTTTTTGTTATAATAAATATCCCCCAAAAATATATAAAAAACATTTTTTTCCCTCACTTTAGGCCGATACGTATTCTTCTACATATTTTTTGTAAAAAAAATCGCAATAAGCGATTATTGATTGGTTTGCGCAAAAGTTATAGCGTTTACAAAATAGGGATAGTTTTATAGCATTTTTATTAATAATTTTTTATTATTTTTTTTTACTAGTAATGGCGGTGATCAGCGATTTTTATTGTGACTGCGACATTGTGGGGGACACATCGGACATTTTTGACACATTTTTGGAACCATTGTCATTTATACAGTAATCACTGCTATATAAATGCAGTGATTCCTATGTAAATTACACTGGCAGTGAAGGGGTTAACCAGTGGGTGGCAGTGTAGGGGTTAAGTGTTCCTAGGGGTGTGTTACTAACTGTGGGGGAGTTGGGCTTTCATTTAGTGAACACTGATCTCTGCTCCAATCACATGGAGCAGAGATCAGCGTCACTAGTTGGTAGGCAGAATGGAGAAATGCTGTTTACACGGCATTTCCTCCATTCAGCCGTTCCGTGAGACGATCGCGGGTATGCCCGTGGCGATCGAGTCTGCGGGACCCACGACCGGACTCACGGGGGTCCTGACCGGCACGCGAGCGCGCCGCCGGTGGTGCGCTTGCGATGGCAGGGCGGCATTGAAGATTGGACGTAACTGTACGCCAATATGCCTGCCCGTGCCATTCTGCCGACATACACCGGCGTGCGCTGGTCGGGAACCGGTTAAAGCGGAGTTCCACCCAAAAGTGGAACTTCCGCTCACTTGTCTCCTCCACAATTGGCACCTTTCGGGGGGGGAGGGGTGACAGGATTCCTGTCTATGACATGTATCCTGTTCCGACTTCAAGGAGTCCACACGGCGCAGCCCATGACATCACCATGGGGCTCCATGTCGCCGGACCAGTAGGAGAGTGTAGCGGGGCCTTGCACATACACAGTAGGGTTCCCAGCGTGAAGCCATAATCTGCAATGGCAGAGGCAACACCCAACAGCTGATGGAAACATCAGCTGTGGTGCCGACATCGCTGGACTCCAGGACAGGTAATTGTCTTATTATTAAAAGCCAGCAGCTGCAGTATGTGTAGCTGCTGGCTTTTAATTATTTTTTTGGGGCGGACCTCTGCTTTAACATCAGCCCCTGCCTTGTAATACTAATGAGTCACATGACACCCAGGAGAGAAAATGGCTAATTGGACCCAATTTGGCCATTTTTACTTAGGGGTGTACTCACTTTTGTTGCCTGCGGTTTAGACATTGGCTGCGTGTTGAGTTATTTTAAGGGGACAGCCAATGTACATTGTTATACAAGCTGTACACTCACTTCTGTACATTGTAGCAAAGTGTAATTTCTTCAGTGTTGTCACATGAAAAGATATAAAAAAATATTTACAAAAATGTGAGGGGTGTACTCACTTTGAGATACTGTAGGTGGTGGAATTACATTACTCAAGAGTTATTCTTATTGATTTATTCTGTGATATTTTGTGGTTCTTGGTGGGTGAGTGTAGAATAGTGATGTTACCCTCTAATGTTTGGGATTTAAATTTAGATTTCTGATGTTGGTACACATATAATTTATGGGCTCAAATTATGATTATTTGGAAATAATAAAAAACACACAAAGTTATCCAAAACATTAGGGGCAACCCGATTTGTCAAGGAAGGAACTCCCCCAAATATAACTTGCAGTCTCTTGGTTAACTTTGGACCTAAGATTCTATAATTTTTAAGCATATGCCAATGCCTTTTAATGTTTTTTACAGCATAATGTTCCGTGGAGAAGGATGTGGTCGATGACCAGGCAAACGTGTTAGATCACTGGTCATCAGACCTCAACCTCTGCACCAAAAGATCACTATGAACCTCCTTAACCTGAGCAATGGTAGAATCTAGTATCTCAGCCTCATAATCCCTTTCAATGAATCTCTGCCTCATAACATCCTCATAACTCCATAATAAAACATCTTTGTCGGGTACCTACATCGGACTTTAAATCCAAAAAAATATTCAACTGCTTCAAAACTCATAAAATGAAGAATAATGGTGTATAACCGGTTCCCGACTAGCTCACATAGATAAACTGTGGCACAATGGCACCACTGCGCAAAACCCTGTACAGGTACGGGGTCTCATTTAAGAGCCGCCAGAGGGCGCGTGCACCACTGCAAAGTGGGGGACCCAATGCGTGTTGCCAGTGGAAGCGATTGCCGCCAGCCACGCATGGCCAGTGGGCACGATCGCCGCCAGCCACGCACAATCGCATGCACGGGAGCCACAAAGCCCTGTTCTGTCAGGGGAGAGGAGACATATCATTTGTTCCTACTAAGTAGGAACACTGATATGTCTTCTCCCACAGTCAGTCCTATCCCCATACAGTTAGAACACATCTAGGGAACACACATTTAACCCCTTGATCGCCCCCTAGTGTTAACCCCTTCCCTACCAATGACACTTTACACAGTAATCAGTGCATATTTATAGCACCGATCGCTGTATAAATGTCAATGGTCCCAAATATGTGTCAAAAATTTCCAAGCTGTCCATCGCAATGTCGCAGCACTGCTAAAAATCACAGATCACTGTCATTACTAGTAAAATTGCCATAAATCTTTCCCATAGTTTGTAGATGCTGTAACCAATCAATATATACTTATTGTGATTTTGTTTACAAAAAATATGTAGAATAATATATATTGGCCTAAACTGATGAAGAAATTTGTTTTTTTTTTTAAATGGGGCATATTTATTATAGCAAAAAGTAAAAAATATAGTTTTTTTTCAAAATTGTCTCTCTTATTTTGTTTATAGCACAAAAAATAAAAACTGCAGAGGTAATCAAATACCCCAAAAGAAAGCTCTATTTGTGGGGAAAAAAGGACACAAATTTTGTTTGGGTACAGCATTGCATGACCGCGCTATTGTCAGTTAAATTGAAGCAGTGCCAAATTGTAAAAAGTGCTCTGGTCGGGAAGGGGGTATAATCTTCTGGGGCTGAATTCGATAAGAATGTACTATCAGTGGTAACCATACACAGACCATTCTAACACTTTGCCGAGTTCAAAATATTATTAACATGACAAGTGTCTTTCAAAAATAAAGGCTGCAAGTATTGATCTATGTATTTGCCTATCCTGGAGGTACAGTAACAGAACCCCTTCCATTATAATTTGGATGCCCAGGGTCTTTATGAACTTTTGGCATATAATATATCACTGGGCTAAGAGGGGCCAAAAGGACCAAGAAACCTATTTATTTTCAATCCACGATCCCCTGGCTGTATCCCCTAGTGACTATTCTCTGTAATTCCTTTTTTTTAAGAAACAACAGGATTACTCTTCAAAGGAATGTAAGTATCATGATTACTCAAGATATGATTCATCTCAGACAGGTAGTCCTGTTTATCTAGGACCACGATGCTTCCACCCTCATCTGTGGGCCTATAAATAATCAGATCACATAGCTTCTGTATACCAACCTCCAGGGTATTTTGCATCCTATTTTTTGTTGCCTTTAAACTATCCAGATCTTTCAGGAATAAATCGCAGAACACCGTGAAGGGAACATGGTTCCAGGTGGGTTAAACAATGAAGCTTTAGATAAGTTAGAGTGCTGGATAACAGTAAGTAACTCTATTCCAATCGTTAACTGGGTTAGAAATTTAAAAATATTTTAACGTTTAGTTTGCAAATATATTTTTGGATACCAATGGAAGTCTTAAATGTATTTAGTTTGAAGGGAGGGGCCAATTTCAACCCCTGGTCCAAAATGGCCTTTTTCTCTTTAGTTAAATCCATTTTATTCAGGTTGAAAATACTTGTACCGTCTACATCCTTTTTCTTTTGTGAATGTACTCGCCAACCACCTCTAGTTCTTCTTGTTGTGTGACTCTACATTTTTGGCCTAGACCCAGTGATGAAAACCCAAATGAGAGGCTCTATCTTGATTTTGATTGTAATTGGATTGATTATTAGACTGGGGGTCTTTGTGGTGAATTTCTATAATGGGTACCAAAATTGATGTTGGATGGGTTGAAATCTACCTATCTCCCTGCGATGGCCTTATTAAAGTTCTTCTATATGCAAATCTGTCATTAGAAATGACCAACATAAACCTTTTCATATCAGAAAAATAATTACGTAGACATGTTATTTAAAAAAAAAAAAATACTCTTCTATCAAAATGAATAGGTTGGAGTGTATTTTACAACACAATTAACAAAGAGTTAATAAAAAAGAATTGTTGTACCAAGTGTGACACTGCACTTAAGAAATATAAAATTAAAACAAACACATAACAGTGTCTTCTATTTACAATTAGAATAATAACAAACACACTGTAACAATGTATTCTTTTTCCAATTAAAACTAAAACAAACACATAACAATATTTTATTTCCCATAAGCAATATTAAAACAACAAAACCTCTTTGAACTGTGAAAATAGGCTTGATTAAATACAACTTTTCTAGTGAGTGCCCACAAAAAAGCATTCCAGTGTTACACAGGTACATAGCATGGAATAGTGCTGTGTGTAAAATTATGTATTATTGTGTATAACAAAAGATTAACCTTAAAATGAAATTAAACCCATTAATTTAAGTGGTAATTCACACATCGTGTGGTGACAGACATTGTACTGCATTGTAAACCATAAACCACGGGAACCACGCAGAAAACAATTGTTTCTTGTGTATCCCATTCACACTGCACTGCAGCCCTGGGCTGTGCTGCAGTGTGCTGCAATTAAATGCATGCATGCTGCATTTTATTACAGCGCACTATAAAGAACTGCATGGTACTGCACTGCCCCTTAGTGCAGCTGGAAATGGACAGCTGAGAGACAGCTAAAATGCTATGGCAGCTGTCTGTTCCTGTGCGAAAGGAGCCTAACAGTTTCCCCAAAACAGTTATATTCAAGGTATACCATGAAAGATAACTGTCACAGTTGCTTGTACTCTCAGCCAAACTGTCAAGCCATCAAATGGCTGGTGTCATAAATGATTACATGTGCAAAACCATGGCAATGTCAGATCAAACAGAGACTAAGATGGCAGCTTACTTGTCTGTAAAGGACATGAGAGTTTAGTTCCACTTTAAAGATGAGAAATATATTCTAAATATTTTTTGTACTAGTAAATGTGTGCCTGTTCCAAGGTTGGTGTGGTGTAAGGGGAGTTTAGGCACATTGGAAAGTGAGCATTCAAGTGTATCGGTGAGGTGGTGAACTCAGAAGGGGAGGTGTAGCGCTCAAGAGGGTTCAGTGTTGGAGGCAGGTTGAGAGGCATGCGGGCACAGTTATCAGAGGGGGACCATGTGCACATGTGGTGGTGAGAGTGGGGTGGTGCAGGTGCACTGGTGAAGTGGGGCACATAGACACAGTGCAGTAATAAGAGGGTGCCATAAGTAGGTTTGATGGTAAGAGTGGGGGAGTGCTGAACTGTGATGCCTTCCTGGACAGCCTGGTGTGGTGCGACTTGGGAAAGGCTTTGAGAGCAGGGGGTTGAATGTAGTGGTGCGACTTGGGAAAGGCTTTGAGAGCAGGGGGTTGAATGTAGGCAAAATAGGCATAGCAAACATGGGGTGGTAGAAATACAATTGTGGTGTTGAGGGTTGGGAGCACAGGCACAGATGGCTAAATGTGGGGACTTGTAGATACAGAGAGTGGAGAAGGGGTGTGATCAGATGTGCATGTGTGGTGGTGAAAATGGAGAAGTGGTTGTGTTAAGCTTGTAGGTGTTGTGAGAGCAGAAGTGGGATAGGTTTAGGTGTGCAGGAGTGGTGGTGAATGTGTGGAAAAGGTGTGGTTAGTCATGCATGTATGATGGTGAAAACAGAAGAGAAGCGGGGTTAGGCATGTCGATGTGGTGGTGAAGAAGGGTGAGGTTAGGCATGCATGTATGGTGATGAGTGCACAGAAGGGGTGGGATTAAGTTTGCAGATGTGATAGCAAGAGCGGAGGAAGGGTGGGGGTTTGGTGTGGTTAAAGAGTAGAGGAGGGGATTGTTAGGTGTACAAGTGTTGTGGAGAGAGTGCAAAAGAATTGGGGGTTAGGAGTGCAGGTGTGTTGGCGACAGCAGTGGTTTTAGAGTGAGAGCAATTGATGTATGCTAACCTGTGACACTTCACACAGAGAGAAGAAAGTGGTTAGAGAATCTGAACTGTCTCTCTTCGCTCAGCACCTGCACCCTGGCTCAGTACTTTTGTACTTGTGCCTTCAGCCACTGGTCATGCAGTGCAGGTCCATGGCCCTTTAGGAAAGGGGCCTGCCACTAGTACCATATCTTCCAGCTGCCCCTTCACCCTGTGCCAGTACTCCAGTTTGCAGACAAATACAGCCAGGCATAGCCAACATTTCAGCGTTTCCTCCAGCACATTCCTATAACTAGTAAGACACCAATGCCTCAACGCTGCCCAATTTTCACCTAGCAGCAGCTGTTAGGCCATTTGGGAGGCAAAGGTGACTGTTCAAATCTTCATCTTTTCAATTCACGCCTACTTCAATAGCAAAAACAATGGTATGCTTCTTGCATTCTGCAGTGCTATAAATTGTGTGCAGGGTGATACAGCGGTGATTAATGCTTTGATTGAAATGCATTAGCATTTTGCTGGGTTTGTTTGCATGCT
Source organism: Lithobates pipiens (assembly GCF_037356315.1). Classification (NCBI taxonomy): domain Eukaryota; kingdom Metazoa; phylum Chordata; class Amphibia; order Anura; family Ranidae; genus Lithobates; species Lithobates pipiens. The sequence continues at coordinate 8,864,384 of NW_027507685.1, read as the reverse complement.
CCAGACTGCTCATCTTTTATTGAATAAAGCATTGTGAAGGATTGTGGTCCAACAAATGATAACCTTTTTAACAAAGAATGAATGATGGGGCCAGAAAGTCACCAAATGTGGTGGATTGACTTCCCAAAGGAGGTAAAAGAAGAGACCGTATGTGTTTCATGGTGTACAAAGTTCAAATTTATTTTAATGTCTTTACCCTTACACTTATGCCCTTTAGGCTGACCTCCTGAATAAATGTATTCACCAGGGGTCCTTCTAAAGTTAAGAGACCTTACCCCCACAAGTATAGTTAATATTGGACTGCAATATACTTTCTAGGTGTCACTTAATTTTCTTTTTCTGCTTTAAATATTGCCTTCCACATGCTCTGTGCAAACAATAAAATCAAACAATTCAAGTATCTATCTAGATAGGTCATGAGTTAAATAATATAGTTCTATTATACTCCCAATCTCTATTTCTGAAAGCATAAAAACATTTTTAATACAATTTGATTCCATTTGGACAAGACTTCAGTGCTGCAGAGTGTAAGATTTGTCAGGATAAGTGTCATTTTTAACAGCAAAGATAAACTGTGAAGTATTTGGCTTCACAAAACATCAGAAGATCCATCAAAAGAGTAAGCCAGCTTCGCGATTCCTTCTTAAGGCAGATACAGCGATGCAGTGGTTTGGAAGATAGACTACGGGCAGGATATTTATTAATATGAGATACAAAACAAACATTTTCTTTTATAAAAGGATGTGCTTCTGTTAACTCCATAATTTGCTGTTTATAAAGGCTGCATACATCACAGACGCTGCAGCAATCTCTCTTTCCACACTTGGGTTCACAATAGGCAGACAGCAGGGAATTATGCTCCGAGGAGATTAACTGGAGACTCAAAAACAATACTTAACTCACAGCAAGACATTCAGATGTGCCACGCTGCACTGAGCGTAAAAAGCTGACATAGTCCAGGAGTTCTGACATTCATTTTCATAACACATTTGCTTTTAGCCACAAAAGGGAACAGTTAACCCTTTATTCTAAGCATAGATTAAATTTGAATCTTAAAAGGTTAAATACTGTATCGCATTTTGGTAGCAAGCCAATGGAGAAAAGCATCTTATGTTTGGGCGCTTTTTGGCAGAAAAATGCAGTTAAACTGAATGTCAAGCAGAATATCATACAGATATTATAAATACGACCCTAGAAGTGCATGTCCTCATAGCAGCCATAGAAAGCCACCATCTGCCAAAACATTGATTTCAACCTGTGTGATGTTGAAGTTCAGTGAATGCACAGTCAAAAAACAATTGCATTTTTCACAGGACACTTATAACCCTGTTTAACCTTCCAAAATGTTTGGATTAGCTTTTCTACCTACAAGCTATCCAGAATTTGCTTAAAAAATAAATTCAATTTAAAGCGGTTCTGCACCTAAAAAAAATATTAAAAGCCAGCAGCTACTAATATTGCAGCTGCTGACTTTTAATAAATGGACACTTACCTGTCCCAGGGTCCAGCGATGTCGGCGGCAGATGACGAGCGATCGCTCGTCTCTCTGCTGCCCCCGCCGCCATCCTCTGTCAGGGAATCGGGAAGTGAAGCGTTGCGGCTTCACTGCCCGATTCCCTACTGCGCATGCGCGAGTCGCGCTGCACGTCTCTTCTGGTCCCCCGCTGTGTCCTGGGAACTGTGTGTTTCCCAGAACACAATGGGGGGGGGGCGAGGCATCTGCAGGGGTCTGCGGCGGTCTGTCCCGGAAGTGGGTGCAGTTACCTGGGAGGGATCAGATTAGCGGAACTTCCCCTTTTGGGTGGAGAACCACTTTAAATTAACCCTTTTCTTTGCTAATGTATTAGGAAAAACGACCATATGAACTAATCAGCTTAAAACCCCAGTGCATAATCTGTTCACCTTTAGGTACCACCATCTTGACCCCATTACAGTATGAGGATAAATCTAGGCTTCGAATCACAGTTCACCTGTCAAAAACTCATATATAGAATAGTAATGTCCAAGGCACTTTGAGAGACACATTAACCCCTTCAGCCCTGGAAGGATTTACCCACTTCCTGACCGGGCCATTTTTTGCGATACAGCACTGCTTAGTTTTAACTGGAAAATGGTGTCCTTTTTTTCCCTTTTGGTGGTATTTGATCACATCTGTGTTTTTTATTTTTTGCACTATAAGCAAAGGCCAATGTGTATTCTGCTACATATTTTTGGTAAAAAAAAAAAAATGCAATAAGCGTATATAGATTGGTTTGAGCAAAAGTCATAGCGTCTACAAAATTGGGGATAGATTTTTTTTTTTTATTATTTTTTTTTTACTAGTAATGACGGTGATCTGCAATTTTTGATCTGCAAAATTGTGGTGGACAGATCGGACACCTAACTGAGATTTTTGACACATTTTTGGGAACCAATGACAATATTACAGTGATTAGTGCTAAAAATATGCACTGACATGTACTAATGGCACTGGCAGGGAAGGAGTTAACATCAGGGGCAATAAAGGGGTTAAATGTGTTCCCTCAGTGTGTTTACTAACTGCATGGGGGGTGGCCTGCCTGGGACAACACACAGATCCGTCTTCCTACCATAGCAGAAAGACAGGATCTGTGTCTCATCCCCTGACAGAACGGAGATCTGCCTTAATTACTTTGGCAGATCCCCATTCTGTAACTGCAGGGAATGATCATGGGCCCACTGATTGGCTCCCCCGCTGGCCGCATGTGCCCCCAGATCACCGCGTGTGAGCTCGATGTACAACTACTACGATTTGCACATAACTGCGGTGGCTGGTTGGCAACTGGTTAAAATTGATAAAAATTAAAATTTTATTAAAAAAACATGTCCTAAAAAGTACAATTCTAAAATATAGAACATTTCAGCAAGAATGGCCTGAGAGGGCTAAAGAATTTGGCCCGAACAGCATGGACATGTGGCCGCCCCCCAGACAGCTGTCTTATTTAATAAAAAAAAGTCATGGTCAATTTAAGAAAGTGGTTAATATGTCAGGTGGGAAAATAAGGGTCATGTGACATTGGAGTAGATTTGGGAATGTCACATGACCACATTCGAATGTCCCAGAAGGTCACATGACCAGTGGTAACATTCTGGAAGCAGGGCTCATCTATATAAAGGGGTCCCCCGTGGGATTTTCCTCACAGCTGGTCAGAGTACACCAACAAGCTCAGCTCAAAAGAGATATATAATACTAGAGCTACTGCTGTACAGACCATGAAGACCCCCATGCCATGCGGCAGGAGCAGGTGTATGAAGATAACAGACTGGCAGTGGCAGAGGTACCTGGCGCCATTAATAGGAGAGATGGACCTGTGACTCGCAGCCAGCAACTCTGCCAGCAAAACCAGTGCTACCCCCCCACTGCAACCTTTCCCCCTCAGAGTTAGTAGAACCAAATATGGCGCCACCGGAAGAGGCGGCTTCTAGTGCGGGGACCAGAAGACAGAAGAGCCAGCCTAAGAGAGAAAAGGAGGAGGAGAACACTATCTCCATTGCCGCCCAGAAACAGAGGGAGGCAGGCTCTTGTATCAGCATCCATGGTAATGGCTGAGGAGGCGGTAGTCTCAACACAGAGCGACAGACAATCATGACTTGTGTTGATGGCACAAAAGCAAATAATACCTACAGTGACTACTGGAGGCTTTAGAGAGCAGCAGCTGCTGAATTCTCCAAGGCAAGCTAATGCAACAGCAACATCTAGTGGTCAGGGTGAGTTGGTGCAGGTTTCTATAAATAAGTTAGCTGACAGCATTAATACTCCTAGTAATGATAATTCTAGTTACTATAATGTATGGGTTAATAAATGCAGGAACAGGATTGAAAATGTGTCTAATGTCAATAGTACTTCTTCAATTTCATCAGTTAATACTAATACCTGTAATACTTTTCCAGCGGAACTGAATATTGCTAATTCTTCAGTTCCAGAATCATGTCTAAAAGAGATTTTACCAGTACGACATGTCATTTAGACAAAAATGATCCATTTATCCATCACTGAAATGGGGTAATAAGGATATAGGTCTATAGTTAAACCTTATAGCACCTCAAAAACTGGTATACCCGAAACAACAGCCATCGGTCACAGTGTCCCCTTATAAAAGGGGTTACTGTTTCATGTTTAATGAGAACCAGTGCAAATGGGGGGTCATGCAAATACAAGCATGAGTGCTCGTACTGCTCAGGTCTCCACCCTTTACTCAAATGTTTCAAAATGAATACCAATATACACAGTCAAAGAGGTAACCATTCAAAAGGCTCACACACCAGTGAACCTACCAAACATGCAGCAATGGTTGGAAATATAGCCAGACCAGGAGACAGACAAGTTTTTAATTAAAGGTTTCTCCAGAGGTTTTCCTTTTCCTCCTTTGCCAGTTTTTAAAGGTAAAGGATACAAATTGGTTAATAATTTAAAGTTGGTATTACAATTTTCCCATATTAAGGAGAAACTAGATAAGCAAATTGGGGAGGCTAGAATAGCAGGACCATTTAGTTCCCCCCCCCCCCCCCCATTAAAAAAAAATTGAATATCTCCCTTAGGAATTATCTTTAAAAAGGTTCCCAATTAATTTCACTTAATACATAATTTATCCTTCCCGATGGGTTCATCATTAAATGATGAGATAAATGAGGAGCTAACATCCGTCTCATACTGTACATTTGAGGATGCTGTTCGGCATATCAGGAAATTTGGGAAAGCTACGCTACTCGCTAAAGCAGATATTAAAGCAGCATTTAGATTGCTTCTGATTAGTCCAGTTTCTTATAATTCACTTGTATTCGAAGATGAATTTTATTATGACATGTGACTCCCCATGGAATGTTCTATTTCATGTATGTATTTCGAGAAATTTGCATCATTTCTTCAATGGGTGGTTTCATTTGAATATGGTCATAATGGTATATTACACTACCTTTATGACTTCCTGTTTATTGGCCCTACCTAATCACCAATTTTTTTTTTCATGCTGCAATTGCTTGGTTCAATCACAAAAAAAAATTAGAGCCCCCTGGCTGATGAAAAGACTGTGTTGCCATCCACATCCACTGAATTTCTAGGCATAAGAATAGACACAGAATTTTTTGAATTTTAGCTACCATAGAATAAAGTTAACAAAATTATAACTATGATTTCTTGGATGTTAAGTCATAAAACATTTTTATTGAAAGAGTTTCAACCCTTATTAGGGCATTTGCAACCAGAGTTATGCCGATGGGCAGGATATTCTTGCGAAGGCTATATATAGCTATGTCAGAGCTTGAACCCCCATTTTCACACATTAGGTTAACAACAGACCTTAAAGAGGACCTCATAGTATGGATGACATTTTTTTGACTTATATAACGGGCATTCATTTTTTCAAACAGACTTTATATTCTCATCAGATATGGAACTATACACTGATGCAGCTGGATCATTAGGGTTTGCTGCAATATGGGGCATTCACTGGTGCTGTAGTGCATGGCCAGAAAGATGGATACAAATGAAAGCTACTAGTATAGTTCTACTCACATTATTCCTATTAGTTGTAGCATTAAAAATATGGGGTAAAAAATTTCCCAATAGAAGAATATTAATTAACTCATACAATTTACTGCATAGATAACTCCTTTATTGTCGATAAACAAAATCCCTTCTGGTAGTAAAATTACTTAGTTATCTGGTATTTTTATGTTTACTCTTTAATATCTGGGTAAAAGCAAGACACGTTCCAGGTAAAGAAAATCAAAATCTCGGTTGCAGATACACAAATTCCGTCAACTACTGCCAAATGCAGACAAGGAAGGATAGGTATGTCCTGAACATCTATTGGAACCTGATTTAAAAATTTTAAAGAAGTCAATCAAGAATTCGGTGGCTAATAGCACATGGGCCGAATACTCGGCCGCATGGCAAAGGAGGAAAAATTTCCCAAGGGAATTTGGGCTGCAGTTTTATCCTCCTTCAGAGACAAACATTCAAACATTTGAATATTTTCATGTACCCTAATACAGGTAGAACTATCCTATAGACAGACTGATAAGATACTAGCAGGGGTGTCCCTTTTCTTAAATTGCAAGGCTTCCCTCAGTGTACATCCTTCTTTTCTATAAAACAAGCCCTGATAGGTTACAAAAAGAAACATTATTTCCCAGATACTAGAAGGCCCATCTCTATATCATTGCTAAAATAAATTTGCAAGGTTACAAAAATGGTATGCTTCTCGGGATTTGAGTTGATTTTATTTAAAACTGCCTTTGTATTAGCATTCTTTGGTGCTATGAGAATATTTTAACTGTTACCCAAAAACAAAAAGTCTGTGTCTGGCCTGTTGTTCCATCATGTGATGGTTCACAGGGCAGGACTTAATATATTTATTGCAAATTTCAAAACAGACAAAACAGGTAAAGGTGTATGGATTACTCTTTATAGTTGCGGAAAAGATGAAATTTGTCCAATAAGAACTGTAAACAATTAAACCATCCGGTGAATAAAATTTTTTTGGGTTCATTTGGATGGGTCACCCCTTACAGCATATTAATTCAACATGGTTCTCAAAAAATGCATGTTGAAGTTAGGGTTACAAGCACCTAATTTCACATCCCACTTAGGATTGGTGCAGCAACGGAAGTGGAAGAAACGGAAAAAATGGGCCTTGAAGATGCAATAATTAAAAAAATAGGCAGATGGGAATCACAGCGGATTAACATTTATGTCAGACCTGATCTCTCACTTTCATTTTCTTTTTATAGGTAATAGAAGAATGATATGGATCCTGGGTCACTCCATTTTTTGGGCTAACAAAAGATCCAGGATGCGTCGCTATACAGCTAATCTATCAATGGATCCTGAGAAATTTCAAGTGTTATGGAGAGGTATTTGTGTTTTAAAATGGTTACATTTGTCTTTTTATCTCTCTAGGTTATTGGACTTATGGACAGTCCCAGATATCCTAATCGTCCACTTGGGGGGAAACTATGTGGGGAAAGCTAAAACCCTAAAATTAATGTTTGCAATGAAGTGTGATCTACATCAGTGGCAGCCCGTGCACTGTAGCACCACCTCCTCATCCATGCACTTGACCCTTTCAGGACGCTGGATACATGGATTCCCATGGTGGTGTGGGAGGGGGTGGTACTTTTTGAACCACCTGATTAGAGCCAGAGGTGGGGGTTGGTGCGGTGCTGGCAGAGCCGTGCTCGCGGGGGCTGGGATTGGTGCTGATTCTCTATCAAAGAATTCGTAGAAAATAGGTTAGGGTAATACAACTTCAACTGTCCCTTGGGAAAAAAAAAAGCTATGATTAATGTTTTTAGAAATGACCCTTTATTCATCCTTGGAAAGAATTTGAAAGAATAATGTCCAATCATTTAATAAAGAACGTGAAGTAATAATAAACTCACAAAATGTTACCGAAACTATTGATATTAAATAATATCATCCATAAACACATGCTTTAATATATACAATGTATATTTTCCAAAGAGGGCTTTGTCTAATGAATTAAATAAAATGAAAAAATAAATAAAATATATGGTTATTTAAAAATGTATATGTACAGAGAGCCCTTGTAATATTGCTGAATGTGCATAGCTTTGTGTCAGTTTCCTGCTGTTTGGGCACATAAGAAAGCCTTTAAAAATAAATTTCTGAATTGCTTAGCCAGTCAATTATTATTCAGAATGTTTTGCTCTCTGGAGGCAGGCTACCTAGAAGAACTACTTTTAAATCATATCAGCTGGATTACTGAAGAAAACCAGGTTGCTTTGAACAGGCTGGATTGGGGAACTTCTCCATTGCTGGTTTAATTGACGTCACCAAGCAATTCTCCTGAGAAAGCTGCAATGTGTGCTTTTTGCACTTAAAAACTTGCAAATAAAAACTGATTTCTCATATAAATATTGCCTATTAAAGGGCAAAACATGATAGCTGTTTAGTAATAGGATAATAAAACCTTTGATTTCCCTTCATGTATGCACCCATCTTATAGAAATATAAAGTGATGGCAGAAAAAAAGACTACATAGTCTATCAAGTCTGTCCCTGTTTTGTTGGGTTTTTTTTTGTTTGTTTTTGTTTTTAAACGTTTTGTCTGAGTATAGACTGATTATTTTTACAAGGCATATTTCAATTTACTTGCTGTTGAATACTTCCAGACGTCTGTTCCAAGTACCAACTACATCTTTCTGGAAAAATAATACTTTCTATGGTTGGTTTTTAACTTTCCTCCTGCAGTTTGAGGTCATGTCCCTGTGTTCTTGATGTTAGCTTCATATTGAAAATACTGTCTTCTTGAACCTTATCGATACCCTTAAACGTTTCAGTCATGTTCCTCCTTTCCCTTTTAGCTTGCAATAAATCCACTCTTATGTCATTGATTACAATAACAAATCCGGGAACTGCCTATTTTCAAAAAAGAGATGTATGCTTACTAAGCAAATCAAGAATTTAGAAAATATTTCATGCAATATTTCAATGTATTTAAAACATTAGGACATACTGTACAGGTACCGTATATCAGAAAGGGACTGACATATTGTGTTTCGCTCTCAAAACACGACTATGTGTGTGGTTCTAAACGGACAGCTAAACACTTGTCAAAGACTCCAGCAAACGGAAGCCCAATGCTTGATTTGTTTACCGAAGTAATCCAACTTTATATTACTTCTTTTTTATTTATATTATTTGTGAAACTGCAATACAATACAATAACAATACAATACAATACAATACAATACAATACAATAACAAGATATCAGTACACATAGAATAACTAGTTTAGCATAAATGACAGATGACACAACAGAAAGGCACTTACAGTTGATGATGTCTCAAGCCCCTTGGGAGAGAAACAGACATGCTGCCTCCATGTAGAATGACAATCTAAAATGGTAGAAGAACTTCCTGAACCAAATGTCACTTCCTGTCTGAGAAATTAACTTAACTAGAGATAAAACTGCTACAGAATTTGGCCACTAGATAGCAGAGGTAAACTACACATTCTATATAACTAATTCTAACTACATCTACCTATCCTGTAAAGGCAGTAGACTTGTGCACAACGGAAAATTTCATTTAGTTTCGGTTCATTGTCATTTGTAAAATACATAATTTGTTCTGTTATATTTGTTATGTTAGGTTAATACGTTTTCAAATAATTCGTTATTATTCGTAGAGTGTCGAATTAATTCGTTCGTTCGTTGAAATTCGCTATTTATATATGTATAGACATTCGTGATAATGATTCGTAGTTTGGAAAGTCGTTTGTTTATTGAATCTTTTAACACACACAATGACAACATCTCTTCTCCTCGGCTCAAATACAATACAACACCCTTCTCACTCAGTTCTCAGGAATGCACTTTGCCAGTAATCCAACCTCCGGCACAAAATTAATTAGCTGATTGGACTATAAGATTTACTTTGAGCTGACCTTTTGTTTCATTAGATCTTTAAAGAATTACCGAATCATGTTGAATTCATTCGAATTCATTCATTATATTTCTTTCATATTCGTTGTTATTCGTTATTTTTTTATTCGGACATTCGGATGCATCGAAAGATGCAAAATTCGGCCGAATTTCGATTCATTACGAAACGAATTGCACAAGCCTAAAAGGCAGTATACTCCCTGTCTGATATAATAAATTATATCACTACTTATATATATATCTACTCTACAGGGAAAAACACACTACAAAGAAAATACGTTCCTGTCTAACATAAACTAAAACATTAGTCCACAATATCAGTGTCTCTTGGCTATGGTACTTCAAGCTGGTAGCCCACATGAAGAAATAGTTTTGTCCATATACCCATTGGATTGGAGAAGCCACACTAGGCCAAACTATCTCCAATGCCAATTGTAATCCACAGGATGAATTTTCACTCATGACGAATGTCACGTTTGAAAGCCGTCAGTGACAAGCTCTATGTTATGTATTGTGTCAACAACTTAACAAAAATAACTGTTCAAAGGAGAACAATGACATCTGAAACTGGTTTGGCTTACACTTTAACAGTCCGTTGTTTCGTCACTTTGACTTCAACCTTTCTGACATTGCCATCTTTACTCGGCAATGTATTTGTGACAATTCCCATAGGCCAGTTGTTTCTGCTGAAGAAACCTGAAAAACAAAACAGTCTTTCTCTATATCCCAGCTTAGGCCCAAACTCTTCTGTAAAGGAAGGGCATCTGTTCCCAGGCAAAGGTCTTTGAAATCCTTAGCTCTGTCTTCCACAGTGAAAGCTTCCATGACTTGTTTGCTGTTACAGGCTATCTTATGTAGTCGCAAATTAGTCTCTGCCAGCATTTTTTTGCTTTGTTGAGAATGTTGATTACCCCTTCAGGTGTGTTAGCTGAAGCAAGTCCATCGTCTACATAGAAATGTCTCATCACAAGGTGTTTGGCATCTTGACCATAATGTTCTGCACCTTTCTGGGCAGCTTTGCGCATGCAGTATATGGCAACAGCAGGAGAAGGGCTGCTACCAAAAACATGCACCCTCATTCTATACTCTGTCACCTCTTTATCTGTGTCGTTATCCTTGTACCACAGGAAAAGCAGGTAATCATGATGGTCTTCTCTCACTAGAAAACCATAAAACATCTGTTGCACATCCCCTGTGAAGGCAATAGGCTCTTTCCTGAAGTGTGTTGTTTAGATCTGGGCCAGAATGTCTGCACACAGTGTTTCCTGTTTAAGCAAAGCATCCCCTGTTGCCATGACAAAGATTTAAGTCATTCATCTCCTTGTCAAATCAATAAAAACAAGGGGAACTAGGTGCTTAAATAGAAGGATCAAGCTATTGAGGCCCCGTTCACAGTGACGGAGTCCGCCAGCAGATCCACCCGCTCAGCAGGCAGGAGAAGGGGCAGTGAAGCTGGAGGGGAAAATGGCCCCCTGGTCAAACACAACCCTATAATTAACAGGATGTGAGCATAATAGTAAATTATTTTGAAATATAAAATATAAGAGAAGACTACCCAATCCTATAAATAGACTACTGCAGTATATTTTAGTGCGTTACTGCATGTTTAATGCAGTATATTTTGGTGCGCTATTGCAGGTGTACCGCAGTATATTGCAGTACATTACTGCACTTTTAATGCAGTATATTTCAGTGGGTTATTGCATGTTTAATGCAGTATATTTCAGTGTGTTAGTGCACATTTACCACAGTATATTGCAGTGCATCAGTGCAGCTTTACTGCAATATATTGTAGTGCATCAGTGCAATTTTACTGCAGTATATTGTAGTGTGTCAGTAGAGTGTGTCTGTTTAGTGAGTACTCAAGTTAAAGTGTACCAAACACCACTTTCCATTGATTAGATTGGAGTTCCACCCAAAAGTGGAACTTTCACTTCTTCTCCTTCCCCTGCTGCTGGGCCAGTAAGAGAGTGTAGCAAGTGTAGCAAGCTTCGCACATGAGCAATAGGGACCTGGTGGTCAACACAGTATGTGTAGCTGCTGAACTAAAATCTTCCCCTTCTCCCCTTTCTCTTCTTTTCTTTTCTCCTCTTCTCTTTTCTTCCTTCCCCTCCTCTTTTCTTTTCTTTTCCTTTTTTCACTTTTATTCACTTTTAATTACTCAATGATTAAGTGTAGGCGTCACATGTGTGGAGACTTCATGATGATGGTCCATCAGCTGTCACTGCTTTTCACCTTTGATTTTACTATCACGTGTTGACACCTCTACAGTATATATTTGTTTCTCACTCTGAACAAAAGTTAGCTATGAGTAAGCGCTGATTTTAACGTGAAACGCATCAGATTTTGTTCTATTTTTTCCCTTTGCTGTGGTGATTCGTGTGATGTGAGGTTTTTCATTTTGAAGAAATAAAGGCACATTTTACTTTTCATTCGATCCGGAGTGCGGCTGTCCAGAGTTTGTTCGTTTTCCATTTATCAGGCAAAAGTCATAACAGGAACACATCAGAGACACACTGGATATGTTGACCAGGCAAAGGCACGGAACGCATGAGCAAGGCCGTTTAAATAGCAAAAAGGGGCTGGCTGTAGGCAGGACTAATAAGGGCAGATAATGATAAACAGGTAAGTCACTGTTGAAACAATGAGGGGCTGGTTAATTAACTGACAGCTGAACAGCTTTGAGCACTGAGAAGAGAGCTGCTATTAGCCCAGCTCTGACACATACACAGCCAGTGCTCAGTTGGCTGAAATTTAGCTGGATTTCCACCTGCCTGTGAACTGCCTGATTTGCGACATGCCCACCAGGTGGAACTCGACTTTGGCAAAGCTGCAGTGGCTGCTCATGCAGAAGACGGCTGTCAATGAGTACCTGTGTCAGTATGGCACAACGGCAGGCTCATGCCGGCTCTGCTTTTTTTCCCATGCCAATGACTGCTGATAAAGGATGCATGCACTGTACTGTCACTTTTTGAGGAGGCGACAAGAATGGTGAGCCGTGACAATGCATGTTGTGTTCCTGCTGGAGCAGACTCTGCATTATGGCATTATGGACAGGGCATTATGGACAGGGCATATGAGGAAGAGCAGCAGGAGGAAGAGGAGGACTTCCTTTTCCTTTTTCTCTCAAGGCCCGCTTTATGCAGACACCATTTTTGGGACACCACATGACACACAAAAGGAGAGGGAGGAGGAGGGGGATTTTTAAAGTTTTGGAGGCATTGAAGAAGAGGAAGACATATGTCAACCCTTAACAGATGGTTTTCAATCCCAAGAACCCTTGGGAGTAGTAATAATGTAATCAAAATAATGTAATCCTCTGTGACCTGAGGAGTCTGCTTTTCATGCCTCCGCAAACTTGCTGTGCATGGGCTCCCTCATTCTTCAAAGCCTGCAAAAGGACCTGAGAATATGTGGCATCAAGTAGAAGGAACAGTATTGGTTGGCAACCCTCCTTGACCACTGTTACAAGGGGAAAGTCTCAGGACTCATTCCGTATCCACCGAGGGTGCAGGAGATGAAATCTCTTGAGGACACCTTTAACAGGAGTTTATGTAACACCTTTTCTGACTCTGGTAAGTTACAGTCTGGTTGAAAACGTAGTTTTGAGTGTTTTGTTGGTCGGGAGAAGAGCAGTGTAGAAGGGGGCCGCCTCAGTGATGCCTTTCAAACATTTTTTAGTCCTCGGCGCCCAGGGCTGTTAGCTTCCACGTCCTATCGGCAGCATCTGCATCATATGGTGGGAGATTATTTAAGGGTGAAAACAGAGATGGAGAGCTTTCCAGTTGATGTTCCACTGGGTTACGGGGTCAGGAGAATAGACCACTGGCCAGAACTTGCCCAGTATGCAATTGAGCTGTTGGGCTGCCCTGCATCCAGCGTGCTTTCTGAGTGGGCATTCAGTGCTGCCATACCCTTTTTATGACCAATTACCTGCATATAAGCCTTCAAAATGGGCACTTTGTATTTTTCCAGTTCGGGTCCCATAGACTTTAATGGGGCTTGTTATTTAGTTCCAAACTTTTGCAATGTTCAAAAGTTCTAATGCAAACCAAACCAGGGGTTGTTTTTCCCATGTCTACTTATAAACAAATTACTCAATCAAGATGGCACTCTGACTGACATAATCATCTATCTTACTACAGTTTTTCTGTAGCCAGCAAAACTGGCCTTTGGGTATGTTATTCTTCTAGAGCCAATGCTGGCAGCTATTAAAATGGAGGTAGGAGCTGCCACCCATGGATTTAAAATGGTTTCTAGTAATAATGGAAACTACCTTCATGGGTCAGCTCCAGATCTAGGAAAACCAGAACCATGGGGTCCACCATGGACATGAAGGTTAGGCCAAAATAATTGTTCTTACAATACTTCAGAAACAAGACTGGAGTATTAGAATACTCCTCACTGATTATAATTATGTCATCAATATATCTACGAAATAGATAATGTGTCTACTGTGAGGGTCATTGTGCCAATTAGAGAGTTCCTTACAAAGAAAAAAAGCAGGGGGGTGGGGGGAGAGCAGCACCAAGCCACTTCTAGTGCAGTATCGTTTTATTCACAAATTTCAAATGTACAAAGATAATATATACACTCACATGGTGTCCAGTAAAGTAAGGCTTTTCAAGTTGACAGTGTCAAAACGAGGGAGCCCAGATGTAAGCAGCAGGTGCCGCTTGTCAGCCAAAGCTATGGGCTGCAAGGCAGCGACTCGGGGAGACACATCAGGATCTCTCAGTGTCAGAGCGATTCCAGAGCCATCAAAAATTGGTTCATCCTACCACAGTACTAGCCATTCAGAATTTCAAAATCTTATGAAGGAGGTAAAAGCATTCTGATTGGCCAACGTTGTGGTAGGTGTGGCCTTGCCTCTGAAAAGCATTACGATTGGCCAACACTATAGTAGGCTGAACCAAGTTTTGACAGCTTTAGAATCTTTACAGTCATTGGGTTCCCAGCCCATCTTTGAAGCAATCTTGCCACCATTAGTAGCCATACACAAGAGACTTCAAATTTGTTTATGAACTCAGAAACTCCCCTCTGCACTATTTTTTATTCATCACCTGGACTGATTTAATCACAGTCAGCATTATTTATATGGTATATACATTGCCTGTAGCTAGCAGGTTTTAGCGCTGAGCTTCACACTTTATGTTATCTCCTCTTTTGTTACTGAATTTCTCACAAAGACCCATTTTGAGATTTGCATAGTTGGAGCATAGTTAGCTTCCATGGCAGTGCTGTGGGTTTGCAAGAATAATTGATCCAAAAAGGAGAAATAATTATGCTCCAAGCTAAAGTGAGTATGATCCATGATGAACCTAATTTGCTTGAAATTCATGTCAGGATCCTGAGCTAGAAAATATTAAATGGCATTTAAGCCAATCGTATGGGGAATCAACATATGGAACAAGCTCACAACCATGGATACCCGGATATCCAGCGAAACCACAAAAAAGACAGATAGAGCACACAGATCTAGTGCATTATCCTAAAACTATTGCTTTATTCATGTAAAAAATTGTAATTATTATACTCACAAGATGACAAATGTAACAAGCGCACCACATGGTACAGCATCATTGAATCCACATTGCATCATATAAGAGCCCTCTGGGCTCTGAGGAAGAAGCTAGTCCTCAAACACGTTAACCTATAGAATCTTCACCTTCTCCTACCACATGATATGTTGCAATGTAGATTTAATGATACTGTACCATGTGATGTGCTTTTTACATTTGTCATCTTGTGAGTATAATGCTTACCATTTTTTACATTAAGAAAGCAATGGTTTCAGGATAATGCACTAGGTCTGTGCACCCTCTCTGTCTTTTTGTGGTTTTAGTTGTTCCAGACTCCCCTAGTCTTAAGAGGGCAACAAGACAAATTGCATTTATACAAGCTAGGACTGACATATAGCCTACGTACATTGTATGGATCCACTCCCAAGCGCGGGAGGTTTTTGTGTTTGTGTGGACCTGAACATCCAGTGTCCCAACTATAATTTCATAGGATATGGATCAGGTGTCCAGAATCTTTAATAAAGGATGTCAGGTTGAAAACCAATAGTTGTAAAAAGTGATCAATATACAAAGAGATCCCATTGGTCAAAATGTTGGTACTGGCTATTGTTGGTCATCCAGGTGTGTCCAAAATACTTTTGTGGATCTTTGGCAGGTGGTAAAAATAGCGAGTACTATACTTTTTTAGGAAGGAGACATTCCCTTTCTTTTTTTGGCTCTCTGGCTCTATGCTAAGCTATATCGTTATTATTTGACTGCAAAGTAGGCTGCAGGCACCCAGCAAAGAGCTGAGGTTTTACTAACACTAATGTAAGGAGAGCTATGTATGGCCTCTATGGTACTGAGGCCAAGTAGAGCTTGCTTATGATTGGGACTTAGCTTGAGCCCAACTGTTCTTTACTTTTTTATGAAGGTCCTCCTCTGCTAGCCTTTTCTCTTATTCGTATACATACCTCAATCCAGCAAGATCTCAGCAGGGCCCTAAAAATACTTGTCAAAATTTTCACTGCTGGGACCACACATGCCTGCCGTAATCTTTGTTGAATCCAATAGAGAAATCATACTCCACTGGAGTACAACATCAGAATTACCAATAAGATAACAAGCTGCTAAGTACTGCAGGGGAGGCTGAACATCTGAGATCTCTCTGAACATAGAATTGGTAATAATACGACTGTGGGAAGGGACTGCAGACTTTTAAAAGAAGAACATACCTGCATTTAATTTTAAATATACATATCTCTTAATACTAAATGGTTTTGATCTAAGTTTTAACAGCTGTTGCCGTGCCTCAGATTTCTTTAGATTGCTTTATAATGTTTATTTTACTTTGTTCAGTTAATCAATTAATGAGCTGATTACAAACCTAATGAAGCAGCTTTAACACTTTTAGATAATTAGTGATAATTGTATCCTGGAGAAGAAAATATGTTATAAGTCAGCAAGACTTTTATTGAATACGCCACTAAAGCCTAAACAGATAGAAGACATCGAATTGTAGGTGTGTAGGTGAAAATTTCAGTAAGCACACTATTACACCCAAAGTAAATTATCAGCAAAGTAACTAATTGAGTTAATGAGTATGGTACGTAATAGTGGTGTATGGCTAATTAGCAACTCTGTATTTTTTTTTTTACATACAAGACAGAGGCACACATGGAGCTGAAAAATATGAACCACCAAGTAGAATGCTAGTCTCATGAAAGACAATGTAGAGAGTTCAGGTAAAGCAATAGGTATGGCAATGTGAAATATCAGAATGCCATGAATTGAAGAATTTTGGTGATCATTGTCCTAATTGGTGCCATGCTAAGACATAGAATAGTTCATACTTTGTGTATATTTCCAAATCTAGAAAATACCAATAAAGCAATGATGTTAAAAAGTTAGTATAAAAGCAGGAGTTATATGCCAAATATTGCCTAGAGGCGATTCAGTTCGCATTGTGCGCTATATAAGTATTTCATTCATTCATTCATTCATTGTCATAAGTAGTGCTGATATTTTACTGGAGCACAATTTAAAGACATATCACATCTTAGTCACTTTCAAATGTTTTAATTGGTTTAACTTAATATTAGTTTAGTAATATTAATTGTGCAATGTCCTTGTAATGATGGGCTTCCGAGTTATGTCTGCAGTTTGTAGTGTAATGGCTCATTATGTCACACAGCATCTAGTTCATGCCTTGTCATTTCCACTGCATTGCATTACAAATATGGGAGTGCTAATATGATTAAGATACATTTTTTCCAGCATGGTGAGCTCTCCTTAATTGTCCTATTTGTTTGAGCTATTTCAGGTCTAATTACTGTGTAGCTCCCACCCGCAGAGCACTAGACTGAGAGACACAGGGATTGTGGGATATGTAATTTCTTCACCGAAAATGTTAGTTCTCAGACCACAGATAAAGGTCCGCATTAACCTGAGGAATGCCATGCCACGTACCCCATGTTTGCACACAGACAGGAACTTCTGACACAGGAATGTGAAGATTTACACTATAGGCTGCATGCACAGGACAATAGATGTCACTGTGAAATTACATAATCAATGCACATCCTATCCAGGTGAAAAATACAAGGTGCAATTAATAATTAGTTACAATATCTTCCATGGAAATTTCACCAACTCAAGAGCAATAATGCATATAGCAAATATGAAAAACGTCAGATTTCCAGCCTAACTTGGTTCAGTTTTGCCACCAAAATACTTTTGTTGCATTTTAGCTTTCAAAATAGCTTTTTGGAGAATATGGCAAATCTTACTATTCAATGTGCTAAAGTCCTTTTTAGTATAGCATTATTAATAACAGTGACTGTATTATTATTATTATTGTTACTATTGTTGTATTTTACAATGGATGTGAATGCACAATGGCTTTCATAGTGCCCTCTTTGTGCAATGCAACCCCAGAGATGTTTTTTTTCAGCACTAAAAAATAAGGATTTGGCAGTCAGTTGTCGTTACAATTTGGCTGACACAAGGTATCATTAGCAAATTTACAAATAGGGCTGAGTATAATGTAATAAAAATTAAATGAATGTCTGAGTGAGGAAAGACAAGAAGTAAATAAACAAAAGATCTCACACTTCTATCATATGATTATTGCTAAAAACACACCATTTCATGTACTATATTATAAAATCTTGCAGTAAGAAGCAAAAGAAAGGCAAAACGAGAAAAGAATTTGAGTGTACGAATGAGTATGAAGAAATATTTTTGGAATAGTTAAAATAGGGTGTATTAAAGTCTAGCTTCAAATGAAACCTTGCATGTCCTATTTTTGGAATCGTACACAGAAACCTTACTTGGTTTATGCATCTTAATATGAAATAATTTAATGTGAGACAGGTCCCAGCCTCCTGGGATTTTTGATGCATTTTTCTTTCCAAAACAATTGTGATAATTAAACTTTGTGACATTTTAATAGGCTATTTTTAAAGTGAATATCTCAAAAAATAATCCAGGAAAAAAACTACATCATAATTAACTTTAAAATGTTAAATATAGTTTTATAGATAATAAAGTCTTGTTTATTTATTATTTTTAAACTAAGAAACATGTTAAACTTACCTGTTCTTTGCAGGGGTTTCTGCACAGAGCAGCCTGATCCTCCTCAGAGTAGGCAGCTTGCTCTGGGGGCACCCACACAGTCTTTATCAGGAGCCGCAGATCTGCATGTCTATTTACACACAGAGCCATGGCTCTGCCCTGCCCCACCCCCTCCTTCCCCTGACTGATTGCCTCAGCTGATTAGAAGTGAGAGACCCCAGAGAGCCGAGGCTCTCGTCCAAATCGCTGCATCGAGAGGGGGCTCAGGTAAGTATTAGTGGGGCTGGGAGAGCTTTTGGGAATGTTTTTTTCCTTTATGCATAGAAGGCATGAAGGTAAAAAAAACCTTGAGCCTTTAATGAATATATCGTTCTCTATTTATGAAAATTCACTGGGTAGCTAAATAAAACAAATGATTTAACAGACACAGCACAGGAAAATGTCTAAATTGTTGAGCTTACAATTTTATGTAAATTTTAAAGACCTTTTGCTGGATTGTTCTTTAACTTCCTGAAGTAAAGTATCTAGTTTCTTAGATTGACTTAAAACATACTATTACAATTACTATTACATTGGTTAAAAGCTTTCAGTAACTAGAATAAACATTAGAAAAGAATAAAGGAAGCACTATGTTATATTATTTAATGTTAGAACGGCAATTAATGTCATCCTAGCCATAAGTTTGGAGTATAATGCAAAAATTAAGGTCAGCATTTGGGGCTAAAGTCTAATCCATCCCAATACCTATATGACAAACCCATCAGTTGCCTTACTTTTCTGTTGGAAGCAATATGCATGCATGTGTTGTACCTGATATATTCCAAATGAAACACATAGTTATCTATAGATTTTTAGGTAGGGTTGAGTCTAACTTAGTCAAAATACATGAGATTTATAAAGTACTCTTTCATCCTGTCTGAATTTTAATCCCACAGAACGGGGCCTTTACCTTTCTTTGATAACTGTGAAATGTACAACATCTCTGGAGGTATAGGCTTCTCTGCTAATGAAATAATATACCATATTTATCGGCGTATAACACGTACATTCCTTTTAAGAGGGAAGTTTCAGGAAAAAACTTACATTTTAAATAAGGAACTTTGAAGCAAAATAAGGGTCAGTGCCCATCTGCAGCCTCACCATTGCCATCAATGCAGCCTGATCAATGCCCATTGCGGCCTCATCAGTCCACATCAATGCAGCCTCATCAGTCCACATCAGTGCAGCCTCACCATTGCCTTCAATGCAGCAGCCTCACCATTGCCATCAGTGCAACCTGATCAATGCCCATCTGCAGCCTAGAGGGGAGAAGGAGGGGGACAAGCTCCAACAG
Organism: Lithobates pipiens; assembly: GCF_037356315.1. NCBI lineage: Eukaryota > Metazoa > Chordata > Amphibia > Anura > Ranidae > Lithobates > Lithobates pipiens. Next base: position 8,844,546 of record NW_027507685.1, on the reverse strand, counting down.
ATTACATACAGTGAGAATCTCCTATGATAGACAGAGCAGTGGTCCAATGGCAGCCCAGGAGATGGGACTTCCTATTACAGAGACCGACAAGTAAACATGAGATTCTCACTGTATGTAATCTGACGGCGCTTGTCCCGTCCTCCTCCCTGTCCCCTCCCAGGCAGCTAAAATTGAAGTATTGCCGTATAACACGCACACACTATTTTCACCCAATTTTCATGGTGAAAAAGTGAGTGTTATACGACAATAAATACAGTAATTAACAATTTAGGGTACTAGAAATTCCCAAACCAGTATATAACCTTAATAATTGATCTGTTGATCCTGGATACAAATTGAACAGATGGCAATAGCATTCCAAACTAAACAACTCATTAGTGCCCTGTGGCTGCAGCACTGACCACTGTATTCATTATAGGGTACGATAAACGCAACCTTAAGAACATGGCGATCATTACTTCATAAGCCAGGGGCATTACAATATTATCTGTACAATTCATGCCTCTATCTGCCTTAGCCCTTGTACACATGGTCGGAGAATCCGTTGGAATGTGTCCTATTGGACCGTGTTGTGAGGCCGCGTACACACGGGCGGACTGCTCGCCCAACCTTGTCCGCTGAACAGTGTTTGGGCGGACAGTCCGCTCGTGTGTGGGCTTTCAGCGGACAGTTTCAGCGGACAGTTGGACGGACAAAGTCTTTCGGAAATTCCGAAAAACTGTCCGCTGAAACTGTGTTTGAGCGAACAGTCCGCCCGTGTGTGGGCCTGTCCGCTGTACTTTCGAAATGAGCGGACTGTTCCCGCTCGGAAAGTCCGCCCATTTCGAGCGCGTGTACAGGTAGGCGGGGCCCGCGAAGGAGACGTCGCGGGCTCCGCCGCCTGGAATGGGCTTAAAGGGGAACCCCAACGCCGAAAAAAATCGGCGTGGGGGTTCCCCCAAAGTCCACACCAGACCCTTGTCCGAGCACGCTACCCGGCCGGCCAGGAAAGGGGGGCGAGCGAGCGCGCCCCCCCTCCTGAGCCGTACCAGGCCGCGTGCCCTCAACATGGGGGGGTGCCTTGGGGAAGGGGGGGCCGCGCGGCCCCCCCACCCCAAAGCACCTTGTCCCCATGTTGATGAGGACAAGGGCCTCTTCCCGACAACCCTGGCCGTTGGTTGTCGGGGTCTGCGGGCGGGGGGCTTATCGGAATCCGGGAGCCCCCTTTAAGAAGGGGGCCCCCGGATACCGGCCCCCCACCCTATGTGAATGAGTATGGGGTACAATGTACCCCTACCCATTCACCTGTGAAATAAAGTACAAAAAAAAACACAACACACAAGATAAAATAATTTATTGCACAGCTCCGGGGGTCATCCGTCTTCGGGGGTCTTCTCGCCGGACTCCTCCGCTATCTTCTTGTAGCTCTTTTACTAGCGGAGGAGTCCGGCTTTCTTCCTCCCCGCCGCCGGCCTCTTCTCCCGACTTCGGGGGTCTTGTCCCCCTCTTCGGTTCTTCTGCCGGGCCACCGCGCCTTCTTGTAGCTCTTTTGCAGGCGGTGGCCCGGTCTTCTGTCGCCGCTGCCTTCCGTTCTTCTGTCGCCGCCTTCGGTTCTTCTGCCGGGCCACCGCGCCTTCTTGTAGCTCTTTTACAGGCGGTGGCCCGGTCTTCTGTCGCCGCTGTCGCTGTCGCCGCCTTCCGTTCTTGTTCTTCTTCTTGTTCTTCTTCTTCTTCTTCTCCAGGCGATGTTGACACGTCGCTCCCTCCGGCCGGAATGCCAGAGCCGCGCTGTGCGGTCACTTATATAGTGACAATGGGGCGGGGTCACATGGTATATGTCACATGGGTTGGTCACATGAATTGATGTCACATGGGGACTATGACATCGTAAGGGGGCGGGGTCACCATGTGACCAACCCATGTGACATATACCATGTGACACCGCCCCATTGTCACTATATAAGTGGCAGCGGAGCGTGTCCCTGGCATTCCGGCCGGAGGGAGCGACGTGTCAACATAGCCTGGAGAAGAAGAAGAACAACAACAAGAAGAAGAACAAGAACGGAAGGTGGCGACAGCGACAGCGGCGACAGAAGACCGGGCCACCGCCTGTAAAAGAGCTACAAGAAGGCGCGGTGGCCCGGCAGAAGAACCGAAGGCGGCGACAGAAGAACGGAAGGCAGCGGCGACAGAAGACCGGGCCACCGCCTGCAAAAGAGCTACAAGAAGGCGCGGTGGCCCGGCAGAAGAACCGAAGAGGGGGACAAGACCCCCGAAGTCGGGAGAAGAGGCCGGCGGCGGGGAGGAAGAAAGCCGGACTCCTCCGCTAGTAAAAGAGCTACACACACATAGCGGAGGAGTCCGGCGAGAAGACCCCCGAAGACGGAAGACCCCCGGAGCTGTGCAATAAAATATTTTTTCCCCTGTGTTGTGTTTTTTTTTGTACTTTATTTCACAGGTGAATGGGTAGGGGTACATTGTACCCCATACTCATTCACATAGGGTGGGGGGCCGGTATCCGGGGGCCCCCTTCTTAAAGGGGGCTCCCGGATTCCGATAAGCCCCCCGCCCGCAGACCCCGACAACCAACGGCCAGGGTTGTCGGGAAGAGGCCCTTGTCCTCATCAACATGGGGACAAGGTGCTTTGGGGTGGGGGGGCCGCGCGGCCCCCCCTTCCCCAAGGCACCCCCCATGTTGAGGGCACGCGGCCTGGTACGGCTCAGGAGGGGGGGGCGCGCTCGCTCGCCCCCCTTTCCTGGCCGGCCGGGTAGCGTGCTCGGACAAGGGTCTGGTGTGGACTTTGGGGGAACCCCCACGCCGATTTTTTTCGGCGTTGGGGTTCCCCTTTAAGCCCATTCCAGGCGGCGGAGCCCGCGAAGTCTCCTTCGCGGGCCCCGCCTACCTGTACACGCGCTCGAAATGGGCGGATTTGCCTCCGCCTTACGTGGGCGAGTCCGTTCATTTCAAAAGTTGAGCGGACTGTTTGGCAAACAGTTCGTTGAAACAGTCCGCTCGTGTGTGGGCAAGTCCGCTCATGCAAATTTTGAGCGGACTGTTTGCCGAAACTGTTTGACGAACAAGGTTGGGCAAACAGTCCGCGCGTGTGTACGCGGCCTCAGATAATCCGACTGTGTGTGGTATACATCGCACTGATTCCGTCGGAATATCCGTCGGACCCAATTTTACAACTTGTTGGAAATATTTCCCGACCAACTGGTTCGATCGGACATACTCCGATCATGTGTAGAGAATCTTGATCGGACCAAGTGCCACGCATGCTCAGATCAAATTCCTACATCAAAGCTATTGGCTACTAGCCTGAACATTGACCCATCGTAACGAAATTACGTCATCACGTTCTGAATGATTGGATTTTTCGACAACTTAGTCCGACCGTGTGTATGCAACAGTTTCGGACAAGGTCCGACGGACAAAATCCGACGGATAAAATCCGACAGATTTGGTTGTCGAAATCTCCGACCGTGTGTACAGGGGCTTAGAACTGTTGAGTCCTGACTTATCTTTTAGTCACTGGATCAGTGCTGGTCTTCAATGAACTGGAGATCTATTTCAGGGTTCTTACTTATCATCAATCCAAACCCTATACGAAGCCTACAACATCAGTAGCAAGTACTTTTGTTTATTTAATTTTTTTTCTCTTAAAGATTTTTATTATAGCTATAAAAGGTAGAAGCAAATATACATTTATTTCAGAAACAAGTAAGACAAGGTGGATAGTACAAAACAAGTTACGTTAGTATTTCTAACACTGGTTTAGTTGATAAACTGAAACAATCAGTCATAGGTTATCTAGAAGGTGATTTAACTGAAATAAGTTGAAGACTTACTGATTTTAAAGGGTTCTGCTTATTGATGCGAAGGTCTCATCCCTGTTCATGCATCATAAAAGTCCTTGCAGGTCTCTTTCGGTCTGGGTTTAGTATAGGAAAGTCAATTTAAAGTTTGTTGTTAGTATTGGTTGGGTGTGTGTTTTGAGCATGCAAGATGATCACTTGAGTACACCTGGGAATTTCTGGTGTAATTTCTCACAGATGGGTTTAGGCTTAGTGTGTGTGGTTTATTTTATGTAGGAAGTTAAAATCTAAATACGTAGTTAGGTTTCTGTATGACATTGAGTTGGGCAGGTTCAAGAAGGACAAAAAGGAGGGGGGGGGGTGGGGAAAAGCGATAGGCAAAATGGGTAAGGGGGCGGAAGGAGTGGATCATCATCTCTCTCTCCCTCTGTAGGGTTGGGTGGGGGAATAGTTGGTTACATCAGCAAGTAGACTAGGCCACCAGAATTGTTGGTAAAGGGCCCAAAAGAGTTTATTCTTTTCCCAGGGTGGCCAGCAGCCTTGGGAGAATGGTAAGTCTGGAGCACGGTAGTACGGAGACTCTCTGGGACAAAGCAGCGGTCAAAAGGTTTCTCTGGAGGAGCCTGGACCTGAGCAGTGAGAATTTTGTCACCCAAAGGAGAAGGGAGACTGGTGCAAATCGTAGCCAGAATACGATCAGGAGGAATCGCAGGGATCTGGAACCGACTCCATCTTAGAGGTGGAGGAAAATTGTTGTGACAGAGCGTCAGCCCTAACATTCTTAGTACTGGGTAAGAATGAGACTATGCAATTGAAATTGGACAAGAAAAGAGCCCATTGCGTACTTCTGGGAGAGAGGCGTTTAGAACCAGCACAGTGGTACCTTCAAGGAGATGTCTTCATTCTTTCAGAGCTAAAATGATTGCTAACAACTCTGTCACCAATCTCATAATTGCACTCCGCAGGTGACAATTTCTTGGAAAAGTACCCCCAAGGATGCTTAGCGCTCTTAGAGGTAGGACATTGAGACAGAAGGGTGCCAACACCAGTCTCAGAAGCATCAACCTCAAGGATAAAAGGTAACATAGGATTAGGATGTGCCAACACAGGAGCAGAAACAAAGGCAGCCTTGAGACTCTCAAAGGCCTTAAAGGATTCTGGAGACCAACTCTGTAGGTTACCGTCCTTTCTGGTCATATCAGACAGGGGATTGACCAGAGACGAGAAGTTACAAAAAAGTCTAATAATAGTTGGCAAAGCCCATATGCTGAAGACGATGTAAGCCCATGGGTCGGGCCACTGTAGAACTGCAGAAAGTTTCTCCGGGTCCTTTTTTGTCAAACCAGCAGTGGAAATGGCATAACCCAGGAATTTAACCTGTTCATGATGGAATTCGCATTTCTCCAATTATAGGAGCTGGCAATTATTCACCAGCTCAGAGAAGGAAGGGCTGAGCCCATCCTTGACAAGGAGACGGGGTAGGGCATTTATCTTTAGGATGGCTGCTCTGTCAAACCAAGAGAAAATGGGTTTCTTCTAATGTATAATCAATAGTTAGATTTTGTAGGCCTGTTAGATTTTTGGGGTATGTGTCTTTAAAGTTTCGAGGGAATTGTATTCCTAGGTAGGTTATTGTGTCTTTTTTCCATTGAAAATGAAAGTTTCTGTGGCATTTTAGTGGCTATTTGGTTAGGAAGTTATTGGGTTGATTCTAAGGCTACATAGGAAGGGTTCTCGGGTGAGTGTAAATAATGGAGGGGAGATGGGGCAACCTTGCCTTGTACCATTGTGGATGGGGAAGGCATTTGACAGGGGGCTGTTGACTTTTGCCATGGGGTTTGCATAAAGGGCCATTGTAAAGCTTAATAGGTGATTATCCAAGCCCATTGTCAGGAACCATGAAACAGAGAAGAAGTACAATCAAATCACACTTGTTTATTAATAAAAATAAAAAGGTAAATAGGAAAAAGCGTAGTCAAGCAAGCCAGAGTCCAGTAGCCAGATCGGGTAGTCAGCCAGTCCAAAGTTCATAAACCAGATCGGGTAATCAACCAGTCCAGACGTCAGAGATCCAAGGAGAGCAACTGCAAGCAGGATGGAAGCCAGGAGGGATGTTAGCAAGCCAGTCTTGAAACAACAGCAGGAGATGGTTCCTAGTGATGTTACTAAACTTGAAGGCAATGGAGAAATGAGCTGGAAGACTTTAAATAGGCAGGCCAGACGAGCATCATCTGGAACAGCTGGTAACTGTGGAGAGAGAAGAGAGCTGGCAATTAGCCGACAGCTGAGCGGCCAGCCCAGAGGAGGAAGGGCCAAGCCAACCCTGACACCCATGTGTGTAAGGACTGCTTCCATGTAATCCCAGGCCACCTTGTCAAATGCCTTCTCCACGTCCAGAGAAAGGAAAAAGCCTGCTTAATTAGAAGAGGTCAGGAGATGGTGTAGGTTTATAGCTTTGATTGTGTTATTCCTGGGTTTCCTGCCACGGACAAAGCCCACTTGGTCATGGTCAGTGATGGATGGGAGAAAAGGGAGTAACTGGTGAGTTAGGATTTTTGCAAAGATTTTGATGTCTTGATTTAATAGGGATATTGATCTATAGTTGGCTATGTTGGTGGGTTGGTTTTCCTTCTTTAGGGATGACAAAGATATGTGCTTTTAGTAAACCTAGCGTAAGTGCATTGTCAGCAGAGAAGGAGTTAAATGTTTTGAGGAAGGGGTCAGAAAGTGTATCTGAAAAGGTCTTGTAGTAGGCAGTTGAAAGCCCGTCTGGGCCAGGGCTTTTCCCTGGTTTTTGATTTTTGAGAGGGAAATCCCATTCTTGTGTTTATTGAGGTTTATTCTGTCAGTGGTGTCAGAGGTGAATGATTTGGGACAATTTTTCTCTATGAAGCTCTGTATGAAGGCTGGTCTAGATGTTGGCATTGACTTTTGCGCTTCTGAGGCTGGTTATATAAGTCTGCATAAAAACATTCAACTCGTTGTGCTATATCTGGATTTCATTTTAATGTGTTGCCTGATGGGGTCTTAAAGCGGAGGTCCACCCTAAAGTGGACCTTCCACTCATTGGAATCCTCCCCCCCTCCGGCGCCACAATTGGCACCTTTCAGGGGGGGGGGGTGCAGGTACTTGTACAGTACAGGTATCTGCACCCACTTCTGGGATAGCTCTCTGCAGAAAGGGGCGTAGATCTACGCCCCTTTCCGAAAGTCCCCCGCTGCCTGCTGGGAAACACACAGATCCCAGAGGCAGCGGGTCCATCCTTATTGTGCAGCGCGACTCGCGCATGCGCAGTAGGGAACCGGGAAATGAAGCCGAAAGGCTCCACTTCCTGATTCCCATACCCAAGATGGCGGCGGCAGCACCCAAGAGACGATCGAGAGATCGGCTTCGGGTGCCGACATCGCGGGCGCGCTGGGCGGGTAAGTGTCCTTATTTTAAAAGTCAGCAGCTGCTGTATTTGTAGCTGCTGGCTTTTAAAAAAAAAAAATGGCGGAACTCCCGGCGGACTCCCGCTTTGAGCTGGTGTACTGTTTTTTAGTTTTCTTGGAGCATAGAGCTTGTGCTAACATATGGCTGCTTTTGTTACTGTGCTTATAAAAAAGCTTCTAAGAAATATATATAGTTTCTCCTCATCCCTTGTTCAAGTTCTTCTAGAAGAAGTTTTCGGGTCTCAATAAGTTTCTGATAGGTGTGTTGGGCTAGGTCGTGTTTATGTTAAGTTTGGATTTTGGTCAAGAGGTTTTTTTTTATGTGTTTCTGGTTTTCACGTTTTAGGCTAGAGGCTAGAGATATGAAGTGTCCTTGTATCACACACATGTGCACCTCCCACTGGGTGAGACCTGAGGTGTCAGGAGTATCATTGTCTTGAAAGTAGTTGGTGATAGTGGTACAAAGTTTCCTAACTCTTTCTTTGTTAGTAAGTTGGCATCAAGTCTCCAAATTTTGGAAGTGTGGTTATGTTCGGGGAAAGTTAGACAGAGAGTGATTGGATGGTGGTCTGAGATTATCATTGGTACAAAAGTTGTTTTGGATAGAAAGGGCAAGTCTTGTTGACTGAGGAAGAAATAGTCAAGTCGAGTATTTGTTGTGTGGGGCCGAGAAGAACGTGAAATCTTTGTCTTGGGGGGTAGGGTTCGTAACGTGTCATGGAGGAATAATTCTTGGAGTCTAATTTGTCTAAGCCCTTGTACACACGGTCGGAGATTCCGACAACCAAATCCGTCGGATTTTGTCCGATGGATTTTGTCCGAAACTGTTGTATACACACGGTCGGACAAAGTTGTCGGAAAATCCGACGTGATGACAGTATTTCTTTACTACGGGACTACGTTCACGCTAGTAGCCAATAGCTTTGGTGTAGGAATTTGATCTGAGCATGCGTGGCACTTTATCCAATCGGAATTCTCTACACATGATCGGAGTATGTCCGATCGGAGCATTTTGTCTGAAAATTTTACCAACAAGTTGGAAAACTTGGTCCGTCGGATACTCCGATGTAGACCACACACAGTCGGAATATCCGACAAAACGGTCCGATTGGACACATTCCGTCGGAATCTCCGACCGTGTGTACAAGGACTTAGAGCTCAGGTGAGAAGAACCTGTAGAAGTATCAGTAATGGGGTCGAGGGGGAAGTTGAAGCCTCCTCCTAAAAAGAGCATACCAGATTGAAAGGAGATTAATAGGCGAGTGGTACTTTTATAAATACCTCTGTATCGGTAATATGCTCTCTCCTCTCATGTGGTATGAACCCTTCTTTTCCTGAGACCGTTTACAACTTTCTGAGCATAATAATCCTTGGCAGAAAGGGTTTTCTTGCATATATAAATAATTAATAAATCCAAATAATATGCAAAAATACCATCAATGGAATATTGGGAAAACAAGCTCAGCATATCAATAGATTTTTTTCTCAATGGCACTGAGCACTTTGACATCCTCTCAAATGTTCTAAATGTATTGTATATCCCACTAGGAATCCAGTCAGAAAATGTAAACAACTGGTAATATACACCCACTAGACTTGCCTCTATGTTCCCATCCCTCTCCACCAAGTGCTGGAGTAATTGTGGTTACAACAGATCTCCAGTTCATATATCTGGTGGGACTATCTAAGCTTTATTACCTTTTGGAGATATGACATGTTTCTCTCTTCTGTCACAGGCATTTCAGTTACTATCTCACCCCAACTAGCCCTGCTGGGAATAGGGATTGATAACTGGCCTAGTCCACTACATACTATTGTAACCCATATACTCATAGCTGCCACATTCTCTATTGAAAAAATGAAACTAATGAAAAAACAACTCTGCGGACACTATTCAGCAATGAATCAATATTATTAATAATCATTTCCTTTTACAGTACATGTTTGCTAAAGCCCACCTCACCACCTCCACATTTTATGCTCAGTGGACATCTTGGCCCAAAGATCACAGATATTTTCTCTCATCTTACTTAGGCCGCGTACACACGGGCGGACTGTTCGCCCAACTTTGTCCGCTGAACAGTGTTTCAGTGGACAGTCCGCTCGTGTGTGGGCTTCAGCGGACTGTTTCAGCGGACAGTCTGACGAACAAAGTTTTTCGGAATTTCCGTAAGACTGTCCGCCCAAACTTGGTTTCAGCGGACAGTCCGCTCGTGTGTAGGCTCGTTCGACAGACTAAGTTTCGCGCATGCTCAGAAAGGATTTACACGGCGAAGGTTGCATTGCAGTGTATTGGACGTCGAATTTCTCGTCCCGTCGTACGTGCCGTTCACGTCATCGCGCACGCTTTCAGCGGACTGTCTGCTCATCGTGTGTGGTCAAGTCCGTTCATGCAAATTTTGAGCGGACTGTTTGTCGGATTGTCTGACGAACTAAGTTGGGCGAACAGTCCGCCCGTGTGTACGCGGCCTTAGAAGTAAGCTGTCCTGGCTGCCCTTAATCGTAGCAGAGCATCAACATTAACATTATCATTAATATTAACATTATCATCTACCATAGTGGTACATGCTTGACTACTGTCACTTTTACTTGAACCATTGCTGTGTAATACTCATAATATTATACCTGTAACGGTCACCCTTTGCTTCTCTTTTTTTGTGACAATAACACTGTTTGTCCTTTGAACTTTTTCCTTGTAAAGATAAAATAAATACTAATAGTGATAAAAAAAATAACTGTTGAAATGTCTGCAACTGAGGCATTACTTAATGACAGTATAAGATGTAAGCTGTATAATAGTATTTTCAAATTATTTCAATACGAGTCTCATTATATATCAGCATTCAGACTTTAAATATAATTATAACGGCCTCTAAGGACTGATAACTGTTCTGTTGTCTATACCAGGGTGTTGTTCTTGGAGTTGATATGCATAATGAATGTTGCTGTTTACTAATTTCATGCAGCATGTAATACTAGCTTGTTACTTTTATTTCCAGATGCATGACAATTTTTAAAAGTTATTTTTTTTAAATACATACGTTTTTTTTGATACAGTACACGTACTGTTTCTTGTGTGTATTAAAGTACAAAAACAAGATGTTCTCCAAAGCATCTGCCTATTTTTTTCTTTTTCAATCCTGTACCATAAAAATACCTATGCTTGCTGACCTATAGAATATGCATATACAAGCCCAACAACAGTATGTTTGTGCAGCTTTAACTGAACCCCTCATTGGTAGAAATGCACATTCCCTCATAGGGTGACACAGGAAAAAATAAGTTTTAGGATATGTACAGAATGTGATAAATTCAAGATAGGAACAAATTCACATTTATTTAGCAGAGTGGGAGGCTATATCATATTTTAGGTCTCTATTGCTGTTTTTGTCTCAGTGATACTTGGACCGACACCATTTCTAGTCCTGGCGTTACCAAAACAGAGAATAGGTAGAAATAACTCAATAAGGACACAGATAAAATAACGTAACAAAAGTTCTAATCTTACCCGCTGCATTAAAGCTTGAAGGTTTTGGCTGGTGTTAGCCCTTGTACACACGGTCGGAGATTCCGACGGAATGTGTCCTATCGGACCGGTTTGTCGGATAATCCGACTGTGTGTGGTATGCATCGGACTGTTTCCGTCGGAATATCCGTCGGACCCAATTTTACAACTTGTTGGAAATATTTTCTGACAAACTGGTCCGATAGGACATACTCCGATCATGTGTAGAGAATTTTGATCGGACAAAGTGCCACGCATGCTCAGATCAAATTCCTACATCAAAGCTATTGGCTACTAGCCTGAACGTAGTCCCATCGTAACGAAATTAAGTCATCACGTTCTGAATGATCGGATTTTTCGACAACTTTGTCCAACCGTGTGTATGCAACAGTTTCGGACAAGATCCGACGGACAAAATCCGACAGACAAAATCCGACAGATTTGGTTGTCGAAATCTCCGACCGTGTGTACAGGGGCTAAGACTTTAAAACCACAGGGATTGGTGTTTGGTGTTTTGGAAGTATTATTGAAGAGCAGAAGCTGCCTCCTTTCTAATTTCTGAATCAGTACATTTTAATCCAATACCCATATAGGAGATTTCTTATGTTTATTGAAAGAAGTGTGTCATTTTTTTCCAATAGGTTTTTATTGGATTTTACAGTTTACAAAAAGGGAATCAGATAAGGTACAGTAAAACATAACTTATATTGTGGCCACATTTAATACATGACACATTTCTGATTACATTAATTATATGAATACATTAATTGTTGATAACAAGAAAAGTAATTGTTCCTCCTATTGTTGGAGAGGTTGGCTATCAGTTCAACCACTTATAATCTTTCTCTATGTGTCACAGTGGGTGACCATTAGACCTGAGTCTTTCCTTGCCTATACTGTTTCAACAATGCAAGTAGGATATGAAGGAGATTGACCACAAACAGAAAAGAAAAGAAACAAAATACAAACATAACTTTAACTAAACATTCCAGTCAGAGTGTTATGGGTTATTACAATACCATACAAGTCCTGGGGATAGGGACCCTATTTATTTGGTCAGACTATGCTTCATAGGCATGAAATCAAAAGTTCAGAAAATAGCTCCTTCTGAGGACCATTTGAGCCAAGGCACCCAGTTCTGACAAATTGTTTCAAAATTCCCTGTAATTGATGAGAAAGGGACCTCATAAGTGCTGTGGGTGTGGTTTGTTCTGATCACCTCTGTAATTTCTGGGGCTTTTGTTTCTTTCCAGTGTCTGAGTATGGTTAAACGTATTGCTAATAGTATATGGGATATTACAGTTCTGTGGGATAAAGGGATAGAGTTCAATTCCAGGGATAGTATTGTCATTCCTGGGGATAATGCTTGGATATTATTCTCTCTACCTGAGTCCATAGTAGGTAGAGTTTTGGACAGAACCACAAGATGTGAATTAAGGTGCCCGAAGAACCACAGAGTATCCAGCATTCTGAGGAGGCATGGGGGTAAATCTTAGATATATACGGTGCAGTGTCAATTACTAGTGCAGTAGTATTTTTTGATGCAATTCCCAGAGATTTGCACTCTTAGTGGAGGTAAAAATGAGATGTAATATTTTCTTCCAATGTTGTGCTGGGTATTCTTTCCCTATTTCCTGTTGCAAGCAATCACTGGTTGGGATTTAATGCAGTTGTTTTTTTTTGTAGGCATGAGTAGATGATTTATATACCTTGGTGCAGGATTGGGGGTTGTTGATAATATTGGGTTATTTTCACAGGGATTATTGTCTGGAGTTTTGAATTATTTTTCAGTAGATGGGCTATCTGTCTGTATTTATATTGTTCTTTGGGGGGGTAGATTGTATTCTAGTTGTAAGGTTCTGAAAGTTTTAAGTGATGGGCCTTCTAATATCTTATAAGTGAACAATCCCCTTTTCCTTCCATATATTAAGGTTAATATTAGGGTTGAGATGGGAAAGTGCAGATATGGGGAGATTTAAAGGCGTTACATTACTGCTCCACTGTTGATATTTGCAAAGCTAAACCCAGGAGCATAGTGATGCTAGGATGGGCGGTGCTAGTTTGATATCAAGGGAGGTATTATGGGGTACAGTTAGTAAAAAATCTTGTAAGTTCCCCCCAGGCAATCTGAGATTGTTCCAATTCAACCCATAGGACATTTGAGTTTGGAAGTAACCAATGTTGCAGTTCTGAAAATATTGTCGCAAAATAATAATCTTGCAAATGTACATGACCGACTCCACTTGCCTCCCTGTGTTTAATTAACCTGCCAAATGTTCATCTGGCCCTCTTGCCCTGCCAAACATACTTATTTAGTATGGGTTGTAGTGAACTAAAATAAGAATTGGGTATTGGGTTTGCTAAAGTCCTAAATAGATACAGTAGTTGTGGTAAAATTTGCATCTTAAAGGCCACTAACCAGCCCGTCCATGACAGTTCAGCTAGAGCAAGTTTGCTCAACTTGGAGCTAAATGTATTTAGGAAGGGAGTGTAGTTGGCTGTTATAAGATCTTTAAGTTTAGGGGTCAGCGTAATGCCCAAGTATTTAATACCACCATCTTTCCACATGTATGGAAATTGTTGTACTCGTTTTTGTTTGGTCTTGTTCGGGATACCCGAGTTTTAGATGTAAGACTTGGTCCCATTAACTTTGTAGTACAATATACCATTTAATGTCTGTAATGCCATGTTAACTGAATCCAGGGAAGTTTCCGCATTTGTGAGCATCAATATGATGTCATCAGTGAATGGAGCCATTGAAACCAAACTTAGTCAACACTTGTACTACAAATTGCCAATGTATCCTATCAAACGCCTTCTCTGCATCCAGCGCCAGGAGCCGAGAAGGCATTTTGTGTTTGTTGGCCAAGTGAATCAAATTTAGTAATTTAGTAGCATCAGCTGTCTGGTGCCCCTAGATAAATCCAGACTGATCCATATCTATAAGGGAAGGTAGAATGTCTACTAGTCTAGTGGCCAGTAGTTTTTGCATAAATTTTAAGATCATTATTGAGTAGTGATACGGGCCGAAAGTTTTGTGGAGTGTTTGGATCTTTCCCTGGCTTCGGCAGAGAACTATCATGGCCTTGAGCATCTCTGAAGGCAATGACGTTAAGGTGGCAGCAGAACCAAAGATCTCCACCAAATGTGGAAACAGGATATCCTGAAAGGTTTTGTAGTACTCCCCTGTGAAGCCATCTGGGCCCAGGGATTTGTTATTGGGTAGGGATTGTATAATCTAACGTACCTCTGATTCAGTTACAGGGGAGTTGAGGTTGTTAAGGTGCTCGGCAGAGAGCTTGGGGGAGTCTAATTCTGTTTAGAAATGCTTTTATGATAGCTGGTGAGGGTTGTGGTATGGTGGAATCATTCTTAAAGTTGTATAGTGACCCATAATAATGACTGAAAGCATCAGCTATTGCTTGGGGATGGAACTGTTTTGTTTGGGTGTTGAGGTGTAATATGTATGGGATTTGGGTTTTGTATCAGTGTTCTTTGATTCAGTTAGCTAATAGTTTCCCTGCTATATTGGCACTTGTGCAATAGGACATTTTGAGTCTCCTGAAGGCTTTTTCAAAGTCCTCCAGGAGGAGCAATCTGAAGTCATTGCAGGAATGTGTCAGTTGATCTGGCGGTGATTGGGAGGGTTGTGTCTTATTTCATATTTTTAAGAGTGCCAGTTTCTCAACATTAGCGCTTGGATGTGCTGCTGCATCATCCTCTTAATTCTCACCCTCTGTTGAATAAGGATACCTCTCACAAATGCCTTCTGAGCATTCCATACAATAAATGAATCAGTAACATATTTGTGATTATTTATCAAAAAATTCACTGAGTTGTTCAATTTTGGACTTTGTCGAAGCATTCTGGAAGAGTCGGGGATTGGATCGCCATATGTAAGTAGTATTGTGATTGGAAGAGTTCCCTGCTGCTAGCTTCACTGAAGCATGGTCTGACCAAGGAAAAGTATTAATCACAAAATATTTGCATTTAATAAATAACCATTTATCTACCAGGAACAGGTCAATTCTGCTATAAGATCCATCGCTATTGGAGAAAAACTAGTAGCCCCTCTCATTAGCGTTCAGCCACCTCCAGACATCATAGAGTTTGTATGATTTTAACACAGTTTGCAATGATGGTGGAGGTCTTTTCGATTTTGAGGTGGAGTCGAGGGATGGGTCAGGAGTTAAGTTGAAGTCCCCACAAAGCAGTAACGTCCCCTGCTGTAGTGTGCCAATTATTTTTCATGACCTTGTGGAAGATCTGTCGGGTATTGGGTGCGTATATATTCGCCACAGTGTAGGTAGTGGAGTTGATTTCCAACACAAGTATTATATAGTGACCTTGCGGTTCTGCGAGTACCTTATGAAGCTTGAAAGCTACTGTGTCCCTTACAGCCAGAATCATTCCTTTCGTTTTTGTATCCGCTTTGGCTGTGTATATGAAGGGAAACTTAGGGTGAGTGCATTTAGGAGGTACCTGATTGTGAAAATGCATCTCTTGGCCTCCTTCCAAAGGGACCTGCATTTTGCTGGGTGATTAAGACCTTAGGCCGCGTACACACGGGCAGACTGTATTGCCTACTTAGTCCGTCATACAATCCGACGGACAGTCCGTCATACTTTCGAATGAACGGACTTGACCACACACGGATGCACAAACAATCCGTCGAAAGCTTGCGCGATGACGTGTACAGCACGTACGACGGGACTAGAAATAGGAAGTCCAATACACAGCAATGCACCCTTCCGCCGTGTAAATCCTTTCTGAGCATGCGCCATTCTTAGTCCGTCGAACTAGCCTACTGACGAGCGGATTGTCCGCTGAAACCAAAGTATGACGGACAGAATTTCGAAAAATCCGAAATACTTAGTACGCCAGACTGCACGAAGTGAAAAAGTCCGCTGAAGCCCACACACGAGCGGACTGTCCGCTGAAATGTGTTTCGACGGACTAAGTAGGCCATACAGTCCGCCCGTGTGTACACGGCCTTAGAGTTAATGGCTAGAAAGTTTAACGCCATGGAAGAAGAGTAGGGTAGAGTTGAGTGGTGCACGATGGGAGGGTTTCACTTACGTTCAGTGGCATCTCGAACTGCAGAGCTGTGAAGTCTGATGGAGCTCCAAGCTCCATGTTGTCATCTAGATACTCGTAGGCACATAGAGAGAAAAAAAAAAGACTTCTGACTGTAGAAACAAGGAAGTATCGTTTAAATGGACAGTAACATAGGATAAAAGTGGCAAGCATGAAAAAAGAGGGGGGAAATAATTGCGACTTTAATATGAAGCACACAACTGAATAAACAAACCAATAAGTATATATTAGATATTTAATATTGCAAAGGAGTATACATCTTAATAAAGGTAGAAGATAATTAGTCTCAATAAATAACGTCTAATGAACATATACGGTATGTATGTCAGTATTTTATCTTATACTATAATGAATCATTCCTTTATACATTATCATGCTATTATATGGTTATACTTATTGCTTTCTGGGTATCCATACTCAATGTCCATTATATGTTTTACCATGTTGGAATACCTATTTGTATATATCCATGAACTATTTAGACGTTATTTATTGAGACTAATTATCTTCTACTGTTATTAAGATGTATGTATACTCCTTTGCAATATTAAATATCTATTATATACTTATTGGTTTGTTCATTCAGTTGTGTGCTTCATATTAAAGCCCCACTTATTTCCCCACTCTTTTTTCATATATGCAACAGGGATGGAGGTATATAAATTTACCCAGTCAATGCTTCATATAAAGTCCCAATTTCCTTTTCCTCTTATATTAAACAGTGGCAACTAGCCAAAAAAGTGAAAAAAAAAAGTGTTTGGGTGTGGCTCATACATAGCCACTCAGAAATGTAGAGGGGGAAAAAAAGTTTGGATCAGAGGGAAATCTGTCCTCTATGTCTGCCAATTTAGCCTTGATCATCTCCATATCATCCTCTTTACTGTCATTAGCATCCACCAAGTCATTAATCGTTGCTGCATATTCCCCCATCTTTCTGGGCTCCCAGAGGTTGGTGTAGCTGGCGAGGTTTGTAGGCTTTTAGGTGGGCTGCTCCTTTTTTGAGTTGTGCCCCTCTGTGTGGAATGCTGTGCAGAGAAAGGTACTGGGGTGGATAATGAGCCGGCACCATTTTGTTTAGGCCCCGGGTTGAAGAATACTGTCAGCATCTGAGGATGATCTCCTTCCTTCCTGAGCCTAGGCATGATGCCTCGATGCTCCCCGGGGACTGTTGGGCTAGAACGCCGCAATAGGGTGCTGAAAGGTTGCCCTGTTGGGTCGACGTGAGGCGCTTTGTCCCCGCTGGTACCGAAGCTCCGCGATCAAGCACCCATCACGGTCTCCATCTAGCTCCACCCCTAAGATGTGTGTCATTTGAAGAGTGATTGAATAAATCCGAAAGTTCAAAACCTTTTCTAAATAAAAGTGATAATCATATTAAAGGAGAAGTATGGGCTATAATTCTCCTATGGATCACAGCAGTGCAGTTTGTTCTACTGTGACTCGTTTTCAGCTGACAGTGGGCTAAACATCGGTGAGCCAGTCCAGGCTCTGAAAAGATGCTGACCATATAGTTGAAATCCAACCAGCAACCTTGACCGGCATCTGGCTCAGTCTCTCAGTGATCTGCCGTGCTGGATTGAGAGCTGGAGAGGCAGAGCAGAGAGCCAATGAATGACAGTCATGACTCTCTGCTCAGAGTTGAGGGGCAGAACTGAGTGATCAGCTGCGTTTGATCATTCAGTTCTCACTGCAAGGCCAGTGGGGGACAGACACAGCATTGCATAAATACTGCATCTACCTAGGTGAGTATGAGTGCTTATTTCATACTTCTATTTTAAATGTACAAGTAGAATATCTTTCTTTCAAATGTATTTGTTTACAATTTATAAACTGTATAGACTGTAAGGGTCTATAGATAAAAAAATAATTATTCTGTGAAGTTGTCTTCCACATTCATATAGCCACAACAAATTAACACAGCAATGTTTGTAATATTATTATCTCCTATCATTGACAGCTCCATCTAGTGGCCAAAATGCAGAATGTTTCTAAAACATTAAAGCGGGAGTCCGCCGTTTTTTTTTTTTTTAAAAGCCAGCAGCTACAAATACTGCAGCTGGGACTTTTAAAATAATGACACTTACCCGCCCAGCGCGCCCGTGATGTCGGCACCCGAAGCCGATCTCTCGATCGTCTCTTGGGTGCTGCCGCCATCATCTTGGGTATGGGAATAAGGAAGTGGAGCCTTGCGGCTTCATTTCCCGGTTCCTTACTGCGCATGCGCGAGTCGCGCTGCGCAATAAGGATGGTCCCCGCTGTCTCTGGGATCCGTGTGCTTCCCAGCAGACAGCGGGGGACCTTCAGAAAGGGGCATAGATTCTGCGGAAAGGGGCGTACCTTCTGCAGATATCTATGCCGGAAGTGGGTGCAGATACCTGTACTGTACAGGTATCTGCACCCCCCTGAAAGGTGCCAAATGTGGTGCCGGAGGGGGGGAGGGTTCCAATGAGCGGAAGTTCCACTTTAGGGTGGACCTCCGCTTTAAATTAAAAAATTACTGCATCATAGACATTAGATGGAGCTGACAATCATAAACATATTACAATGTGGTGATAGTCCATTGTGCCTGTGAAAATGGTGTAATAATCCACATGGCCATTTATTTTCAAAATATAGATCCCTTAGGCCAGGTTCACACTATAGCGATGCGGGAACGCCGCAAATCCACGGCGTTTTACCGCATCACACACCTCCTGCCGGCAGTTCACACTGCCCTATGCGGACGGCTGGGAGTGTCAATGATATGTTAATGACACCCCCAGTTCCGTCTGCATATCGCAGTGCGATCTGCAGACTCGCACAGGAATCGGATCGCATGGTGTGAACACCCATGCGATCCGATTCTGTTGCGGACCAAAAAAAGGGTCCCGTGCGAGTTTGCTGCGGGAGCGATGCGAATTCAGCCATACTATCTGTATGGCTGAACTCGCATCGCTACGGAGATCGGATGTGATTTGCGGTGCGAATCACATCCGGATCTCCCCCCGCAGCAGTGTGAACCCGGCCTTAGACTGTAAGGATAACAAATGGACATTTCCAAGGTGAAAAGAACGGATTGAAAAGGAAGATTGAAGTCACCAGATAAAAAGCAAGAACCAATCATAAACATCTTTTTTTTTTTTTTACAAATAGACACAAAAGACTTTAGTTTTCTATAGCATGGATAACAAATAGACTTTTCTAAGGTGATGAGAAAGGATTGTGAAAAAGTGGTTGAAGTCACCAGATAAAAGCAGGGGAACCATTCTAAATATATTCAAATGTACATATCGTCATCTAAAAATAAGGCTATATATTTAGACTATTGATATTGAAAATGTTATGTATTGTAGGTGGGGTTTGCAGCTGAGCCTTTAAGACAAAAAATGTTTATTGTGATTATTTAAGTGTATGTCAGGGCAAAAATATAAAATATACAGTATAGCTCTTAAGTAAATATGTGCATTTTTACCTATCCCTGTGCCCGTAAGTGCAGAAAAATACAGGATAATCTGTTAGAAATACACTCAGTCCCTACTTTACTTCTATGTGCGAGCAAATAAATAAGTTGTAAGTGTTCAAATACACTTTAATACTTCTTCATCAAATCTGAATGCTACTCATTTGGATTTGATATCTTATTAGAAACTGCAAGGTCTTTGACAGAAGTGGATAAAATTGAGTAGAAGATTCAGCAGCTTTGATAAAGTAGGTTTATACAGACAACTTGAAAACACCAAGAACCGTGACGTTTTACAGAATTTCTTTTTTTTTTCAATAGAATTTTTTGAAAGAAGTAACAGTACAAAGTCATAGCAAAAGCGACAGGATAAGTGTCACACTGATTTATACATTTTCACTAATGCCACGTACACACGATCGGAATTCCGGCCAGAAAAAGACCGATGAGAGCTTTTCATCGGAAAATGCGACCGTGTGTATGCTCCATCAGAATTTAGCTGTCCGAATTTCTGCCAGCCAAAAATTTATAGCATGTTCTCAATTTTCCCGACGGAAAAACTTTCTATCGGGAAATTCTGAACGCGTGTATGCAATTCCGACACGCCAAAAATCACGCATGCTCAGATTCAACTACGAGACAGAAGCTATTGGCTACTGGCTATCGAACTTCCTTTTCTATTCACGTTGTAAGTGGTGTACGTCATCGCGTTATAAATGATCGGAATTTGGTGTGACCGTGTGTAGGCAAGACAGCTTGAGCCGAATTCCGTCGGAATTCCGTCTGGGAAAACCATCAAAGCTTTTTCCGATGAGAATTCCGATCGTGTGTACCCGGCATAAGTGTTGCTTATATCAAAAGATGCATTTACATGAGTTATTTATCGGCGTGTTTAAGGAGCACTCATGGGGTATACAGGATATATAACTTTAAATGAGTGGTAAAGGCAAAAAAGTCATAATTAGTATAAAGTTCATTAACCACTTCAGGACCGCCGTATTGCCATTGTACGTCAACACAATGGCACAGGCAGGCACAATCACGTAGATTTACGTGATTGCCTTCCAGCGGGTGGGGGGTCCGATCGGACCCCCTCCCGCTGTTTACGGCAGTCCGGTTCGGTCCAGGAGCGCTCCGTGATGAGGGGATGGCCGTTGGTTTTCGGCCACCCCCTCTGGATCGCTCCTGGCCAATGAGAAGCTTCCTCCCCTGTGTATTGTTTACACAGGAAGGAGGAAGTGATGTCATTCTCCTCGGGGCGGTCTTTTTGACCGGACTACGAGGAGAAGACTAATAGTAAGTGTGCACCAACACTACACTGACATGTAGGTACACACAGGCACACAAACCCCCCCCCGATCGCCCCCCGATCCCCCTCCCCCCCCAGTCACAGTGTCACTGATTGCATTGATCATTTCTTTACTGATCAATGCATTCAGTGTCAGTTGTGACAGTAAAAACTGTCAGGACAGTTAGTGTTAGGTCCAGGGTAGCCCCCTATCACCCCCCAATAAAGATTTAACCCCCTGATTGCCCCTAGAGTTAACCCTTTCACCCCCTTTTGCCAGTGTCACTAAGCGATCATTTTTCTGATCGCTGCATGTGTCGCTAGGTAGCTAGTTATTTTTTTAGGTTCACCGCCAGGTTTTTATATCGCTAGGTACCCCGATATACTACCCAATAATGGTTTTAACCCCCTGATTGCCGCTAGTTAACCCTTTCACCCCCTTTTGCCAGTGTCACTAAGCGATCATTTTTCTGATCGCTGCATGTGTCGCTAGGTAGCTAGTTATTTTTTTAGGTTCACCGCCAGGTTTTTATAGCGCTAGGTACCCCGATATACTACCCAATAATGGTTTTAACCCCCTGATTGCCGCTAGTTAACCCTTTCACCCCCTTTTGCCAGTGTCACTAAGCGATCATTTTTCTGATCGCTGCATGTGTCGCTAGGTAGCTAGTTATTTTTTTAGGTTCACCGCCAGGTTTTTATATCGCTAGGTACCCCGATATACTACCCAATAATGGTTTTAACCCCCTGATTGCCGCTAGTTAACCCTTTCACCCCCTTTTGCCAGTGTCACTAAGCGATCGTTTTTCTGATCGCTGCATTAGTGTCGCTACAGTCGCTAGGTAGCTAGTTATTTTTTTAGGTTCACCGCCAGGTTTTTATAGCGCTAGGTACCCCGATATACTACCCAATAATGGTTTTAACCCCCTGATTTCCGCTAGTTAACCCTTTCACCCCCTTTTGCCAGTGTCACTAAGCGATAATTTTTCTGAGCGCTGCATCAGTGTCGCTAGTGTCGCTAGGTAGCTAGTTATTTTTTTAGGTTCACCGCCAGGTTTTTATAGCGCTAGGTACCCCGATATACTACCCAATAATGGTTTTAACCCCCTGATTGCTGCTAGTTAACCCTTTCACCCCCTTTCACCAGCGATCACAGTATAAGTGTCACTGGTGACGCTGGTTAGCCAGTTAGTTATTTAGGTTCCCCGTCAGGTTTTTATATAGCGCCAGGGACCCCCATATACTACCTAATAAAAATTTGAACCCCCTGATTGCCCCTAGTTAACCCTTTCACCACTGATCACCGTATAAGTGTTACGGGTGACTCTGGTTAGTTTGTTTTTTATAGCATCAGGGCACCCACCATTTATTACCCAATAAAGGTTTAACCCCCTGATCACCCGGCGGGTGATATCAATTAGGTTTTAGGGTCAGGGTCTGCGTCGCCCCAGGCAGCGCTAGGTTAGTGCCAGTACCGCTAACACCCACACGCAAAGCATACACCTCCCGTAGTGGTATAGAATCTGAAAAGATCAATATCTGATCTGATCAGATCTATACTAGCGTCCCCAGCAGTTTAGGGTTCCAAAAAAACGCATTGTTAGCGGGATCAGCCCAGATACCTGCTGGCACCTGCGTTTTGCCCCTCTGCCCAGCCCACCCAAGTGCAGTATCGATCGATCACTGTCACTTACAAAACACTAAACACATAACTGCAGCGATCGCAGAGTCAGGCCTGATCCCTGCCATCGCTAACAGGTTTTTTGGTAGCATTTTATATTCAAATCCGGAAGGCAGTGCTTGGTTTTCAGGGTCCCGTACGTGGCTAGGCTCCCAAAAAGTCCCCCACATGTGGTATCCACGTACTCGGGAGAAGCAGCAGAATTTATTTTGGGGTGTAATTTGACTTCTGCCCATAGCATGTGTGAGCAATATATCATTTAGTGACAACTTTGTGCAAAAAAAAAAAAGTTTGTAATATTCCCGCAACTTTTGGCAAAATATAAAATATTCCATGGACTCAACATGCCTCTCAGTAAATAGCTTGGGGTGTCTACTTTCCAAAATGGGGTCATTTGGGGGGGTTTTGTGCTATTTTGGCATTTTATGGCCTTCGAAACTGTGATAGGTAGTGAGGAGTTAAATCAAAAATTTGCACCCTTAGAAACCTGAAGGTGGTGATTGGTTTTCGGGGTGCCGTGCGCGACTAGACTCCCAAAAAGTCCCACACATGTGGTATCCCCGTACTCAGGAGAAGCAGCAGAATGTATTTTGGGGTGTCATTTCACATATGCCCATAGCATGTGTGAGCAATATATCATTTAGTGACAACTTGGTGCAAAAAAAAAAAGTTTGTAATATTCCCGCAACTTGTGGCAAAATATAAAATATTCCATGGACTCAACATGCCTCTCAGTAAATAGCTTGGGGTGTCTACTTTCCAAAATGGGGTCATTTTGGGGGGTTTTGTGCTATTTTGGCATTTTATGGCCTTCGAAACTGTGATAGGTAGTGAGGAGTTAAATCAAAAATTTGCACCCTTAGAAATCCTGAAGGTGGTGATTGGTTTTCGGGGTGCCGTGCGCGACTAGACTCCCAAAAAGTCCCACACATGTGGTATCCCCATACTCGGGAGAAGTAGCGGAATATATTTTGGGGTGCAATTCCACATATAACCATGGCATGTGTGAGCAATATATCATTTAGTGACAACTTTTTGTAATTTTTTGTCATTATTCAATCCCTTAGGACAAAAAAAATAAATATTCAATGGGCTCAACATACCCATCAGCAATTTCCTTGGGGTGTCTACTTTCCAAAATGGGGTCATTTGGGGGGGATTTGTACTGCCCTGCCACTTTAGCACCTCAAGAAATGAGATCGGCAGTCATAAATTAAAAGCTGTGTAAATTCCAGAAAATGTACTCTAGTTTGTAGACGCTATAACTTTTGCGCAAACCAAAAAATATACGCTTATTGACATTTTTTTTACTAAAGACATGTGGCTGAATAAATTTTGCCCTCAATGTATGACTAAAATTTAGTTTATTCGATTTTTCTTATAACAAAAAGAAGAAAATATCTTTTTTTTTCAAAATTTTCGCTCTTTTTCCATTTATATCGCAAAAAAAAAAAATCGCAGAGGCAATCAAATACCATCAAAAGAAAGCTCTATTTGTGGGAAGAAAAGGACGCAAATTTCGTTTGGGTCCAATATTGCATGACCGCGCAATTACCAGTTAAAGCAGCGCAGTGCGAAATTGCAAAAAGACATCTGGTCCTTAAGGTGTTTATTGGTCCGGAGCTGAAGTGGTTAAGTAGACAGCAGGGAGAAAGAAGACTAGAATAAGCTACATTGTAAAACAACAGGAAAAATAAGGAGGTAGACAAAATGTTATATTTAAAAAATTATGCACAAATTATTCCACCACTAGAGTTAAAGTCAGACAGTGGCCAGGCTATAGATTTTCTAAGTTTTTGCATATTTTAACATTCACTAAATGAGTTTTAAAACAATAATATCTATAGTTACAGGCACTGTGAAGCAATTTGTCTTGAAAGTTTGCAGCAAAAGCACTAAAACCCTACATGTCATTCTCCCAGCAGCTCAGCTTTCCCTTTTCCCCAATCCTGGAAACAAATGCTCTATCTTTAGATTAGTGATCGCAAGGCTGGGAAGCTGCTAATTCACTGGATGAGGGGAGCTGGGTAAACCGAGCTGCTGAGTCACCGGATGAGGGAAGCCGAGTAAACTGAGCTGCTGAGTCACTGGATGAGGGGAGCTGGGTAAACTGAGCTGCTGAGAGATCAACTTAAACGACTCCATTGGTTCTTCTGTGAACCCCCACCTTGTAAAACAACCCACTCAGTTTAAAATAGAAATAAAAGGCGAAACATTTGTGTAGTCATATAAAAATATATTATAATACCTTTTTCCCTTTTTTTTTTTTATTAATTGCATACACTCTGTTCTTGGCTGCATAAGGAGCTCAGAGAGCAAAGACGCATCAAAAACAGGGGTGAACAGCGGCACTAGATATGGTGAGAACATAAAATTAGATAGCAACTGGAACATAGGTATACATAAAATGTGTGTGAATAAGCACACATAATATTAAAACATTTGTTTAAAACATAATGTCCATAAATGATCTGAGATCTTGTATGATTAGCACCTGGAGGCAGCTCCCTAAGCCCTTGTACACACGGTCGGACATTCCGACAACCAAATCCGTTGGATTTTGTCCGAAACTGTTGCATACACACGGTCGGAATGTCCGATCGTTCAGAAGGTGATGACGTTATTTCGTTACGACGGGACTACGTTCACGCTAGTAGTCAATAGCTTTGGTGTAGGAATTTGATCTGAGCATGCGTGGCACTTTGTCCGATCGGAATTCTCTACACATGATCGGACAAAGTCCGACCGGATCATGTTGTCGGAAAATTTTACCGACAAGTTGGAAAACTTTGTTCGTCGGATACTCCGACGGAAACAGTCCGATGGAGACCACACACGATCGGATTGTCCGATTGGACACATTCCGTCGGAATCTCCGACTGTGTGTACAAGGGCTTAGAGTGAAGTGATGAGCAAGGACACATCAGCACACTGCTTTTCCCAGTGAATGGCTGTTCTACTGAGCAGAGTTTGCCAGCACAAGCCTATTCATTGAAGGAGAGCAGGCTAAGTTCCCAGCGCAGCCAGAAAATTTACCATGTTGTCCTCTCATGCCTAGTGTCTCAGTTTTTAATAGGAAATCATAGAGACTGGAAGGAACATCAGGGATTTCACACAAAGAATGCAATCCAAAGAGAACAGAATACTTTTTCATACAAGTACATGGTACAGTAGGCACATATCAGGAAGATGAAATGTCGGGGTAATGTATTGTTTAACCACTTGCTTACTGGGCACTTAAACCCCCCTCCTGCCCAGACCAATTTTCAGCTTTCAGCGCTGATGCACTTTGAATGACAATTGCGCGGTCATATAACACTGTACCCAAATGAAATTTTTATCATTTTTTTCCCACAAATAGAGCTTTCTTTTTGTGGTATTTAATTACAGCTGGGAGTTTTATTTTTTGCTAAACAAACAAAAAAAGATGCAAAATAATGAAAAAAAATAAAAATCATGTTTAATAGTTTGTTATAAAATTTTGCAAACAGGTCATTTTTCTCCTTCATTGAAATGCGCTGATGAGGCGGCACTGGTAGGCACTGATAGGCTGCACTGGTGGGCACTGATAGTCACAGTTATGGCGGCACTAATAGGCACAGATAAGGTGGCACTGATAGGCACAGATAAGGCAGTACTGATGGGCACAGATAAGGCGACACTGATGGGCAAAGATGGGCACAGATAAGATGGCACTGATGGGTGGCACTGATGGGTGGCACGGATGGGTGGCATGGATGGGCACTGATAGGTACCACTGATAGATGGGACTGATGGGCACTGATAGGTGGCACTGATAGGTGGCTCTGATAGGTGGCACTGCTGGGCACTGATGGGCGGCACTGATGGGCACTGATGGGCACTGGTAGATGACACTGATGGGCACGGATATGTGGCACTGGGGTGCAGCACCGTTGTTGAGGCAGATTGTGGCTGGCACTGTGGGCACTGATGGGTGGCACTGTTGGCACTGATGTGTGGCACTGTGGGCACTGCTAGGTGGCACTGTGGGCACTGTTGGGTGGCACTGTGGGCACTGCTGGGTGGCACTATGGGCACTGCTGGGTGGCACTTACTGGGGGCACTTATTTATTCCTGAGGGGGGCAGGTGGGCACTGGTAAGCTGGCCGTGATCAGGACTGATGTCCCGATCATGGCCGCCGATTACCGGCTCTGTTGTATCACATGATCAGCTGTCATTGGCTGACAGCTGATCATGTGGTAAGGGGTCGGGATCGACCCCTTGCTCGGATCCATGATCATAGACTCGCTGATCACAGAGCGCGCCGCTCAGGGGGCGCGCAGGCCGCTCGTGCATGGGACGACGTCAATAGACGTAGTCCCGGCAAAGGAGGTCCGCACTGTAGCCGTCATTTGGCTATAGCGCGGATCTCTAGTGGTTAAGGGTGAATTGATTTACAGTTCCTGCAGCTACAGAGGTCAGTGAGGGCTTTTTAAATGCTTGTTAAGAATAGGTTAATACATGATTGTCTGTACTCTGATTACAGATTCATCTTCAGTTAATATTATACTTATACTATCGGTACCCAAGAAATTACTTTCTTTTTTCAGTTTACCTTATTCCTTCTTTCTTTCCTCCTCCTCCTTTTTTCTTTTTAACATAATAAAGCTCTGTATTATATTCACTATTTCAAACACATGCACTCATATATTGAAGGATGTGCTGAGCTTCACAGCTTTAAAATCATGTCTAGTTTTAAGCAATCTGAAAATTGTGAAATACTGCCTTAATAATGACATAATAGTCTCAGCTGGTATTGAAAATAGAAAATTGTGTGTCGGATAATCCAGATCCCTGTGGCACTAAAAGGTAATAGAGTGCAGGCAATAAGTCTGTGTCCAGATGTAATAACTTCATTTAATTTAGCCAATGCTTTAAGTTATTAGTGAGTCCTGTTTATGCTGTTCAGTTACTAGAACAAACGGTTTCCATTTATTCTCTGGAAATATCATAAAATAAAATATCAGCCCAAAGAATGATGGCAGTTTTTGGCAGTTTTTGGAATCTATATATTCTTACAAGAATTCCTAAGCTTATCTGATTATTGATAGATACCCGGTTTGGAATTTGCACAAAACCTCATCTGCAACTGAGGTCATAAAGCCAATGTTTTCAGCAACACACACTGGTGCTTGGATTTCTTTTGCTATCACAGGGAATATAAATATCCAGTGTAATAGAAATAGGCAGTGACAGGTACCCTTTACTGAGAGATCTGGAGTCTATTAGACCCCAGATCTCTCCTCTGCCCTTAAGCCTAGATTCACGTTGGAGTGATTTGGCATGCGATTTGACATGCCACATGGGAGGCTATTGCCGACAATGGCACCATCCGAATAAGTGTGGTGCCGACTTTACCTGAGTGATTCATAAACAAAGTGACTTTGGGGGGGGGGGGGGTGATTTGTATAGACATATGTGCAGGAACGCGCACAGATGTCTTTGAAATCGCTCCGGAATTTGGACACGAGGATATGAAATTGTGCGAGTTCAGCTGAATTTGCACGATTTCCAACACGCAGTCAGTGTGAACCTAGGGTAAAAGGGTCATACCAAGATCAATATAATCTGATGCTTTTTTCAAACCACAAATGATTTGTTAAGAACCGTGAAGCCAGAAGTGATGAAATGCTCCATCGCTTTTTGGCTTCCTGTACCATAATCATGATCAAAGCCATTCCGGTCTCCAATCAGCTCTATGGTCAGTCAGTGGAGCATCCATCTGCACACTCAGGTCTCCGCTAGGATTGCTTTTACAAAAAAAGTCGAACACCGTCTGAGAAAAAAACAAACTAGCTTCACTGCCACAGAGACACTGGAGTGGAAAAATTCCTATGGCGTTGGACTTTATATTGTGATATTTTTGGACTTTTTATTACTATTTTCAAATTATTGTTGATACCGCATGGTGGTTTATACTAGCTTAATTTGAGGATTCTGTTTGATGTCATTTAATGTATGATGTACTACATCTTTAGCATAACATATTTTATTCTTATTTGGGTTTAATACCACTTTAGACTCCATTCACCCTTGTGTGACTTGCCATGCCAACTTTGAACATATAGGTTGCATGACAAGTCGTTCCCCATGTTTTCCAATGATACTCATTCATATATGCAGAACTTAAAGTTGCAGTGACTCCAAAGTAGTTCATGCACTACTTTGGTCCTACTTTTAATGCAACTTGAGGGCCATAGAATGCAATGTAAACCTTCAGAACTTGCATGAAAGTCGAACTTAAATGTTATACAATGCAACTTGTGTGAAACAGTTGTCCATTATCAGTGGTCAAAGCCAAAGTTGTATCGAAGTTGCACCCATCCAAAGTTGCGTCAAAGTTGCATCAAAGTTGTATTTCAAATTTGGCGCAACTTTGGAGTCATACAAGTGTGAATGGAGCCTAAAAGTGGAGCATTTTTGCGTTTTTTTTTCCTTGCACCAGATTGAGTATTTTTTAGGCCTGGTTCAACTATGCAATTTGCTTTTGATACATTTCTGAAGTGCTTTTTGTGGTGCATTTTTGCATTTTTGAACACGTTTTGTGAAGCGTTTTCTTGCGTTTTTGATGCTTTATACATTTTGCATTTTTATGTTTTTTTTTTTTACCAATTTATTTTTGGGCAGATTAAAAAGCACAAAACACAAATTGCGACAAAATCGTGGTAAAGATTTTTCTGCAGCTTCTCCATTGAAGCCTATTGAACCAATTAAGCACCGTTTCTTGTTTAACAAAAAGTCCCTGACCCTTTCCAAAAACGCAGCGGCTGCCAAAAGCCTAGATTGAATGTGTCCCACAGGAAACAAACTGCAGTGTGCTTCTGCAAAAAGCACCAAAAAATGCTTAGGTGAGAACCAGGTCTTACAAAGTGAAGATTCACCACATTCACTGAGGCTCAGTTCACACTAGTGTGGGCCGTTGTTACAGTTGTGGGTCCCTGGAATTGCATTGATTACCACACCCACAGCCAAATCGCACTGCTCCTGTGAGACAGCCCACAGAGCATTCAAGGTTGCGGGAACTGCAGGGAAACCACATGATCAAAAAGACAGTGCAGTTTCCCTGTGGCCACATGTTTAAAAAGGTGCATGCATCTTTTTTGTGCAGTTCACATGGCACAGCGGCCCATTCATATGAATAGGCTACCATCCTCGAGCAAATGCGGGATGCACAGCTCGCACTAGTATTAACCGAGCCTAAGCTCTGGGGAAAATGAGTGCAACAGTACTTGCAATTTTACTTTACGCCATATTGTCAAAAGTATTGGGGTGCCTGCCTTTACAGGCACGTGAATTTAATGGCATCCCAGTCTTTGTCCATAGGGTTTAATATTGAGTTGGCCCAGCTTTTGCAGCAATAACAACTTTAACTCTTCTGGGAAGGTTGTCCACAAGGTTTAGGAGTGTGTCTATGGAAATGTTTGACTATTTTTCCAGATTCACATTTGCAAGGTCAGCCACTGATATTGGATGAGCTCAAATTCATACCAAAAGTATTCTATTGGGTTGAGGTCAGGACTCTGACCAGTGCACTAGTCTGAATCATTTGGTGGAGGGGGATTATGGTGTGGGGTGTTTTTTCAGAGGTTGGGCTTGGCCCCTTAGTTCCAGTGAAGGGAACTCTTAAGGCATCAGCATACCAAGATATTTTGAACAATTTCATGCCCCCAACCTTGTGGGAACAGTTTTGGTATTGACATTACATGACTGCACACCAATGCACAAAGCAAAGTTCATGAAGATATGGATGAGTGCGTTTCTAGTGGAGGAGCTTGAATGACCTGCACCGAATCCTGACCTCAGCCTGATAGAACATCTTTGGGATGAATTTGAGTGGAAGTTGCCAGACAGGCCTTTTCGTCCAACATCACTGACCTCACAAATGCACTTCTAAAAGAATGATCAAACATTTCCACAGACACACTCCTAAACCTTGTGGACAGACTTCCAAGAAGACTTAAAGCTGTTATAGTTGCAAAGGGTCGGCTAACGCAATGATATTTGACAAAATAATATATTTGCCTTTATTAAATTAACCCCAAAGTATGGTCATGATTTTCCACAGTCCCCGAATAATGGTTTTGCACTGGGATAATATTGATTCAGCATCATC
The DNA here is from genome assembly GCF_037356315.1 of Lithobates pipiens. NCBI lineage: Eukaryota > Metazoa > Chordata > Amphibia > Anura > Ranidae > Lithobates > Lithobates pipiens. The sequence continues at coordinate 8,814,175 of NW_027507685.1, read as the reverse complement.
CAACCCTCCATCCTATGCAATGAATGTGATGCGATGACTTTCTGGACATAAGGTTTAGAGAAAGTTCTTCCTTATTGGCTATAAATCAAATGTTTTCTTTAGCAGGCATTATGCAAAAGACCATGGATCAATTATTCTAAAGAGGTGTAATAAGCAAATATTTTGTTGGGTGAACTTGTACCATTGTCTTCTAAAATGGTACTGTAGTGTCAATGTGACTGTGAGTTTGAAAAAGTAGGAGTTGTCTAGTAGACCGATCATCGGAGAATGTGCAGTGGTGGTCTTCCCATCTGTTCTTGAGCTCAGAGTTTCTTGAAGGAATTATCGTTTTTCAGCATCTAAGCCCAAAACAAACAAAAAACAAAGGAGAAAAATAAAAATCACAGGTGGCTCAGGGGAGGGTATATCTATCTATCTATCTATCTATCTATCTATCTATCTATCTATCTATCTATCTATCTATCTATCTATCTATTTATCTATCTATCTCTAATCTATCTATCTATCGCTAATCTATCTATCTATATCTAATCTATTAATCTATCTATCTATCTATCTATCTATCTATCTATCTATCTATCTATCTATCTATCTATCTATCTATCTCTAATCTATCTCTAATCTATCTATCTATCTATCTATCTATCTATCTATCTATCTATCTATCTATCTATCTATCTATCTATCTATCTATCTATCTATCTCTAATCTATTAATCTATCTATCTATCTCTAATCTATCTATCTATATCTTTTTTTTTTACTTCTTTATTTTTATTCAATTATCAACAATTGTGTCACGGTCGTTCCACCACCCCGGTCACCCAAGTAAGACTTACCCGCAGGTTCCCTGTACGAGGGGATCGTCGGTGCCTTCAGACGCGGGTTGGCGCTAACGAACGCACGCGAGTGCACGTAGTCCCCAACAGGCGCACGCGGGTGCGCGTTGACACGAGCGGGCGCACGCGGGTGCGCGACGAGCCGAACGGGCGTACGCGGGTACGCGGGGTCACGAACGGGAGCACGGTCACCCGCGGGGGTACGCAGACGTACCGTGCGACCGTTCTTGGCGCCCAGTTGCCTACTTAAGGGACCTGCTCCTGCTCCTCTGTGCTGTCCCGTCTACAGCGTTCCCGTGACTCCTGCTATCCGTTCCTGTGTGTGTGTTCCTGATTCTGTACCCGGCCTGTTCCTGGACTTTGCCTGTTAGCCGCCTGCCTCCGACCCTTTGCCTGATTGACCACGCTTCTGCCTTCTGCCTTGTACCTCTGCTGCCCGATTGTTGCCGACCCAGCTCGTCCCTGACCACGTCTGCCAGTCTGCCTACGGACCTGCACTGACTACTTCTTCTGCAGCTCCTGCCTGTTCACCTGTGCCAGCTGTCCAGCAGTTCCTGTCCAGCATCCTGCGCTGGTTGCACCTTCCGCTCCGGTCCACCACCTGCTCCGGTCTCTTCTACCAGCTAACCAGTCTGGCACTTGTGCCCTCCGGACTCCTGAATCCCTGTTTCCATCTCCAGGGGCTCTCGAGCCGGAGGCTTACGAGGCGCCGCTCCCTGCACGCTTGGGCTCTCCAACCAGGTACGTGACAGTACGGGACAGCCATGTCCGAGCCCTCGCAGGGAGCGTCTCCTGGATGAACTTTGCCACCATCTAGCCGGCCTCACCCAGGCCGTGAAGAACCTGCAAGAGGGTTACGGTCGCTTGGAGGAACGGGTTCAAGCCCTATCTGCCGCAGCTCCAGTTGCCTCAGGACCTCCAGGTCCTCCTTCAGTGGTCATGTTGCCGCCAGAGCCAAGGGTCCCTACACCAGACCGTTTTTCCGGTAACCGGAATAAGTTTAGGGCCTTCCGGAATTCCTGCGAGCTCTTCTTCGCCCTTCAACCCCGGACCTTCTCTCTCGAGGCAACGAAAGTAGGGTTCGTTATCTCCTTGCTTACCGACGAACCCCAGGCCTGGGCACATCGCCTCCTTGAACGAAAGGACCCCTCTCTGGACTCCTTAGATGTCTTCTTCCAAGCCATGTCTCGTCTATATGAGGACCCCCAGCTCGCAGCTACCGCAGAAGCGGCTTTGCATGTACTCCAGCAAGGTCGCAGGCCAGTAGAGGACTATGTGTCTGAGTTCAGGCGCTGGAGCGCCGACACGGAGTGGAACAACTCAGCTCTCCGTTACCAGTTCCGCATGGGACTCTCGGAGGCTTTGAAGGACGAACTGGCCCGTGTAGGAACCCCTGAGACCCTTGAAGCGCTCATCGACCTCTCTGTCCAGATCGATAGGCGTTTGAGAGAGCGTCGTCTGGAGCGCTCTTCTTCCACCTCTCGCCCAGTCTGGATGATGCCACGGGTTCCAAGTGCCAATCCACCGGTTCTTCCTGGTCCTTCTTCTCCGGATTTATCGGAACCCATGCAGCTGGGACTACTGCGTCCACCTCTGACCCCCGAGGAGCGCCAACGCCGAAGATCTGGTAACCTGTGCCTCTACTGCGGGGGATCTGGACATTATGTTCGCACTTGCCCCGCCAAGTCGCGTAAGTGCCTGCTTATACCTCCCGCCTCTTCTCCTACTCCGCCTAGTACCAGTACCATCTCTCACCTGGCTGTGCCTCTTCTTTTACAGTTCTCCGGCAAGACTATCAGCGTCAACGCGATCATTGACTCTGGGGCCTGTAGCGGTTTTATGGACCTATCCTTCGCCCTGAGAAACAACATTCCCCTTCGGCCCAGGGCCAAGGAACTTCCAATCTATTTGGCCGACGGTTCCTCTCTGAGATCCGGACCTGTAACCCAGGAAACATCTCCCCTTCTTGTCACCGTCACGGGGGACCACCAGGAGCACCTGTGTCTGGACATTATCGAGTCTCCACTCTTTCCCATAATTCTTGGCATGCCCTGGTTGAAGGCCCACAATCCCCTTATAAATTGGTTCACTGGGAAGATCGAGTTTCCATCTGCCTATTGTCATCAGTATTGCCTTCCAGCCATCAAGACGGACCCTCCTTCCCTGCTCTGCTTGGAGACAGACACCGAGATCCGACAGGCAGTGCCCGAAGTCTATCATCAATTTTTGGACGTTTTTAGTAAGAAGGGCGCAGAGACTTTACCTCCCCACAGACTATATGATTGCCCGATAGACTTGCTTCCGGGAGCGGAGATTCCCTTCGGGAGAATCTTCCCCCTATCTGAGACCGAGCTGGGAGCTCTAAAGACCTACCTGGATGATAATTTAAAGAAGGGCTTTATCCGACCTTCCACTTCCCCGGCAGGTGCGGGGATTTTCTTCGTCCAGAAGAAGGACCACTCCCTACGGCCATGTGTAGACTACCGGGCACTCAATAAGGTTACTGTGAAAAACCGCTACCCTCTACCGTTGGTGCCTGAATTGTTCCAGAGACTGGGGTCGGCTAGAGTGTTCTCCAAGCTAGATCTGCGGGGCGCCTACAACCTGGTCCGTATCCGCAAAGGCGATGAGTGGAAGACCGCCTTTCGTACCCGCTTCGGGCATTATGAGTATCTTGTCATGCCCTTCGGACTCTGTAATGCCCCTGCTACATTCCAGCATTTCGTTAATGATGTTTTCAGAGAGTACTTAGACCTGTTTGTTGTCATATACCTTGACGATATCCTAATCTTTTCTTCCTCTCTAGTCGAACACCGGGAACATGTGAAGGTTATCCTGGCTCGTCTCCGTCTCCATGGCCTGTACGCCAAACCAGAGAAGTGCGTCTTCGAGCAACAGAGCATTCAATTCCTGGGCTTGATCATCTCAGTAAATGGAATAGAAATGGATCCCCAGAAAATCTCAGCCATCCTAGACTGGCCCGCTCCCTCGGATCGGAAAGGGGTCCAACGGTTCGTGGGATTTGCCAATTTCTATAGAAAGTTCATCAGAGGATTTTCATCCATCATCTCCCCCATCACGGAGCTGACCAAACAGGGTCAAAGATTCCTGTGGACTCCCAAGGCGCAAGAAGCCTTCGAAACCTTGAAGAATCTGTTTGTTTCTGCTTCGATCCTGAGACACCCCGACGCCACGCTGCCCTATATCCTGGAGGTAGATGCTTCGGAAGTAGCCGTTGGGGCGGTATTATCCCAGAGACAGGGACCTAAGTCACTTCTGTACCCGGTGGCCTTTTTCTCCCGTAAACTCTCAGAAGCTGAGCGGAACTACGACGTCGGAGACCGGGAATTACTGGCAATCAAGGCGGCGTTGGAGGAATGGCGCTACCTCCTTGAAGGTGCTTCCCACCCGATCCTGGTTTATACGGACCACAAGAACCTGGAGTATCTTAAATCTGCCAAGCGACTGAAGCCAAGACAGGCCCGGTGGGCACTTTTCTTTTCCAGGTTCGTGTTCCATATCACGTACAGGCCCGGGTCGAAAAACGTGAAGCCCGATGCTCTCTCCCGGATGTACAATGAGCCAGTGGTATCTCCTACGCCAGACACCATTCTTCCCCCAGGAAACTTTCTCCTGCTCCAAGAAGACCTCTTGTCCCGAATTAAACAGGCCTCCAGTGATCCGGCTCTATCTTCTGACACCTCCTTAACCTCCAAAGACGGTCTTCTCTGGCACCAGGACAGAATCTTTGTCCCCCAGGAGTTACGTACTGCGGTCCTCAGCTCCTGCCACGACCACCCATTGGCCGGTCACTTTGGGGCATTCAAAACCTCAGACTTACTTCAACGCACGTTTTGGTGGCCTCAGATGAAGAAACACTGCAGGGAATATGTAGAAGCATGTACCACCTGCATTAGGAATAAGGGGAGTAAGTCGAAGGTTTGGGGCTTGCTGAGGCCATTGCCCATCCCGGATAGGCCGTGGAAGATGATATCCATGGATTTTATCGTGGAACTGCCCCCCTCTGAAGACTTTTCCTCGATTCTGGTGGTGGTGGACAGGTTTACTAAAATGGCTCACTTCTTACCCATGAAGGGGACTCCATCGGCCACAGAGATGGCCAGGACTTTTATTAAAGAAGTAGTAAGGCTCCACGGCATTCCTGCTGACATCACCTCTGACAGGGGAGTTCAATTCACGTCCAGGTTTTGGAAGGCTCTCTGTGGGGCCCTGAAAATTGAGCTTCGCTTATCTTCGGCCTATCACCCCCAAACTAACGGCCAGACCGAGAGAACCAACCAAACGCTGGAGCAGTATCTGCGTTGCTTCTCTTCCTTCTCCCAGGACGATTGGGTATCGCTTCTACCTTTAGCAGAATTCGCATATAATAATTCCGTCCATTCGGCCACCAAACAGTCCCCCTTCTTTGCGAACTTTGGTTTCCACCCACTTTTTCTGCCCGGTAATCTTCCTGAGTGTTCAGTACCGGCGGTCCAGGAGGACCTTAACTTCTTCAGGAATAACAACAGGATCCTTCAAGAAACGCTGGCTAAGACCCAGGAACACTATAAGGAAGTCTTCAATAGGAAGAGAAGGGGCGAACTTAACCTCCAGGTCGGGGACCAGGTCTGGCTGTCTACTTTAAACTTGAAGTTGGCCTGCCCTTCCAGGAAGCTGGGCCCGAAGTTTGTGGGTCCATTCCCCATTCTGAGGAAACTAAATGAAGTAGCCTTTGAGCTGAAACTCCCGGGGTCATTCCGGATCCACCCGGTCTTTCATGTTTCATTGCTCAAGCCTGCGGTTCCGGACCCCTTTGCCGACCGGAGTACCAACCCCCCAGAACCCGTGATGATTGATGGGGAATTGGAGTTTGAGGTTGAAGCTATCTTGGATTGCAGGAGGAGACGTAACCAGACCCAGTTCCTGGTTAAATGGAGGGGATATGGCCCTGAGGAGAATTCGTGGGAACCGGAGTCCAACCTGCATGCTGAAAGACTAATCCATGCCTTCAAAAGAGCTCATCCGGATAAGATGGCACAGTTGGGCATCCGGAGGTTGCCCCTTGGGGGGGGGGGGCAATGTCACGGTCGTTCCACCACCCCGGTCACCCAAGTAAGACTTACCCGCAGGTTCCCTGTACGAGAGGATCGTCGGTGCCTTCGGACGCGGGTTGGCGCTAACGAACGCACGCGAGTGCACGTAGTCCCCAACAGGCGCACGCGGGTGCGCGTTGACACGAGCGGGCGCACGCGGGTGCGCGACGAGCCGAACGGGCGTACGCGGGTACGCGGGGTCACGAACGGGAGCACGGTCACCCGCGGGGGTACGCAGACGTACCGTGCGACCGTTCTTGGCGCCCAGTTGCCTACTTAAGGGACCTGCTCCTGCTCCTCTGTGCTGTCCCGTCTACAGCGTTCCCGTGACTCCTGCTATCCGTTCCTGTGTGTGTGTTCCTGATTCTGTACCCGGCCTGTTCCTGGACTTTGCCTGTTAGCCGCCTGCCGCCGACCCTTTGCCTGATTGACCACGCTTCTGCCTTCTGCCTTGTACCTCTGCTGCCCGATTGTTGCCGACCCAGCTCGTCCCTGACCACGTCTGCCAGTCTGCCTACGGACCTGCACTGACTACTTCTTCTGCAGCTCCTGCCTGTTCACCTGTGCCAGCTGTCCAGCAGTTCCTGTCCAGCATCCTGCGCTGGTTGCACCTTCCGTTCCGGTCCACCACCTGCTCCGGTCTCTTCTACCAGCTAACCAGTCTGGCACTTGTGCCCTCCGGACTCCTGAATCCCTGTTTCCATCTCCAGGGGCTCTCGAGCCGGAGGCTTACGAGGCGCCGCTCCCTGCACGCTTGGGCTCTCCAACCAGGTACGTGACAAATTGGAATGACAACAAGAAAGGTATACATAGCATACTGACGCCGTTGTCCCAATCAAAGTCAACAGCAACAACAAAATGAATAAAACAAACATAGGAGTCATGTGCCACATTCAAGTTGTTGCAACCTTACCCTTAAATCAACCCTTTACACCCATCCCCCCCCCACCCCCGTGCACACTGTTCGCGCTGGCAGTCACGCCAAATATTCTTTGGCTGACTAGGAGAGGAAGGGAGGCGACCGAGAAAGGAGAAGGACCAGAGGGGAGGGAGGCGGAGGGGGTAATACAGGGGGGGAGTCGGTCAAATCACAACCTCTACCCCCACCCCTCCACCCCCACCCACCGGATAACCCTCCTTGCTCAACCAAGGGCTCCATAGTTCCCCAAATTTCTTTAAATTACCCTGTTTTATGTACACCACTCTTTCACACCAGATTGTACTATCAATAGCATTTACCCATGCCTCAAATGCGGGGGGGTTCCCAGCCTGCCAGTTCATTGCTATCAACCGCCTGGTTTGGTACAGGCACCTTAGTACTGCCGTTCTTACCAAGGGGGAATTCCCCCCTCCTCCAGGATCCCTAGAAGACAGGTCCTAGCCTCAGGTTCTAGAGTAATCTTAAAGGTCCTATTGATTCTACGAACTATCTCTATCCAATACCTGTACAGCTTTGGACATTTTCACACCATGTGGAGAAGGTCCCCAGGCGCCTTACATCTAGGACATTCATCTCTAGTTATCCTTTCTACCTTCCACATTTTGTGAGGGGTATAGTACACTCTATAAATGAAGAACATATGGGACACTCTCTGCAAGGGGGATATGGATACCAAACATCCACTTTCTAATATCCCATCCCACTGTTTCTGCGTTATCGGTCCTACCTCTCTAGCCCACTCCCTTCTACTTCTAGCTGGTCCCTCCCCCTTCAAAAACGTATCCCTAAGTTTAGTATGTAATTTGGAGATTGTGCCTTTCTTTTGCATGCACTCAACCAGTCCCCAAAACAAGGGGGTTTCGACCCTCTCCATCATCAATGCCCCAAACTGGGCCCCAATCCCATGTCTAATTTGTAGATACTTATAAAACTCCCTATTCGAGATGCCGAATTCTCGCCTCAGTTCTTCAAAGGATTTCATACGATTCCCGTTGTATAATTGTATTAATCGAATAATTCCGTGTCTCTCCCACTCCAGAGATCTATCAATACTACTTAACTCTGTTAGGTTTTCATTATACCACAAAGGGGTATAGTCAGTCACCTCATTGTATCCCATGATTAGCTTAGTTGCCTGCCACACTTTCCTCAATAAGATAGTCGTAGGACATTTATAAGCGAACGAATTAGCCTCCAAGGTCTCAACCACTAGTTTATGAGGTGATTTCTCAATCATAATTTTATTGCTTGAATATTCTCTGCCATTGATACCAGCCCCAGCCAAGTTCTGAAGCTGAGTTGACAAAAAATATAGCCTTGGGTGTGGTATTGCCATCCCTCCCCTCTTTACCGGGAGCTGCAATGTTTGAAGGCTAATCCGGGCTTGACCTTTCTTCCAGATCAATTCTCGGAATAACGATTCTAATTTCTTAAACCACTTCTGGTTAATCCAGGTCAGAGAGTTATGTAAAATGTATAGTATTTGCGGCAACCAGATCATTTTAATTAAATCGCAGCGCCCCGCCACCGAAAGGGGGAGGCAGCACCAAATACTCGTTTTTTGTTTTAGCTTGGCCAATAGTGGTACCAAGTTCTCACTGGCATAATAATTTACATCTCCATCTATCTATATCTAATCTATGAATCTATCTATCTATATCTAATCTTTTAATCGATCTATCTATCTATCTATCTATCTATCTATCTATCTATCTATCTATCTATCTATCTATCTCTAATCTATCTATCTATCTCTAATCTATTAATCTATCTATCTATCTATCTATCTATCTATCTATCTATCTATCTATCTATCTATCTATCTCTAATCTATCTATATCTAATCTATTAATCTATCTATCTATCTATCTATCTATATATCTATCTATTTATTTATCTATCTAGCTATCTATATATCTATCTCTAATCTATTTATCTATCTATATATCTATCTATCTATCTATCTATCTCTAATCTATTAATCTATCTATCTATCTATCTATCTATCTATCTATCTATCTATCTATCTATCTATCTATCTATCTACTATCTCTAATCTATTAATCTATCAATCTCTAATCTATTAATCTATCTATCCAACTATGTATCTATGTATCTATCTATGTATCTATCTATCTATCAATCTATCAATCTATCTATCTATCTATCTATCTATCTATCGATCTATCTATCGATCTATCTATCTATCTATCTATCTATATATATATCTATCTCTAATCTATTAATCTATCTATCTATCTATCTATCTATCTATCTATCTATCTATCTATCTATCTATCTATCTATCTATCTATCTATCTAATACCAATAAGGTCCACATCTTCTACTGTATGGCTAAGGAAAAAGTATAGCACAACACTACTTTTGTGCAATGTGGAGTTCTTTTTACTTACAATTTTGTAATTTACTAGATTTTATATTGCACAGTACTGTTTTTGAAGATTTTTATTGTTGGTATTATATCCAGAAGTTGTCCATCATTGGTCAGCTGTTAGTAGTATTCATTAGCATCAGTATTTAAAGATAATTACTAAACTATAAGCAAAAAGCAAGAGTTGCTTTGCAGAACCTGGTAGAAGATCTACACTATAAATACAAAGTCTATAAAAGTACAGTAAAGCTGGGTATACGTGTACAATTTTATTTCTGTTTATTAACCAGCAGGTTTTTGTTTGTTCAACTAGTGGACAAAAAAAAGAAAACTGACAGATTCCCTCATCGACACAAGCAATGTGGAGGGTGGGATCTCTTCTGCTGCGCTATTGTATTCTGCGCCCCCCACAACAAGAATACATAGATCAGCTCTTTCAGCCATTGGCTGTGAACACTGGCCAAATGCTGGTTTTCCAGAAGGACCATTCGACAGAAGCTTGGTCTTTAGACTGATTTCTGTTGAACAGACAGCACTACATACAGGACTGGATTTTAGCTATTTCCTGCTGAAAAGGCTGAATTCCAATATGTGTTTAGCAGACATTATTCTAGCCGTACATGCATAGATTGTTCAACCTGCATATCAGCTATTGTGTTCAGACAGCCACACCACCCGCAGCTGCCTGAATACCCCAAACAGTGACTGAATCTGAAAGAATATAGTCACCGTCTGGCCATTCATTTTCCACCCACCTTGGTGGATACTTAAATTGGCTTTTGTCGAGACAAGTGGTGCCAACAGTTTTGACGGATTCAGGCATGAGCCTATCTTTGTAGTCTTGTCAGATCATGAATATGTGCAATATACTTTTGATTGCTGTATTTTCACCTACCAAAAAAACACTGTAAAGCTACTCTATATATGAGCAAAAATAGAAAACATTTTCTTTTATGTACTATTTAAACCCTGTTTGAACCTAAGCTACTTTGCATAATAGTAGATATGCACCCAGAAAATTGTTATCTTCAAATAAGCTATTAATTTTATTTTTGAAAAGTTTCAATATAAAAATGCAAGCGTTTCGTTAAAGTATTATGACAAAGAACAATTATACAATTGATATTGGACTTACTATATCAGTGCAGAGTAAGATACTCCTTATCTTGCCAAAATGATTATATAAAAAGGGCTATTGGTATACCTTCTCACCAGACTAATAATAAGTTAGAATCTATACAAAAAAAAGAACAATTTCTTCTTAATTTAGAACTGTTATTCATTCCCCTTGTATGTCTGCGAACCTGTATTTTATCGTTCTATGTTCTGCTGTGCAGTCTATAAAAATATAGCTTTAAATTTCTCCCAAAAATATTTTTGACAGTTGTGGGAAGCAAGCCAAAATTTCTCACCAAGGTCCCTGACCTAAGACCAATTCAGACCTTGTAAATGTGCACGGAAAAAGAATCAATGGCCACTTTACAGTCACTTAAATGCAATGCAGATATAATACAGTGCCTTGAAAAAGAATTCATACCCCTTGTAATTTTCCACATTTTGTCATGTTACAACCAAAAATGTAAATGTATTTTATTGGGATTTTATGTGATAGACCAACACAAAGTGGCACATAATTGTGAAGTGGAAGGAAAATCATAAATTGTTTTCAATTTTTTTTAAACAAATAAATATGTGAAAAGTAGGGCGTGCATTTATATTCAGCCCTACTGGTGGCTTTTGAATTTCCCCCGAACACCGCACATCGCTCGCTGTTCGGCGAACACCCAATGTTCAAGTTGAACTTACGTTTGACTCAAACATCAATGATTAAAGTCATTGATCCATACTGACATTCATAACTGAGGCATAATAAACTGTGTTTACTATGCTTTAAATGAACGGGAAGCCTCTTTACAGATTTAATCCTGTCTATTCATTCTGCCCAGCTGAGACTGCAGAGATGGAGATGGAGATGGAGGACTGTGTGGTAGAATTAATTACCAGGGTCACAAAGGTTTATTATTAATTAGCAGTGAGTCCCTTTCCCCTAAAATACTTTTCTCCTGCTTTGCTCCAGTTCCTTCTTGGAATACCCCTTGTCTATAATCTGTCCAATAATACTTCAGACTGGGTCCAAAAAATCTTCATCCTTATCACAATTACCCCTAATTCTCATGAAATGGATTTTCAGAATGGCTTGTATCCAACTAGGGTTATGACAACTCCTGGTGGACATACAGTCTATCCATTTAATCGGTCTACTTGAATTATGTTTTCGGTCTACTTGAATTATGTTTTCCTGCCCAATCTATTTCCATTTTTATAAATCACTAAATTTAGGTCATTTATTGATTCCAAATTTCAGCTCCCTGTAAACCTTATCCCATAATAATTATCATTTATATTATGGAGAAAAACGTTCAATTCCTCCTAAAGTTTGGTATACTTTACTGAACCTACTTCTGATGGACTCTCACCATGAATGAAATAATAATAAATTCCCTAGAGGGCCACTGAATGTCAACAAACCAACTGTTGATGCTGTCTGAAGACATTGACCAAATATGGCCATAACCATATTTGGACAATGACATCACCTGGGATACCTGGATGGTTTTATGACATTCATCAGCCAGCCAGGAAGCTGTCATTCTTGGTCAGAGTCCATCTGGTACCCTCCCTACATTGAGTGCATGTGGCCTGGTATGGTTCAGGAATGGGAGTGCATGCTCACTTCTCCCCCTGTTCTGGCCATCTAAGCTGCATTATTGAAAAGGGGTCTGGTATAGATTTTGGGGGGACTCAATGCACTTGGATTTTTTTGCCAAGGGTCCCCCCAAATCCATACCTGACCCTGAGGGGCACCCATGTTGTTGTTTTTTTTTTGTTTGGTTTTTTATGTTGGGTCACCCTTAAACAAAAACCAGGATAAGGGTTTGTCATAGATTTTAGATGGGACTCCACACAATTGTTTTAAAAATAAAGCCAGCATGAAAAATTTAGTAGCACGTTCTTCTTAAAATCTTACTTTTGTTGTAGTATACAGTATTTCCTACAGGTGCACCGCCTTACTTGCAGTTTAAGCCCTTGTATACACGGTCAGAGAATCCGTTGGAATGTGTCCTATCGGACCGTGTCGTCGGATAATCCGACTGTGTGTGGTATGCATCGGACTGATTCTGTCGGAATATACGTCGGACCAAATTTTCCAACATGTTGGAAATATTTCCCGACCAACTGGTTCGATCGGACATACTCCGATCATGTGTAGAGAATTTTGATCGGACCAAGTGCCACGCATGCTCAGATCAAATTCCTACATCAAAGCTATTGGCTACTAGCCTGAATGTAGTCCCATCGTAACGAAATTACGTCATCACGTTCTGAAAGATCGGATTTTTCGCCAACTTTGTCCGACCGTGTGTATGCAACAGTTTCGGACAAGATCCGACGGACAAAATCCGACGGGCAAAATCCGACGGGCAAAATCCGACGGATTTGGTTGTGGAAATCTCCGACCATGTGTACAGGGGCTAAGACATTCCCAAAGTATACTGCTTAAAGGAATTATGTATTTCTAACATTGCCCCTTAGGCCTTATTAAAGGACCTGCTCACCTCTTTGCTGTATTTTTTTTAAGTGCCCAGATACCCATACCCTTTTTACATCAAAAGGTTTGACTCCAATAGGCTTTAACAGGGTTCCTGTGTATTTACAAAGTGTTTTGAATTGTTCAGTGAGTATGCACCAAATGTGCAGTTGAGAAAAATTTTCTTGATTCACACATCATTAGTGGTTGCACAAGTTTTCATTTTTTAACTTTTATCCTTTATTTTTACTTTGTGATCCTGCTATTGGTATGCTTCCTATCCATGCTTAATTCTGATTTGGACAAAAAAAAAAAAACACCATCTTAATTATATTTGGGGAAAGGGGGATCTTCTGTAGTTTTCAGAAGTAAAAGGGGCAGTGCTAGTAATACTGCTTGAAATTTCAGTGCAGCAAAGGCAGTGTGTTATGAGGGATCAGATTTTTTGGTAAGATCAATAGGCTTTTTTTTTTTACACTTTTTGAACAGAAAAGTAAACTATAGTGAACTTTCAGTGTTCTATTTAACAGACCATTCTATGTAACGAGGAAGTTAATTTTCTCTCATCATTAAAATCATGAATTCTCTTACCTAGTGCACCAAAAATATTCCACCCAAAAAAATTGCCACCAATTCACAGAGAATCCCTGACTGACACATTGATGGAAGTGGATACATCGCTGGTTGATAGGTGCAGCATATCGTCCCTCAGCTGTTTGATGTCAGCTCTAGACACATCACCTGCAGAACACCAAAGAGCCACAAACTTAGTAGAGGGAATAATGTTCAAAGATACCGAATAAGCTACAGGTCTGGATAGACACGTGAGACCGTGAGTGACTGTGTACCTAATACATAAAGCTTGTGGAGATCACTGCATTTACCACTGACAAATCAATGCTTGTTCTTCAACTACAGACTGCTGGTATCCAAGCATTGTACAAGCACCAAGGGGTTACATGTGATCTTTGGGCTCTAAGCCATAAGACTTAAAGAGGAGGGTCAGTTTAAAAAAAAAAAAATTTAAAGTCAGCAGCTGCAAACACTGTAGCTGCTGACTTTTAATAAGCACACTTACCCGTCCAGGGCGCCCGCAATGTCGGCCTCGGTCTCGGGTCCCGGCGCCGCCATTTTGGCTAAGGGAAACAGGCAGTGGAGCCTTGCGGCTTCACTGCCCGTTTCCTACTGCGCTTGCGCGAGTCACGCAGCGCTTTGTGAATGGGGCGCGCTGTCTTCTGGGACGCACAGTTTTCATAACACAGCGCGACCCATTACCCAGAAGACGCCGCACGGAGGAGAGAAGAAAGAAGATCTCCGCAGAAGAGGAAGAGGCAGATTAGGATGATGTCCCTAGCAACAGGCATTTCTGGTAAGTAAAAAAAAAATTTTTTTTTCATTTTTTTTTCAGATTTTTTCTAATTTTTAATGTATTTTTTTTTTTTCAGGGTGGCCCTCCACTTTAATGTGGGAGTAAACTCCCTTGGTTGATTTTTATAATAAAGCTTACCTATAAGTACAGTAAATACCTCCTAACCATGTACAGTTTAGGGGATATTTACTTTAGAAGTAGCCGGTAGTATGCAGTGCATACTAACACATTAATACTTAAACTGCTTAGGGCCCAATTTTTTATACATTTTTTGCTGTGGTTTAGTGCTGAACTCCAAGTGGGAGTAAAACTACATATATGCATAAAAGTTGTTGATTGGTAATAGCCAGGATCTATTAGCCCTTGTACACGCGGTCGGACATACCCTTTAAATCTACCCCACAGAGTCTTCCCATTGCAGCCACATCACATAAAGTGCTGTGCATTAAGGTAAAAAACACCTGGCAGTCACCGGCCCCCTAGCCCCCCATTTTACTTACCTGAACCCCTTCATTCAATCGGCCGGGAGGTGCTGTCTTTCTCTCCACGGGCTCCCGGCTCTTGATTGGATAGATTGAAAGCAGTGCAGCCATTGGCTCCCACTGTTGTCAATCAAATCCAATGACGTGGGCGCCATGTGTCTATAGACACAAATGCTGGACTCAGGAGCCTGCCCGCAAGGTAACCCCATCCGGGAAGCGCTTCTCCGAGGGGGTTATCGGATGTAGGGACTAGAGAAGACCCGCGAGAGCCGCCGGGGGAAAACGAGGTTCTGGGCCAAAATGAACTGCACAGTGGAGGCAAGTATGACATGTTTGTTATTTAACCTCCCTGGCAGTATGATTATTTCAGATTTTAGGTGCTGAAAGCAGTACAATTATTTTGCATGAAAATTTGGCGTTTTATATTGTAGGCCTGTAATTCTTAGGAATAACTCACTTAAATCTGTCCAAACCAGAGTCTAGCAGACATTCCGGGTATGATAAAGTTTGAAAAATGAAATCATAAATTATAATATAATAAATAACTATAAATAATTATACCAAATAATAATATAACAATAATAAAAAATATTCAATAATGTAATCAAATCAAAAACACTGAAATTTGCTCAGTTGCAGAATTGTCACTGTCATTACTTTTCAGTATTTGATGACGGATCTCCCCACAAATCGCTATCCCTCAATTCTGCAAGTGATTCTAATTTATTATCGCTGTTTTCTAGCTGGTCTAAAACCTCTTTTGATGTAAAGGGACAGTTTTGGTTGCTATGGACAATTTACAGTTTCCAGGCATGATAATAATATAATATAAATCTACATGCAGGACACTGGGCAGACCACTAGGGACAAAGGGGATGTGAAATAATTACATACAGCAATGTAATCTGTAAGATTACATTATACTGTATGTAATGTGTGTGTTTTACTTTTTAAATTTGGCGCCATTCTCCGTCCCTGTGCGTCGCTCCGCTCGCAAGGGAACGGAGCCTGGCAATGTGATGAATCGAGTGGAGAACGAGTGGCTCACAGTGCGGGGAGACATCGCTGGATCCAGGGGACAAAGTAAGTAAACTCATCCTGGATCCTGCAATGCGATCCCGAGTCTGGCTCAGGGTTACCACTAATGGTTCTGAATTTTTACCCCGAGCCCCAGTCGGGAATACCGCCAGGGGTGTTAATAGAAAAAAAAGGCCTTTATAGTCACTTTAATAAAGTCAAATAAGCTGTTCACTTTGCAGGGAAAGTGGCACTTTTCAAGCAAATTTTCCTCAGAGCTTAGTGAATTAGGTGAAGCTTTGCTGGCTTCCATCGTCCAATCATATGCAAGCAATTTTTTTCTTGCCTTGCTTGGGATTGGGTAAACTTTGCAAAGTGAAACTTCACCACATTCACTAAACCTTAGGGCAAATTCTCTTGTAAAGTGAACAGCCTGTTCTCTAGTAAATCAACCCCTCTGTAATATACATTACAATTATTGTAACTGGACACTAAAATTCTTGTAAAACAAGTTTTATTTTATATTTCATACTAGAATGAATACTTTATTTTTTATTTTTTTTATTTTTTTTATTTTTTTAGCTCTGTGATCATTTATAAGAGCAGGAACAGCAAGTGTACCACAAGCTGGTCAAGATGTGTGATCTGTATGCATAAGTGCATGCATGATTGAGTGATCAGGCTGCACCTATAAATAAATATGTATAATCAATTTCTATT
Source organism: Lithobates pipiens (assembly GCF_037356315.1). Lineage (NCBI taxonomy): Eukaryota > Metazoa > Chordata > Amphibia > Anura > Ranidae > Lithobates > Lithobates pipiens. Next base: position 8,797,735 of record NW_027507685.1, on the reverse strand, counting down.
GCAGACTAAAAGCCATTACTGCATTAAAAACATGCCAGTTCCACACTGCTGTTTTTGGGGTTAAGTTCAAATAATTACATTTGTTTTTGGTGATTGTACAACAAACGCATTTTCTGCTATAATCACTTGGCTCCATTAATTCACATTCATGTGTATGTCAATATTTATGTCAGGATGTTCAACCCGCCATTTAACAAGGTATATGAACCAGATTCTGCCAGTACATGCAATATCTGACGAGTTACGATTTTCATTTAATCAGTACAGTTGTCATTCAAAAATACAACACAAATACACTACAGCACATTACATCGCTTTGAGATTTTTATTTTGTCGTAAGAGAATTTTCTTATCTTTAGCAAACGTTTCCTTTTTGATATGAGACTAGCACATACAAAAAAAAAACTGACGACCATTCGTCCGATAATATCATCGTGTGTACCAGGCATAAGCTGTAACCAACCCCCTCTAGTGTTGGTCTTTACTTATCTCTAAATGACAATGCCAACCTCTGATGTGACCATGGTTTAGCACATCTACTGTAGAAGTATATCTTCATTTAAAGAGGAGGGCCGGTTTTGAAAAAAATAAAATAAATAAAAGTCAGCAGCTGCAAACACTGTAGCTGCTGACTTTCAATAAGTAGAATTACCTGTCCAGGGCTCCCGCAATGTCGGCAGCCCGAGGCTGACCCGTCCCTCGGTCTCGGGTCCCGGCGCCGCCATTTTGGCTAAGGGAAACAGGCAGTGGAGCCTTGCGGCTTCACTGCCCGTTTCCTACTGCGCATGCGCGAGTCGCGCAGCGCTTTGTGAATGGGACGCGCTGTGTTCTGGGACACACAGTTCCCAGAACACAGCGTGACCCATTACCCAGAAGACAACGCGACGAGGAGAGAAGAAAGAAGATCTCCGCGGAGGAGGAAGAGGCAGATTAGGATGATGTGCCTAGCAACAGGCATTTCTGGTAAGTAAAAAAAAAAATACTTTTTTCATTATATTTTTTTATGTTTTTTTTCTAATTTTTAATGTATTTTCTTTTTTCAGGGTGGCCCTCCACTTTAAGTTTATGCAGTTCTGTGTGGCTTGATTCAAGTCAATGCTGAGCCTGTTACTGTGCAGGCAAATCCAGGTAAAATTTCTTAACCAAGGCTGTAAACATCAGAGGAGGCCAACACCACAGTGGTAGTTACCCTGTGGGATTTTAGGGTAGCGAGCAAGAGGGATTGGACTGTTTTTAGGAAAAAAATTTAAAAAGCATTTGCAGGTGTAGTTTTCCCATTCCTGTTACAGAAAAGTGCTAACCAAACAGTTGCCTGGACTGTTATGCCTTGTACGCACGGTCGCAAATTCCGCCAGAAAAGGTCCGGATTATATTGTCGGAAAATCCAATCGTGTGTTGACCCTTTAAACTTTTTCCGTTGGAAATTCTGATGGAAAAAATTTGAGAGCAGTATCTAAAATTTCCGCCAAAAAAATCAGATCAGACTTTTTCCGATCGTTTGTAGAGAATTCCGACGGACAAAGTGCCAAGCATGCTCAGATCAAATTACGAGACCAAAGCTATTGGCTACTAGCCTCTACGAGACCAAAGCTATTGGCTACTAGCCTCTACATAGTCCCATCGTATGCAACGAATGTCACCATGTTCTGAATGATCGGATTTTCCAACAACTTTGTCCGACCGTGTGTATGCAACACCAGTTTCAGACAAAATTCATCTGAAAAAATCCGATGGATTTTGTGGTCAGAATGTCCGACCGTGTGTACAAGGCATAAGGAATATCACAATAAGTAACTTTCACAGACTTTTGAAGCAGCACTGGGAATGATTGTTTTACAAGTTACCAGAATGTTGTGACTAGCTGACCCAGTAATTTCAACACATATGGATTCCTGCCCAGTTGTTAGATTGTGTGCTGCCTGCCATGTCAGAGCTATGTTGCCAGTTTGTGGTGGGGATGCTGATTAAGCAGCACAGTTCCTAATGAGGACAAATCTGACTTTTTTTGTGACCATAGTCAGTGATGGTTTCAATAGGCAAGTAACACATTAACCCCCCTGGCGGTATGATTATTTCAGATTTTAGGTGCTGAAAGCAGTACAATTATTTTGCATGAAAATTTGGTGTTTTATATTGTAGTCCTGTAATTCTTAGGAATAACTCACTTAAATCTGTCCAAACCAGAGTCTAGCAGACATCCCGGGTATGATAAAGTTTGAAAAATGAAATCATAAATTATAATATAATAAATAACTATAAATAATTATACCAAATAATAATATAACAATAATAAAAAATATTCAATAATGTAATCAAATCAAAAACACTGAAATTTGCTCAGTTGCAGAATTGTCACTGTCATTACTTTTCAATATTTGATGACGGATCTCCCCACAAATCGATATCGCTTAATTCTGCGAGTGATTCTAATTTATTAACGCTGTTTTCTAGCTGGTCTAAAACCATTTTTGATGTAAAGGGACAGTTTTGGTTGCTATGGACAATCTCCAGTTTCCAGACATAAAGAACAGTTTTTATATTATAAAACTGCATGCAGGACACTGGACAGAACATTAGGGACAAAGGGAATGTGAAATAATTACATACAGCAATGTAATTTGTAAGATTACATTATACTGTATGTAATGTGTGTGTTTCACTTTTTGAATTTGGCGCCGATCTCCATCCCTGTGTGTCGCAACGCTCGCAGGGAACGGAGATCGGCTCCGTGATAGATTGAGCGAAGGATGAGCCGCTCGTACAGCGCGGGGACATCGCTGGATCCAGGGGACAAGGTAAGTAACCTCCTCCTGCATACAGCGATGTGGTCCCGAGTCTGGCTCGGGGTTACCGCTTTTGGTACAAAATCTCCACCCCGAGCCAGACTCAGGAATACCGCCAGGGGGGTTAAGGCCCCTTTCACACATACGGACTGTACGTCCATTTTTCATCCATCAGTTGACGGATGAAAAGCTGACATCAGTGCATTTCTATGGAAAAACAGATGTAAATGGCTGATCATCCATTTACATCCGCTTCTGTCAACATCCGTTTTTTGGAATGGATCAAAGCCCTATTTGTCTTCCATTAAAATAACAGATTGGATGAAAAACGGATGTACACAGACAAACAGGATTCAAACGGTTAAGGACTCTAGCTGTCAGATGTAAAAAAACGGATGAAAAATTGATAAAAAAAACTGATGTAAACTTCAAAGGTTTTTTTTTCTTTGAAAAAAAGTGACTGAACTGATCAAAACGAACATGTGTGAAGGGGGCCTAAAGCTTGGTCAATATATTAATTCTTCGACTTCCAAAGACTTATTATCAACAAATTCAGAGGATGGCCTATTTACCTGTTTTCTAATTTTCCACTAAACTACCTAAAAATGAATGTGCCTTTTAGAAATGAGATCAGCACTAAAACTGAATGACACATCTCTGCTAACCTTAGTTAAAGTGCCAGAATTCTATAACCTACTATAGTGATTTTGTCTAAGTCATGAACATTTCTTGCAATAAAAAGTTTGAAATATGTACATAATCAAGTTCTTATCACCTCTGAGCTAGAGGTGGCGGCACTCTGGAGGATTTACTACAAATGGGACATAACACTGAGCAGCTTATCACTTATTGCTTCTCTGCCTCATTATCATAATTGACCCATTGAAGCCATGTTGATGTAACACATGGAGTCAGCATCTGTTATAACCTTTTCTGAATAAAGGAGAATTTTAATTGAGCCAGCAGAGCAGCATAACTTCCAGCAATATCAACTCAAGCAAGAAGTTTCAGTCTATTGGAACTGTCTGCGTATCTTCTTGGTGCAGCAGACAGCTGTGCTTGATAACTCATATGCATTCAAGGCAAGCAACTGCGAATCCTACTTGGTACAGGAGAATGTCATGGTTCAATGCATCGTCTGCAAGGCATAGGCTAAAAGTTAAGCAAATGCAAAGCTACATTAAATTGTATTGACTTGTTTGATATTTACATAGAAAAGAGCAATCTGACCTGGAGTTTTCAACTGAGATAATCACAGAACATCTTCTAAGTTCAAGCATATGCTTTGGAATATATTTAAATCAAATTTTAATCCAGTTCTCTTGCTGATCTCAGTCATTTATTTGTTCACTCTATCTCCAACCGTAAACGCTAATCAATAGTAAGAGCACATTAAATAAATATATCTACAAATAACTCCTCTTCTCATAGAGTACATAATAAATACATAGGTACTGTATATGTAGTATACATTCTGAGAACGTTTTGAATTTGCTTACCAGTTAAAAGCATAACCTAGTTGTGTTAAATTTACTACAGGCATACCCCACTTATAAGTACACAATGGGGTTTATTTACTAAAGCTGGAAAGTGCAAAATCAGGCTCACTTCTGCATAGAAACCAATGAACTTCCAGGTTTTATTACCAAAGCTTAATGGACAATCTGGGGTTAGAAGCTCATTGGTTTCTATGCAGAAGTGAGACTGGTTTTGCACTTAAGCAATACATAGAACATAACTAGAGAATTTGCACAGTCATAGACCCTAAACTTAACTGGTCTCCCACCCATTTTCCAATGGTGTGCCGTGTCATTCTAGCCTATAGCAATTTTTCTTTAATGTTACAGAAATAGTTGATCCACATTTAATTCAGTGTTAGAAGCCCAAGGGGCATAGGGTACTATGGAAGGTTACTGTATGAGAGATGAGAAACTGCTTTTCAAATTTTGCATATTATATTACATTATATTTGTAGCCAAGTGCTGGCTGTGTTATGAGCTTCACTCAGGGACACTCCTTTGTGTGTTGTACATGGAGCACTTTCCCTCTAGTGCTCAAAATGGGTAATAATCACATCACTTCCTGAATGCAGAGGAAAAGCTATTCACTGATAGCAGAGTATTGTGGACCTGTATTCACCTGGACTTACATTAGACTTAAAGTGGTTGTAAACCCTTACAAACCACTTTGACCTACAGGTAAGCCTAGATTAAGGCTTACCTGTAGGTCTAAGAAATATCTCCTAAACCGTGTAGGATTTGCCAAAAGACAGGCACCGCTGTCTACGGCACATGTGACGTAGACAGCGGTGCGCAGGCGCACTAAGCGTGCCACTGTTAGCGGCGATATGCCGCGAGTGGCGGCTCCCGTGCGCATGTGCGGTAGTGACATCATTGTGGCTCCGTCGAATGGCAGTGCCGGAGCAGCGAGACCCACCAAGTAGATGGAGGCTCCGTACACAAGGGGACAGCAGTGACTTTGCTGGTTCCTGTGTCAGGTAAGTGACACATAATGGACTACAATGCGATGCATAGTAGCCCATTATGCTTTAACTTTGCAGGGAATCAAAGAGGAAGTAAACCCATCAGGGTTTACTTCCTCTTTAATACAGTATGAAACTACAAGTTCCAGAGTGCTGAAAGACTAAAACAGTTCTAGGCAAGCAGATAAATTGGACTGTACTGTGAAGCTCGCTCTCTTGGGATTCAAGAGCTGCAAAAGCATGAGGCTGTCACTCCTGGTGCTGTTTTCAGGCACCCGGTGTAGGCAGAGCTGCGATCTCTCATGCTGAGGGCTGAATTACTGGCTGCATGGTGCCTGTCACTGTCACCTCATCTGCTGCACTGCTGATTGGGTCCACATCCACTGCACACCCATGCAGTCATCACTGGATTCCTGGGCCTACACGTTGCCTGTTGGGCACCTTACAACTAGCTGCTGATATTTGAGAGCCTGCGCAGGGACATCCTGCCTCACAGGATCCATGTATCGGCTGGATTGGCGAGCTGTAAAAAGTCCATCTTATCTCTGATACTTTACCTAAAGACACTGCATTCAGACTCCTTTACACCTGACCATGCTAGGGAAGAAACAGTATCTATTGCATTCAGCCTCACTGGCCTGCTACTGCACAGCAATATCTCTGGGCCCCACCATAGCTAGCTGAAGATTAAGGATGCCCATACTCCAAGGACCTCCTTTCAACAAAAGAGACTCTGCTCATAGAAGCTGCGGAAGAATACAACCTCCTCATAGATATACAACCGTTTATTAAAGGGGGAACTCCTACACAAACCATATGTAAGAAGGCCAGTATGGTGGCCTGAATTTATGAGAGGAGCCCGGGGGGTATTTAACCAGCCCACTCGCCTGTGGTCTTTGTCGGTTTCCTGTGCGCAATACCCACCCTCCCATCCCCTTTTTTAGGGCATTTCTCAAAACATTTCTCTTCAAACACATTCATTTCTAATCACTGGGTATGCCCCCTTATTTTGGTATACCGTCCAATAGACCAGGGCACACTTTCAGGTCCATTTCATATAGGGTATCTCATGATAAGTTTGTATTGTTCAGATACGTATCGGTCATAGGGCTTCGGCCTTAAATATATATATATATATATATATACATATATATATATATATATATATATATATATATATATATATATATATATATATATATATATATATATACATATATATATACATATATATATATATATATATATATATATATATATATATACATATACATATACATATATATATATATATATATATATATATATATATATATATATATATATATATATATATATATATATATATACATGTATCAGTATATATATATCATATATCAGTATATATATTTTACTTGGCCTGGGGAGCAGTCACAGAAGAAGCAGAGAATTTAATTCTTTTGCTTCATCTCCACATTGCACCTATTTTTCTCCTCCAAGAAGATATTTGACATCGACAGCCAGTTATGTGCTTTCATCGCACCTCGTTAAACTGGCTGTTGGCCCTCACTTGATTGGTTACTTTTCACTCTACTGTAATGAGAAGTTGACAACGTCATCTGCACCGTTCACTGCAACTACATAAACTGCTGCACAGAGGAGATAATCATTATCCACTATCCAGGCCTATCTCCACTTAATAAACAGACACCTTAGCAATTTAATGACATTCTATCAGCTTTAAGCCCTAACATGCTCTTCGCAGTTTCAATAGTTTCATAAACTAATTAGACTATAAAACTAATCCTATATTATATAACTGAAACCAAATCAATTAGAATTTTAAGCTATTAATAAATGAACCTACATAACATAAGCTATAACTTAAAAACAGTGTTGTGTATTTATCAGTGTAGTGCAAAATTTACACCTATTACCAAGGGTCACATAGAACTGCTGACCATCTAATGCATTTATTATTGTGCACAAAAACAAAAAGGAAATTAAGAGGGGCCCTAATGTAGTAAAGAAAAAAGCATACTGTATCTCCATGCATGTTTAAAGCTGACAAATATCACTTGTGTCATAGTGGAAAAACAAAACAAAAACCAGTGCATACTGGAAGAGCAGCAACTGCTCTGTGCACTGTTGTTCTCAACAAGACCTCTGAAACACATCATCATAGCAATCCCAAGGGATGACGTATTGGTCTCCCTCTCCATCGGCTCTCCCCCTGCAGCAGGTCAGAACATCACAGCGTGACGCAGGCTGGTCCAGGTGCATGCGCGGTTCGCAGTACATGCAGGAGGTAATGTCCTGGCAGTTTTTGAGCTGCCATCTGGCACTGAGGAGGTTGGGTGTTCCTCGTCCATTGACACTTCTTACAGTGACCATCTGGGAGAGAACAGTAGTGCTGAATGCCTGTACATGTGCTTCAAACTGTGAGTGCAACTTATGTAAAGTTTTTATCATTTGCTCTAATAAATAGTATTACACTAGGGCGGCTGTGCGTTCTTTTCCAATTCTTTGCTTGTTTAAATAAAAATAAAAATTGTCAATGAAAAGTCGAATGATCAAAGAGGAAAAAGTAAGACATTGGGAATGGTGATAAAGTTTGAATCATCATAATGTTGAATAATAGAATTTAAAAAAATTGTTGGCACCCGCCTATTTTAAATTGCAGGATGGACTAACAAAGCTACAAGACTTATTATTATACGCTGAATACTTTCCTGCTAGACAAACATTTTGGAATTCGCCCTGTGGCATATTCAAGTTCAACTTTTCAACTTTTCCAACTTGCCGGTAAAATTTTCGGACTGAATTACTCCGACGGATTTGGTTGTCGGAATCTCCGACCGTGTGTACAAGGGCTGACAGACCTAGCTGGGACAGAGGCTTTTGGAGGGGACTGAATGCCAGCCTCTTGACGACCGATTATGGGACCTGGTATTTGTGGGAATGGTGTGCTTTGTGAGCTGTATGCCTGGGGACCCCTGAGGTGGTGTTACTTGGATTCAGGTCCATGTCCCCCCCCCCCCCCCCAAGACACACAGACTCTGGATATGTATATGCCATGTTAGCAATAGACTGAATCACACTGTTGGGACACAAACTGTTAGATGCTTAATATCATCAACTCCAGCCACCTGTCTGTTGTGTAAATGAGTCTAGTCTGGCTTGTAAGAGTATTCCACACATTGTTGTTTGTGCTAATTAACCCTGTGCTGATGTTTATGGTAATGTGTATTGAATAGTCAGTCAGTGAGCTAGGAGATGTAAAGTCTTACCCTGAAAAGTCTTATCTCTCAGTCAAATAGTCTGGGTCAAGGATTAGATAATTAGCTCATGCTAATTAGGTTAGGTTTTAGTCATCCTGCTGTATATATTTGTGTGAGATCTCAAATAAAAGACTATTCCTGATGTACTTCAAGACTGGTGTTGTCTAGTTCTTGGGGGTTCCTATAGCCAGATCTATTGGACTTAGGAAGCAGTATACTGACGGAAGCACTCAAGTGGAGTGTTGGGGATAGGTTCTGTATCAGCATGTGCCAATGTCATCGGCACATGCGCACTTAAGCAACGGCTCAATCATTCTGTTGCTTCAGCTGACGTGCCGTTACCGTGTCGGGAGTGACTTCATCGTGGCTCCGCCCAATCACATCGCAGGAGCCCACAATATCAGGAAATAACTCCGGGAGACATATCACCGGGCAGAGCAGTGTGCCGGGACTGTACTTATGTCTTTGTCTTGCAGGGTTTTTTTTGTTTGTGGGTTTGCAACCACTTTAATGGCATCCCAGTCTTTGTCCTTAGGGTTCAGTATTCAGTTGACCCACCCTTTGCAGCTATAACAGCTTCAACTCTTCTGGGAAGGCTGTCCACAAGGTTTAGGAGTGTGTCTACTGGAATGTTTGACCATTCTTCCAGAAGCGCATTTGAGAGGTCAGGAACTGATGTGGACAAGAAGGCCTGGCTCGCATGGCAGAGCGAGTTTAGGGTTGAGGAACTTGCCTGGCCTGACATCAACCCGATGGAACACCTTTGGGATAATTTAGAGCTAAAACTGCAAGCCAGGCCTTCTCATCCACATCAGTGCCTGACCTCACAAATGCGCTTCTGGAAGAATGCTCAAACTTTCCCATAGACACACTTTTAAACATTGTGGAAAGCCTTCCCAGCAGAGTTGAAGCTGTTATAGCTGGAAAGGGTGGGCCAACTCAATATTGAACCCTACGGACTAAGACTGGGATGCCATTAAAGGCCATGTGCGTGTAAAGGCAGGCGTCCCACTACTTTTGATAATATAGTGTATGTTGCAAAAACAAAAAGAGAACTGTGAATCAAGGTTGGTGAACAATTTGTGACATTCTAGGGAAAAAGAAAGAAAGAATTTTCATAACTTATTTATTGATGGAGTTAGGGTCTATGGGATTTTTCTTCTAGTACTTTCAAACTAACATGGTGATGAGGATAGAAAATTATTGCAGAAGTAATTTTTGCTGGATCTATCTCCTAAATGGAATCATTTGGGCTAAACACAGAATTAAAAAAAAAAACCCGTTCCATGGTGTTTAGACATACTTAGCCCTTGTACACACGGTCGGAGAATCCGTCGGAATGTGTCCTACCGGACCGTGTCGTCGGATAATCCGACTGTGTGTGGTATGCATCGGACTGATTCCATCGGAATATCCGTCGGACCCAATTTTCCAACATGTTGGAAATATTTCCCGACCAACTGGGCCGATCGGACATACTCCGATTATGTGTAGAGAATTTTGATTGGACCAAGTGCCACGCATGCTCAGATCAAATTCCTACATCAAAGCTATTGGCTACTAGCCTGAATGTAGTCCCATCATAACGAAATTACATCATCACGTTCTGAAAGATCGGATTTTTCGGCAACTTTGTCCGACCGTGTGTATGCAACAGTTTCGGACAAGATCCGACGGACAAAATCCGACGGGCAAAATCCGACGGATTTGGTTGTGGAAATCTCCGACCGTTTGTACAGGGGCTTAGAGGAAGTCTACATTTGTAGTCTGTCTATTTTGCTATATTAAAAACAAAAGTTCTTGGCGCGCAAATGGAAGAAACCTTTTGTAGAGAACACTTTATCCAAATATTAGGTTAATTGTTGTCTCATAGAGGGCCTATAATTAGTCTCAATGTGCAGCTGCTAGACCACTTTGGACATGGTGGAAGAAAGCAGAAATTGAACCATCACAAGAACAGCGCATCAGAGAGACTCATAGTCTGATGTGAAGAGCATAGAAACAATTTATTAAAATGAAAAAGAAAAAAACTCGATAAAAGACGTCTGATCCTCCAGGGATCTTAAAACCTTTACATCAGTCAATCACGACAATAAAACAACAGTTGCTTGATGATAAATTAACCCTGGGATCTTCTACTCGTAACTTTGAGATGTTGGTAAAAACAGGGCTGTGTTGCTAGTGTAGTCTATTGTACACGTAGATTGAATGATTGTGGGTGATTATCTCCCAGAGGCAGGGGGAACCAGTGAAGTTCGTATATAGGTGTAAATAAATGATTGGAACAGAGTTCCCAAAAGACACTCACTTTTGTTAATGGCTGGACTGTAGGGCTGGGGCGCCGTCACGCTGAGCTGGAGGAGTGGAAGAAAAAGGGTCAATCCTGCTCCCTGTGCTCCGGGACGGAGGTGCAGTAAGCGCTGAAGGATGTTAATCCAAGTTGGACACAAGGTGGCGTCCACCTTGTGTGTTGGAGAGGCTTGGAGCGCAGCGCTTCGCTTGCCCGAACGGTTGCGGGTCACTATTGGTCACGTGGAAGGCTCCGTAGCCTTTTTCTTCCACTCCTCCAGCTCAGCGTGACGGCGCCCCAGCCCTACAGTCCAGCCATTAACAAAAGTGAGTGTCTTTTGGGAACTCTGTTCCAATCATTTATTTACACCTATATACGAACTTCACTGGTTCCCCCTGCCTCTGGGAGATAATCACCCACAATCATTCAATCTACGTGTACAATAGACTACACTAGCAACACAGCCCTGTTTTTACCAACATCTCAAAGTTACGAGTAGAAGATCCCAGGGTTAATTTATCATCAAGCAACTGTTGTTTTATTGTCGTGATTGACTGATGTAAAGGTTTTAAGATCCCTGGAGGATCAGACGTCTTTTATCGAGTTTTTTTCTTTTTCATTTTAATAAATTGTTTCTATGCTCTTCACATCAGACTATGAGTCTCTCTGATGCGCTGTTCTTGTGATGGTTCAATTTCTGTCTATTTTGCTATGCCTTTCTGCCTTAGATTCTACCCATCTACCAATAATTGTACAATATCGATTTATTTTCCTCCTCCCACTAGAGGGAGCAGTAGCCCAGAAGACAGTTTGTGTACTTTCTAAATTGTATACATTTCATATACTAGATTTATCTCTATGACCGGTTATTCGCATAAATAACCACAAAGATGCAGTCATCTGTGAAGAAAACTGTTTAAAAGAAATTCTGTTATCCTGATGAAGTCCTGAGGTTAAGGGATGGAAACCATTGATATGATCTGCCCACATATCCATGCATTTGAAATGATGAAAGCCCAGCAATTGACTGAACTTTTGGACTATTTGGCATGCAGAATCCCCTCCCCCGCACATGTTTCCCTCCCAATGATCCATCACATGTGGATTGGTCAGACAACTAAGCCTTGTTTGTATTTTAAATGCGCTCTCTATCATATGTTGGGAAGCTTAGGGTGTGATGGAGTCAGCCAGGATTTCTGTTTGTAAGTTACACTGACAGGATCCATGTGATGAATAACGCATATGGATAATACTTTACTGGATCATTGATAAAGTACCAAAATTTCTCCAAATGTCCCCGAAGCCACTGATAAATATACAAAATTATTCAGGCTACAACAGCCCTTGACTTCATCTGTGATAACATTCCGAGGTCATTGGGATTTGTTTGGAATTATAAGATGGCCTTTCTTTAATATCATGGTTTTCTTGCTCGCCGTTTGGATATTCAGCAACAATTACTTATGGAAATTGTTATAGTGAATCAGATTTCATAAATAACAAATACAAGTGGATACTTTTCTTGATCTAATATTATTATTATTATTATTATTCAAGATTTATATAGCGCCTTCAGTTTATGCAGTGCTTTACAACATGAAGGCAGACAGTACAATTACAATACAATTTAATGCAGTAGGAATCAGAGAATCCTGCTTGTTAGAGCTTGTAATCTAAGAAGGAGGGTCAAGAGATACAAAAGGTAATAACTGTAGGGGATGGGCTGATGGAGAAAATAAATGTACAATTGTTAAGTGGGGGCAGGATAGGCCTCTCTGAAGAGATGAGTTTTTCAGAGATTGTTTAAAAGTGGACAGAGTGGGAGATAGTTAGACAGATTAGGGTAGGAGGTCCAGAGGTTGGGAAATGCTCTAGAGAAGTCCTGGAGGCCAGCATGGGAGGGGGTGACAAGGGAGCTAGAGAGCAGGGGGTTGTGGGAGGAACGAAGATAACTATTTGGTTGATTTTTTTACTTTCAATGGTTTTTATTGGTTTTCATAAAGTAAACATATCTCACATATGCATGCAGTACATTATCAGAGGAGAATGAGTGTGAGACAGAACCTGTGGTATGCACCTAACAACTTGGATATTGAGGAGCTGGCTAAAGGGATGCCTTACAACCCGGAGGGTCCTGGGGTTTAACTCCATCTCTGCTACCTCCTGCACCCCAAATGGGAGCTAACTGTGCAGGAGGAGAGTGGGTGAACCCCTTGCCCCCGCCCTCGGCCCGTGAGGGCTCCCCAATAACTGTGGGGGGTCATGGGGGCTTTGTGATCAACAGGAATTGTCACTGTGTTTGTGTATTGATGGCAGTTCTGAGATGCATAGTGGGGGTAATGTTTCCCGGGTAAAGGAATAACAGCGTGTGTCCAAAACAGGACAACAGTGTGGGGGGACGGAAACCCAATAGTATAGTTGGGGGTGTGGTAGGGTAGGGGGATACATGAAGGGGAAGAAAAGGGGGAAGAGAAGGGTAGGGGGATACGCAGACAGACGCCTAGACCCTAAAAGCGATCTTTACGGTTGAAAGATGCCTTGGGAGTTGCCCGCTCCCACATAGTTGGCCCAGGGTACCCAAGTCTCCTTGAACTTAGCAGAAGTGTCTAATATGGAGCTCACCATCTTCTCCTGGGACATGATCCATGATATTTTACATTTGGCTTCTAAGATGGAGATCCTGGCGTGTTTCCACGTTTTTGCTATGGTGAGTTTGGAGCCTAGGAAAATAAAAGAAGATTAGCTTTTGAGAGAATTTAGGGATCTTGGGGATTAAGAGGTTCAGGAGAGTTGTCAAAGGGGACTTGTGAATCTTCAGCCCTGTAACCTTGGATGTTATTTGGTAAATCTTGTTTCAGAAGCTTCTAATTTTGGGGCAGTCCCACCATATGTGCATTATGGTTCCCTTCATCTGACACCCTCAAGAGCAGAGGGGGTATACTGGGGGGGGGGGGGGGGATATAGTGTAGAGTTTGGAAGGGGTCATGTACCATTTGGTGATGACCTTCAGACTAGCTTCTGCTAGGGAAATGTTAAGGATGTCCTTGAAGGATCTGGAGAAGGCTCTGTGCCAGGTGTCTAATTCCTAAGCCAGCATATAGGGGGGTTTCCAGCTATTTTGTGCAAGTGAGAAATAAATTATGGAAATCCCTCCCCTCTGCTCCATGACTTGACCACACCATTGTTCATAAGGAGTGAATTGAGGTGGGTTAGATTTCGTAGACCAGATAGCGTGTAGGCAGTGTGATAGTTGCTGGAATCTGAATCATTCCGAATTGGGGAGATCCAGAGTCTTGATGCAGTGGGGAAGTGAGATGGGACCTGCAGAGGTGAAGAAGTGCCCAGTCTGGTACATACCCTTATCCAGCCACCATTGGAAGGCTTTAATGTCCAATCCTGGGTGAAAATCTGAGCTGTAGAATATGTGGGCTAAGGGCTTACATGACGACACTAGAGATGGGGATTGCCTGAGCTTATCCCATATTGCCAAAGTGTGAGACAGGGAAGGTGAGAGAATGGGGAGGGGGGGGGGGGGGCGATTAGTGGGCGTGCACCAGAGGAGGAAGGAATTCTAGGGTGTGGGACAGGACAGCCTGTCTCTCCATGTCGACCCAGTCTGGTCTAGCCATTCTGGAGTAGACTGTGGAAAGCTGGGAAAGTCTATCAGCCTGGTAATACCAAAGCAAGTTAGGGAGGACCAATCCCCCCTTAGTCCTTAATCTAAATAGAGTTTGTCATGCGAGATGGTGGCCAGACTTACCCCAGACAAATTTAATTACTTTGGAATGAGAACAGGTTGTCCTTTCTGACACTGGGAACGAACGAAAGATGTATAAAAGTCTTGGGAGGAATTAATCCTGCCCAACCAGGAGAGCTGGTGTTGGGATCATAGTTTAAGGTCTGTTTCCAGCTTTCTGTAGATGGAAGGGATAATTGGCGTTATAGAGTTTTTCAAATTTGGGGGTGAGGTTTATTCCAAGGTATGTGATGGAGGATTCACTCCACGTGAAGCAAAATGATTCCTTAAACAGGACCACTAGTGATGGTTGGAGAGAAACGTTAAGTGCGTGAGACTTGGTGTAGTTGACTAGTAGGCCTCAGATCTTGGAGAAGTCTCCTAAAAGTTTACATATGACAGGTAGGGATGTGGTTGGGGAAGTGACAAAGAGGATAAGATAGTCCACGAAAAGACCGCATTTATGGCTGTTGGTACCGCATTGAATCCCCCGCTATGTTTGGGTTTGTACGATTGGCAATTGCTAGTGTTTCTATTGCTATAGTAAAGATCAATGGGGATAGAGGGCATCCTTGGCGAGTTCCTCTAGCTATTTTAATGGGGTCTGAGTATAGCCCTTGTAGTCTAATCCTTGCCTCGGGGGTAGAGTATAAGGACTTGAGGAGTCCTGTGTGTTAGGTACCTGGTAGTAGAGCCCAACTTATAGGTGAAGACCCCTGTTACAACGCTGGTTCAGAAGCCACTGGAATGTGAACAGTGGTCTTGTGAGCACAGTGGGTAGGAGTTCCTGATGGAAGTTGTAGTGGCCGGCACGGGAGATCCTCCAGGGATGGCTGGACTGCGGATGACAGCAGGCAAAGGCGGTCAGCAAGCTGGATGGCAGAAGATGCAGATACAGCGGCAGCTGGAGCTGAATGAGAAGACTGGAACACAGTAACAAAAGGCAGCAGGCAGTAGGCAGAATCAGACAGTCCAGGTCGCCAGACAATAGGCAGAGGCACACAGCAAAACAAATAGCAAGGTCAGACAGTCCGGGTTGGCAGGTGATCAGGTGGATGAGAACAGCAGACAATAGCAGAATCGGTAAGGCAGGCAGAAGTCAGCAACAGTTCACAGCAGAGATTTATGCAGAGTCAAGCAGGGCGGCTCAGATTGGAGAAGGTAGAGAAGTCTGGATGGAGCCGGGTCAATGTACGATCAGCAAGATTCAGCGGTTTCAGGTAACACTGGTACAGAGCTGCAGACAAAACAGTGCCGCACAAGTGTAGTTGACGTACTTTTAAAATTTCCTTGGTGCCAAACAGCGCTAATGTTCGCACATGCGCCACGGGCGCGTGCCGGTGCATACTGGTGGGCAAACATTACTGCATAATTCGGGAAGGGACCGGTTGCGCATGCGCACACGCGTGTGCCCCTGATCGGTACTGGCGTGTCCCTGACACTGTGAAGCAAGGGCCGAAGCCCCACCGCTCCATTATGGAGAACAAATAAGACCAAGAGACACATGCTTTTTGTAGGTCTAAGGACAGCAACATCCCGACTTGTTTATGACCGCCATCCCATCTAGATTGTCTGAAACAATGTCCACTGCTCTTCTGATTTGATCTGGACCTTGTCTCCCAGGAATGAACCCTACTTGGTCCTTGTGTATATATATGTTCCTATAAAGGAGGCAAGGCAATCGGCCATCATTTTAGTCATTATTTTTAGATCATTATTGATCAGGGATATAGGTCTATAATTGCTTACTTCACCTGGATCTTTGTCTGGTTTTGGGTGACACTGAGTTCAACTGTGTGTCTAGGGGGTCTCCCTTGGATTTGGCGTTAACATTTTTTGCCATGTGTGGCGCTATCGTGTGTGCAAATGCCTTGTAGGGCATAGAGAACCCATCGGGACCCAGGGGTCGAGTTTTTCTTCAAGTTTTTAATTACCTCCAGAACTACTTCCATAGAGAAGGGGACTTCAAGTCAGTCTCTATGTTGCGCCGATAAATTAGGAATTGGTAGATTCTCAAGAAACCTAGAAAGATCTAGAGCCCTTTCGTCGTGCTGTTCACTGTATAGGTTAGCGTAAAACTTATGTAAGGCCTCCATGATGCTAAGGGGGTTCGCCGTTGGTGGTTGTTGCGCGGTGTAAGTCTGGAAGCTAGGAGGGATCCTGCATTGTCCCTTTGATGGTAGTATTTCGCCCCGTGCCACCTAATACTTTTATCTGCATTAGCTGTTAGAGCTAGGTTCAGTTCTAAGCGGGCTAGGAGGTACGTGGGGCATTGGCATGGGTTTCTCTTATGCTCCAGGCGGAGAGAGAGGAAGTTCTTTCCAGCTTCTCAATGTCTGCCCGTTTAGCTCTCTTTAATTGGGATGAGATTTGCATGATTTTGCCTCTAATTGTGGCTTTATGTGCCGCCCATAATGTTTCTGCCGTGATGTCAGCAGTGTCGTTCATTAAGAAGTATTCGGTTAGGGCCTTTTCAATTTCAGATTTCCTGATGAGGTCTGAGAGAATGGCTTCATTTAATCTCCAGTAGTGGAATTATGATTGAGGTGCTCGGTTGTTGTTAGCCGTGATACTGATCATGGAGTGGTCTGATGAGACCATGTTGGTAATTTGTGTTTTATTAACGGAGGGGATGAAGGCATTAGAGACCAAAAGGTGGTCAATTCTAGCATAGGATTGGTGTGCATGTGAAAAGTGTGTATAATCTTTTTTTGGTGGGATTCAGTTCTCTCCAAATATCCATAAGACCCTGTTGAAATATAATATTGAAAATTTTGGAACTGCTCCTGGTTGGGCGAATAATTTGTACATGTTTTGACTTGTCTAAGCCTTGGTCAAAGGCTGTATTCGAGTCCCCTCCAAGGATTATCGAGAAGATAATTTGGTGGACTCGCGTGTTGGCCATTCGAATGGGTGAATGGGCAGTCTGTTTACAAGTAGGAACGAGGCCTGGATAAATGGAAGTTACCATCGGAGGATCGGCGCGTGTCGGAAGTAGGAACGGGGTTCACTGTCCGCTATTGGCTCTTCTGAATGGGTTTGGCGAATCCTGATGACTACTAAGTATGTTGTGTGATTAGGGAATGGGTTTATTATTCGAAGTGAGGCGTGATTGAAGCAGAAGTCATCGGTGGCCCAGCATGGGAATTGGGTCAATAGAGGATCATGGGAGGGGCTGATGAACTGGAAGTTTTCATTAGTCAGTTTATCACTGAAAACGAGGCTTGGTTTAAGTGGGAATTGGCGAGTGCCCAGAGCGAGGCTTGGTGGCGTAGTGGCAGTATAAATGGAGGTGATGTAGCATGCCGCTCGTGCCCCTGGATGACGTAATCTTTTTATGAAACGCGTAGGGCTGAGCGACGCGCTAACGTCAACCCGTGCGAAGGAGTGTATATGCAGGAAGGACGGGTTTGTCCGTGTGTGTCCGGCCGGCGCATCGGACTTAAGGCTGACCTTTTTCTTGTACACTGTAAGTGCACTTTATTTTATTTGGATCCATTCAATAAAGGGTTTTATACTATTGGAGCTTCATCTCTTTTCCATGTAATTGGCGTATATCTTCGAGACGTTTAAATATACGGGAGATGGTTTGAGGATGCTCATGTAATAATCTGGTTATGAAAACGGTGGAGTGTGGAGGGCAGCCAGGATCTTTTTCGAAGTGGGGGATAACCATATACCTACATGCTCTATGTGACCCTCTGTAGTGAGGGGTCATGATGTTTTGGTAAGAAGTGAATCTGGATATATGGTGGTGGATCAAGCACTATTCACAAGTGGAAGATATTATTTCCTCATTTGTCTACATTTAATTTACTTAAAAGGACTTTTTTTGTATCTTGTCACGATTTATATATTTCATTAACACACTGGGTGTTTATTATATTGTTTCATTTGGATTACTGTTTACGATTTATCTTGAATTTCCTATTTACTCATGAGATAGGGTGTAATAGGCGTATCTGTTATTGGCACATTGTCACTTAAGTATATGCACGGCAGGTTCTTATCTTTTAAACTTCGTGTTATACGTATGGTTTAGCGCAGCTTTTTTATTTTTCCATATGGTGGCTATTGCCTGACCCTCAGATTCATGAGGTGGTGTTCTTCAACACTTGTTAATTATAGGCTGAAATCTTAATCTTGGATGCTGCCATCACTACTGAGGAAATGGTGGAGCAACAAAACACATCAGTAGTGGCATCCTAGATGTGGAACTAATGCTTGATCATTGGTTGTTTGTGTCTTGTGATTCATTGTGGTCTTTTTAGCTAGATTGTGTGGCTGCCTAAATTGCAGTCTGGACTGTTAATACCCACATGTCAGCTATAAGTGAGGGCGTTTTGATTGTTTGCCACTGTATACATGATGAAAATCGTTTTTGTGAGTAGATTAAACATTGAATGTAAGCATATTTTTTTTCAATTTATTTAATTATTAATAAATATTTTTTCTGTACTATTTAATGAGCTTTGCATATTTTCTAGTTACTGCAGCGATTAGAATTTTCCTGGTGTACAAAGAGCTTCAAAGATCGATGTGGATTCTTCAAGTCATTTAAGAATTGCAACTTTCCTTTATCCAACATATCTTAGTGATTGTTCATTATTACTTTCTAAGTGCAACCTTTGGGTCATCCTTTTATTGAGTGTACTTTTTGCACTTTTTATCCAAATCAGCATTTCTTCAGTACAAGAAAAAGAAAGGGTATGACCTGATAACAAATCCAGAACTGTGTATTAATCAGGATGTAAGGAAGATTAAGTAATTTAAGAGATTCAGTTTTTTTAATAAAACAATGGTGGTAGGTATGAAGTGCAGTCACCTAGGAGCACCAACATATACCTGCAGCAGCTTTCCAAGACCTCTGTGGGTTATGAATGTCAAAACTCTGATATTTCTCGACAGTGATGAAGCATAAAATTAAACTTTCACGCTCTCAGTACTCCATCTCTATGATGGGTAGACTCACTGGTTAATAGGAAAGTGTAGAAGACAACATTGATGGCTCATCATTGGTAAAATCGGACATGCTAAAGCTTTGCTTGTCAGAATGGCCCTGCATTAAACCATGGCTAGAAAGTTTGGGAGGTATTGTACATGCTCTGGTAGGTGTCTGTACTTTATGTTGGAGGCAGTTTTTCTTTCTTTTTTTTTAAAGTATTTTTTATTGAAATTTTCAAGAATAAGTACAAAAATAGTAGTTGAATAACAAAATAGTATAGAAAGAAAAGTAGACATTTCGGTCGCTTCACGCGAATGTATAACTCAAACAATGGAATCATACATCTATTATTGATTACATACGTATGTTCTACAATGAAACAGAACAGTTGCATAAGATCCATTACGTCAGTCATAAATCAAGATAAGCATTAGCAAAGCCAAAAACTCTATCATTCTCAGTTAATTTTTAAACATTTTCATAAACGTCAATCTGAAACAAATGGGAATACTCTTTTTACAGTCTAAGGCCTGGGCGCTACTGAAGCATTTAACTTAGGTACTTTTACCATATCTATCCCAAAGGGCCCACTGATCAAGGGCCTTCCTGTAGTTGCCCTCCCTCCACGCCATTGTTTTTTCGTATGTGCATGAGTCTGTGACCAATTGTAAAACCTCTCTGATCATTGGGGGGGATGAAGATTTCCAATGACGGGCTATGACTAACCGTGCAGCACATAATATATGCAGAACTATAAATCGACAGCTACCTGGATAAATGTCTAGACCAACACTTAGAAGAGCTTGTGCAGCGGTCAGCTTGTTTAGTATACCTGTTACACCAGCTATCAGGTTTGAAATTACCGCCCAGAAACTTCTTAAAGATAAACAAGACCACACCATATGTTCCAGGTTACCTACTAATCCACACCCTCTCCAACAGAGATTGTTCTGTTTTTTGTCAAATTTTGCAATTATGTACGGAGTCTTGTACCATCTGAGCAATAACTTTTGCGTGGTTTCTTTATAATTTGCGCACTTTGTAAGTTTATTGTTGTATCTTATGGCTTGAAGCCATTGTTCTCTCGAGATGTTTATTTTCAAATCTGACTCCCATTGTTGATATTGTCTAGGAATTTCTAAGAGTTTTTTACTATTGAGCAGGGTATAAAAGCATGAGATACCTTTTTTCCTAAGGGGACCAGTTGCCCAAAATTTGTGTATTTCCCAAGGAATACTAGTTACAACGGAGGAAGATGTTCTCAGAGTAGATG
Source organism: Lithobates pipiens (assembly GCF_037356315.1). Classification (NCBI taxonomy): domain Eukaryota; kingdom Metazoa; phylum Chordata; class Amphibia; order Anura; family Ranidae; genus Lithobates; species Lithobates pipiens. The sequence goes on along the minus strand of NW_027507685.1, from coordinate 8,776,966 downwards.
ATATTCTGGCGAATGTCAAAAACTCTGCGGGCGGTAAAAAATATTCAGCTTGTAGTTGAGTAAAAGATTTCAGTGATTGCTTATCATAAAGATCTGCTACCGAAGAAATCCCTGCCTTTTCCCAATTGTGGAGATTCAAGTCTGTCATATTCAAAAGCAAACAATTGATGTGGAACTGTGGTGGAACATGTTTGACATAGGGATTTTTGACTTTCAGGAAGTAGACCCATGCATTATGGGTAGCCTGAATTAAGGGGTGATTAACACAGTTAGATAGGTGTGAAATTGTTGTGGACCCCAAGAGATTGTGTATTAACCCCTTCTGTACATACGTTTGCTCAGCTCTGCACCAGTGCATTGGGGCCGAAGAGTCATACCATGCCGCGGCTTGTGAAAGTATAGCCGCCACATGATAATCCTTTAATAATGGGACTCCCATACCCCCTGCCTCTCTATGCTTGGTAAGTAACTTACGATGACATCTAGCCTTTTTACCGTCCCATAGATATTGGGATAGAGCAGTTTGCATTTTAGAATAGAATGAGGCTGGCACTAGGATAGGGAGTGTTCTAAAGTAATATAATAATTTAGGAAGTAAAATCATCTTATATGTCGCTAATTTTCCTGACCACGATAGATAGAAACGTTTTAGTTTCTCCATTTCTTGCGTAAATTCCGCAATTAAGGGTTCAAAATTGGCAAGGTAAAGTTGGGAAATATGTTTCGTAATGGAAATACCCAGATAAGGAAAGGATTTCTCCACCCATGTGAATGGCAAGGAATTTTTCAATGCGAGTTCCAACTCCGGGGGCAAGGCTAAACCCAAAATATTGGATTTAGATTCGTTTACTTTGTAATAGGAAATCGCATGAAACTGAGAAAGCATGTCTTGAATGTACGTGAGTGACTGAATAGGATTGGATAGTGAGAGTATAATATCGTCCGCAAATAATGTGATGGTATGTTCTTCCCCTCCTATAGGTATACCGCTAATTTGTGGATGTTGTCTAATTGCTTCCGCTAACGGTTCCATCATGAGCACAAAGATTAAAGGCGACAAGGGGCAACCTTGGCGCGTGCCGTTAGTTAAAGAAAATGATTCAGAAAAAACACCCTCTGTGTACACCATGGCTGACGGATTTGAGTATAGTGCTGTGATGGCGGATTTGATTAGCCCCTTAACACCAAATTTATCTAGTACATTCGACATATACCCCCAGTGGATCCTGTCGAATGCCTTTTCAGCATCTAATGACAGGAGAACCGAGGGTTGACTGGCAACGTTTGCATTATGTATAATATTAAGAATGCGTCTCGTAGCATCTGTGGATTGTCTGCCTTCTATAAATCCCACCTGATCTTGTTTGATAAGATGGGGGAGAACCTTTGCCATTCTATTCGCGACAAGTTTTGCATACAGCTTAACATCCGTATTTAATAGTGATATGGGTCTAAAATTTTGGGCACAATTTGGTTCCTTTCCTGGTTTTGGTAAAGTAATAATTGTTGCTTGCAACATTTCTTCAGGAAAGGAGGCTAAGGAGGCAGCGTCCTGGAAGACCCTCAGAAGGTATGGGACCAATGAGTCTTTGAATTGTTTGTAATATTCGGGGGAATAACCATCTGGACCTGGCGATTTTCAGTTGGGAAGTTTAGCTATAGCGTCTTTAATCTCAAGCTCAGTAAATGGGGAATTTAGCATGTCCAAATCCTCAGGCTTAACCACCGGTAGTATGATATCCGATAAGAAAGAGTCAATTGAGGTCAAAGACGGTTGAACAACACTAGTGTCTCTTCCAATGTTGTATAGGGCCTCGTAATAATCTTTAAAAGTGTCAGCTATTTCTTTAGGTTTAATGTGTTTCATCTTGGTCTTATGATGAGTTAAAAAAGGGATTTTTTGTTTAACAATTTTATCTTTCAATTGATTAGCTAACAATTTGCCTGCTTTGTTGCCGTGCATGTAAAAATTCGCTTTAAGTTTATGTAAATTTCTGGTATGTTGGGAAATTAGTAGGTTTCTGAGCTCCTCTCTCGCTTTATAAAGCTTGGAGCTGGTGTCCTTCCGAAGGCGACAGCTTGTTTAGAGAGTCTAAACGTTTAATTTCGTTCAGTAATTCTTCCAGACTATGCCTCCTTTTCCTCCGCAAATCTGCACTATGTTTCAACAGGATTCCCCGCATAAATGCCTTGTGGGATAACCACAAGGTAGATGGATTCACGTCAGGTTTGTCATTAAAGTGAAAAAACTCCTTGATGGAGTTATTCAAGTCCGATGCAAGCGCCGGGTCCGCAAACAGTAGGGTGTCATTACGCCATCTGTTTGCTCTAGTAGTAAACTGTTGAGTGCCCACTGTCACAGATACCGGCGCGTGATCGGACCAGGAGATTTGACCTATGTCTGAGTATGATATTTTTTGCAATAGGAACTTGTCCACTAGAAAAGTGTCTATTCTCGAGTATGACAGATGTACTTTCGAATAAAAGGAAAAATCTCTTTCATTTGAATGCTGACATCTCCAGACATCGAACAGGTCATTTTTACACATAAAGTCGTTTAAGGAAGATCTAACCGCCCCTCCGCCCCCAGATCTAGAAACGTCCATCTGGGGGTCGGCAACGACGTTCAGATCCCCACATAATATCAGATGACCATACAGATGAAGTTTCACCCTTTTCCACAGTTTGTGCAAAAAAACTAACTGGTGGCAGTTAGGTGCATATGCATTAACGATAGTATAGGCAACTCCCCCTATTTCACACAGTAAAATAATATACCTGCCCTCTTCATCACTGTAATGAGCTTTGTATTTAAATTCTACTGACTGTTTGATTAGTATAGCTACACCTTTTGTTTTAGATTTGGCACAGGCTAGGTAACAATGGGGAAATTGACTATGAGACAAGAGAGGGTGCCCTTTGTCTTTAAAATGAGTCTCTTGTAAACATAATATATCACACTTTTGGAATTTGGCCTCTTTCCACACCATATGCCGTTTAAAGGGGATATTTAGACCATTAACATTTAGGGACGTGATTTTAAACGCCATTGTCTTACACCGGGCGATAGAGCAAGAAGGGGAGTTAAACTCTCGATACTCAGGAAGGAAACACTAAAATTATCGTGTAAGCAGTAAAGTCTTAGCGAGAGAGAACAATGCTAATGGTAACAACAATGAGTCTCAACACTCTACTCGGAGGGATAGCAACCCCAGTGGTATGTATCACCTATTCACGGTGAAAGTAAAATTTTGCCTTATAAGTAGACTGACAGAAATGTCTCAGTAGACCAAAAAGAAAAAAAAGTCACGATCCAGAAATGTCTGAAAAAGTACGGATGAGTAACAAAAGAAAAACTGAAGAACAGAGTTAAACACAGAAATGTGCCTTAGCACTCAGAATAAAAAGATGCGATTTCCAACGAAATCTGAACAGGTATACTCCTGCTTTTCTCGGGGGGACGATGAACTTGACCATAACGCCGGTACAACCCTCCGGAGCAGGAAAATGAAACAAAAATTGTGGGCACCAACTTGTAGCAAGTTCAGGTATGGCGATCAGGGGTACGCTTACCGTCCATTACCTCTTGTTGAATTTCGTTCTGACGAGGAACGATGTTCCACTTTTCTAGCAGTTGAATTCCTTCTTCCAGATTTGTGATCGTGTAGTCACGGTCTCCTCTCATCACCACCAATTTCGCCGGATATCTCCAACGATATGGAATTTTGTGATTCCTTAAGGGTTTAGTGATCGTCACCAAATTATGTCTGCGCTGCATTGTATGAGCTGAAAGATCTGCAAAAAAAGAAAGTCCTTGCATGGTGTCAGGCATTTGAGTTGCATTTCTGGTCGCTGCCATAAATTTTTCTTTAACATGAAAATAATGGATACGGGCTATAGTATCTCTTGGAAGTTGTTCAGGAATATGTCGGGGTTTCGGTAGCCTATGGATCCTGTCGATTATCAACTCTTCTTCGGTTAAATCTGGCAGTGCATCTTTTATCACTTTGCAAAAAAAGGATACCAGCTCCTGCGGCTTAACTGTTTCGGGGATCCCCCTTATCTTTACATTATTCCTTCTAGAGCGGTCCTCGAGGTCCGCTACCTTTGATTTCAGCCATTGAATATCATCGTCACGGTCATTATGTGCGTCCACCATTGCATTGAAAGTGTCAGTGAATTCGCCCATTTTATTCTCAATATGGGACACTCTGCTGCTGACCTTTTTAACCTCTGATTTGCACTGTTGGACTAATTGTAACATATCGGTATGTATTGCGCCTCTCAGAGTTAGCAACATCTCCTTCATAGTGGAGTCCATAACTGGGGCATTAGTGGTGGGGAAGGCCGCAATGGCGTCTTTAAACTCTAAAGTATCATCTAGTGCTGCATCTTTACCTTCAGAGTCTGAGCCTGCTGGGGATGTATCTGTCAGTTTCTGCCTTGCTTTGGCTGGGCTATTAGAAGCAGACGAGGCTCTGGAATCCGGAGAACGCTGAGTACGCTCTGTTGCTGGAGAGCCATCTCCTCTCCATCCCCCTCTGGCCTGCGGGGAGGACGGACGTGCCGCGCTGGAACTATGGCCGGCGCCATCTTGGCTGATGGCGCGGCCTGCTCGGGCGAAAAAGTTTGTTAATTTACCGGGTTCTCTCCGGTCTTTACGTTTCCTCGGCATTGTCGGGACGTTCAGCGGTACCTCCGTAGTTAGATTATGGGAGAATTCGGTGCCCCACGTCGTTCGGCTGCTCTCCGGAAGGTAGACTCGGCGGGAGCTACTCGCTTACACAGCCATCCACTCCGCCGGCCGGCTCCGCCCCCTCTCCAGTTTTTCTTTCTTAAATAATTTTTTTTTCAAATATATTTTATTTTTGTTTTTTCACATTACAAAGTAAAATGAAGAAGCATAACGTGTTTCACATAAGGTCAAAGATTTACGAAACCCGGGGCAAAATTCCCTAATTTGCTGCGATACGTAACAACAATTGGCATAGTGTCCCCTATACAAAAGGTTAAAAATTGTATTTAAACTCTGGGCGGGGGGCAACCTAGGGATAGGAAGAAGAGGAAAAGAGAGAGAGTAAGCGAGAGAGAGAGAGAAGGAAGAGAAAAGAGAGAAGGAAGGGGATATCTTGGGCTCGTACCCTCCCGAGTTCCTCAGGTGGGCAAGGGTCCAAGCCATGGTTATTTGTTATAACTTATGTCTATAAACAAGTTATGTCATAACCCTGGAGAAGACGATAGTGACATATTTATTTGGAAATGGTTACCGTAGGGGTCTTAAAACCACTAGAGGTGAATTTGAACGAAGTCTGTAAAGAGGATTCCTCAGTTGCTGTTAAGTTTTTGTTAATAAAGCAACGCCACCTGAATTCCAGGCGTTGGATGCACCCGTTATTTTGTAGGATGTTGTCCAGTTTTTCTCTGAATAGTAGTAGTTTAAGTTATTTTTTCATTTCGGACAAGGTGGGCGGTGTTGGGAAATCCAGTGCTTGAAGATAGTTCTATGAGCAACTAGAAGACTTATGAGTGTCCACTGATAGTTTTCTTGGAACATCAAGGTATGGATACCCTTGGAGGGATTCCACCATTTTGGAAAGCCAAACAAGAGGAGTATGGGATCTTTTGGTAGTGGGAAGTATGTTATACTATATATGAAGCATAAGACTCAATCCCAATATTCGGAGATGGTTAAGCATGTCCAAAGGCGGTGAAATAAGGTTGGTCTCAGGTCTGAACATCAAGGACAAGAAGCACAGTTCGGTATATCGTGCTTTGTGGAGAAAGGAATATATAAAAGTTTGGACTATAGTTGCAATATTACAAGATAAGGAAAGCTAAAGTGTATATGTTTTTAGCTTAGCTGCTGATTAGCTGTATTGCCAAAGGCATTGCCTGACATATAGACAATTGCTAGAAGCCCTGTAAATGATTATGTTTTTAATAATGGCAGGAAAAAATGACATTGCAAACATGTTAGCAGAAATGAGCACATCATTTTTTTGTTATTGAGAATTCACAACAATCCAGATAGCTTGCACTGAGATGAAGTTTTCAGTAAGCAGTATGTTTCTTTGCCGGATCACCATACCCGAACTAGTAAAGTGGTCCAAACAACAACATGCAAGTTAATTTCCTGCAACGAAATACAGTTATTTAAGGCACAGTGTGCCTCAAACAGTAAACTTACTATCCAATGATACACTGGCTCCCTCTCTCCCTAATGATTTCTGCTCATCCAATGGGGATCGGCATGTAGAACCACAGCCGTGCATGCCACGCACTCTGTTTGTCAGTCGATTAATAATACCAGACCAGTTAAACAATCATCCAGCAGAGCGAATACTAGGGTGCACACCACATCATTTCTGGCAGAAGGGATGTATTGTTCACTAATCTCTGCATTTTAATATGCCACTAGTGCTGTTCAAGCTGTTGGTGCTATGTAAATGCTGAATAATAATAATAAAAATAACAATATTATAATAATGCACCATACTATTCCCATAATAAATTGCTATAGATAAATAATCAAGATTTTATAAACTGGCCATTAAGGTTCAACAGTAGTTAAGCCTAAAAACACCAGTTAATTCTCTTTTGCGATATGCTTTTTTTCAATTGTGAGCAGCATAAAACCTGTACATATGACTAATGCCGCGTACACACACGATCAGAATTCTTGTCGGAAAAAGCTCTGATGGTTTTCCCAAAGGAATTCCGACGGAATTCGGCTCAAGCTGTCTTGCCTACACACGGTCACATCAAATTCCGATCATTTATAACGCGGTGACGTACAACACGTACGACGTGACTAGAAAAAGGAAGTTCAATAGCCAGTAGCCAATAGCTTCTGTCTCGTAGTTGAATCTGAGCATGCATGATTTCTGGCGTGTCAGAATTGCATACATACGATTGGAATTACCGATAGAAAGTTTTTCCGTCTGGAAAATTGAGAACATGCTATACATTTTTGGCTGGCGGAAATTCGACAGCTAAATTCCAATGGAGCATACACACGGTCGCATTTTTCGGTGAAAAGCTCTCATCTGTCTTTTTCTGCCCGGAATTCCGATCGTGTGTATGCGGCATTGCATTATATATCAGTTCCTAACAGTAGAGCGTAGTCTTTCAATTAGAACATGCTTTGGATATTGGAGGATTGAAATACATTTTGTGTAATGGATAATTGTCCATCAGTGGCCACAGAAAGACACTGTGAATGACAGGCTACGTTTCCTGGTAAAGGCCCAAAACATTTTTTTCTTTGATGTAGTAGTATATTTAACCCCCCTGGCGGTATTCCCGAGTCTGGCTTGGGGTGGAAGTTTTATACCAAAAGTGGTGACCCTGAGCCAGACTTGGGACCGCATCGCTGTATGCAGCAGGAGGTTTACTTACCTTCTCCCTTGGATCCAGCGATGTCCCCCCGCTGTACGAGCGGCTCGTCCTCCGCTCGATTCATCACAGAGCCGATCTCTGTTCCCTGCGAGCGGTGCGACGCACGGGGGGGGAGATCGGCGCCAAATCCAAAAAACTGAAACACTCACATTACATACAGTATAATGTAATCTTACAGATTACATTGCTGTATGTAATAATTTCACATCCCCTTTGTCCCTAGTGGTCTGTCCAGTGTCCTGCATGTAGTTTTATAATATAAAAACTGTTCTTTATGCCTGGAAACTGGAGATTGTCCATAGCAACCAAAACTTTGACCTACATCAAAAATTATTTCAGACCAGCTAGAAAACAGCGATAATAAATTAGAATCACTCGCAGAATTGAGGGATAGCGATTTGTTGGGAGATCCGTCATCAAATATTGAAAAGTAATGACAGTGCCAATTCTGCAACTGAGCAAATTTCTGTGTTTTTGATTTAATTACATCATTGGATAATTTTTATTATTGTTATATTATTATTTGGTATAATTATTTATAGTTATTTATTATATTATAATTTATGATTTCATTTTTCAAACTTTATCATACCCGGGATGTCTGCTAGACTCTGGTTTGGACAGATTTAAGTGAGTTATTCCAAAGAATTAAAGGACTACAATATAAAACACCAAATTTTCATGCAAAATAATTGTACCGCTTTCAGCACCTAAAATCTGAAATAATCATACCCCCAGGGAGGTTAAAAACAATGCGCAGACATGAGTAAACTGCTCTTTATTTCACATTATACAACATTTTATTTTCTTTCAGTTTTCCTTTAAGAATACATTACTTATGTTGCATTTATGCAGTGCAGCCTATATTACAAAATTTAATTAAAGTGAATAATTACTACGACCAAAAGCTACTGCAGAAAATTCTAGAGCCAAGAAACACAACGTGTCTACATCTTATGCTAAAATGCTTTAGTGCACATTGGCAGGAACGGTTTCTTGGCAGCTTACACCTATACATGCAATATTACTTTAATTGTTGTACATCTCAATATACCCTGAGCACAATTTACTGCAGCAGCATCTACAGAATTACTTTTTTTTATTATAGCCTTTCAGCATGACTGACTTCATACACTGCTTTAGGGTCAAGATTCTCATAACTTTAAAATTAGACTGTGGCTATAATGAGTATAAAGGGTTACTTAGGAGAAGAACATGTCTTACTTAGTTTATAAATATTCATAAGCATTACCTACAAGGCATGCAAAAAACAACAGTTGCTCTGGTGTATAATATGTATATACATATAAACACACACACGCGCACACACACACAGTATCTCACAAAAGTGAGTACATCCCTCACATTTTTGTAAATATTTTATTATATCTTTTCATGTGACAACACTGAAGAAATGACACTTTGCTACAATGTAAAGTAGTGAGTTTACAGCTTGTATAACAGTGTTTGCTGCCCCCTCAAAATAACTCAACACACAGCCATTAATGTCTAAACCGCTGGCAACAAAAGTGAGTACACCCCTAAGTGAAAATGTCCAAATTGGACCCAATTAGCCATTTTCCCTCCCTGGTGTCATGTGACTCGTTAGTGTTACAAGATCTCATGTGTGAATGGGGAGAAAGTGTGTTACATTTGGTGTTATCGCTCTCACTCTATACTCATACTAGTCACTGGAAGTTCAACATGGCACTTTATGGCAAAGAACTCTCTGAGGATGTGAAAAAAAGAATTGCTGCTCTAAATAAAGATGGCCTAGGCTATGAGAAGATTGCCAATACCCTGAAACTGAGCTGCAGCATGGTGGCCAAGACCATACAGCGGTTTAACAGGGCATGTTCCACTCAGAACAGGCCTCACCATGGTTGACCAAAGAAGTTGAGTGCACACGCTCAGTGTCATATTCAGAGGTTTTCATGAGTACGAGTGTGTCTTGCCTACAGTCAAGTATGGTGGTGGGGGTGTCATGGTCTGGGGATGCATGAGTGCTGCCAGTATGGGGGAGCTACAGTTCATTGAAGAAACCATGAATGCCAACATGTACTGTGACATACTAAATCCGAGCATGATCCCCTCCTTTTGGAGACTGGGCCGTAGGGCAGTATTCCAACATGGACAACTCCAAGATGACCACTGCCTTGCTAAAGAAGCTGAGGGTAAAGGTGATGGACTGGCCAAGCATGTCTCCAGACCTAAACCCTGTTGAGCATCTGTGGGGCATCCTCAAAATGGAAGGAGGAGGAGCGCAAGATCTCTAACATCCACCAGCTCCGTGATGTCATCATGGAGGAGTGGAAAAGCACTCCAGTGGCAACCTGTGAAGATCTGGTAAACTCCATGCCTAAGAGGGTTAAGGCAGTGGTGGCCACACAAAATATTGACACTTTGGGCTCAATTTGGACATTTTTACTTAGAGGTGTACTCGCTTTTGTTGTGGCTGTGTGTTGAGTTATTTTGAGGGGACAGCAAATTTACACTGTTATACAAGCTGTACACTCATACACTCACTAATTTACATTTTGTAGCAAAGTGTAATTTCTTCAGTGTTGCCACATGAAGAGATATAATAAAATATTTACAAAAATGTGAGGGGTGTACTCACTTTTATGAGATACTATCTATCTATATATATATATATATATATATATATATATATATCTTATCTTCTGCCCACTGATACAGATAAACAATGATTATAACTGAGAGCATAGACAATACAAATATTGTATTGTATTTGAAACACTAAAATTACTGGTGTTAGATGCAGGCGTTTGATGTGCATTTTTGCTGCTCCCCGAATGCCTAGCAATGCAGCCTACAATGGATAATATGGCCAGTGGCCAGAGTTGTTCACATTTGAAAAACATGTACAGCACGTTGGACAATTAAATATCAAATATCAGTGACGTGGCAAGAATTGCTTCTCCCCAAATAAAGAATGAAAAACTTGTAGGATGTCTGGAGTGCATTTACAATGCTCCTGAAATGCATGTTAAATGCATCAAAAACATGTGATAGAAACGTTGTTTCATGCTAATTTCGGCATTAGAATTTTTTGCTTGTGTGAATGTAGCTTAAGACCCCATACACACTATTCGATTTTATGCAGATTTTTGTCTTGAGATTTACCAAAAACATATAATATGAGGTCAACCCTTTTAGAGTTTCAATTTGTATGCAATCAGGCAGGCCCTTGCACTACATGGTCGGAGATTCCGACGGAATGTGTCCGATCGGACCGTGTGGTCTCCATCGGACTGTTTCTGTCGGAATATCCGATGGACCAACTTTTCCAACTTGCCGGTAAAATTTTCCGTCAAAATGCTCCGATCGGACATACTCCGATCATGTGTAGCCTACTCTGATGGTCAAAGTGCCATGCATGCTCAGATCAAATTCCTAGACCAAAGCTATTGGCTACTAGCCTGAACGTAGTCCTGTCATAATGAAATAACGTCATCACGTTATGTACAATCGGATTTTCGGACAACTTTGTCCGACCGTGTGTGTGCAACAGTTTCGGACAAAATCCATCGGATTTGGTTGTCAGAATGTCCGACCGTGTGTACAAGGGCCAAGAGGGCCCCTCACGGGCTCGTTTTGCTCACCATGCTTCGGCCACGGCCTCGCTTCGCTCGGCTATTTTTTATTCTAACTCTATGTCCACTTGGATGGTGGGGCTTGAACCTGGACTCAGTGCGCAGGCGCCGTTCATCTTCGGAGACTTTCGGTGTCTCCTTGTCCTCCGTACTGCACAAGCACAGTACAGGGCGACACTATCCAACGGGGGACAGTATTCAACACATCACCGGCACACCTCTGCATCATAAATGTTGGTGCCAGTGTTTATACTGGAAACATTATCCTTGGTAACACTGAGTCTCTTAAAATTACAAACTACTGTAAATGTTACTAATCCCCCTACACTGTCACTGCACTGTCATGCAGACTGGTGCAACTGACAAAAAGGTTTGTTATGAGGAGGGCAGAGACTGAAGGGTAACTAGAATAGTTCCCCAACAGGTAAACCTTCCTGGTGAATAACGGTGGAAGACATTGGGCAAATTCAATAGTTGCCATTGGACTGAATATCGGCTATGAAATCTGCCCACTGCCATCCCTTGTTAATCTCAAAGAAGGCAACATTTGATGGTGAATTCTGGGACTAGATTCCCATCAGGTCCACGTGTCACGTGATAGACAGTGGAGGGCATTGGGCAGGTTTCATAAACTGTATTAGATTGTGTAATGACTATAAAATCCACCCACTGCTAGACTCTCAGATTTCCCCATCAGGCTCTGCCCACTGTCATTGTTCCCCATAAGTTATTGGTTGCTACGATGCTGGTGACCTGCATCCTAGAAACCTATTAAGAAAATACAAAACAATAGCAAAGAAAAGATTTGGTTCCCAAGATGACACTTGCTATGGAGAAACACATTGGAGGGGCCTCACAGGTGATGGCATTCTTCACATTGGGTGGAGACTTGGATGTGGTCATATATGGATCTATATGTTGTTTGATCTCATGCATCCTGTAAGTGTGCTTTTATTATTTTAATAAATTATCTAGTTAAAATACTACACTATGTTGGCTGCCTAAGATCTGACATGTCCATACAACACTTCCGCTATACGAAATCCATTGATTTCCGGCATCCCTGAGTGTGCGTTCCATGCTGGTTGCACTTCTGGTTTCTGACTCCGGCATCCCCGAGGACGGATGGCTTGTTATCCAAGCCCTACACCCAGGTTCCCCTGCATATCCAACTGGCTTGCACGAAGACGGCGCCAACCACTTGCAAGACCCACAGGTCATCCTGCTGTGTATCTCCATCTGGGCAATCTTTTCCAGGCCCTGCTGGGACATCTCCAGTGCATCTGCTGCAGACCCTATAAGTGATCATGGACTCCTATGCATGTATTACTTGCCTGATTCTCCCTCCTAATTTGTGAGCTTTTATTACATCTTCATTAAACTGTTCTTACATACTGCACTTAGATTGGTGCACCTTGTATTTTCTTCATTTTGTCTTCCAGAGTATTTGCTTCTACTCCCTAGGGAGCTGCCACTGGTGCGAACTATTTATACATTTTTAAATTTCTTCCATCACTCATTGCCAGGATTTAAAAAAAATGTTTAGCTGGTTCCCAACCAGCACACGCCGATGTACATCGGCAGTATGGCATGGGCAGGCATATTGGCGTACAGGTACGTCCAATCTTTAATGCCGCCCTGCCATCGCGAGCGCCGGCGGCAGCGCGCTCGTGTGCTGGTCGGAACCCCCGTGAGTCCGGTCACATACCCGCGATCATCTCACAGGGCGGCTGAACGAGGAAATGCCATTGTAAACAGCATTTCCCCGTTCTGCCTAGAAACTAGTGACGCTGATCTCTGCTCCATGTGATTGGAGCAGAGATCAGTGTTCACTAAATTAAAGCCCAGTGCCCAACAGTTAGTAACACACCCCTAGGAACACTTAACCCCTACACTGACACCCACTGGTTAACCCCTTCACTGCCAGTGTCATTTAAACAGGAATCACTGCATTTATATAGCAGTGATTGCTGTATAAATGACAATGGTCCCAAAAATGTGTCAAAAATGTCCGATGTGTTCGCCATAATGTCGCAGTTACAATAAAAATTGCTGATCGCCGCCCTTACTAGTAAAAACAAAAAATATTAATAAAACTATAAAGCTATACCCTATTTTGTAAACACTATAACTTTTGGGCAAACCAATTAATAATCGCTTATTGTGATTTTTTTTTTACCAAAAATATGTAGAAGAATACGCATCGGCCTAAACTGAGGGAAAAAAAATGTTTTATATATTTTTGGGGGAAATTTATTATAACAAAAAGTAAAAAATAATGTGTGTTTTTCAAAATTGTCGCTCTATTTTTGTTTATAGCGCAAAAAATAAAAACCGCAGGGGTGATCAAATACCACCAAAAGAAAGCTCTATTTGTGGGAAAAAAATGACGTCAATTTTGTTTGGGAGCCACGTCGCACGACCACGCAATTTTCAGTTAAAGCGACGCAGTGCCGAATCGCAAAAAGTGGTCTGGTCTTTGACCAGCAAAATGGTCCGGGGCTGAAGTGGTTAAACATCATATATTATCATTTATTTGATTTTATTTGATTGCTGTTATAATGGTTAGTCATTGCACCATTATTTCCCTTTTCTGTTGTTGGCTGCCTTTTGCAGTGAAATCTTTCTGTTGAGCACATTGGTTTAGGAATGAGGAGAGATTTCTTTTTGCTGGACCATGGTTTATTTGGCTGCTGAACAGCGAGGCATTCTGTGATCTCTGTGTGAGGTCTGAAAAACTGGTAAGGAGTTTTTTTAACTCTTTGCGGTGAAGAGGCTTAGGTTGCACTTTTCGGTGGTGTGATCTGTTTTAAAAATTTCACATAAGAAGAGAAGTCATGTGGAGGTTCAGAAACTTGGCACTATTTCTGCACTTTAATTGGACTTTTACTATTTTTTATTTATGCACTTTACATAAGATTTATGCACTTTACATAATGTTAATGCACTATTGATTTAACTGAATTTTTTTAGATTATCCACATGAATTTGTCATTGTGGGTGATTTTGTTTAAATTGAGTGTCATGAATTCACTAGGGACAGCGCACTTCAATATATATTTTTTAATAGTAAAGAGAACTCTGGTCTGTCTGTACGTCAACTTTGAGTTGGACCTAATTACCTCCAGTTTTGTTATTTATTAACTAGAGGTAAGTATTTTTGAATCATTCGCAGCCACAGTGACACTTTTGTAAAAGTGAAGTAATCAATTATCACTGTCTCTCTGTTCCTTAAACAACACAGCTCTTGGCATTAGTTGCCCCAGCTCTTAGCTGGGGCAACTAATAAGTTGTTTGTGGGTGTCCCAAAGCCATATAGTACACTGACTGGTCCAGCTGCTTCATTCCAAGCCTTTGGCACCTCCGGACCACCGCAGTGGAGCACTGCATAGGTGGGGGTAAGGGCTGGGCAGAGGGAGGGGCTCAAGCACAGGTTGGCACACTGGGACACTGGCACAGGACTGCACTGCCCTGACTGTGGCACTGATCATCTCCTGTACCCCCTTCATAGCCTGCCCTGACCTTGCCTCTCCTCCATGGCCTTCATGCGCTCCTGAATTGTCCAAATTTCACAGATAAAAAAAGAATGCTTGTCGTTGTGTATCCCAGATTCACTTAATACTTTTGTTATGTCAGTGTCCATGTTGTGGGACTATGTGTGCACAGCTAGTAAGTATTTTGTGGCTGAAAATATGACCTGGAGGTTTTTAAGGTTCACCTGCCATTAAAGTCAATGGGGTCCGCGGTTCGCGTTCGCGAAACATCCCGTCAGAAGTTCATCCATCACTATTCACCAGAGCCTCTAGTGGTGAGGACGAACTGCGCTGCAACTGGCTCCAGGTCACAGCCCTCAGGGTCTCCCAGCTCACACTCACAGTAGGCTACTGGAGGATAGGGAGAAAGCAGCAGTCCAGGACAACAAGGGATAGTCAAGAGATAAGCCAAAGTTTGGGCAACTAGCAGACAAGGATAGACAGAGAACATGCCAAAGGTCAGGGTATCAAGCAGGCAGGGGTAGTCAAAGAATAAGCCAAGATCAGTAAACAGAAACAGACGTAGAGCACATGGCAAGAAGCAAACAGGAAACCAAACACACAATATTGCTTGGCAAGGCAGGCTTGGAGGACAAGGTGTTAAATAGTGGTTCCTGTTGGAGGCTAGGGTGGAGTCACGCTAAGGGAAGATTACTTAACCGTGCAGGTTTGAGAGTGCATGCCCCAAGGCTGATACATAGACCAGAGGTAAGCAGACAGACAGGGCAATAAAGTATTATTGCAGATTCATGACAACAACCCTGTAGTAGAGCGATCTGAAAGCGAGGCTTGAAGCACGCATTAAGCGCAGTGTGGAAGGGATGGCGTTGATGACTTTGCGAAGGATGATCTATGTGGACAGCCTTACCCCAGATGCTTGTATACTTAGATGTGCCTGTTTTAATCATCAACCATGTGAGTTGCTAAATATTTTACCTTCATTAAATGGAACCTACACTTAGAGGCACATCTGTTCTCTTAGCCCACGTTCACATTGGTCTGATTTAGCATGCGATTTGACATGGCTCACATGCCAAATCAGCGGCTATTGCCGGCAATGGCATCGTCCAAATTGGGGAACCGCAAAGTCAGTTCCTGAACTACTTTTGGCAACTTCGGGAGGCGATTTATATAGACATCTGTGTAGGAACCCACACAGATGTCTGTCAAATCGCTCCTGAAGTCGGACTGCATTGCCGGTTTAAAATTGTGCGAGTTCAGCTGAACTTGCACGATTTCTAGCCCGCAGCAATGTGAACCTAGGGTTATACTCGGTTGTGACGTGATACTACTTGTATATCAAGACATCACTTGTTTATCAAGTTAAAATTTATTTAAAAAAATTGCTTGTCTTGTAAAACACTCGCAGACCAAGTTACTAAGTTACTCCCAATCCAAGGTTTTACTGTATAATATACAGTATATATGCACATTTTTACATTTTACCCTATTTTTTGGTCTAAAAGCACCTGACGTGTTGTTGGACAACATCCTAAACCTATTTGATCTGTGCTACATTTAATATTTCTGTTAGGTGATGAGTAGACATATGCATATATATTATAGAAATGTCTGACTGCATATTGAATGCATTCCTCCAAATCCATTTGCATTCTACAAAACAGCATAAATTGAAAAAAGCTCCTGAAGTATAATTTAACATCAATCTTGCTGTGGGGTGACAAAAGGTACGTCACAGAATGATTTAGCATATGTTTTATTTAAAGACAGGCATGGAGAGTCTGTAGGAGTAATTGCCAGTTTGTCAGCTGAATCACTTTAGCCTCTGGTAGAGGTTTTTTGTCATTATATTAGATGATTTCTGATGTCAGGACAGGGCGATTTACTGAATGAATGTACAACAATACCACTGCATTTCATTAATAGATATTAGCATGTTCAAATGTTTGAAGAAGGCTGACACTGAAAATCTCAGTTTTCATAACACAATGACTCTTTGCCTGTTCTCTAAACAGAAAGATACGCTTCCTACTAGAAAATAATAGTCACAACGATCATCCAATAGCAACAGAAATTGCACTTACTTTTTTCTATGCTAGATTGTTTTCTTTAGTACTATAGTCAAATTAGCAAATGTAATAATTTTGTATTAAGAGTACATGGTTATTGTAGTTGTATGACTTACTAATAATCTAAAGCTATTATGACCATTTTTTTTAAATACATCACATTTTTAAAATGGCAGAAAAGCTTCCAGGCTAATTTTAAAATAATTAAAATAGCATAACAAAAACATAAAAGGAGCAAAAAATACATAAAAATACATTTATATAGAGAGAAATAATGCATATTATATATCACAGGACCAAGTTAAAAATACTGCATGCTTAAAATATGCAATATACGAAACAACTTTGCAGATATAACCCTTTACTTCTAGCTTTTTTTCTCAATATTCTTTGAGTTGTTATCACATGCACAGCTCAGTGTAAGCATTGCCTTGTTAACATTAAACTTTTCTGCCATCTGCACTGTAGCTAAGTTCCAAGAATTCTTCAAACCAGGATGGAAAATAAGAAAGTTATCAATACTTTTCAAGCACTTTCCACAAAGGTCATCTGTAATCACATATGATAAAAGAGGGAGGGCATTGGTAACACTTAAAGTGGTTGTAAATCCTTACAACCCACTTTGACCTACATGTAAGCCTAGATTAAGGCTTACCTGTAGGTCCAATAAATATCTCCTAAACCTATACGGTTTAGGAGATATTTACAAAAAGACAGGCACCGCTGTCTACGGCGCATGCGCCGTAGACAGCGACGTGAAGGCGCACTGAGAAGGCCGCAGATCACGGCGATATGCCGCTCGTGTTGGCTCCCGTGCGCATGCGCGGGAGTGACATCATCGCGGCTACGGCGAATCACAGCGCCGGAGCAGCGAGACCCGGACGTCACTCTGGGATACATGGTAGCGGTGAAGATGAAGAAGGAGGACCGCTTCGGGGGCTTCGTTCTCAGGTAAGTTATTCTTAATGAGCATACTAGCTCATTATGCCTTTGCCTTTGCCTTGCAGGTTGCATTTTTTTTTTTAAGTGCCTTTACTTCCTCTTTAAGTCGGGTACACACATCTGAAAATCTTTTGGTTCATCTGGAACCAGCCAAGATGAGATAAAGTTCTGCTGACTTCCATCATCCAATCATTTGTACTTACAAATACTGTTTTTAATATTTTGCTTGCATGTGATCAGGTTTTCTTTGCAACGTGATTTTTCACCACATTCGCTAAAGCTGGCCATAGACGGGCTGAATCTGGGCTGGTTCAGCCACAGATGCAAAGCTTATGTGGGTAGGCTGAAGGGTACAACCAGCCTGCTGGATATTACTTGTGATTATCGCTTGCGTGTGCTATAGTTGCTACCAACAATCACAGTTTTCTCCTGGCGGAGATGGCTCCCCCCCCCCCCCCGCCAGGAGAACACAATGCCTCGGCAGGAAGGATTCCCCTGTCAGTGCTCTCTGTGTTTATGGGAGAATCGTGAAAAGAATTTTGCACTGTTTATGGCCTGCGAACAGAAAATTCCCTAGCAAAGTAAATGGCTGGTTTGCCTTTAGATTATCAACCCCATTGTCTTTGGTGCTCTTATCTATTTATTTGTTTGTTCATTTATGTCTATTGATAAAATGGCGAATACTGCAAAGAAAATAATAATGAAGTATCAATGTGCTCAGACAGTGACAATGTGTAAATAGCAGCAGTATATGAAATGCTTATCCCAGATCAACAATCAGTGTATATAAACAAATATACATGCATAAACTGTATAGGGGATCACCCACAATGATATTAAAATAAAAAGTCCCACACAGTGCATAGTCCAATCAAGTGATCTGTGATTCAATTGCCCAAAGTTGTGGTGATATAACAGAAAATCCCACACAATGAATAGTCCAATCAAGTGATCAGTAACTCAATCGCCCAAAATTGTAGTCAGAGTGAGTCTTGAATCAATCTCGGTAGCTTCACAGGTGGAAATCAGATAGAGAGATAAAACACTCTTACCAGATAAGTTGGATACAAGTACCATACGGCAATATGTCATACAGGCTTGAAGTGCTAGAAACGTAAGATAAGCGTAGCCCGACACGTTTCGACACAATAGGTCATCGACTGGGGCATATCAGATATTCATATTATATTAGATATGCCCCAGTTGATGACCTATTGTGTCGAAACGTGCCGGGCCACGCTTATCTTACGCTTCCCATATTGCTTTTAATCACATTTTATGTCACATCTGTTTTACTTTAAGATTTTACTTTAAGATGCTAATAAAAGTTTTAGATTTTTGACCTGCACCATTGGCAATCTTTGCCTTTTTTTTTTTTTTTTACACTATGGGAGTGTTCTGAGCCATTCTGGAACCTTTGCTGAGACATCTTCATCACAAGACGTTTGGTGGGGATAGGCACTACTATCCATGATGGCTGCCTTGTAGCCTGGATCGTCTGGCTCCGTCTTCCCTGTGTGCTAGTGGTTCTAGCACTTCAAGCCTGTATGATACATTGCTGTATGGTACTTGTATCCAACTTATCTGGTAAGAGTGTTTTATCTCTCTCTATCTGATTTCTACCTGTGAAGCTACCGAGATTGATTCAAGATTCACTCTGAATACAATTTTGGGCGATTGAGTTACTGATCACTTGATTGGACTATTCATTGTGTGGGATTTTCTGTTATATCACCACAACTTCGGGCAATTGAATCACAGATCACTTGATTGGACTATTCACTGTGTGGGACATTTTATTTCAATATCATCGTGGGTGATCTCTTATACAGTTTATGCATGTATATTTGTTTATATACACTGATTGCTGATCTGGGATAAGCATTTCATATACTGCTGCTATTTACACATTGTCACTGTCTGGGCACATTGATACTTCATTATTATTTTCTTTACAGTATTCACCATTTTATCATATCGTCACTGTTTGAGTACATTGATACATCGTTTGCAGTAATTAGCGCTACACTTTTTTTTGCTCTTGAATTTTTGAACTTTGTTTGAGTGTGTGCTGCTTTTTTCTGATATATTTCTTTGGGTTCAGCGCAGTTTTTTTCTATTTTAGCATTTATTTTTATTGTCTAGCTATCTCTTACCACTTGTGAATAAGTACATCCAGCATCTCAAACTGATTAAAAAGGTTGCCAATTTTTTTTATTTTTCCTGAAATTGGTATTGGAAGCAGGTTCTTTGGCCTTTATACGATCTTAAACACGGACTGGGAATTTGTATGCCGATTAGGAATTCTAATGCTATTCTGACTTCACTTAGTGCCTGCTAGCAGATCAACTCAACAGCCATGAAACTAGAGCTTTCGGAAATGCAGAAATGGCAGACCACTTATACCTCCCATTCAAGGTTTACTTTAATGTGTAAAGGATCTATAACATAGTATTGGAGCTCGCAGAAAAAGTGCAAAGACAGAATAGAATGACGCTATAGTATTTATGCTTTTGTCCACAAATATTTTCTTCTGGCACTCTACAGTGCATTTCATGGGGGCATGAAGCAAGAAAAAGCAGAGCACAGTACAGGAGTTTACAACTCACATTTCCATTTAGGCCAAATTGTGAAATAATGATCTTCAGGTCATACAGGTCTCAGAATCTCTCCATGTCCCAGTATAATTTATATAGTTGATGTATTTAAAAACAGGGCTTTCCTCCTTTTTTTTTCTTTTTTCTTTTAGTGTTCTCAAAGAAATGCAAGCAGCAGACAAAATGAGCACTTAAAGTATGCAGAGTGCTTTTGGCTTTGCTAAAAGCAACTATTTTTGCATTACTATACATTTGTTATATTGTTCTGATAAGTATTTCCTGTAAAGTTTCTTCCTAAACCAATCCACAATTCCTCAGCTAACATAAGGGATTACTGTAGAGTTCATATAAGGATATTCATTACAAATGTCATTTACATTTAGGGCAAGCAGAGTCTAAAACCCACAGGAGCATTAAATCAGCAAGATGCTGTCACTTCCAGTGCAGTTGTTCTAGAAGAACATACTGTACTGTTATTGGTTACATACTGGATGCACAGTGCATTGTTAAAAAAACATTAACAAGCTAGTCATATATTATAGTAGTATAAACAGCAACACCAGAAAATACATACAAATCCTGTAGTTCACTTGATGATTTCTTCAAATATAGTTTTCAATTACCGTATTTATCGGCGTATAACACGCATCGGCGTATAACACGCACCCCAAGTTTAGGAGGGAATTTTAAGGAAAAAAACTTTTAGGAGGGAAGTTTAAGGGAAAAAAAAAACTTACATTTAAATGCCCATCAATGCAGCCTTATCATTGTCCATCTGCAGCCTTCTCCACCATTGCAGCCTTGTCAGTGTCATATGTAGCCTTGTCCACCATTGCAGCCTTGTCAGTATCATATGCAGCCTTGTCCACCATTGCAGCCTTGTCAGTGTCATATGTAGCCTTGTCCACCATTGCAGCCTTGTCAGTGTCATATGCAGCCTTGTCCACCATTGCAGCCTTGTCAGTGTCATATGCAGCCTTGTCCACCATTCGCAGCCTTTTCAGTGTTAGTATTTTTTTTTTAAAATGCCACCACCGAGATACAGAGCTAGATATCCTGTGTATCTCGGCGGCGCGTGGTAGTTCTCGGCGGCCTCCGGTCGCCTTCAGCTCTTCTCGGCAGCTTTCGGCGGCCTTCGGCCATTCTCGGCAGCTTTCGCCCGTTCTCAGCAGCTTTCAGCCACCGAGAACGGCCGAAGGCGGCCGGAATCTGGCGAGAGCGGCCGAAGGTGGCCGGAATCTGGCGAGAACGGCCGAAGGTGGCCGGGAAGCCGCCGAGAAGAGCCAAAGGCTGGCGAAAGCCGGCGAGAAGAGCCGAAGGCGGCCGAAAGCCTCCGAGAATGGCCGAAGACGGCTGAAAGCTGCCCAGAGGCTCAGAACTGCGGGGATCTGCGTATAACATGCACTTGTGATTTTCCCCTGCTTTTAAGGGGAAAAAAAGTGCGTGTTATACGCCGATAAATACGGTAAGTTAAAATAAATATCTGAACCTTTCCCATAGAACCGCCACACCACTTGAAAGATAAATAAAGGCTTGAAGTAGGTTGCCCAGTGTGCAAACTAATAGGCAGAATGGGAATATATTTAGGAGGGACTAAAGCAGGAAAAAGCTAAAATATGATTTCACTATTCTGGCAATGTTAAACACCTATAGTAAAACGATGGCTGGGTGGAACATTCACCATTCTGAGTGGATGTCATATAACGTCCTCCCCAGAACGCACTTCGTACATGCCCCATGGGCCATGCTGTAGAGCGATCTTTCACCCGCTGTGTCCACCGAGGATGACAGATCAGTGGACCAGCCCGCTACCAGTATCATGTGATAGCAGTGACCAATCACACCAGATTGCATGACAATTGTACACAATGGATGGCTTCCATTCATGCCATTCATTGTGTTCTATTGTGTTGTAGACATGTGCGGTTTGTTTCATAGGAATTTTCAATTCGTACAAATTTCTGAAAATTCCTACATTCGGAAGCATCCGAAATAAGAATTTCTATGCTTCTGAATTGAATACGAAATTTCGTTGACGAATTTCGGGTCCAAATTCCGTTACTATGGACTGTTTTTTTGTTGACCAAAGACTTTCTTCTGCTGCTGAGGGAGGGTTGGGAAAATTACCTTTTTTTAATATGGGAGTGGGAGACTGGTACTTGTAGTCGATAGGAGATTCAGAATCGGACAAAATAAGAATGGTTCATTAATATCATTTTATTATTGTCATAATAATTATGATTATTCGTTATGATGAAGTTAAAAACCCAGGAAGTCAGCACAGCACAGGGATGGTGGGAGCCCCTCATAATGAGCACAGCAGGGGTACAGCCCCAGGAGAAAGTCAGCACAGCACAGGGATGGTGGGAGCCCCTCATAATAAGCATAATGAGTTGACGACTGCCATATTGAGAAAGGTATTTTTTTTTTTTAAATGAAGAAAGATTATTTATTTGAAAAGTGTTATAACAGAAAGGAATAAAAACACGCGTTCCTCAAATTTTTGGTATTTTTTTCATTTAATTAGTGGTCATTAAATGCCACCAAAATAAAGCTCTATTTGAAAATGATAATAATGTCAATGTCACAGTGTCACATGACCGCACAAATGTCATTCAAAGTGCGACAGCACTAAAAACTGAAAATTGACCTTGACTACCAGAGGATCTGGAGTTAAGGCACTTTAGCTTCTGAGGCTAATGCCATTGGATCTAAAATGGTGGCACCCACAACCGTCTGCAGCTAGCTAGATAGCCATCACAGCCAGGAGTACTTTGCAAGTTTGTTAAACCAACTACTTAAGCATTTTTTTCTTAATGGAGCAGATGGTGACAAGGTACCTTGAACACAAATGGATACCAAATGAATAGCATTAGTCAGAAATCAGCTATAGCTATCATAGCTATCAGAGTGAAATTAGTGAAATGCTATATGCAGGTATTGGGCTGAGCCAATAGAATTAGTCAGCCATTAAGATAATGTATTAGAGTAAAGGCAAACTTGTTGTCATGTTAATTTATTGGTCCTGCAAGGGTTTACAAGTACACGGTCAAACACAGAATTCTAAGTCCTCTCAACCAAGCTTCAGGGCAGTTTCAGGGCACTTAGGTAAAACAGGAAAAGTAAGAGAGGGTAAAGCTCCCCAGTGTGGGCTCAGACAGCAATAAATAAGGACAGGACTGCTAATCATTTCCTACTAAAAAAAAAAAAGTTTTGTCTTTAACCACTTAAGGACCGCCGCATGCCATTGTACGTCATCACAATGGCATGTACAGGCACAAGCACGTACATGTACGTGCTTGCCTTCCAGCGGGTGGGGGGTCCGATTGGACCCCCTCCCGCTGGATACGGCGGCCCGTTTCGCTTTAGGAGCGATCCGGGATGAGGGGATGGCCGTTGGTTTCTGGCCATCCCCTCTCGATCGCTCCTGGCGAATGAGAAGCTTCCTCCCACTGTGTATAGGCAGGGAGGAAGTGATGTCATTCTCCTTGGGGCAGTCTTTTTGACCAGACTACGAGGAGAAGACAGAAAGTAAGTGTGCACCAACACTACACTGACATGTAGGCACACACAGGCACACAAACCCCCCGCGATTACCCCCCACCCCCCCCCCCCCCAGTCACAGTGTCACTGATTGCAGTTGTCATTTATTTACTGATCACTGCATTCAGTGTCAGTTGTAAAAGTAAAAACTGTCCGGGCAGTTAGTGTTAGGTCCAGGGTAGCCCCCTACCACCCCCAATAAAGGTTTAACCCCCTGATTGCCCCTAGAGTTAACCCTTTCACCCCCTTTTGCCAGTGTCACTAAGTGATCATTTTTCTGATCGCTGCATTAGTGTCACTAGTGTCGCTAGGTAGCTAGTTATTTTTTTAGGTTCACCGCCAAGTTTTTATAGCGCTAGGTACCCCGATATACTACCCAATAATGGTTTTAACCCCCTGATTGCCCCTAGTTAACCCTTTCATCCCCTTTTGCCAGTGTCACTAAGCGATCATTTTTCTGATCGCTGCATTAGTGTCACTAGTGTCGCTAGGTAGCTAGTTATTTTTTTAGGTTCACCGCCAGGTTTTTATAGTGCTAGGTACCCCCCTATACTACCCAATAATGGTTTTAACCCCCTGATTGCCCCTAGTTAACCCTTTCACCAGCGATCACAGTATGTGCCACTGGTGACACTGGTTAGCCAGTTAGTTATTTAGGTTCCCCGTCAGGTTTTTATATAGCGCCAGGGACCCCCATATACTACCTAATAAAAATTTGAACCCCCTGATTGCCCCTAGTTAACCCTTTCACCAGTGATCACCGTATAAGTGTTACGGTGACTCTGGTTAGTTTGCTTTTTATAGCATCAGGGCACCCACCATTTATTACCCAATAAAGGTTTAACCCCCTGATCACCTGGTGGGTGATATCAATTAGGTTTTAGGGTCAGGGTCTGCGTCGCCCCAGGCAGCGCTAGGTTAGTGCCAGTACCACTAACACCCACGGCAAAAAGCATACACCTCCCATAGTGGTATAGAATCTGAACAGATCAATATCTGATCTGATCAGATCTATACTAGCATCCCCAGCAGTTTAGGGTTCCAAAAAAGCGCATTGTTAGCGGGATCAGCCCAGATACCTGCTGGCACCTGCGTTTTGCCCCTCTGCCCAGCCCACCCAAGTGCAGTATCGATCGATCACTGTCACTTACAAAACACTAAACACATAACTGCAGCGATCGCAGAGTCAGGCCTGATCCCTGCGATCGCTAACAGTTTTTTTTGGTAGCATTTTATATTTAAATCCGGAAGGCAGTGCTTGGTTTTCGGGGTCCCGTACGTGGCTAGGCTCCCAAAAAGTCCCCCACATGTGGTATCCCCGTACTCGGGAGAAGCAGAAGAATTTATTTTGGGGTGTAATTTTACTTATGCCCATAGCATGTGTGAGCAAGATATCATTTAGTGACAACTTTGTGCAAAAAAAAAATTTTTTTTAATTCCTGCAACTTGTGGCAAAATATAAAATATTTCTCAACTCAACATGCCTCTCAGTAAATAGCTTGGGGTGTCTACTTTCCAAAATGGGGTCATTTGGGGGGGGGTTTGTGCTATTTTGGCATTTTATGGCCTTCGAAACTGTGATAGGTAGTGAGGAGTGAAATCAAAAATTTGCACCCTTAGAAACCCTGAAGGCAGTGATTGGATTTCGGGGTGCCGTACGCAGCTAGACTCCCAAAAAGTCCCACATATGTGGTATCCTCGTACTCAGGAGAAGCAGCAGAATATATTTTGGGGTACAATTCCACATATAACTATGGCATGTGTGAGCAATATATCATTTAGTGACAACTTTTTGTAAACTTTTTTTTTTTTTGTGTCATTATTCAATCACTTGGGACAAAAAAAAAATATTCAATGGGCTCAACATGCCTCTCCACAACTTCTTTGGGGTGTCTACTTTCCAAAATGGGGTCATTTGGGGTGGGGGGGGGTTGTGTTATTTTGGCATTTTATGGCCTTCAAAACTGTGATAGGTAGTGAGGAGTGAAATCAAAAATTTGCACCCTTAGAAATCCTGAAGGCAGTGATTGGTTTTCGGGGGGGCCGTACGCGGCTAGACTCCCAAAAAGTCCCACATATGTGATATCCCCGTACTCAGGAGAAGCAGCAGAATATATTTTGGGGTGCAATTCCACATATAACTATGGCATGTGTGAGCAATATATCATTTAGTGACAACTTTTTGTAAACTTTTTTTTTTTGTGTCATTATTCAATCACTTGGGACAAAAAAAAATATTCAATGGGCTCAACATGCCTCTCCACAACTTCCTTGGGGTGTCTACCTTCCAAAATGGGGTCATTTGGGGGGGGGGTTGTACTGCCCTGCCATTTTAGCACCTCAAGAAATGAGATAGGCAGTCGTAAATTAAAAGCTGTGTAAATTCCAGAAAATGTACTCTAGCTTGTAGACGCTATAACTTTTGCGCAAACCAATAAATATACGCTTATTGACATTTTTTTTACTAAAGACATGTGGCTGAATACATTTTGCCCTAAATGTATGACTAAAATTGAGTTTATTCGATTTTTCTTATAACAAAAAGTGGAAAATATCATTTTTTCTCAAAATTTTCGGTCTTTTTCCATTTATATCGCAAAAAATAAAAATCGCAGAGGCAATCAAATACCATCAAAAGAAAGCTCTATTTGTGGGAAGAAAAGGACGCAAATTTCGTTTGGGTACAACATTGCATGACCGCGCAATTACCAGTTAAAGCAGTGCAGTGCGAAATTGTAAAAAGACCTCTGGTCCTTAGGCTGTTAATTGGTCCGGGGCTGAAGTGGTTAAATACACTTTAAGCCTTTGATTGCTTTCTTGCCTGGTGAAAACTTAGTATGGAGTGATATATTGGCCTCTCATTCTCTCTGACCTGGATCCAAAGTTCAAAACAGCAAAATGGACATGCTTCCCACTATTGGACCCTGTAGTTTGAACATAGGATGGTAGTACGCAGTGAGCCCAAGAGAGAATAACTATGTTTTCCGAATAATGGTTGAGCCAGATTTCCACAGGACATCTGCGTTTGGAACTTGTGTTTGATGCCTTGATTCTGTGTCTCAGTTTGATACTGACAGGTTTTTTTCACATGGAAAACACATTTTACTCTGTACTGTGCTGACTGTTTTATTTTTGTTGTATTCTGTCTTTTGAATTGACTTGAATGGCCAGTTTCAGGTCAGCTCACCCAAAATGTAACACTTTTATGTCGTTCACTGTAATTCTGATAACAAACAATGTTGTTTAAGATTAGGATAAGGATAAGGATTACTTAACCTTTACAACATAAAAAAATATATATAATAATAATAATAAATGCACATTTTTTTTTGCAAGTAAAATTAAATATAAAATATACATTTTCTAGGAGCCATAAAGTTTTGTACCCACGATCAGTAGTTCATGGGCGTAATGTCATGCTCCTGCAGACTGTCTGTGTAGCTGTCTGCTCATACCTCCAATACGGGCAGACAGTTACTGAATGACAGGAAGCTCAATGAATTACCTAGAGTGTTCATTAGCTCCCTGGTAATTTATTGAAAACGACAAGCTGTCAACTGCAAAGGATGATGGTTCTTGTAGTTCATTGGTTCATTGATTCACAGGAATCTGTGAATGAGTTATGCGGCAGTGTGGGCAGAGCCCCATGCGACCGCACTGTTTTCATACCTCTCAACTTTTTGAGATGGGAAAAAGGGAAACCTATTAGCAAAAGTATGTAGGCATAGGAAACACCCCCTGCAATGCCCCCTTAAAGGGGAATTATACAAAAAAAGTGATTAGTTAAACCCACAAGAGCTTTATTTTGCCACTACTATTGCTTTATATTGGCTTTTGAAATCTACAAATGCAACAATTTAGAAATTGGATGAAAGGTTTAGCACTGAGAAACACTTTCTGAAAGATAAATAGTGCATTTTAGATACAACTATATAGATCAGACGAAAATGAGAGACAAATAAGGAGGAAAGAGGGACATTGTTCCAAATCAGGGACAGTTCCGTGACATCTCCATCAACTCCAGGGGTCTTCTCCAGCAACAATAGAGTAAAAACACTGGAAGATGCGAGCCCCCTGGCTCATAAGCTCACTCAGCTTCAAATTCAGTACCATGCTGCACCTCTTGCTAGTCTCTCTGACTGTCCCCGGAGGTCTTACCTGTGAAGCTTCTTGCCAAGGAGCCAACCAGCGCACACGCGCTAACGCTGATGGGCGCACGCGGGTGCGTGTTATCTCTGTTGGGCGCACGCGGGTGCGTGTTAACTTTATCGGGTGCACGCGGGTGCGCGCTAACGCTGATGGGCGCATGCGGGTGCGCGTTAGCTCTGTCGGGCGCACGCGGGTGCGTGCTAACGCTGGTGGGCGCACGCGGGTGCGCGCTGATGCTGCCGGGCGCAAGTGGGTGCGCGCTTATACTGGTGGGAGCACGCGGGTGCACGGTGGAGTTGGTGTGTGCGCGCGGGCACGCAGCATGACAGTTCTTGGCGCCAAAGGGGTTATTTAAAGGGACCTGTCACATTGCCTCCTTGCTGTCTGGTCTACAGCGTTCCTGAGAGACCCCCTGTTACTACCTTGATCATTACCTGATTCCTGTTACCCGGCCTGCCTCTGACTACTCCTTGCTTGCTGCCAGCCTCCGACCTTGGCCTGTCTGACTATTCTTCCATCTGCTGTTTTGGTACCAAATCTGCCCGCCTGTGTATGACCCTGCTTGTCTCCGACTACACCTGCCTGCTCCCTTGCTGTGTTCCTGCTGACCAGCATCCTACCCAATCTGCTTGAAGGTCCGCTGAGTGTCCTGAACTACAAGACACCTTCCTCTTTGATCCGTTGTGAGTGTTCCTGCTGCTCCTGCTCTTCACTGACCTCAGTTCCAGCCTGCATCCGGTACCTCTCTGCTTCTTGGAGTCCGGACCAGCCCTTGCACCAGTGACCTGCTAGGCGCTTGTGCCTCTTCTGTGCTCCTGAACATCTGTCCGCTCTACCAGGAGTTCTTGAGCCAGAGGAATACGAGCAGCCGAACCCAGCATCCGTGGGCTCAGCCACCAGGTACGTGACAGACATACTGAAGCCGAGCATGATCCCCTCCCTTCAGAGACTGGGCCACAGGGCAGAATTCCAGCATGATAATGACCCCAAACACACCTCCAAGACGACCACTGCCTTGCTAAAGAAGCTGAGGGTAAAGGTGTTGGACTGGCCAAGCATGGCTCCAGGCCTTAACACTATTGAGCATCTGTGGGGCATCCTCAAATGGAAGGTGGAGGAGTGCAAGGTCTCTAATAGGGATGAGCCGAACACCCCCCTGTTCGGTTCGCACCAGAACCTGCGAACAGACCTAAACTTCGTGTGAACTTTAGAACCCTATTAAAGTCTATGGGACTCGAACGTTCACAATCTAAAGTGCTCATTTTAAAGGGTAATATGCAAGTTACTGTCCTAAAAAGTGTTTTTTTGTGGACCCGGGTCCTGCCCCAGGGGACATGGATCAATGCAAAAAGAAGTTTTAAAAACGGCCATTTTTTCAGGAGCAGTGATTTTAATAATGATTAAAGTGAAACAATAAAAGTGTAATATTCCTTTAAATTTCGTAGCTGGGGGGTATCTATAGTATGCCTGTGAAGGGGCGCATGTTTCTGGTGCTTAGAACTGTCCCTGCACAAAGTGTCATTTGTGCAGGAAAAAAAGTCTTTTAAAATCACTTGCGGCTAAATTGTTGGCTCCCCGTAATACAGAGAACACTCAATGAGTGTTCTCTGTATTAGCCGACAATTCATTCATTCATTGATAAAAAAATTTAAAAAAAGCGTGGGGGTTCCCCTAAATTCAATTACCAGGCCCTTCAGGTCTGACATGGATATTAAGGGGAACCCCGTGTCAAATTAAAAAAAAAAATTGACGTGGGGGTCCCCCTAAAAATCCATACCAGACCCTTTATCCGAGCACGCAACCTGGCAGGCCACAGGAAAAGAGGGGGGACGAGAGAGCGGCCCCCCTCCCTCCTGAACCGTACCAGGCCACATACCCTCAACATTGGGAGGATGCTTTGGGGGTCTGTGACCCCTCAAAGCACCTTGTCCCCATGTTGATGAGGACAAGGGCCTCATCCTCACAACCCTGGCCGGTGGTTGTGAGGGTCTGCGGGCGGGGGGCTTATCAGAATCTGGAAGCCCCCTTTAACAAGGGGACCCCCAGATCCCGGCCCCCCCTGTTTGAAATGGTAAGGGGGTACAAAAGTACCCCTACCATTTCACAAAGAAAGTGTAAAAATGGTTAAATAAGACAAACACACTTTTGAAAAATTCCTTTATTAAAAATAAAAAAATTAAAAAAAGATTCCAGCGGTGCTAATCCACTCTTGCTATCCAGCAACGGATCTCCGGGGTCCAGTGATGGATGATCATATCCAGCGACGGGGGATCTCTCAGTCCAGCGCTGTCCATACATCCGTCTTCTGTCTCCACTCCGGAGACACTGTGGGATCCCAGTGCTGACGTTTCTTATATTAGGAGGGCGGGGCCACCCGTCACCTGACCCCGCCCCTCTGACGCTGGAGAGGGAAGCCAGGGGTTCCCCAGTGACGTGTGGGTGACCCCGCCCCCTCTGATGTAACGCAGGTTTCCGTTACATCAGAGGGGGCGGGGTCACCCATATTTCACATTGTGAGATACTGTATATATACTCTGCATTCAGTGCAGCCTATTTATACAGTGCATTCGGTGGTGTATAGTTTCTAATACACTTCAGGCAGTGTACACAGTATATAGTACAGTGTAGTGTGGTGTTGAGCTATTTTGAGGGGAAAGCATATACAAGGTTTACACTCACTACTTTACATTGTAGCAAAGTGTTATTTCTACGGTGTTGTCATATGAAAAGATATAATAAAATATTTAGAAAAATTTGAAACTTTTGTGAGATACTGTGTATAAATTATATAGATATATATATATATATATATATATATATATATATATATATATATATATATATATATATAGTACTTTTCAGTATGGTCGCCATAAACAGCATATGACAAGAAACAATAAAGTAGGAAAATGACAAAAGGACAAGGGCAAAAAGCACAGACAATGGAAAGAGAACTTGGGTACATCTCACAGAATTTAATAAAATGTAATCAGTACATCATGTATCAAATACAGAGAACATGGCAGTTCAGAGCAATGTTTATAAATTGAAAAAGGCAGGATTATTTATAAATTCTGATCAGGGAAACCAAGTGGCAGTATGAGAGTTAAATCTTGCATTGCATCTGGCCAAGACATGCTTTATCGTCATTTATTTGGCACAAGCAGGGATAAGTTGGTTTCCAAAACAAGTATTTCAGCAGTGCCATGGGTTTTCAGATGGAATGCTGGAATGTCAGAATGATGATAATGTAAGAACATCCTGAAAGGGAATTTAAATAACTTGGATGCCTTCCTTCTCTGATCTCAGACTGACTGACTAATGCCGCGTACACACGATCGAATTGTCTGGCGTACTTAGTCCGACATACAATCCGGCAGATAATCCGGCGGACTTTCTACCGAACGGACTTGGCCACACACGGACACACAGAAAGTCCGACGTTCGCTTGCGCGATGACGTACAGCACGTACGATGGGACTAGAAAAAGCCAGTATCCAATAGCTTCCTTTTTCGTACTTGCTTCTGAGCATGCGTCATTCTTAGTCCGCCGTACTAGCATACTGACGAACGTATTGTCCGCTGAAACCCAAGTCCGACGGGAAGATTGGAGTGCAAAAATACTTTCTTAGTCCGCCGGACTTCACGCTGGAAAAGTCCGCTGAAGCCCACACACGATCGAATTGTCCGCTGAAATGCATTTCGGCAGGCTAAGTACGCCAAACAATCTGATCGTGTGTACGCGGCATAAGATTTAAAGTGGAAGAAAAGGCTAACTATAACTATTCCTAAAAATGTTTCATCCCCCCTCCTCCTACCTATCCTGCCTATTTTGTATAAAAAAGATGTGTGCACGCACCCATTTTCAATCCACTCTGGTCCAGTCACGTAAACTTGCACCTCTGTGTAATGGAGCACTTGACAGTGGCGGTGAATTTTGGATGTGTGCTCCCTTCTTTTCCTCTGCCACTGTGCCCACACCCCCTGCCACTGTATATCAGGAACCTGGCACCCGAAAAGGGGCCGGGTGCCTGAATAGGGGGTGGTATGAATTTATCCATTGGTCATAGAAGGGGTGGCAGCAGAGAGGGGGTGGCGCCCATGCGCCCATATGGACGCACCGCCACTGGACGCAGACATGATGTATTGGAGCAGTATGTTAGTCAAAAAGTTAAAACTTTCACATTTCCAGTGCTGTGAAATGTGAAATATGTTCATAGTTATTATATTCTCGGAGAGATTTTAGGAATGACAGCTGAAAACTCACTACCAATTTAATCGGGAAAGCTAAAGCCGCGTACACACGGGCGGATTGTATGGCCTACTTAGTCCGTCATACAATCCGACGGACAGTCCGTCATACTTTCGAATGAACAGACTTGACCACACACGGATGCACAAACAGTCCGTCGAAAGCTTGCGCGATGACGTGTACAGCACGTACGACGGGAGTAGAAATAGGAAGTCCAATACACAGCAATGCACCCTTCCGCCGTGTAAATCCTTTCTGAGCATGCGCCATTCTTAGTCCGTCGAACTAGCCTACTCACGAGCGGATTGTCCGCTGAAACCAAAGTATGACGGACAGAATTACGGAAATTCCGAAATACTTAGTACGCCAGACTGCACGCTGAAAAAGTCCGCTGAAGCCCCCACACGAGCGGACTGTCCGCTGAAATGTGTTTCGGCGGACTAAGTAGGCCATACAATCCGCCCGTGTGTACGCGGCTTTAGGCTTCCGTGATACTACTCTGCTACTCAGGGGGTTCCTATCAGCTTTGGTATCTATAATATAGAATTCTGTAGTTGCAGTTTGTTGATTATAGAGGAATAGGTGAATTTTGGGAGGTCTAATTCAGTAGCTAGTCACTCCAAGAATCAATCGCATCACCTGGTTGATTTTTTAGTTTGTTATATTCATTCAGTGTTCTGTTTTTGTGTTTTTGCTGTATTTATTCCAGAGTAGAGAATATTTTTCTATAATAACTATACTTTGGTGTAAGATGACAGGATTGGTACTGTCACCTACCTAGTTGGAGGCCAACTTGATGAGAGGGCTTCCCTTGTGGCTGAGTGCCGAGCACCCCCGAAGGTGTTAGGTGTAAGTGACAGCGGCCTTGTTTTATAACCTGACTTTGGGTTGCTTTTATTGCTAATCCTTTTACTGTTGATCTGATGTATGTAAACCCATAATAAACTACTACACTATAAGGACACTTTTATTCATGGTGTTTGGCATTGGTTCCTGAGCATACATACAGGAGTACTACTACCCCCATTGGTGTGCGGAGATGATTGTTCCTGTGGAGACGGTGACCGAGGCCTGCACAAGTCTATGATTGATGCCTGTAAACTGCTTATATTCTGGCAGCATATACCTGTGGTAAGTGCGCATTTAATAAGTCTGGTGAATAGGAGCTCATGTGGTGATATATTTTATGGCTTAGTGATACATATTGATTTATTTTCATTTTCTACACTCTTGGACCATCACAAGAACTTTATGGAATTTTTGTTATTAGAGAATTGATGCAAGTGATTTTGCATAGCGATACTGTACATTATATTATAATTTAGGATTGAAGCGCTGCATTTATTGATTTATTGTGTATATATAATAACATAATTATAATATATATTATTATTTTTATTACTCATAGATTACTTGTATACAGTATCTACTTCTATTGCTAGCAGCTTTTATGTATATTGATGTTAGCACTGACTATTGCACTTTTAATTAATGTTTTTTGTGGTTTCTCAAATGGCATAATTTTTTATTAGCGATATTGGCCAATGGAAGGTTGATTCAACCAATGAGTTTTTGTTTCAGAGTAGTCTATTTTAATATGATAATTTATAATGATGATGGAATGGAATGGTTAAAAATGTTTAGAAATAAAGTGTCTATTATGTTTCAGAGGGGTTCATATGAAATGTGATATCTAAAATACAGCACTAATGGAGTTCAGTGTGAAGAAATACTGAATGCTCTAGCTACTGTGTGTCGACAAAAAGGGGAAGTGAAGTGAATTTTGGGAGGTCAGATACAGCAACCAAACACTCTAAAACTCAATTGCACTACCTGCTTGAATTTAGTGTCTGTATGACAGGTATACAAGGGGTTGCATAATACCCCTGCAACAGGGGTGGACTGACAACTCATGGGGCCCCCAGGCAATAAGAGATTATGGGGCCCCCAGGCAATCCGAGATTATGGGGCCACACAGTATACACACACACAGTATACACATACATGTACACACAGTATACACAGACATGTTTCTATTGGCTGAGAAGGTACTGGAGAGGTGGGGCAGCTATAATCTCAGGATTTTTAGACCAAAAGGATGTCGGTAAGAGACATTTCAGAGACAGATGTAAAAAAAAAAACACAGATTTTTACATACTGTCCCTGGTTTTACTGAGGCTGGCAACCCTGATGGGGCCCCCTAGTGGCTCAGGGGCCCTCGGGCAGTGCCCGAGTGGCCCAATGGTCAGTCCGCCCCTGCCCTGCAAGTAGGCTCTATAGCTATCTTTTTTATGTTTTCTCTATTGTCTTAAAAAATCCTCTATCCCTGCTTGAATTTATTACTAAAGAACCAATTATGAATCCTTTTTATAAGCTGGAAGCAAACAGCAGTATGGTGTTTAGACGACTATCCAAACTGCCAAAGGCCGCTAGAATGTTAATGAAGAAAAATTCTTGCTTCACTTGCAACACTGAACGTTCTTCATCTTGTAAATTACAACTGTGCTTGAGAAGTAAGAGTTTTAGCTTTCTTATATCACTAAAAAAGCTGGTAGTTAGACTGCCAAGTTTCCCTGGCATAATAAATAAGCAAAGTTACTCAGAGTCCTCCTCCTATAAGTCTGGAACATGTACAGATAAACTGGACACCAATATGTCCAGACTTTTATGAGGGATGGATCAATATGATGGAAACACGTAACACTGTATTAAACTCAAACACTTGATAAAGATTCTTTGTCTGCAGCTTAGAATCTGTTTAGGGAAGGAAAGAGGGTCTGGAGATTCTGGACCACAAAGAGAAAAACTTTTTTTGAGGATTAAATAAATTGAAAACCCACCCTGCGCTCTGCGCTCTAAAATGTTCAATACATTTTCTCTAACATTTAGGTTTGGTGACAGGGGGTGTCAGTAATGAAATTCAACTCCATTAAGGTATTAATAGAGCCACTGTTAAGTGTAATAACCACTACAATACAGGGCATTTTCGCCCCCTTTCTTCCCAGCCCAATTTTCAGATTTCAGCACTCTCGCAATTTCAATGACAATTGCGCGGTCATGCTACACTGTACCCAGATTAAATTGTTATCATTTTGTTTGCACAAATAGAGCTTTCTTTTGGTGTTATTTATTCCCGACTCCGTTTTTTATTTATTTGCGATATAAGCGAAAAAAGAGAGGAAATTTGGAAAAAAAACTATATTTTCTTCTTTCTATTTTAAAAGAAATCCAATAAAATCGAATTTTGTCATAACTTTAAGCCAAAATGTATTCTGCTACATGTTTTTGGTAAAAAAAAAAATTGGTTAAGTGTATAATAATTGGTTTGTGTGATCATGGACATATGTACGCAAATGATCATGTACATATGTGTGCAAGTGATCACGGACATATGTGTACAGATAATCATTGGGACATGTGATTTTAGTGGGACATATGTGGGGGACATGTTTTTATTATTGGGGACATGTGTTTTTATTATTTGGGGACATGTGTGTTTTGGGGACATATGTGGGGACATTGTGTTTACACTGTGTGGTGATGTGTGTTTTACACTAGACTGGTGATCAGTGAGTAAATAGCTGTAAAAAACAGCTCATACTCACTGATCATCAGCCGGCTGCAGCGATCTGCTCTCCTCTCCTCAGCGATGACTTCCGTGTGAGGAGAGGAGGAGCCAATTGCATAGCAACCGGCTGTTTGTTTACATCACATGACGGCCGTGATTGGACATGGCTGTCATGTAATCAGGAGGGTCAATCACAGAGCTCTCCTGCCGATCCAAGATGCGTTGTGTCCGGGTGACACGGGCGCATCGGGATCGCGCCGCTGCGCGGGATCGCACGCGTGCAATCCCCCTACTTCTGATGGACGTTCAGGAACTCAGAAGTAGAGAGATCCCACCCGGCCAATGTACATATACGGCCGGGTGGGATCTCTCTATGTAGTTAAGCAATATATTTGAATGTCATTAATATCTGGAAATATTATGAGTGAGTAATTTGTATACCATAAGGTGCAACTGTAGCATGCACTGTGCAATGTAGTGTAACAAAGGGCAAAACAAAAAATAATATATAATGAAGTATGCCAGTTGCATTAGCACAGCTTTTTTTTTTTTTTTTTTTTTGCTGTTTTGAGTTCCTACAACTTCCTTTTATTACCTGTTGATTCTGCCAGTAGATCCATTTTCTTTTTTACAAGGTGTTTGTGAACAGTGTTTGTGCTGGAGGGAAACCGTGCAGCAGAATTGACATCTTGTACAAAGGGTAGTAGATGGACATCTAGATTAGCAAATTACAAACAAATTAATACCCAACACAAGCTAACACTTCTACCATCTGTGTTAATAGGCTTCAAAGCATAAATGCAGAGTGGTTTTAACATTAGTTCAAGACTCTTCTGAGGTCATTCAGAAGTAATTGCAGGTGCAATAGACCTTTTTGAGCTGTGTTTGCATTCCTATGGACTTGTATGTGGAGACAAGCAGTTATAAAGTGAACAGAAAGCTATTGACACTGACCCACTATTACAGCAACAGTTTTTTGTTTTGTTTGTTTAACCACTTCAATACCAGGCACTTAGACAACTTCCTGCGCAAGGCAATTTTCAGCTTTTAGCGCTGTCACACTTTGAATGACAATTGTGCGGTCATACAACACTGTACCCAAACAAATTTTTTATCATTTTGTTCCCACAATTAGAGCTTTATTTTGGTGGTATTTCACCTCACCTCTGCGATTTTTATTTTTTTGAAAAAAAAAGTTTTTCTTTGTTATATTTATTTGTAAATAAGTATGTTTTCTTCTTCAATGACGGGGACTGATATGGCTGCACTGATGGGCACTGATAGGGTGGCACTGATGGGCACCAATGAGGTGGCACTGATGGGCACTCGTAGGCGGCACTTATGAGTACTTATGGGTGGCACTGATGGGTACTTATGGGTGGCACTGATAGGCGGCACAGATGGGCACTGATGGGCACTGATAGGTGGACACTGATGGGTGGCACTGATGACACTGATGGGTGGCATTGCTGGGCATTCCTGTTTTGTAATTGGCCACAGAGGTACCAGGTTGGCCCATTTGTGGGCACTGATTGACATATTTTTGGCATATTTTTTCACATGTGGATGGCCATGAGGGATGTACGTGGCCATCCACATGCTGTGGGCTTCCCTGGTGGTCTAGTGTGGGCATCAAACAATCAGCATCATAAACAATCAGTGCAGACCCCCCCTGTCAGGAGAGCCGCTGATCGGCTCTCCTCTACTTGCGTCTGTCAAACTGGAGTGAGGAAAAGCTGATCAACGGCTCTTCCTGTTTACATCGTGATCAGCTGTGATTGGACACGGCTGAGCACGTGGTAAAGAGCCACCGCACCACCGATCACCGCGATGCACGCCTTCAAGGGGGCGCGGCGGTTGTTATCCTGAAGGACATCATATGACGCCCAGTCAGGATAACTGAACCACCGCCCAGCCATCATTCTGCTATAGGCCAGGTGGGAAGTGGTTAAAAAAAGTTTTAAACTATATGAATAAATCTTGCCTGATGAACAACGCCCAGGCAGGGTTATATTAGTTGACCTATCTCATGTAACTGCTGCTTTTGTTAGAAAGCTCAATATCACGTTAATGTAAAGAGAAATAAAACCTTCATAATTAATTATTGGTTATACAAATACAAAAAGTTTAAAATAATGACACCCACTTAAAAATCATTGTACAGCTGGCTATGGATAGAAGGCTGGCTCAATGGATAGATGGAAAGCTATAATGGATGGACAGACAGACAGATAGATAGATAAATAAATAGACAGAAACATAAATGTCACAGACAGTAACATAAATGTCACAGACAGCACACTAGTTTTAATTTCATAATTGCATCTGCATAAATGACTGGCCTTTTGTGCAAGCCCTCTGTGTATTCATAGCATTGTAAATCATTGACTTGACAGATATGTCTTCAGAACCGTTTAGAAGCCAATTACGATGAGCCTGCACTTTAACTAATATATGACTCATGTATTCATTGTTCTGACCAAACAAACATGCTTGCAGAGGACAGCTCATTCTAATCATATTTTTTTTTCTAAATGAAGTATTCCCTTTATTATATAATCATAAAATCATTGTTATGATGACTGATTCAATTTGAATAGCATTCCTTAGGGACATATTTTGTGCAATGAACTCAAAATGATTATGATTATTTGGCCTTTGGCAGTAGCTGGATGAAGTCAGTAAGCAGATATGGCAGAAAGCCCACAGCTATACCTAATGAGAGTCAGTACATCTGTGGCATTGACAGTAGAGAAAACACTCTAATACTAGCATATTAACTAACTTTTTTTTGTTTTCTCTGCAACCTTAAGCCTATCACAAAAACATTTCACATTTCCTTATTTTTTTGGCTGACCAGAGAGATGTATATTAAACATGAGAGAATGCAAAAAATAGATCAGGAGTATTCTTATTGGTTGTGATGTTCAGTTACAAAAATATATTAAAGTAATGAAATTGTATGCCTTTAAACACATGTAATTCAAAAAATTTTCACAATGCAAAAATGTTAATCTTTAAGGTTTTAACAGATTTCTGCTTCTGGCACTCTTTGAAGCATAAAAAATTTGAAGTATCAAAGCAGCATGGTAAATTAACATTGGCTTTTGTCTATTCAGATATAATGGTTCTTCTGAAAAATTTCATAATATCTTGTGAATCAGAAAAAAAATAAGAAATGGCAGGACGAGAGTTGCATTTTACACAGCCATATATAAATGCCACGTTGATTGTTGAATCAAATGCTAATCAATATAAACAGATTCAAATTGTTGTAAAGAATTTGCAACATTGGCAAAAAGAATGTTGGGACTTTATATGAAGATTCAAATTGTTGTTCAAAGATTAACCACTTGCCTACAGGACACTTAAACCCCCCTCCTGCCCAGACCAATTTTCAGCTTTCAGTGCTCTCACATTTTGAATGACAATTACTCAGTCGTGCAACACGGTACCCAAATACATTTTTTGTCCTTTTTTTCATACAAATAGCGCTTTCTTTTGGTGGTATTTGATCACCTCTGGGTTTTTTATTTTTTGCGCTATAAATGAAAAAAGACAGACAATTTAAAATATATATATATTTTCTTTGTTTCTATGATAAAATTTAGCAAATTACTATTTTTTCTACATACATTTTGGCCACAATTTATACTGCTACATATCTTTGGTAAAAATAACCCAAATTAATGGATATTATTTGGTCTGTGTGAAAGTTAGAGAGACTACACGCTATGGTGCAAATCATAAAAAAAATGATCACACCTGATGTACTGACAGCCCATCTAATTTCTTAAGACCCTAACAAGCCAGGAAAGTACAAATTCTCCTCAAATTACCAATTTTTTGAAAGTAGACACTCCAAGGTATTTAGGAAGAGGCCTGATGAGTTTTTTTGAAGCTGTAATTTTTTCCCACAATTCTTAGCAAATTTAAGATTTTGTTTACCCCACAAAATTGTCATTGTATAAAAGTCCCGGGGTGAGTCATGACTCCTTTATCAATATTATTTCTGGTTGTACTGTACTCATGTGTTTACTGTCATGGATTTTCAGATTATTGTATTAAAATTGTACTTATTTAAACATTATATAATTTTCTTGTATACATTAGACTTGTAGGTGACGTTTCCTGAGGAAGCGGCATTTTCTGTGCTGCGAAACCGGTCGAACCATATGTCTACTCTACATTTATGTAAAAAAAATATTTTTTATTGGGGGTTTTCCAACCACCCTTTGTACAACACTGTCCTTCTAATGGATTGATTATATTGTTGTTTGTCTTGATCTATGTTTATATGTTTCTTTTTTACTACCTTTGTGTAGTTATTTATAATAAAGCGTTATTGAATTTTAATTCTAATTCTTATCTTTTGAATATTATCTGGTACCTCAATAGTCCCTACTGTTCCCACTAAATCTTAGGAAATCTTCCCCCAGAGTTTTTTTTTCCTATTCTGTGAGCTTTATGCTCTTTTCTGTTTTGTATACATTAATTGGGACGATGGTATCTTGCTTAAATTTGAGGCTTCCCCATAATTCATAATTGTCATTGTAATAGGTTATTTCTCTCACATGGCATGTGCATACCACAAATGACACCCCAAAATACATTTTGTTACTCCTCCTGGGTATGGCAATACCACGTGTCGGAATTTTTCACAGCCTAGCTACAAAGAGAGGCCCAACATGCAGTGAGCACCATTGGTTGTTCTAGGAGCATAAATTACACATCTAACTTGTTGACTATCTATTACACTTTTGAAGGCCCTGGAGCACCAGGACAATGGAAACATCCACAAAATGACCCATTTTGGAAAGCTAATACCACAACGTATATTCTATCAGGCATTATGAGTCTTTTGAATGGTTCATTTTTTTCCAGACACTTTTGGAATATGTAACAACAAAATTATTTTTGATAATATGATGATAAAATGATATGAGCGGGAACGCGGGGGAGCACAGTTCCGGCACCTTCAGCACTGAATGTATGTAATGGTAAGGGGTGCTGGATTGTGTTACAGTGTCTATTGATGTTGTCTGCTGGGGGATCTATTGTTACTGGAGGTGCTATTTTTTTTGCAGGGGTTTATTGTTGCTGGGGGGTCTATTGTTGCTGCTGGGGAACCTATTGTGACTGGATGCAATCTATTTTTGCAGGGGGAGGTCTGTTGTTGCTGGCAGGGATCTATTGTTGCTTGCAGGGGATCTATTGTTACTGGGGGGTCAATTGTTGTTGGGGGAGGGATTTACTGTTGAGAGAGCAGTCTATTGCAGCTGGCTGCTGGAGGGTCTATTGATGCTGTCTGTGGGGGGGGGAGGGGTCTGTTGTTGCTGCTGGGGGTCTATTGTTGCTGCAGGGGGATATTTTTTGCAGTTGGTTCATTGTTGCTGGGGGGGGGGGAGAAGGGGTCTATTGATGGCTGCAGGGGATCTTTTTTACTGCTTTTCTTGTTATCATTAACAAACCCCATACAAATTACTTAGTACCACAAATGTTACTTGGTTCTGTATTTTCTAAAAGGGGCAGTATTGGGAGGTGGATAGGGGGTGGAACCAAGTAACGGTGCTCAGAGGTGGGTAGGAGCAGAGACACGGGCTAACTCGGAGAGGCAGAATTCCTGCACCTATTCTCTGAGAAAAAAAGCCCTGCATATATTTAAGGCTGTTTTAGACATTGTGCTGACACCAGAAAGGTTGAAAATGTTTAAAGAGGGACTTCACTTCCCCTATGTTTTTTTTGTGTGTGTTTACTTCTGCCTTTACCCACTGGTGTAATGCACATCAGGAGCTGGATGGCTCTTTCTGTCTCAGACAGCCTGGCCCTCTGATGACACACCACTTGATCCAGCCATTGCATGGAGCCTGAACGCATATCCAAGGGGGCTTCAGGGTGGAGGGGTCTTCATTCTTGCCCAGGCAAGAATGGTGGTGGAGGGCATGGTGGACTAAAAAAAAAGGAAAAAAGTAACAAAAAAAATATTGCCATTTTACATTGTGAAGGGGAATGACTTTTAAAAATTTTAGGCTGGGTTCACATATGTGCGAATTGGATCCAAGTCGTATGACATGCGAGTGTTACTGGCTCTCAATGGAGCCAGTTCACACAGGTCTGGGGCGGCCGTGGTCCACATTCCAAAAGGGTCATGTGCGTGTTTGGGTCCAGTTCAGGGGTGAATTCAGGCAAAAATTCAGACCTGATTCACCACCTGAACTGGTGATTGGGAACGCACGGGACCTCATGCTGGGAACCTATGTGAACCCGGCCTTATACGCATATTTTGCAATTATGTGGGTTGTTTGCACAGATCACGTTTATGACTTCATAGGGGTGGAAGCTGGATGGGGAAATTAAATTAGAGGAATTTAAATTATAAAGTTTACTTTGTAGAAACTGTGGAGCTGAAAAAGGAAATTGCCTGTGTGTTTGTATAGTAAATGTCTTCTGGGGTAACTGGGAACAAAGTAGACAACAGCAATATCAGTTTTTTGATGTACCTGTCAATACCTCCTGTTGATGAAATAATATTACACTGGTTAAACATATGAATGATGAAAATAGTGTGAGGATAAGTGTGTAGTGTTGTAAATTTTAATAAGTCTGTTTTTCCCTTTTTATTGTTTTTTTGTTATTGTTTGTTTTCAATCTAATTTTATTAAAAATAAGTCTGTGGCAACCACAAAAAGCAGAAATGCATGCATGCTAAATTCTTTAATTTAATGAATGTTGTTATAAAAATAATTGAAAACGCAATACAATATGTATGACATATTAAAATACACTTTTTAAGTTAGTAAAAATAAATGAAATCTATGTTCACTTTAAAGTGGTTGTAAACCCTTACCAACCACTTTGACCTACAGGTAAGCCTAGATTAAGGCTTACCTGTAGGTCCAAGAAATATCTCCTAAACCTATACGGTTTAGGAGATATTTACCCGAAGACAGCCACCGCTGCACGCAGGCGCACTGGGCAGGCCGCAGCTCCCGTGCGCATGCGCGGGAGTGACATCATCGCGGCTCCAGTGAATCACAGCGCCAGAGCAGCGAGATCCGGAAGTCACTCCCGGATCCATGACAGCGGTGAAGAGGAAGACGGAGGACCGCTTCGGGGGCTTCGTTCTCAGGTAAGTTATTCATAATGAGCTACTAGCTCATTATGCCTTTGCCTTACAGGGTGTGTTTTTCTTTTTGCCTTTACTTCCTCTTTAAATACATAATAATGTGGACTGAAATAAAAAAAAGATTTTTTGCATTGTACATGATGGGATGATTTACACAGACAGAGTTATTGTAATTACTAAGCTATTTGAACACTACTTTTGTTAACATTCTATACTTCTTCAGTAATTCAACCTCATAAAATGCTTGATTGTTTTTAGATGTAATGAGAACACAAACAATTCATATTCAGCTGCATAAAACAAATGTTTCTTAGGAGTAAAGATCTTTTTTGATTTTTTTAACTAGGGTATTTCAAAAATTGTGAACATTTTAAAGTATCCTCTATTTTACATCTGCCATTTATCATGTTTCTTATGCACAAATTCTGTGCTTAAATGAAACATTGAAGGGACATCACCATTAATATTTATGATATCTGTCTCTTTGTCATATAATTATGTCAATTATTTTTTAAAAGATTGTAAAACTTTGTTTTTTTTTTTTCCTCTTAAAATAATAAGCATGTTATACTTACCTGCTCTGTGCAATAGTTTTGCACAGAGCTGTCCTATACCTTCTCAACTGGGGTCCCCCACTAGTGACCCTGACTCCTCCTGTTCCCAGAGTGCTCCCATAGCTAGCTGCTTGCTATGGGGGCACTTGTGTGGGCTTGATCTTGAGCTGGGCTGTGTACGTCTATAGACACACACACAGCACGGCTTTGCTCTTCGGTTCTTATGGACCAATGGCTCCTGCTACTGCTAAGTCTGATGCAAAAAGAGAGAGAAGGGAGAAGAGCTCCTGCAGATGAGCACCATACTGGATTGAGATCAGGCCTAGGTTTTTTAAGGGGAGGCTGGGGGGAGCAATTTTTGAAAGTTTTTTTTTTTGTTTTTTTTTTACCTGAGATGAAGAGAATGCGTAAAAAAAACTTTTTGTCTGTATAACAACTTTGATAAGAATATTAGGAATAATAAGAAAATGAACCATGCCAAATGAAGT
Organism: Lithobates pipiens; assembly: GCF_037356315.1. Taxonomy (NCBI): domain Eukaryota; kingdom Metazoa; phylum Chordata; class Amphibia; order Anura; family Ranidae; genus Lithobates; species Lithobates pipiens. Next base: position 8,733,169 of record NW_027507685.1, on the reverse strand, counting down.
GCCACTAAGACCTATTTTTTTTTTCTACTGCAAGTAGTGTCAGTGATAACCAAATAAGGAAGACCAATACCCCCTATAATCATGCAGGAAAATGATCTGCAACTCTGTACATACTCTTAAAATTCTTGAATTTATTGAGTTTCCACCAGACATAATATCAGTACAGCTGTTGACACATTTCAGCCTTGGAGGCCTTATTTCTAACAAATAACATGTACAAAAACAGTTATATAGTGTCCTAACTCCACCTGTTAACATGTGTGCCCAATTAACTGCCTAATTGAGCACTTAGAATCAAGCTGCTCCAAGGAGTCACAGCACTGTAAGGCAAACAAGCACAAAAAATGTATAAACAAAAAAAACATTTTTTTTTTTATTAAAAATTAAAATTGTAAACATTTTAAAATAATTTATTATGGTTACCAATAAAGAATAAGAAGAAAACGCTGATGGGGGGGGGGGGGGGGGCAAAATGGCAAATACGTAATATTAGCAACAAGAAAATAAAAGAGGGAAGAGAGGCTGGATGGAAAATGATTATCAAACGTAAATGTAAATTCAGGTCCCATGTGAGGTTTAACCCCTGAGAGCCCCCCAATATTACAGCCCCGCTTACATCACAGCTCCCCTTGCAATGACAGACCCCTCCTTCACATCACAGTCCCCCTTACAATCTTAACCCCCCACATCACAGCTCACCCCCTCCTGACATCACAGCCCTCCTCCACACATCACAAACTCGTCACATAACAACCCCCCTCTCACATCACAGCCCCCCTCATCAAAGCTTCCCCCTCGCATCACAGCCCCCCATATCACAGCTCTCCAATATCACAGTCCCCCTCTCACATCACAGCCCACTTGATCACAGCTCCCCCCTCTCACATAACAGCTCCACCATATCATAGCTCCCCCTTTTCACATCACAGCCCCCCACATCACAGCTCCCCTTTCGTACATTACAGCCCCTTGCAATCATAGCCTCATTTCAGGGACACTGAATTTGTATTTTCTCTCCAATTTTTCTAAGGATAGCTGTGATCTACCGGCCCCCTGGACTGGCATCAACCTTTCTTGAAGACTTCTCTGCCTGGCTACCCTACTTTCTGTCTTCTGAAATCTCCACAATCATTCTCTGTGACTTCAACATACCTATTAATACTAACACTCCTGCCACTTCCAAACTTCTCAGTCTAACCTCTTTTGAGCTGAGGCAATGGATACATGCTTCTACGCATCTGAAGGCAATACCCTTGACCTTGTTTTCTCCCACTTATGCACTCCGTGCAACCTCTCCAACTATCCTTTCCCTCTCTCTGATCACTACCTTATTAGTTTCACTCTCTCCATCTCCTCCAACTGCTGTCCCTCCAACCGCCTAACAGTTACCAGTAAAAACCTTTACCATCTCAATTCTTCTCTTCTCTACTCTATTACTGACTACCTCTATGACAAATCTCACCCCTGTCCTGCACCGACCTAGCCACTTATGTCTACAACGCTTCACTTTTGGTCTCCCTGGACACACTGGTCCCCTCAATACACACCGAATCAGGCCCTGACCGTTTCAACATTGGCAAACAGATGACACTAGAAGTCGGAAAAACATAGCTGTGCTCTTGAGCATCTGCGGTGTAAGACCAATGTCCAGTACACGTGATTGGATTTTCCGACAACAAATGCTGGATGTGAGCTTGTTGGCGGAAAGTCTGACCGTGTGTATGCTCCATCGAACATTTGTTGTCAGACTTTTTGCCAATAAATGTTGGCTAGCAGGTTTTCAAATTTTCCGCCAAATGTTTGTTGTTGGCATTTCCGATCATGTGTACACAAGTCCTTTGGACAAAAGTCCACGCATGCTCGGAATCAAGCGTCAATCAATCTAGCGTTCGTAATGGAGATATCACATACGTCTTGTACGTCACTACGTTTGTAATTGTTGGCCAACATTTGTGTGACCGTGTGTATGCAAGACAAGTTGGAATGAGAAGTCGGATTGTGTGTACGTGGTGTAAGTCTCAGAAAGATTTCAATCAATATAAATCTGCCCTCCAAAATATACAATTCCAGTCTCCTCACTGCCAAGCAGTCCTCTCATTATCACACTCATTACCAACTTATCATCCTGTCCCCGTCAACACTTCTCTACTTTCAGCTCCCTACTTTGTCCTCCGCTGCCTCCATCCACTAACTCATTCACTTCCCAGGAGATCACCAATCACTTCAAACAGAAGATTCAGAGCGTATGTTCAGATACCCTCCACACTTTACACTGCATGCCAGGGTCCTAGGTAAAGTATTGAACTCTCCTTTAAGCCCCACATTCAATCACTGTCCAAATCTTGGCACCTCAACATCTCCAAAATACCCCCTTTCTAACCAATTACACAACAATGTTTTTAATTCACTCCTTGGTCATCTCTCACCTCGACTGCTGCAACTCCATTCTCATTGACTTACCTCTACATAGTCTATCCCCCTTTCAATCCATCATGAATGCTGCTGCAAGACTCATACACCTTACCAATCGCTCTTTGTCTGCTACTCCTCTCTGTCAATCCCTCCACTGGCTTCCGCTCACCTAACAAATTCAATTCAAAATGCTAACAACTTACAAAACCATCCACAACTTAGCCCCCAGCTACATCACTAGCCTAGTCACAAATTACCAACCTAATGGTTCTCATCATTCCTCTCAAGACCTCCTGCTCTCTAGCTCCCTCGTCACCTCCTCCCATGCTTGCCTCCAGGACTTTTTCAGAGCCTCTTTCATGGAACTCCTTACCCTAATGTGTCCGATTATCTCCTATTCTATTAGCTTTTAATTCCTGAAAACTCTTCTCTTCAGAGAAGCCTATCCTACTCACACCTAACAACTATATTTTCATTTTCTCCATTAGCTCATCCCCCACAGTTATTACCTTATGTTTCACTTGACCCTCCCTTCTAGATTGTAAGCTCTAACGAGCAAGGATTCCTTTTGAATTGTATTGTAACTGAACTGTCTGCCCTCATGTTGTAAAGTGCTGCACAAACTGTTGTTATTTTATATTAAATAAATCCTGTATAATAATAAAGTGAATCATTCCTCATAGAATCTCAATCCAGGAAGGAAACACAATTCATGTGGACAAACTCTATTCTATGAAGCTTTAAGTATTTTTGTTTTATATTATGTCTGCTGATTCAACATTGGCTATTTATTTGGTGTACTCTTTTACAGAATACCATTCATGTTTCTTTTCAGTTTAAAAAGTCCCCTAAGACATTGAATTAGCCAAACATATAAAACAGTATACATGTTTGCAATGTCCTTCAATTTTCACTAGCTTTATCCCACATAAATTCCAAGCACATTTTAAGTCATGCATTTCTCAGAATGGAAAGGAGTCTTAGCCATCACCCTGTCTCTCACAAAGTCTTATGTCGTGTACACACGGTTGGACTTTCCGGCAGAAAAAGTCAGACGGAATCATTTCATCGGATATTCCAACCATGTGTGGGCTTCAGCTGACTTTTTTTTTTTTTTTTCGAAAATTCTGAAGGACCTAGAAATAGAACGTTTTAAATCTTTCTGATGGAATCAATTTCTATTGGGAAAACCGTTCATCTGTATGCTGTTCCGATGGACCAAAAACAATGCAAGGGCAGCTATTTGGCTACTGGCTATTGAATTTCCTTTTTCTAGTCCCGTCATACGTGTTGTATGTCACCGCGTTATAAACGAGCAGACTTTGGTGTGATCGTGTGTAGGCAATCCGTTTCAGTGGAACTCCGACGGAAAAAGGTCCTGCAAGCAGCATCTTTGGGGCAGTTTAGAAGCAATGTATACACCACTCCTAAACTGCCCCTGCTCATTAAAAATGAAAGGGCAGTGCTGCCATAGCGCCTGCAAAGTGCTCTGGCAGCAGCGCTTTGTGGGTGCTATTAACTGCTTCTTCAGGCGGTAGGGGGTTAAAGGCTGCCCTGCTACCATCCAAAAAGTGCCGCTAAAACGATGGTAAATTGTCGCTAAAAATAGCAGAGCTTTGCTGGCGACCCTCTCACCGCCCCAGTATAAAAGTAGCCTCAAACCACCACAATAGTTTCTTATTTCTTACTTACCACTGTGTTGATTTATTATGGCTATGCGCACTTTATCTGGATGCATCAGAAAAAGAACAACACTTTGATTTGTTCGCTCATCTCTGATTGTCACCTTTTTGTCACCAGTTGTCTCTGGGAGCTACCTCACAAGCTAGTCTATATTATCTGCCAAGCATTGTGAATGAGAAACAGATGCTCTTTAGAGTTCTGTTCCCTGGGTGAGCCTATGTTTTCCACTAGTACACTTGAAGCCTGCTCACACTTTATTGGCCTACCCATAAGGAGCACTTAAAACCAAGCTTAGCTTAGCATGTGAGAACCGTATGCTCCCAATTTTTATAAAATCATCATCAGCTAAAGAACTAGTGGCCTTGTCTACCTCCATTGTAATATCCCCTACAGTTATGAGTTTACTGTTAGGCCCTGTACACACGGTCTGATGGAAAATGTGTGATTGGATCATGTTGCCGGAAAATTCGATCATGTGTGGGCTCCATCTGACTTTTTCCGTGGAAATTTCCAACACACAAAGTTTGATAGCTGGATCTAAAATTTTCCGACAACAAAATCCAATCGTTTCAATTCTGACCGTGTGTAGACAATTCTGAAGAACAAAGTTACAGGCTACTGGTCCGTTTATAGTCCCGTCGTACGTATTCCACGTCACCGCGTTCAGTACGATTGGAGATTTCCGACAACTTTGTGCGACAGTGTGTATGCTAGACAAGTTTGGGGCAAAATCCGTCTGGAAAAAATGCAACGGATTTTGTCATCGGAAAGACCAACCGCATGTACAGGGCATTATAGTATACTGTAGATGCGCTTTAGCACAAAATTGTAATTTCCATTTTGCCTTGTTATAGGAATTATTCCTCTTTTGTTTGACACTTCATAAAGGCATAATGTTCAAGGTTTTTTTTTTTTTATCATGCCATTATTCTAAAAGCAAAACTGCTTATTTCTGAAATATGGATCAAACAGATCCTTAGGAGGTGATTTATTTTTCTCCTGTCTTCCACACCATGGGCGGAATGGGAACATAGATTATTTCTAAATGTCATGAAGATCTAGAACCACAAGATATTTTTAATGCTTTAAGTAAGTATTTTACTTTAGATGTTAAATAAAATCAAGAAAGAGCACAGGCTATGTTAATGTGGCTGTTTGTTGTGCAGCCCTCTGATGTGTTTTCAAACACTGCTGTTTCTGTTGATGTTACACAGCAATGTTCTATCTAGCTAAGGTCAGACATACTTTGCTAGAATTCATTCACTGTCGCATGCTGCTGTGCCACTGTTTTTGCTTTCAAAGGACAAGCAGTTAAGTAAGCCAACACGCAGACTGTGGAATAATGAAGACTAGCTGAAACCAGCACATATTGATCAAATCAATATCTTCTACACAGTGTGAGCTATCATAGCTTTGCTTGTATAACTGTGCATGATGTCTCATTATGAATCCACTGATTACACAGTAGGCATAAGGATTTGTTTCAGTGTTTTTTTTTGTTTTGTTTTTAAATCATATCATTTTATGGATAGTCACAAATGTACATGCATAATAAAGACTTTGTTAAAATGTATATTTACAAACTCTTTAGGGCTAACCAAAACGTACAAAAAGCTAAAATAAGTTTGTGGGCAATTTGACGGGGCAATGGCTGGTGTTGGTGCTTCAATCATCACGGTACCATGGTTGATATGGTGTCAGGATGATTGAAGCGCATTAGTTCTATTATTACATTGTAATATAAAATAAATAGTTCAACTCACCATAATGCAGAATCAGTGGGAGCCCTGAGTTTGTCACTGGTCACCATCGCCTGCCACCAGATACAGTTTGTCACTTGCCACCATTGCCTGCCACCAGATGCAGCTTGTCACTTGCCACCATTGCCTGCCACCAGATGCAGCTTGTCACTTGTCACCAGTGCCTGCCACCAGATACAGTTTGTCACTTGCCAGGGTTGCCTGCCACCAGATGCAGCGTGTCACTTGCCACCATTGCCTGCCATCAGATGCAGCGTGTCACTTGCCACCATTGCCTGCCACCAGATGCAGCTTGTCACTTTCCACCATTGCCTGCCAGCAGATGCAGCTTGTCACTTGCCACCGTTGCCTGCCACCAGATGCAGCATGTCACTTGCCAATGTTGCCTGCCACAAGATGTGTATTGTCACTTGCCAGTGGCCTAGAGTGAGGATGGGCAGAGAGAGATGATGTAATCTCTCTGCTGCCCGCACCTGCACAGTGATAGCGGTTTTCTGAACTGCGGTGATGCAGGGTGGGTGGTGAGAGAGGATGTCATCTCTCTGCTCGCTCGCCCGCCCGCTCACCAGCCTGCCCACCGGCCTGTTCAGTCACACGTCAGCCCGTTCACCCGCCAACCCATTCATCAGCCTGACCACCTGCTGGCCTGCTCAGTCACCTGCCAACCCACTCACTCACTTGTCGGCCTGCTCAGTCACCTGCTGACCCACTCACTCACTTGCTGACCTGCTCAGTTAACCGCCAGTTCACTCGCTTACTATTTTCTCGGAAGGAGCAATTGCACCTTTGCCCGACCCCAGAACCACCCCTGCTTCAAATTGTGTCACTAAACCCCAAAGGTTACCATTCCTGGGGTTTGTTATCTATGCATACAATACCTACACTTTCACGCAGGCAACTACTTATACATATACTTACATAGTAGTATGGATATAAGCACTGTGTTATTCATTCGCTTACAGCCACAGTGACTAAGCCCCATATATGCAGGCATTTCACACACATATATACACATCCAAAATGATAAAATGAACATCGCACCAGTGCTAAGATGTTGTAGACCAAGTGGAGATTACATGAAGAGGTCTTAAAGTGATACTAAAGTCTAGTTTTTTTTTAATTTAAAAATAACAAACATGTTACTCTTACCTGCTCTGTGCAGTGGTTCTGCACAGAGCAGCCCAGATCCTCTTCTTCCCGGGTCCCTCTTCGGCACAGGGCTGAGCCTCATGGGTGATAGGTCCTGATTTAATACTTGATCCATCGGCTAGCTGTATAGAAAATCTCTGTTGTTTGGGTTGCAGTGGGATGTGATGTTGCTGGGCTGTAGCCTGAGCCCAAAGTGTTCCTTCTGGAAGCTGTAGTGAAATAGGAACAGCGAGGTAAGTGGATCTTGTCATGGTCAGGGGACAAGAATTGTAAGGAGAAGAATAAGGCCTCTTTCACACTGACGTCCCGTTCAGGCCCGCCTGTCAGTTTTTCAGGCGGACCTGAATGGGTGCTCCATAGAGGTCTAAGGAGCGTCGGATGTCAGCGGTGACATGTCCGCTGACATCCGACCCGCTCCGATCCGAAAAAGTGTAACGGAGGAAAAAGCTATTTTTCCATCCGTCTGCGGATCGGATCGGGTGACGACGGGCACTGCGGTCCGTCGTCATCCGATCTCCCATAGGGGAGAGCGGCGCTGTGACAGATCCATCCCTGCGCAGTGTGCAGAGACGGACCGGTCATCTCCCTGCTCAGCGGGGATCGACGGAGTGATCCCCGCTGAGCAAACGGATATCCACGGGGCGGATCAGAACTGATCCGCCCCGTGTGAAAGGACCCTAAGACTTGTTATGTGTCTTGTTAGGGCAAGGAATTAGATAAGATGAAAAAAGGGAAATAAACATTACTTAATATAAATATGTATGGATACAACACCGACTCACCCCTAAATCAGGAATGGGGTTGGAGCTGAAACACAATCTGTAGCACAAATATCACTATGGTTCCTAGGAAGACCAAAGCTAAAAGAGTGGCTCCAATGGAAACTCACAGCAGTATATGTATCAGAACAAGTTTATTAGTACAAAAGTTTAATTTAATGCCAAAAAAGATACAAACCTTCACCATGCCACATTAACCACTTCAATACTGGGCACTTTCGCCCCCTTCGTTCCCAGACCAATTTTCAGCTTTCAGCGTTCTCGCACTTTCAATGAGAATTGCGCGGTCATTCTACACTTTACCCAAATAAAATTTTTATTATTTTGTTCTCACAAATAGAGCTTTCTTTTGGTAGTATTTATTCATGACTCCGTTTTTTTATTTTTTGCGATATAAGCGAACAAATAGCAGAAATTTGGAAAAACAACAATATTTTCTTTTTTTTATTTAAAAAAAATCCAATAAAATTAAATGTTGTCATAAATTTAAGCCAAAATGTATTCTGCTACATATCTTTGGTAAAAAAAAATCCTGTTAAAGAGGAGGGCCAGCTTTAAAAACATTTTTTTAAAAGTCAGCAGCTGCAAACACTGTAGCTACTGACTTTTAATAAGCAGACTTACCTGTCCAGGGTGCCCGTGATGTCGGCGTCCCGAGGCTGACCCGTCCCTCGACTATCGGGTCCCGACACCGCCATTTTAACTAAGGGAAACATGCAGTGGAGCCTTGCGGCTTCACTGGCCGTTTCCTACTGCGCATGCGCAAGTCGCGCAGTGCTTTGTGAATGGGGCACGCTGTGTTCTGGGACACACAGTTCCCAGAACACAGCGTGACCCATTACCCAGAAGACGCCGCATGGAGGAGAGAAGACAGAACATCACTGCGGAGGAGGAAGAGGCAGATTAGGACGATATGCCTAGCAACAGGCATTTCTGGTAAGTTGAAAAAAAAAATCATTTTTTTTCAGATTTTTTGCTCATTTTTAATGTACTTTTGTTTTTCAGGGTGGCCCTCCACTTTAAGTGTACAATAATTGGTTTGTGTGATCACATATGTATGCAGATGATCATGTACAGATGTGCACAGATGATCATGTACAGATGTGTACAGGTGATCATTGACATATGTGAGCAGATTATCATTGGGACATGTGATTTTACTGTTACATATGTAAGACCGGTGTTTTTACTGTGTGGGGACATGTTTTGGGGACACTATTTTGGGAACTTGTGTGTTTAAATTGTGTGGGGACATGTGTGGGGACAGTGGGCCGGTGATCAGTGTGTAAAAAGCTGTAAATCACCCAATCCATTGCCTAGCAACCGGCTTTCCATTTACATCACATGATGGCTGTGATTGGACACAACTGTCATGTGATCAGGAGGGCCAATCACAGAGCCCTCCTGCCAATCGGAGATGCCTGGGTGACACAATCGCTTTGGGATCATGACGCTGCATGGGCACACACGCGCGATCCCCCTGCTTCTGAGGGACGTTCCTGAACATCCACTCAGAAGGAGGAAGCACCCGCCTAGCCATATATGTGCAGTGGCCAGGTGGGAAGTAGTTAAAAATCATTTGTGACAACATTGTCAGGAACTAGAAATAAAAACAACCTGGGTTCTAATTCATATACCCACTTGCAGTAAAAAACCAACTGAATAACAATTATGGGGCAAAGCAGCAGATTGAATGGTTCAGCCGTGGCCAGTAGAAGGGGGGAAAAAAAATCACATGCTGTGGGGAATGGCTGGGCCACTTAATAAACAGTCCTTTGGTAAGAAGCCAAAAACAAGGCAATGCAGTGAAGGGTGGACCAGTGGCTGACAGGTGAGCACAAACGGGCACAGATAGAAAAGGCTCATGCAGCATTGATGTTCAACAGCAGTGGAACATGCAATGGAAACAACCAGGAGGGTGACTGGAGGAGATGGAGAAGGAACACAGCAGACTAATATCCACAAGGGGATTTTCTCCACACAACATGGGTTAGTTCAAGGCAATAGCATAAGATACCAGGAACAATGTTCCAAGAACGATTTCACTCGGTTCTTGCTGGGTATCAATTCCTGCCCAAGATAATTGGTTCCAAATGGTCACAGTTTCTGCTCAACTCCCCCAGCTGCAAGGTCAGTGCTGATAAGGGGCAGATGCCATAGGTGTCCTCATGGAATCCTCAGGCACTGTGCAGTCTATGTGCAGTGATGCGGGAAGGCAGGTGTACACACTGTATAGATGAAAGGAGAGACCGAGTCACATGACGTAGTGACATTGATGCATTTCACTCACCGGTTCACTTGAGCTTTGTCGGGATACTGTGGGTGTCCATACTGGGGCTTATAATGGGAAGAAAATACCTAGATGATGGTAGGCCCCTTGCAGGCCATGGACTGCTTGAGTAAGGGCGACAATCTGCTGGAACAGCGCCTCCAAGGGTGAGACCCCCTTTTGGGCTCCATATGGCTGGATTGTACTGTCACGTACCTGACTGTGGAGCCCAAGATGATGCACAATTCCCATCCAAGCTCTGGTAGTGCAGACAAGGAGTGCTAGGGGAGTGGAAGGGTACAGGTGCCCTGGCAGCTGTAGGAGTAAACTGTAGCTTAAAGACACAGGTGTCCTTCCAGTGGTGGTGTGGAGTCTGGTCACAAGCCTTGTTCAGTGGGAGCCAGGCAAATAGGTGCAGAATCAAGATCAGTTTCAAGGTCGGGTACAGGCAAAAGTTGGTAACTTGCTGGCAGTGGGGTACCAAATCAGGAGGCAGAGACATGGTCATAAATCCAAGCCGGATCAGGAACATAAGCAAGAAGCAGATATAGCAAGCAGTGGTGAACCGAGAGAGGAGTCAGACATAGCCTGGTCAGGAACAAAGTTAGCAGACATGGATTAGAATCAGGAACACAGGAACCAGAGCTCAACACAATCCAGCACTAAAGACAGACAGACTTTCAGTTTAAATAGGCTGGCGCCAGAATCTGTGGATGTATGCCTACATGTACATGCACGTGCTCACACAACTGAGCCAATGCGTGCGCATTCTAGTCCTTGCTCATCTTGGGCTTCTATATTTGTGACTCTGCACGTGAGCTTTAGAATTAGCACTTGTTGAACAGGAATTATCAGCTACTGAATGGGAATGATCACTTACTGCACAGGAATGAGCACCTGCGGCATGAGATCCATGACAGATGCTATCATGTCAATATGGACCAAAATCTCTGACCTTGTTGAATCTATGCCATGAAGAATTAATGCAGTTCTGATTCTAATAAAGTGGCCAGTGTATATATATATATATATATATATATATATATATATATATATATACACACACACATACACACACACACACACACAATATCTCACAAAAGTGAGTACACCCCCCACATTTTTGTAAATATTTTATTATTTTGTTTCATGTGACAACACAAGAAATTACACTTTGCTACAATGTAAAGTAGTGAATAAAAAGTTTGTATAACAGTGTAAATTTGTTGTCCCCTCAAAATAACTCAACACACAGCCATTAATGTCTAAACCGCTGGCAACAAAAGTGAGTACACCCCTAAGTGAAAATGACCAAAATGGACCCAATTGGCCATTTTCCCTCCCCGGTGTCATGTAATTCTTTAGTGTTACAAGGTCTCAGGTGTGAATGGGGAGCAGGTGTGTTAAATTTGGTGTTATCACTCTCACTCTCTCATACTGGTCACTGGAAGTTCAACATGGCACCTCATGGCAAAGAACTCTCTGAGTATCTAAAAAAAATAATTGTTGCTCTACATAAAGAATGCATAGGCTATAAGAAGATTGCCAAGACCCTGAAACTGAACTGGGCAGGTTCCATTCAAAACAAAGAAATTGAGTGCAGGTGCTCAGCATCATATCCAGAGGATGTCTTTGGGAAATAGACGTATAAGTGCTGCCAGCATTGCTGCAGAGGTTGAAGGGGTGGGGGGTCAGCCTGTCAGTGCTCAGATCATACGCCGCCCACTGCATCAAATTGGTCTGCCTGGCTGTCATCCCAGAAGGAAGCCTCTTCTACAGATGATGCACAAGAAAGCCTGCAAACAGTTTGCTGAACACAAGCAGAATAAAGACATGTAGGCAAGACAAGTGTGTCTTGCCTACAGTCAAGCATGGTGGTGGGAGTGTCATGCTCTGGGGCTGCATGAGTGCTGCTGGCACTGGGGAGCAATATAAATGCCAACATGTACTGCGATATACTGAAGCAGAGCATGATCCCCTCCCTTCGGAGACTGGGCAGCAGGGCAGTATTCCAACATAACAACCCCAGACACACTTCTGAGACAACCACTGCCACAACCAACTGAACACAGAGCCACTAATGTTTAATCCGTTGGCAACAAAAGCGAGTACACCCCCTAGGCGAATATTTTGTGTTGCCACCATTATTTTCCAGCAGTGCCTTAACCCTCATGGACATGGAGTTCACCAGAGCTTTACAGGTTGCCACTGGAGTCCTCTTTCACTCCTCCATGACAACATCACGGAGCTGGTGGATGTTAGAGACTTTGAGCTTCCTCCATCTTTTGTTTTAGGATGCCCCACAGATGCTCAATAGGTTTTAAGTCTGGAGGCATGCTTGGCCAGTCCATCACCTTTACCCTCAGCTTCTTTGGCAAGGCAGTGGTTGTCTTGGAGGTGTGTTTGGAGTTGTTATCATGTTGGAATACTGCCCTGCGGCCCAGTCTCTGAAGGGAGGGGATCATGCTCTGCTTCAATATATCATAGTACATGATGGCATTCATGGTTCCCTCAATGAACTTTAGCTCCCCAGTGCTGGCAGCACTCATGCAGACCCAGATCATGATATTCCCCCCACCATGCTTGACTGTAGGCAAGATACTTGTTTTTCTACCCCTCACCTGGTTGCCGCCACATATGCTTGACAACATTCAAACCAAATAAGTATATCTTGGTCTCATCAGACAACAGGACATGGTTCCAGTAATCCATGTCCTTAGTCTGCTTGTCTTAAGCAACCTGTTTGTGGGCTTTCTTGTGCATCCTCTGTAGAAGAAGCTTCCTTCTGGGACGACAGCCATTCAGACCAATTTGATGCAATGTGCGGTGTATGGTCTGAGCACTGACAGACTGACCCCCGCCCCCCCTTCGACTTCTGCAGCAATGCTGGCAGCACTCATACGTCTATTTCCCAAAGACAACCTCTGGATATGATGCTGAGCATGTGCACTTCTTTGGTCGACCATCAACTTGTCCTGGTAAACTGCTGTATAGTCTTGGCTAACATGCTGCAGCTCAGTTTCAGGGTCTTGGCAATCTTCTTATAGCCTAGGCCATTTTCATGTAGAGCAACAATTCTTTTTTTCAGATCCTCAGAGAGTTTTTTGCCATGAGGTGCCATGTTGAACTTCCAGTGACCAGTATGAGAGAGTTAGAGCGATAACACCATATTTAACACACCTGCTCCCCATTTACACCTGAGATCTTGTAACAATATTGAGTCACATGACACCAGGGAGGGAAAATGACTAATCGGGCTCAATTCGAACATTTTCAATTAGGGGTGTGCTCACTTTTGTTGCCAGCGGTTTAGACATTAATGGCTGTGTGTTGAGTTATTTTGAGGGGACAGCAAATTTACACTGTTATACAAGCTGTACACTCACTACTTTACATTGTAGCAAAGTGTTATTTCTTCAAAGTTGTCACATGAAAAGATATAATAAAATATTTACAAAAATGTGAGGGGTGTACTCACTTTTGTGAGATACTGTATGTATATTTATATAAATCCAGTGTAAACATATTTGTGTACTGAACACAGTTAAGCGAGAGAAACTTTTAAGTTTGGTGGGCCTTGATATATTATTTCACTTTGAACAGTTTTAGCTGAGGTAAACCATTTCACACACTAGTTTTATGTAAGCTAAAGAAAATTGTACTTCTATATAATTATGAAATTTCCCACTAGAGAATGGATTACTATAAGCTGGAATACCTCAGGGATGGTACAGGGACACATTTTTTTCCTGAATCTTTGCTGATATTTCTGGTCTCATTAAGAACACACTATTATCTGAAAAAAGTTTCTAAGCTGAAAAACAATATTTTCTTGGCGTGCCTATATAGTTATCACGTTCTCCATTCTGTTTAGGATCACTCTGTAGCTACAGCAGGCATTGCCTTTATCAAGGAAACAAAATAATTTACATTTTAATTTTCCTGAATACTCTTTTGTAATAAGGAAATTAATAAATTATCTGGCTGCGCTAAGTAATACAGAATTATATTTGCATTTCAAAAACAAATTAACTCAACAGCTAAATTTTCTGGATCAAAAACAAGGATAACAGTTCTAAAACATCCCAAAAATGTCTGTGACTGTGACTGTTTTTCTTTACAACCTGGCTTCATCTTTTAATTATTAAATCAATGGAAAAAAAAAGAGAAAGAAATTGCTTAGGTATTCCAAGGGAGCTCATTTAGAACCAATTTCAGCTCATTTGATTGAACATTGGCTTGTAAACAATTAAAAAAAAAATCACAGATGACCAGATGATAAAAAAATAGAACTTTTGTTTAATGTAGTATCTCACTATCTGTTTTACATTACCAAAGAATTCCCTGCTTAAAATTACTTTTACTATAAAATGATGCTCAATAGGCACTCTGACCGCCACATCTGACAATTATAAGAGCGACATATCGCTGTGATCTGCGGCCTGCCTGATGCGCCTGCACGCCGCTGTCGCGGTGCCTGTCTTTTTGAAAATATCTCCTAAACCACATAGGTTTAGGAGATATTTATTGGACCTACAGGTAAGCCTGGATTAAGGCCAAAGTCAAAGTGGTTTGTAAGGGTTTACAACCACTTTAAGTATAACTGTACTGTGTGAAACGCGTCTACAAGATCTGTGTGTTGGTGTCCTTTGATGTCATCTTGGTAATCAATGAACAACATTTTGGATTTAAATCGATGTGCAGTCATTTCTTCCTTTATCTACTTACACATGGAGGTCTGGGGCTAGCACTTGGTTGGACATTCCTATCAGGCACTAATTTATCCACCTAGAGCGGTGAGTTCTTCATTCTTGTCCAGCACAGCAGTTTAACTGAAGCAGGATAAATAAGATAGTATGAAGATACAAGAACTCTGCTCCCCTCTGGAAAGCTAGCAATAAAACCAACATTTGATATTATATTTCCTACGCAGTCGAATTTCCATTAGTTTCCTTATTTATCCCTCTCTTCTTTCGAGATGCACTGTATTCATCTGTTTTCTCCAACTTCTCTGAGGATTGCAGGGATTTATCACCCTCCTGGACCAGTGTAACTCTTTTTGGTTGACTTCTCAGCCTGGCTACCCTAATTTTTCTCCTCTGAAATGCCCACTATCATTCTTGGTGACTTTAACATGACTGTTAATGTTAACAGCCTGGCTACAGCTCAACTTCTCAACTTAACCTCATCTCTTGACTTAACACTTCCACTCACTCCGATAGTAATACCCTTGACCTTGTATTCTCCTGTCTCTGCACTCCTCATCAGTTTCACAGTCTTCAACCACTTATTCTTTTCGAGCAGCAAATTATTACTTGTACAAACCTTTGCCACTTTAACTCTTCTCTATCCTGCTACTGATCCCTTCAATGACCAATTCTCTACTCTTTCCTGTTCTAGCCTGGAAACCTCTGTTTACAACAGTTCACTCTAATCCTCATTGGATGTACTTGCTCCTCTATTCTACATGCAGAATCAGGCCCTGAGTAAGACAACCCTGGCAAACTGACAACACCAGAGATTTCAAGAGACCATGTCATGCTCTTGAATGACTGTGCATAAAACCAAATCCTTGCAGGACTTATCCCTATATAAATCAGGCAGCAGTAGGAAGAGGGCGATCACAAGATTCAACAAAAAGAGAAGCTGCTGCCAGGCACACTGACATTGTATGCTAAGATAGTCACAGATTCTACAGTGCTGGAAGCACCATCCAACTTGTTGATCGTTCATAGGGTCTCTGGTGCGTGTAAAGGCCTTGACTGGGCTATAGCCACATGCCTTGTTTGCTTGCTATCTGGTAAGTAGGAATTCTTTAAGGTGGTGGCATACTTTTTGATGTGAAACACTGTGGTGGCATTGCGACTAAGATCTACCTTATCATTCAGATTATAGACACATATTGCATAATATGTAATCAAGGATGCACTAATATAATTTGGGACTTTATCAGCGCAGCTTCTCCTTTACTATATGCATTTGCCATCCTAAAATACAATTCCTACCTCCATGCTGCCAGACAAACCTACATAGAAACTCTTATTAATACCTTGTCATCTATTTCTTGTCGGCTCTTGTCGACCTCCCTCTACCAACTAACTCACTGCACAAAAGATTGCCAATCATTTCAAAAACAAGATTGATGCAATATGCGAGGACACCTCCACTGTACAGCTATCTTCCCAACTTAACACATCTTGCCTAACAGCACAGTCAACACTTTCCTCTTTTAAACTTACTCCTACTGAAGATGTTACCAAACTTTTCTCAGATGCCCACCTAACCAATTTTCCCCTGGATCCTGTTCATTCGCAACTTCTTTGGTTACCCTCTTATTCTATCCTTTGCTCTCTCACTCATATCTTCAATATCTCCCTATTTACTGGCACCTTCCCCTCCCCTCTAATCCCTTGTACACACGGTCGGAGAATCTGTCGGAATGAGTCTTATCAGACCGTGTCGTCAGATAATCCGACTGTGTGTGGTATGCATCGGACTGATTCCGTCCGAATCTCCGTCCGACCCAATTTTCCAACATGTTGGTAATATTTCCCGACCAACTGGGCCGGACGGACCTAATCTGATCATGTGTAGAGCATTTTGATCGGACCAAGTGCCACGCATGCTCAGATCAAATTCCTACATCAAAGCTATTGGCTACTAGCCTGAATGTAGTCCCATCGTAACAAAATTACGTCATCACGTTCTGAAAGATTGGATTTTTCGACAACTTGGCGCGACCGTGTGTATGCAACAGTTTCGGACACAATCCGTCGGACTAAATCCGACGAGCAAAATCCGACGGATTTGGTTGGCAAAATCTCCGACCGTGTGTACGTGGGCTAAGGCATGCACAGATCACTCCCATACTTAAAAAGCCCTCACTGGGCCCCACCAACCTGAACAACTTAAGATCCATCTCCTTGCTCTTGTTCACCTCTAAAACTTTGGAATGCTTAGTCTACAAACATCTGAGCTTCTTCCTCACTAAAAACAACCTTCTTGATGCCTTTTACAGTATAGTTTTTACTCACAGCACTCCAGAGAAACTGTCCTACTAAAACTCACTAACGTTAACTAACTGCTAAAAGCAATGGCCACTACTACTTCATACTCATATTGCTAGACCTTTACTGTGGCCTTTGATATTGTTGACCACCTGCTTTTTCTCAATAAACTCCACTCCCTGAGCCTCCAAGATTCTGCTCTCCTGATTCTCCTCCTATCTATCACAGTGTACCTTCAGTGTTACCTATAACTCTGTCTCCTCCCCCCCACTTCCTCTTTTTGTAGAGGTCCCCCAAGGCTCTGTTCTTGGACTCCTTCTCTTTTCTTGTGTCAGAAACCATGAAATCAGACTGAGACAGAAGTACAGTTAAATCACACTTGTTTAATAATAAAAGTAAACAGAACAAACGTAGTCAAAACATAGCCAAAGTTCAGTAACTTTTGGCCTTTTTAATGCCCGGCAGTTTTCCAGGAATTTATTAACGATGTCCCCCGAGATTTGTTGCAGTTATGTGTGGTGGTTTATCTCGATGATATTCTCATATTTTCCAAGTCCCTGGAGAGCCACCACACAGATGTCTGTCGTGTGCTTCAGAAAACTAAGAGGGAACAATCTCTATTGTAAACTGGAGAAGTGCGAGTTCCATCGTGAACAGGTTAAATTCCTGGGCTATGTCATTTACACTGCTGGTTTTTCGATGGACCCAGAGAAACTTTCGGCAGTCCTACAGTGGCCCAGACCCGTGGGTTTACGTCCGCTGCAGCGTTTCCTGGTCTTTGCCAATTATTATCAGAAGTTTATTCCTAACTTCTCATCTCTGGTCAAGCCCCTGACTGATATGACCAGAAAGGACGGTAACCCACAGAGTTGGTCTCCGGAGTCCATTAAGGCCTTTGAGACTCTCAAGGCTGCCTTTGTTTCTGCTCCTGTGTTGGCACATCCTGATCTTACATTGCTTTTTATCCTAGAAGTTGATGCTTCTGAGACTGGAGTTGGCGCCCTTCTGTCTCAGCGTCCTAACTCTGAGAGCGCTATGGACCACCCAAAGTGATTGTCTCGGAGACAGGGATAGTCAGTTTGTCTCCCAGTTCTGGTGAGCCTTTTGTGCACAATTGGGAATTCAGCTTGCTTTCTCCTCTGCATATCACCCACAGTCTAATGGGGCAGCAGAACAAGCCAATTAGTCCTTGGAGCAATTCCTACGTTGCTGTATTTCTGACCATCATAACAATTGGTCAGACCTATTACCGTCGGTAGAGTTTGCTCACAACAGTGCCTTGAATTCTGCTTCTCGATTGTCCCTGTTTATGGTGAATTATGGTTTCCAACCTTCCATGTTGCCCGACTCATTTGTTCCGCAGATTATTCCTGCATTAGAGGAGCATCTCCGTGGTCTTCGTTCCACTTGGGCACAAGTTCAGGAGGCTTTGCAACATCCTAACGATAGGTACAGACTCCATGCTGACTAAATACAATACAAATTTTATAAATAAATACAAATTTTATTTAAACCAATAGTGTGCACCAAAGACTGCTCTGGTGCAAGAAATGTCTCCTTTTAGAAGCGGTCACTAGCAAAGATATCTGTTACCTTGATATTTAGATATATATTAATGAGAAATTCGTTTGTTTTGTGGTCTTGCGGTGGCGCCAAAATGCTATATATGATTGCAGTGTGTTATACAGCACATTGTAGTCCTATTAATCCAATCAGGCGTTCTTTTGGCAGTTCTGCAAGATTGTTTTCCTAGCAGCAGGCGGCACTGTTGAGTCTATAACCAATTTGTCCAGATTCGGTCAATCTATGGCTTATAATGCTGCTTAATCACTAGTGGTCTCAAAAGCAGATTGCCTCTATGATTAAGCCCCAAAAGAGAAAAACACATCTGAGGTGTTCTATACAGGCAGAGAGCATAAGCTGGAGCCATCTTTTTACCTACTCACTTACTCACCTTTCTTCAAGGATTTAGATACATACTGTCAGGAAAGGCTTGCTGGGAGTAGAAGTTTCACACAAGTGGATGCATGCTTACGGGTGCCTGTGCTGCGTACACGCATGCATAAAAGTGAGCCTATGTGCATGCGCATGCACGCAGGGGAGTGCGCGAACGTGTGATTACCAGCGCCAGGTTCACTATTTGAATTCTGCTGTGATGAAAATACCCTGCTGTCTGATCTACAGCATTCCCTGAGAGTTATCTGTTTATTCTGATCTGTTCCTGTGATATCTGGCTTGCCTTGTGACTACCCTTTGCTATCTGCCTGCACCTGACCCCGGCCTGTCCATGACATTCCATCTGTCTGATCCTCTGGCTCATCCATACCTGCCTGTTACCTGGCTTGTCCTGTGACTCTCCTTCAGCCTCCTGCATCTGCTCCAGTACTAGCTTGTGTATGACCCGGCCTGCCTGACTTTCCTGTGTTCCAATCTCTGGGCACCATCTCTCCTAATCCTGAGTCTCTTCCTACACTGCCTGCAACAGTTTACAGTCTGCTGCACCCCACCTGCTGTTCCAGTTAACCTCAGCAACATCCGGAGCTCCAGACCAGCCATCCAGCTGTTGATCCTGCCAGGCACTCATGCTTTCCTGTACGCCTGTGCTTCCTGTCCACTCTACCGGGGCCGCGAGTCAGGGACGTAAGAGAGGCCTCCCTCTGCATATCGGGCTCAACCACCAGGTACGTGACACACACTCAAAAAGCTATGACCTGCTACAATAAAACTAATAGAACATAGAAATACTAGCAAAATAGTATTTTCTTCTGATCTAGGTGAAATATAGCAGCTCCTGTGTGTGTGTAAGCTCATGTGGCTCAGTTCCTCTCTCTCTCTCTCTCTCTCCACCTCCTTCTCTTGGGGTTTCTATCCCAGCTAGTAGGGACAGGAAGTACCTGTCTATAACCAACAAACTATGTGTTAGGTAACAAGCAACAGCTATTTACAACTACAAACAGTAGAGGGCAGCAGATCCCACACATATGTCTATGCTTATATTTTCCTGATATAACGCAATAACTTTCACTTGCACCTAGCATTTCGAATTACGGCTGTTTCCCTCCACTCCCTAGCCCCACCCCACAACCTTTTATTCACTTCTCGTACCTCTTCCTCCCCATCTCACTTTCTCTCTTACCCCACTTTGTATACCCACCGTCACCAGAATGCCTTTCTTTAGAGCACCCTGAGTAAACACATACAAGGGATCTGGGTACCAAATAACCATGAGAACAAATTTTAGGTTTCTTGTTTCATGTGTCTGTTACTGCATTCATAAATGCAATGTTGTCAAAATATCCATAAGATTTAAGATGCAAGCAGATATAATATTGTCATGTATTAGTGTTGGCCTTCGGGGTAATTACATTATAGATTTCACATTTTATTTTTGTTGTTTTGATTTGTTTGTCCCCTATATCCCACCCCTTATTTAATTCTGTACCTTTTTCAGTATACTTTTCTGAAAATATTGAAATATTGGGGAAAAAAATGTTTTCAAACCAATTACCTGATTATAGATACTCTGACAAGGGCTTTTATCCTGAACTTTTAATACCTGGCTACTCAACCTGGTTTTTATTTGGACATGGTTTGTCTGCTACCTGCCTTCCAACCCTTGACTTAATGTATATGACCATACACCCTGTCTTCTGATTCTGGTACTATGTTTCAATAATAACTACCATTGTCCTGATAGATAACCTAGTGTTTTGCAACCCCACAACTGTTTGCTACTGCCTTTGTGGACTTTTTGCAAGCTTTCACAAGCTCTGCACTTACCTGTATTATCATTCTAGTGTCATCCACTTATAAAAAAAAGGTGTTGGCTGTGCTACCCCAATATCAAACATATGTACACCACTATTTTTAATTGTGAAATAAACCGCTTATTCCCTATGTATATGAAATTCCTGTGTTCTCAGTTTTCCTTTCGTGATTACTTATGCTTATTCCACCACTTCAGTGATAACAACACCACCACATGAATTGGCCACTCACCAGAGATTGGTGTAAATGCATCTTTGGTTCATTTAAAGTGGTTGTAAACCCTTACAGACCACTTTGACCTACAGGTAAGCCTAGATTAAGGTTTACCTGTAGGTCCATGAAATATCTCCTAAACCTACATAGTTTAGGAGATATTTGAAAAAAGACAGACAGCGGCACGCAATATGCTGTTAGTGGCGGCTCCCGTGCGCATTGCGTGGAAGTGACGTCATCGCTGCTCCGGCGTTGTGAGTGGCCGGAGCAGCGATACCCTGAAGAAGATGGACGACAGGGGACAGCGGTGACATTGCTGATTGATTGATAGAGTGTGGCAACACCTATATGATAATGGGTGATAATATCACACACTACCGTGCACAATTGTTATTCGTATATTACTTGGATTTTTCATATATATATATATCCACAATATCACAATTAAAAATAGTGGTGTACACATGTTTGATATTGGGGTAGCGCAGCCAACACCTTTTTTAAAATATTTTTTACATCCACCAATTGTAAGTACATATTTTGACTTCAGCAACCAGTTATATATTACATTTGGAATTAGTAGACACAATTAAGAGTTTATTTTTGCGCCGGTGGCTCACATAGATTCATTTGAGTGTCATCCACTTGCTTGGTGACAAAAAATAAAAAGGAATGTTTGAAAAATATTATACTGTAGATTTTTTTTTCTCCAGTTGCACTGAGCATTGATCTACAACAAAACATACCTAACTCATACTTAACCGACAAAGTACAGAAAGTACACTTTGGCTCCAGACGACGTCCAATGACGAAACGCGTAGGGAGTGGCCTATGGTGTATACTCTCTCACAACGGCGGCGGCGGTGAATTCAAACGCTGTGATCAGCATATATACTGAGGCGCTGTTTTATCCTTCAACTTTGTGAGTAGCATTTCATGCACATAATAAACTTTGGCTTTTAAACTGGATTACACTATGTATGTTTCATTTTCATTTATAATGAGGGAAATTACTGGATGGTAACCGGAGCAGCTCTATATAGCGACACAGGGGCTCACACTGTGGAGGCGCATTAACCCCTTAAGGGGCAGAGGAGCTGGTGAGTGCGGAATATTGTCTTTATGCACGGAAATCGCACCGGTTGCAATCCAGGAATCCACTAAGCACTGAAGCACACTGTCACTTCTGATTCAAAGGAACTTTCTGATATTAATTTCTGCTGTTGGACTTGTTCATCAATTTATATTTGTATTTTCCATTTAGCGACTTTATAAAGTGTAAAGCACTGTATTTACATATTGTGGCACTTATAGAAGCACTTAGCACTTTTGTGAGAGTATATACTGTAATTGTGGCACTTTTATAAGCACTTAGCACTTTTTCATTTGTGATTTGCATAAATGCACATATGCACTTTTTAACACTGTGGAAAGTGTGGAATATTGAAGTTTTTGCACTAACACATAGCATTTTGTAATAATATAAATTGTGATCTCTATAACACATTTATGCACGTTTCATATTGCCATTTGCTAGTCGTTATATATATTGCACATTTAAAAAAAAAAATGTATTATCTATGTGTGTAAAATTACAATTAAGTATTTTGGTGATAAGCATTCACTTTAGTTATACCTTTTGGTTTTATATTGATCCCTGTAGGGACTAGGTATAATAATAATAGCAGGTGAGCGCCACAGCTACCCCCTTAGCATTTTTTAAGAAAGTACACTTGTGTCTACATACCCCAATATATTTTGTCACAGCATGCTGTAGATTTTCGGTTGTTTGTCAGAGCCAGTAGAAGTTATATTCTTATACATATGTTTCTAGCATGGAAAAAGGTACCGTATATCATACAATTATTAAAATGTGTCACTAAGTTCACCATTTAATAATGCAAGTGATACTGAAGCACAGTGGGAATGAAGATTCAACAACAGATGTATTTATAGAGTTATTTACCAAGAGTCACAATATTTTGAATGTAGTGACAAGTTCGACTAGCCATGTTAAAAACGACCATGCAGACATCATGGCAGGTTTCACACTCCAGTTCAGTGCTTTGCACTCTAACTAGCTCCTTTTCTATATATTCACTTTTATAAAACCTAGATCTTTGAAATCATGAAGGGATCAACTCCCCTGCTTATTACTATTGCTTCCTAGCAACAAGAATAATGAAATGTTGAAATGCGTGTAAGAGAAAAACAAGCTTACCGAAAGGAAGGTTAAAGGGAGTATGAAGTGAAGTGTTTAAATGCAACTGAAAGAGATGTATTTTATATTTTTAGTAAATTATGAAGAAAGAACTGTGCCTGTCTAAGCTTTGCTTCACTGCAGTTATTCTTAGACTGCTCAGATGCTTGCACTATTAATTAAATGTGGTATTTCGGGATATATTGGCACAGTGAGCACATTTTTAATAGGTAGTATATTTTACAAAATATTCTTCATGAGTTAAACCCAACAGGTACAGGAATCTGCCATGGCAACAAAAACAGTTTGTTAAATTTTTTTTTTTTTTAGAAATAATGTTTAATTCAAAAGACCCTAGTTAATATTGAATAGCAGCTTGGTTTACTTGCATCCATGTTTGCATATTTTAGCTAGGTTCATTTTGCAACTACAAAGTGAGCTACTGCACTCTGTGCTTAAAGTGGAAGTAAACCCTTCTATCGTTTTCAGTCAAGGAAGCTGCCATCTTGGCCTCTAATGATTCTTCAACTGCCATAATGCTGAACATGTGATTAGTTATGACACCAGCCATTGGATGGTTTGAAAGTTTGGTTGAGAGCACAACCAATGCGAAAGTTAGCATTTCCGGCGTGCCGGGAATGTAAGTGTTTTTTGAAATTGGGTTTACTCCCGCTTTAATGAAGAGCAGGGCGAGTGTTTAAAACAAATACCTTGCTGAGTCCATGCAGCAGAATGATATCTTTAAATGCCTGATATTAACTTTGGCTCTAAACTTTTGTAACAAAAGATTCAGTGGAATTAAGGAAAGTGTGTGCAGCATTAACTGTACTATGCAGCTACATTTAAAAATGATGTCATTTTACAATACCCTACGGCTTGCAGCGATCATGCTTCTATGAATTCTCTTTTCTCTAATTCCACGTTTCTTCTTCTTCCTCCTCTTTTCTCCATCTTTCCTATCATTTAACCATTTTAAGAAAACTACATGTGTACTATTTTTTTTTTTATTATTGTTAGCAGTTTAAATAGTGGTTACTGATAAGTACAAGGTTAAATTTAGCATGGTTAATTGTTTATCTGAAAAAAAATTGCACAACAAGAATATTTGATTTTCTTTGTTTCATCAGTATCTCAGGAGTAGATTTGCCTTTACATATTTACTAATATCCATTTTTTTTCTGTGTAGTTTTAATTTGTTTGTAATATTTCTTCAATTTAAAGGCTAAGCTCACCTTTGTTCATCTTCATCAGCTCTCCTATGTACAAATATAGCATTAATGTACTTCTTTTGCAAAAATAAAGCAGCTTTCCATTTATTCTACACATGCCTAACGCACTGAATTTATGGATGTTTAAAAAACACTTCTCGATTACTTATGCCTTACTTGCTGGAAAGACTTTGTCATGACACAGGAAGTAGTTTACCAGCTCATTTCATTAGCACACACCCTGCATCATCTACCCTCAGCTGGACAACTCCTTCCTAGGTCATGACCTAAAGTCTGCCCAGCAAGTAAAGCAAAAGTAATCAAGCAATGTTTTTGAATATACTTAAAAGGTAGTGAGGTTAGTGTGTGTAAAATACATGGAAAGCTGTTTTATTTTTTGCAAAAGAAGTACATTAATGCTTTATTGGTACATAGGGGAGAAGGAATTTAGAAAAGAAAGTGAAATTAGCCTTTAAGGTACTGTACAAAAAAAAATGCTTTCTCAAATGCTGATGAGGAAGTCTGTGATACAATGGCAGAACTACCAGGGTCACAAAGATCGCACTTGCAACCGGGCCCTGGCATTGCAGTTGGGGGGGTTCATGGTTGGGTCCCAAAAGGGAAGAAAGGGGTCCCACTTCAGAACATGTGAAAGGGTCACACTGAGGGACCATAATAAAAGGTCTTGGGATCAGTGGGAATGACCCTGGACTCGGAGGGAAGGGCCCCAGCCAGGGTTCAGGGGGGCCCTTCATGGTTTCTTGAAGGTTCTAGTTATGCTTTTACTGTGATAGAAGGTTTTCGTTGACAGACAGACTACCTGAAAAATATTTTTACATTCGGTGGCCAAATGTATATGTGAAATTTCAAATTAACCAGTTTAGCTCATTGGACATACTATGTACATCCAAAGAGTAAACCTCTCATCACAAGCTGATGGCTGCAGTAGCAGCCATCAGCTTGTATGGGATTTGTTTAGTCAACTTTGTTTTACCGGCTTGAAAGTGAAAGTGATGCAGCAGGTTCTTAGCTGCTGATCACTTTAAAGCCCTTGTACACACGGTCGGAGTATCCGACAGACCAAATTTTCCAACTTGTTGGTAAAATTTTCCGACAAAATGCTCCGATCGGACATACTCCGATCATGTGTAGAGAATTCTGATCGAACAAAGTGCCACGCATGCTCAGATCAAATTCCTATCCAGTCCCGTCGTAATGAAATAACGTCATCACGTTCTGCACGCTCGTATTTCCCGACAACTTCGTCTGACCGTGTGTATACAACAGTTTCAGACAAAATCCGACGGATTTGGTTGTCGGAATCTCCGACCATGTGTACAAGGGCTAACAGAGCTGGCAGCACGGTGCCTCACTCCTCCCATTGGTAGCCCCTCTCCTCCTGTGGTTCCCAGGCTCTCCCACTCTTACCAGAGCCCTGAAACACAACCCCTGGCTAGGGGAGAGAGATTGCCGTAAGACGGAGGCAAATCCATGCCTCGATCTCACATGCAAACAATGAAACAGAAAGTGAGGTCACTTCTGGTTTCAGATCCACCATTTCCTGGGCAGTACAGCCAGGGGACACATCTAACCAAGCCAATCTGTGCTTGGTTAGATGGTGTGAAGGGCAAGGGAGACATTTGCACACATGTGAGAACGCAAACACAAGCCCTGGGTGTGCATGCATATGTAAACCGTGGTTGCGCCACGGTAATGACATGTTGCCACAAATGTCAGAGTGAGAACAATAATTCTAGCATGAGAGCTCCTAGTTAACTCTAAACTGATGAGCTGTAAAGGCTTTTAAAGCGTTACATATGGTGATTTTTGAGCTCCATAGTTCTTGGTGATATCGCGGGTGCACGCAACTTTTAGACATGGAATAGTTGCACAAATATCAGTTTCACAAATATCATGTGACATAAAAACAGAAAATTGTACCATACTTACCGTAATTTTCTTTTCCTGGTGCCTATCCATGGCAGCATACCTGTGACAAGCTCCGCCTTGGCTCCTCCCTCAGGACTAGTGAATATTATAAAAGAAAAGGTTAGTACAGCCCCCGCATTCTCCGTAATATAGAATACCGAGGGTGGGATTGTATGCTGCCATGGATAGGCACCAGGAAAAGAAAATTACGGTAAGTATGGTACAATTTTCTGTTTTCCTGGTGCCTCCATGGCAGCATACCTGTGACAAATAACTAGCTGAGATGGGTGGGATGCTTAGAAGTCTATTTTAAAGAAATTATTATTTAGAAGAAGCGAGGGCTGATGTGACTGCCTGTCTGCCAAACTCCACCGATGCAAGAGCTCCTGGGTCCACCCTGCAATGTTTCAGAAACGTATGTCGGGACGACCAAGTCGCTGCCCCACAAATAGTTTCAATTAACACATTCGCTCTTGCCGCCCAAAAGGCAGAAACTGCTCTGGTGGAGTGCGCCCTGACCGCCAAAGGGGGTTCCAGCCCCTTTGTCCTGTACACCTTGTGAATGAGTCTAACGATCCATGAGGCAATCGTTCTTGCTGACGCCTCCTTGCCTTGGTGTTTGCCCCAGGGAATTATAAACAGCCTGATGGAATCCCTGAATGATGCTGTGGCCTGCAGATAGCATTTCAAAGTGGAGGCAATGTCTAGCTCATGAAGAGAACCAGAGTCCTGTTCTGAAAATGTTGGGAGTGCCCAAGGTTCTGACATGTTTAAGGATGATGCGACTTTGGGAATAAATCCTCGCACTGTTCTGGGTTCTACTCTGTCCGGATAGAATATGATATGATTATGATCTGCTCCTAAAGCTTGGAGCTCTGAAATCCGTCTGCCAGAGGTTATAGCTATCAGGAAGGCTAGCTTCTAGGCTAGATTCCAAAGCGATGCTGACTCCGAAGGGGCAAAAAGGTGGACTGGCTAAGGACTCTAGGATAATAGCAAGGTCCCAAGTGGGAAAAGATTGTTTAGTTGGCGGTCGGATCTTTTTGACAGCTTTGAAGAATTGTATTATTAATGAGTCCTCGGCCCATCTTCTACTGGTTTGCCAATGAAAATGCTGATACCTGTACTTTTAGTGTACCTAGTGCAAGACCTAGGTCTAGGCCTGCCTGCAAAAACTCAAGAATTTGAGAGGATGATGGGGAATCTGGATCACAGCTTCTGCCAATCATGAAGGCCCTGAACTTTTGTTTGTGGATGGTTTTCTTGCCTTGAGCGGGGTTGCGATCACTTTGTTGGAACACCCTAGAGATTGGAACCTTTCCCTTTCAGCTGTCAGATGTGAAGATCCAGCCTGCGGGGATCTGGAAGGGTGTGACATCCTTGCGAGAGGCGAAGAGGTATTATTGGAACCTTGACTGGAAGTCGGGTACTTAGATACATTGCTGTGGGGAACCAAGGGCGTGTTGGCCAGTACAGTAGGACCGTTATCACTGTCGAGGTTTCATAATCATAAGCCTTGACAGGAATCTTGGAATGAAAGGCCGTGGAGGGAAGGCATAGGCCCGATTGCATGCCCAGGGGGCTGAGAGGGCATCTAATACCTCCGCTTGGGGTTGAGGAAGCCTTGAGATGCACCTTGGAAGCTTGGTATTGAGTGCTGTTGCAAATAGGTCTATCTCGAGGGGACCCCACTGGTTCACTATCCAGTCGAAAATCTCCGGGTGTAGAGACCATTCGTTGGCATCCGCAAACTTGCGGGAAAGGCGGTCGGCCCTCAAGTTGAGATGGCCGGGCAGATAAACTGCCCTCAGGTCCTTTAGATTCCTTTCTGCCCAGAGTATTATGGGTTCCACCTCCTTCAGGAGGGACCTGCTGCGTGTCCCCCCTTGCCGGTGTACATAGGATACCGCAGCCCTGTTGTCCATTCGGAGGAGAACAGGTTTCCCTGTAATCTCGAACCTTAGGGCTAGTAACGCAAGGTAGGCCGCTCTGACCTGCAGGACATTCGACACCAGGCCTGTTGTATGGAAGGACCATCTACGCTGCACTGAGATCCGGTTGCAGTGTGCTCCCCAACCTGCTGCACTGGCATTGGTATTAACTGTGATCCAGTCGACATGCCCTAACGGCGTGATTTCAGAAGTGTCTGTTTCTTCATCTACCAATGCAGACTCCTGAGCATCAAGGTCGTCAAGTGTATGGGTTGGGATAGATACCACCTGTTCCACAGTCTTTTGCCAGCAGTAGAAGGTCGTCCAAGTAGTGGCATACCCGAAGCCCCAATTCTCTCAGAGGGGCTATGATGGCAATTGGGGTCTTTGTGAAGACTCTTGGCGATGCGCAGAGGCCCAATGGAAGACTCTGGAATTAGAGATGTACCTGCCCCACCGCCAATCTCAGATACTTCTGGAAAGGAGGGAGTTTGGGTATATGCAGGTAAGCGTCCTGCAAGTCTATTGACAACATCCAGCCCCCTGATTGGTCTACACAAATAATCGTTCGTAGTGACTCCATTTTGAATCTTACTAGGAAGAAATAACGATTTAGACTTTTTAGGTCTATCACGGGTCTCCACCCTCCATTTCTCTTGGGGACTGGAAACAGGGTTGAGTAAAAACCCGAAAATCTCTCTGATGGAGGCACTGGAACTACCGCTTGCTGTTACTGCAAGGAGAGAAGAGATTGCTGTAGCACTTCCGTTTTTTAGGGGGGAACCTTGACACCCTTGTCAGGGAGAAGAGGACCTTGGGAGGTTTGTCTAGGAACGGCCCAAAATGGCCATATTTGACTGTGGAGACTACCCAAGAATCCCTGCACTTTTGCTCCCAGATCTTTGAGAAGTGTTTTAGCTTGGCCCACACAGGAATCGCTTGGGCTGGCCAGGCGTCGAAAGGATATAGTAGAATCCTGTGGGTTAGGCATTGGTCTCTGTCTTCGGGTTTTGAGGAACGTGGACTGTGTGCTTTCCCAATTATGCCTGAAGCCTTTTCCCTGCCTGGACTATCGGTAATCCTTATTCTTGGAGTATTGGAATATAGGTGCGATTGTCCTGGAGCGCCTAGATCACCTGTCTTGGGGTAGCAGGCCTGATTTTCCACCAGTGACTCGAGAGATGTCCTTGTCCAGTTTTTTTCCCCCAAACAAGGCTTCACCATCAAATGGTATCTTGCACCAGTTCTGTTTGGAGGCGATATCTGCTGCCCACGGTTTCAGCCACAAAGCCCATTTGGCCATAACTGTGTGGAGCATTGCCCTTGCGGAGCAACGAATTGAATCGATGACGGCTTCACCAATAAAGTCTGCTGAGAACTTCAGCTCATCCAAGGCCTTGATTATATCCTCCTCTGGGATGTCCTGTTGGACTGCTGACTCTATATTATCTGTCCAGACGCGTAGCGCATTGGACACTGATGTCAGGGCTATGACAGGTTTACAGGCGTTGTCTGCCATCTGGAGTCTTAAAAGAAGTTGAGTCTTCCGGGGGCAATGTGACATTCTTTGCCAACCTTACCACTGCTGCATCGACCACTGGAGAACCCTCCAGCATTGCGGAATCAGGCTATGAGAGAGGGAATAACTTTCCCAACCGATTAATAGAGAACATTTTCTCTGTCTTTTCCCACTCTTCCTCAATCACATCCCTGATCTCGTCCATGAGAGGAAAAAACGGAGATCTGACGTTTGAGAAAGGGGAAGTACGATTTAGACTTCTTAAACCTTTGTGTTGGTCTCTCCCAGCCGATCGCTTGTTTAGCTGCCTGTACATAAGGCTGGACCATAGCGAAAGCAAAGCCAGAGGCATCTAGGTCATCAGATGATTCCTCTGAGATGGCATTCTCTTCCTGATGTTTAGAGGAGGATGCCGGCGACAGACGAAAAATTCCACTTGTGGACATCCCCGGGATGGAAGCCTCAGCCTCAGCCGTTTGCTCCTGAGGAGGAGACGCTGGTTGTTGCGTCGTCATTGTGGCTACCAATTCCGCAAGGGAGTCCTTTACTGCTTTCTTAAGTAGGTCCGCCATTTGCAGACCTTCAGCTGCATCGTCCCTGAGGCAATCTCAAACAGATCAGTTTGTCTGAAAGTGGGGCAGCTCCACATGCCTGACATCTTGGAGATCTAGGTCTCGGGGAGCATGAGTGATGGCGCCTTTTTGGCCGATGCTTTCTGCCACTTCTATAATCCCCATGCCAGGACGACCTGTCTCTGCTGTGACTAGAGTCATCATCGCCTTCATGTCGCCTTGAGGTCCTCTTAGACATCTTCTGGCGTACAGGACTGAAATACATAAAGTACCAGCCTGAGTGCACTCTTTTTTTTTTTTTTTTTTAAAAGTGTATCAACTTACCTGGACGTAGGTCCTTACCTCAGGTGTAGAGTAGGATCTTGTGCGGGTGGCGAATGGCTCATACTAGACGGATTAGCAGAAGCAGCAGCTAAGAAAAAAGAGTTTTAGAGGAGAAAAATCAACCAACCGTGTCCTTGACTGGAAAAAAGGGACTTTAATAAATACGTCTAAATCTACATTTTGTCCTCCTGTCCTTTTTTTTTTTTTTTTTTTGGGGGGGGGGGGATTTAAATTATATATATATTTAAAAAATTTTATTTATTTATTTATTTATTTATTTTTGTAAATAAAATAACTTATTTAATTATTATTATTATTATTTTTTTGTAAATAAAATAATTTATTTAATTATTTTTTATTAATTTTATTTAATAATTTAATGTTTATTTAATTTTATACTATTTAATTAATTAATCCATCTTCTCTTTTTTTTTTTTTTTTTAAACTCAGAGTTGCAGTTCTCCCTGCAGCCACAGGCGTTCCACTGAGGCCATCAGGGAGATAAACAGTAGAACAGGAGAGGCAGGGCACGCCTCTATCCTGTCTTTGAGATTTTGAGGGCACAGACGTCACTGTGCCCTTATCAAAGATGGCCGCCGCGGCCTCCGAATCCACTGCGCATGCGCCGATCGGCGGACCAGTAAGCTAGAAGCCTCACGCCGCCGGCGCATGCGCAGAGCACGGCGGGGAACGCCGAAAGTTAAATAAAACGCCGGCGCTGAGCGCGCGCGGCTCCTATGGAGCCGGGAATGGCGACAGGGGCTAAGAGGGAGATTGTCTGAGAGAAACCAACAAATGGGAGGTCAAAAGAAAAGAAACAAAGAAAGAAATGGAAGGTTGGGGAGGGGAAGAGAGCAAAAGAGAGAGGGAAGAGAAAAGGGAAAAGATAAAGATATAAAACCTAAAAAAAGGGAAAAGAAAGGAAGGAAGAAAAGAGAGAAGGGGAAAAAACAAAGAAATGTAGAAATAGCTGCTGCCTCCGTTACCATGAATGAGCTGGTGCCTGATCAATTTGCAGATAAAGCTCTTACTTAAGAGACAAACTGCTTGTCCCAAAAGATCCTACAGAAGGGACTTCCAACCTTATAAGCGCGTTTAGCTGCCCAAGAGAAGGAACTGCGTCCGGGAGAGGCTTGAACCCGGACGGACGCTGCCGAATGCAGAAGGTAAGGACGCCGACCAGGATTCACTGCCATGAGGTATGAGGAAAAAAAGGAGAATGCGGGGGCTGTACTAACCTTTTCTTTTATAATATTCACTAGTCCTGAGGGAGGAGCCAAGGCGGAGCTTGTCACAGGTATGCTGCCATGGAGGCACCAGGAAAATAACCTTTTAATTCTACAAGGCCTCTGCTTTCAGAAAATATATAATGTTCTGGGGGTTTAAGTCATTTTATTATGACAGATAAAAGAATTGCTCTGGAGCCAAAATGATTAAAGAAGAATTCTAGGCATGGATATTTTTACATATTACGTTAGTCAAGCTTGTAACAATGTGACTATGCATATACCATACTTCTGGAATCCCCCTAGAAGCTGAAAATCACTGTAGTAGGCACCCCTAGTAAAATGATCTCCACTAGTTTCTGGGTCCCATGCTGAGAAGCTGCCCTGATGCATTGTGAACACAGGAGGACCACTGCTGGGCATGGGCTCCACTCAATGCATTTTCTGATTTGATGAGGTGGAAAGCATGACATTGCCACCCTCCATTTCCTCTAAATCAATCAGACAATGCTTCACATTCGTAGAGCAGCTGACCTCCTGTGTTCTAAATACCGCACGGCGGTCTCTCAGCATGGGACACAGAAGCTAGGGGAGATCACTGTAGTAAACACCACTGCTCGGATAAGGGTCTGGTATGGATTTTTGGGGGGACCCCACGCCACTTTGTTTTAAATTTTGGCACAGGGTTCCCCTTAAAATCCATACCAGACCTGAAGATTTTAAGGAGGACCCCCATGCATTTGTTTTTTTTTATTTTTGTTCTGGGTTCCCCTGTGGTTTTTATCAATGAACTTTTATGTGTATTGTCGGAGTAGTTTTAAATGACTTTTTTTTTTCCTTTAGAAATGTCATTTTGCTGTCAGACTGTTCTAAACACGGGAAACATGCGCCCCTTTACAAGCATACTATAGACAACCCCCAGGTACGAAATTTAAAGGAATATTACACGTTTATTGTTCCACTTAAAGCATTATTAAAATCACTGCTCCCGAAAAAACTTTCCTTTTTTAAAACTTTTTTTTGCATTGACACATGTCCACTGGGGCAGGACCCAGGTCCCCAAACACTTTTTATGAAAATACCATGCATATAAGCCTTTAAAATGAACACTTTTGATTATTCATGTTCTTGTCCCATAGACTTTAATGTTGTTCACATGTTCAAACACATTTTTTGCCTGTTCTGCTGCGGCTCATCCCTACCTAGGAGGAGGGGAGAAGCGGCACAGGGCAAGCGAGGAGGAGAAGACACAGGAGCCGCTGCCCGATGCCCGCCGATGACCCGATCGCCACTGCCGCCTGATGTGCCCTTCGCTGCCTGATCCCCGCCGCTGCCTGATATGCCTAGATTGGGTAAGTGCCGGTGGGCAGGAAGACAGCAAGGGTCGGTTGGAGGTGCCGCTGGGGAGGGGTGGCTGTTTGTCACCCCCCTAAACAAAAAAACACCAGCCACCGCTGCAGATGTTCATGCTTACTATTATGACGTAACTGACTTCCATAGACCATGCACTTTAAATAATGATTTAATTAAATGATAGTGAAAACATCACTGTATATGTAACATTTTATGACAAATTCTCTGCTATTGTCTATGCTTTCTTTTTTTATAATTACGTTTCTCTGACGATTGGAAAAGCATTTTTTTTTTAATAACAGAATGTCTGAAGCAGAGTGTCTGAGCAAATATGTTTCCCACTATGGAAATTATAATAGCATTCTGTGGGTGTAAATCATATACCACTGAATTCCCTTAAAATCTAAATGATGAGTCACAACATGTTTGTGTTGTAGGAAGTCAAGGCCTACAAAGGCAAGATGGTTTTTCACACATATTGTTGCAGTAACCTCTTCATTTCCATATGTTCTCTGGGGAAACATGTTAGTGAAGTTGTTAAAGCAGACCTTCAATCATGAAAAGCAAATCCTCCTTCTCCCCTCACCGTAAAAAAATAAATATGTTTGGAAGGCAGGGTACCCACTGTTTTCTGGTATGTCTACATCACACATCCCAGGAGGCAGTGATTCAAGGTTTCATCTAAAAATCTTGTGCATGCATAGACACAATGGGGTTGATTTACTAAAACTGGAGAGTGCAAAATCTGGTGCAGCTCTGCATAGAAACCAATCAGCTTTCAGTTTTTTTTGTCAAATATGAATTAAACAAGCAGAAATTAAAAGCTGTTTGGCCATTAGGCACAGCTGCACTAGATTGTACTCTCTGCGGTTTTAGTAAATCAACCCCACTGCAGGTCTCTGCCAGGTCCCATAAACCCATAAAATGTCTGTGTATGCATGAGATTTCTATGCATCTGCAGACATGCTGCATGTCTTTAGCAGGCATTCTGAACCTGGTGAAGACCCCCAGAATATCTGCACATGCAAGGGATCTTATTTCAAGATGGAGTAAAGAGGCAGAACGGTGCTAGGGGAATTTTGGCTGAAAGGTAGATAATGCTGGACTTTTTTTTCTCTACAGGGACAGTTAGTACAGTGTTGGTTATTTAATTTTAGCTAGGTGAAGTTCTTCTTTAAGCTAAACACTTAAGTATTAAAACTATATATAAGTGAATGCAAAGAAATCTACAATTCATAATTTAAACGGTCGTTTAATCACATACAAGTATAGTCAACTTTATTTGCCTTTTATGGGGAGTATATTCATTAATGCTTGGTGAAGACTGTGACTGAAGAGTGTGGGGAGCCCTAAAGAATAACACCTTAAGGCCCCTTTTACACTGATGGGCCAATTGAGTCTGCCTGTCAGTTTTTCACGTGGACCTGATTGGACCTTCCATTAAGCTCTATAGAGTGGCGGATGTCAGTGGACATGTGTCAATTTACACCTGCCGGCATCCAATCTGATCTGGGACACCATAAACAGACGGATGGGGATCCATTCCCGATCCATCTAGGGGATTTGATGATAGTCAGATGGAAGTGAGCAGGCAATCTGGTTCCACCTGACTGCCTCATAGAGGAGAGTGGGCTGTGTATGTGTCCACACTGCCTAGTGCCTCTTGCACTGCTAAGTAAGGTTGGCTATGGGGATGTTTCCTAGTCTCCTAGTTGTAAAAAAAAGAAAGTGTGGTACATGCAGTGCTCCACAGCATATATTGGGTGTGGTTCTCATTGTGCTGAATATTGGCTGTGCCTTAAAAGGACACAAAATTAAGGGGTCACTCTCTGGCCAGATAGGCCTGATGGAGGAAGTTCCATCCTTGCCCTCATTCTCTGAATGTCAGGACCTGGGGGTAGGGCAAGAAAGTGATTGATTGCTAGGACTGCCGATGTCCCAACAACCAATCAATGGCTTGCCCCGTCACCAGTCCTCAACTTTCAGAGAAATAGGAGGGCAAGAATGGAGTTGGGGGAAGTCTGAGGACCAGCGCTGCTGTCGCACAGCCTATATTCTCTGACAGATCTGATTGCTGAGGCTGAGCTACGTGGCTCCATGCAGCAGCAGGAACTAACTAGGCATTTGGGCAGGGTGCTCTGGGGGGTTCAGACCCTCCTAAGCCCCCCTTATGTACATCCCCATGGCAGAGAGTAGGGAAACCAGTGGCCTTGGCTGCACCCTGGGCAGCAGTGCACCCTAGGTGACTGCCTATTTTGTCTAGTGATATCACCAGCCCTGCATATATGTATTTTGTTATTTTGCTTATAGTTCTTTACTTTAACAATAAAATAAAACATTGTTATAAACTATAAATCATTATTGAAAATATTGTAACATACAGTCTCATTAGCACCCTCTGATTCTTTCTGTATTGAATATTGTATTGTAACTGTACTGTCAGCCCTTATGTTGTAAAGCGCTGCACAAACTGTAGGCGCTATATAAATCCTGTATAATAATAATAATAATTGACTAATTCTACTCGTGATTACACAACATACATTATTATAAGGCAAGAGATTATTTTTAATACGCTACAAATTAATTCTGATTTTCTGATCTTCAGAATAAAGCAGTTCAAATGAAGGGGTTGTTATAGTTACAAATCTTCAGCTTTTAAAAGACACTAATAATAACAAAATCTTCTGTAATGAGACAGAAAGAAATGGTTACGATATAGTAACTGATAGGAAGAAATCAGCAATGCCCCTTTGTCGTCTTTCCTGTTCCTACATTGTCAAAAGGAAATTTCATTCCTTTCTCGTAAGAACTACTGTAATTTGAATATATAGTTTTTGTTTAGAGTTCTTATGACAGGAGGAATCATCTTAGTACAGTTTATGGGTTCTAATGGCACTAGTTACTAGTTATATGTTGAAGAATGCAAATAAAGGATGCAAGTAAAAATAATAAAATACTTACTTTGGAATGAAGCCCTCCAGCGATGTGCTGTCAATGCTGAGAGGGCTGACATCTTCCCCCGGTCTTTCTTCTGGGTTCGTGTGCTCCGTCTATGTGATTGGTTCCGCCATGATGTCACTCCTGTGCATGCATGCGGGAGCCCTCGGTTCCGTCACGAAGCTCCGAAGGAGCGCATGTGTCGGTGACATAACTGGGTTGCATCCAAGCTGAATATCTCCTAAACAGTGCATGTTTAGGAGATATTCATTTTACCTACAAGTAAGCCTTATTATAGCTTTCAAATGGACGCAATACTAACAATGCATTAATAAATGAATAATTGAATAATACATTCGTATAAAAGGTACACGATAAGCATAAAAAGTGATAGGTGCGTAAAACATTCTTTATTTCTCTAAATTGATAGTAGTGAATCCACAGTTTACAAGTCCATAATAAAGTGCTATTAGTGCTTCAATATCTGCGTGTTTGTGTTTTTTTTAAGGACATGCGATGTGCCAGTGTCTCCACTTGTGCTCCCCCTCCCTAACCGCACACACCAGAAAGCTCCCCCCATCTTGGGGGAAAACAGCATCCACAGCTCACAGTAGCTGTAACTAAAGTACCTAGTTCAGGTATCCTATGTTTCCCCTTTTTAGTTTAGTCCTCTTAGCCAGCGGTCTCATGCACATGGTAAAATGACAAAAACAAGCTCCATAGTGTAATTCCGTAAGGTAGTTGTTATAAAATAGAGGAATAGGTATATGCAGTGGTGGAAATAAATAACTATAAAAATTAAATAGTGCCCACGGACACTAGTACACTAGTACATATCATATCTCTTAAGTACATATTCACTAGTACATATTCATAGCTCTTAAGTAGAGATGAGCTTCGAGGAGCAGTGATTTTAAAAATGATTAAAGTGAAACAATAAAAGTGTAATATTCCTTTAAATTTTGTACCTGGGGGGTGTCTATAGTATGCCTGTGAAGGGGCGCATGTTTCCCGTGCTTAGAACTGTCCCTGCACAAAGTGTCATTTTTCAAGGAAAAAAAGTCTTTTAAAATCACTTTCCATTGTCGGCTCCCGTAATACAGAGAATACTCAATGAGTGTTCTCTGTATTAGCCGACAATTCATTCATTGATAAAAAAAAAAAAGCGTGGAGGTTTCCCTAAATTCAATTACCAGGTCTGGTATGGATATTAAGGGGAACCCTGCATCAAATTAAAAAAAAAATTGACGTGGGGGTCCCCCTAAAAATCCATACCAGACCCTTTATCTGAGCACGCAACCTGGCAGGCCGCAGGAAAAGAGGGGGGGAGAGAGTGCCCCCCCTCCTGAACCGTACCAGGCCACATGCCCTCAACATTGGGAGGATGCTTTGGGGGTCTGTGACCCCTCAAAGCACCATGTCCCCATGTTGATGGGGACAAGGGCCTCATCCCCACAACCCTGAGCGGTGGTTGTGGGGGTCTGCGGGCGGGGGGCTTATCAGAATCTGGAAGCCCCCTTTAACAAGGGGAACCCCCAGATCCCGGCCCCCCTCTGTTTGAAATGGTATGGGGTTACAAAAGTACCCCTACCATTTCACAAAGAAAGTGTAAAAATGGTTAAATAAGACAAACACACTTTTAAAAAATTCCTTTATTAAAAATAAAAAAAAGATTCCAGCGGTGCTAATCCACTCTTGCTATCCAGCGACGGATGATCATCTCTCCGGGGTCCAGCGATAGCTGATCTGATCCAGCGATGGGGGATCTCTCAGTCCAGCGCTGTCCATACATGCATCCGTCTTCTGTCTCCACTGCGGAGACACTGCGGGGATCCAAGCAATGACGTTTCTTATATTAGGAGGGCGGGGCCACCCGTCACCTGACCCCTCCCCCTCTGACGCTGGTAAGGAAAGCCAAGGGGTTCCCCAGTGATGTATGGGTGACCCCGCCCCCCTCTGATGTAATGCAGGTTTCTGATATGGACTTTGGGGGGGACCCCCCACGCCGTTTTTTACATTTCATAGTGGTGATAGAGTCCTATGTGGGGTGCCATAACCTTGGTCTACTGCAGATCTCACAGGTCATGCTGCTCCATGGACTGGAAGCAAGAGAGGTAACCACAAACTCTACAGCAGGGATATGCAATTAGCGGACCTCCAGCTGTTGCAGAACTACAAATCCCATGAGGCATAGCAAGACTCTGACAGCCACAAGCATGACACCCAAAGTTAGAGGCATGATGGGACTTGTAGTTTTGCAACAGCTGGAGGTCTGCTAATTGCAGATCCCTGCTCTACAGCATGCCCGAGGGATGGTATTTGTCAAGATTGAGGTACATCCAGGGCACATTGGCCAAATTACTCCTCATGATCCTTACACATAGTAAGCCAGGCTTCCCACCAGGTGGAATCTCAGGATGGCACTTAAGGCATACATACAGCTGTGCTGTGTGTCTTGTGAAAAACTTTATTCAATACCATCTTAAAAAATATATGCTCAAAAGTGTTAGTGTCTCACTGTCTCTTTCTTAAATTCTAACCATATGGTTAACTCCCCCTTTATGAAGCCCATTCTGGCCTGATTCCATGAGCCACACAAGGCAGTTATCAGTTAACTCTTTGCTTTATCTTTGTTCACACAACTGGCAACTGGTAGACCTTTTAAAGTGTGGCCCTCAGGGTTTCCACCAAAGACAACACGCCTTAGAGAGCCCTGAAGGTAGCCCAGTCTGGCATAGAAAATTCCAAAACTGTTCTTTTTTACTGCTGGCCCTGCTGAGATTCCCAGCATGGATCCATGCTCAAGAGTAACTCCCCATGGCACAGAATAACCAGGTTTTTCCAAAGCAGCAAACAGGCTTTACTGGAGGAGGTCAAACACAAAGAACAGCCCTACAAGATAATGAGGCACCACACTTGAACAAGTTGAAACATCCTTAATAGCACATAGAGAGGTATCCAGAAAAGTGAGACCTGCACCCTAGAAATAGGTTCTGAAAAGGCCCTGGCATTATTACATAAGAAGAATGTAATCAATCTTGCCCCCCATGAACATGTTCATATGCTTTCCCATCCTCCCATGAAGGGGAATTTTCCCTTTGCAAGGGAAATATCCCTTTGCTTGGTTATTGTGGTGTAAATACACTTTACCAAGAAAACCCAATCGCATGCAGAAAAAATATGTAAAAGACTGAATTTTGCTTTAACATGACTGGATGATGGATGTCAGCAGAGCTTTACCTCATTCACTAAGCTAAGGGAAAATTCCCGTGCAAAGTAACTTTTTTTTTTTTTTTTTCACCAAAAGTCTCCAGTATGAACAATCTATTTGCCTTTAGTATATCAACCCCTTTATGTCTAATAACAGTTCTTTGATTACATGTTTGCCTAAAGTGCCCCTCAGTGCCCAGAAGTATAAAATAAATTGGACAGTGAGTTGGCATTATCACATTCTTGGCTAAAAGTTGCAAACATGACATATTATGCTGCAAAGTTTAAATAGAAAACAATGGTGTCAATTGCCTGGCAATTGACTCTGTATTTAGCTATTTCTCCTTTAGGTCCTCTATAAGTAAAGACATTTGATATTACAAGGAGGGATAGCCGAGGTAAGTGGGAGTGGCTAAATATACACAGTGAAATGAATATGAAGAGGCCCGTTCATACCACCTTGTTGCAATAATGCTCACACTATCACATGCTGTTCTATGATACATAGCAATGCATGTTAAATGCACTGGTGTGATGCACTGCCATTCACCACACAGAACCTTGCAACAAGCATGTATGCACCATTTTTTAGCAGCATACCAAACAATAGCGTGTTGCAGAGTGTTCTGCTGCTATATCTTTCCATTGGTAAGGTGCATACGGCTGGCATACAAATAAATGGAACCTCATTTAACCAACACAAGTAAAGCTGTGGTGAAGTGTGCAGTAAGCCCTTGTACACACGATCGAAGATTCCGACGGAATGTGTCCGATCGGAGCGTTTTGTCGGATATTCCGACTGTGTGTGGTCTGCATCGGACTGTTTCCGTCGGAATATCCGTCGGACCAAATTTTCCAACTTGCCGGAAATATTTTCCGACAAAATGCTCCGATCGGACATACTCCGATCATGTGTAGAGAATTCCGATCAAACAAAGTGCCACGCATGCTCAGATCAAATTCCTACATCAAAGCTATTGGCTACAAGCCTGAACGTAGTCCCGTCGTAATGAAATAACGTCATCACGTTCTAAACGATCGGATTTTCCGACAACTTCGTCCGACGGTGTGTATACAACAGTTTCGGACAAAATCCGACTGACAAAATCCGACGGATTTGGTTGTCGGAATCTCCGACTGTGTGTACAAGGGCTTACATGTATATTACTGCAACAAGATAGTGTGAACAGGCCTTTACTCATGTAAAATGTTACAGAAGACAGCAGACATAATAACAAGGGGTATCCATTTAATCCGCAAAGGGTAAAGATCAATCAGGATGAGGATGACAGCTCTGAAGCTTGCACTAGTTATAACAAGTCAGTACATTCTATATTTCAATTATTATGGGTTGCCTTTAACTCCTCTACACCAGTAAATATAAACTGAGTAGGATATATTTCTTTTACATTTCAAAATGCATGTTGTAACTCCATCGCTGTATATTCACATCACATTCTTATGCTAATCCATAATTTATAAATACTTTCTTCCTTCGCGATTTTCAGAACAATATATCACATTTGTGTCAGAGTCCTCCATGTTAACTGGATTTTACACAGCTCAGGATTACAGGATTAGATTTTTTTCATTATGGGATTATGCATTAAGTGGACATTTATATCAGATCTGTTTACTGCGTTGGAAGGCTGCACATTCTTGTGTTATTGTTAAATGGGTTTTCAGTGTATAGGGAGTTTATTTATTAACATATTGCAAAAATCAAGCATATATTTACCCATTTAAATAAGATCCCATCTACATCTGTTTAGATTTCAGTTTGTCATTTTCTTTAGAAAATAGAGGAATATTTACTTTAATTTAATATTTTACCCAACACTAATTGGGCAATTGCAGCTTTCTGAATTTTAGGAATTATCATTTTATAATACAAATCATGAAATAAAATGCAGATGCAGCCTCATCACAATAAAATATGTCATATACCTCACATAAAACACAATCATCATTCATTAATTGCGGGAGCTTGCCCGCGGGTCCGGCAGACTCGATGTCCACCAGCCACCTGCGATCACGGTAAAGAGAGCCAGAACGGGAACTCTCAGTAAACAAACATATTCCCAGACAGACAGAGATCTGCTGTTCCTAGTGATCAGGAAGAGCGATCTCTCTCTTCTCCAAGGCAGTCCATCCCCTATACAGTTAGAAACACCTCCCAGGGAACACAGTTAACCCCTTGATTTCCCCCTGTTAACCTCTTCCCTTCCAGTGTTATTTATACAGTAATCAGAGCATTTTTAGCACTGATCACTGTATTGGTGTCACTGGTAGGGATGAGCCGAACCCCCCCCCCCCCCCCCTCCCCAGTTTGGTTTGCAGCAGAATATGCAAACAGGCAAAAAGTGTGCAGGCACACCATTAAAGTATATGGCACACAAACGTGAAAAATCTGATGTGCTCATTTTAAATGCTTATGTGCAAGTTATTGCCATAAAAAAGTATATGGGGACCTGGGTCCTGCCCAGGGAACATGTATCAATAAAGAAAAAAGTTTTAAAAATGGTAATTTTTACTGCTGTAATTTATTGCCAGATCCTGGCAGTATAGATAAAAATCATTGAAAAAAACAGCGTGGGACCTCCCCCAGTCCATTACCAGGCCCTTTGGGTCTGATATAAATATTAAGTGGAACTCTGAACAAAAAAAATGCCATGGGCAGCCCCCCCAAAATCCATACCAGAAGTCTGGTATGGATGTTAAGGGGAACCCCGTGGCAAAATGTAAAAAAATGGCGTGGGGTCCCCCCAAAATCCATACCAGACCCTTAACCTGGCAGGTTGCAGGAAAAGGGGGTAGAGAAGAGAGCGCCCACCTCCTGAATTGTACCAAGCCACATGCCCTCAACATGGGGAGGGTGCTTTGGGGTCCCCCCAAAATACCTTATCCACATGTTGAT
The DNA here is from genome assembly GCF_037356315.1 of Lithobates pipiens. NCBI lineage: Eukaryota > Metazoa > Chordata > Amphibia > Anura > Ranidae > Lithobates > Lithobates pipiens. The sequence goes on along the minus strand of NW_027507685.1, from coordinate 8,690,800 downwards.
GGGACAAGGGCCTTTTCCCCACAACCCTTGCCCGGTGGTTGTGGGGGTCTGTGGGTGAGGGGCTTATTGGAATTTGGAAGCCCCCTTTAACAGGGGACCCCCAGATCCTGTCCCCCCTATGTGAATGTGTATCGGGTACATTGTACCACTACTCATTCACCCAAAAAAGTGTAAAAAAAGTAAAAATGACAGGAGACAGTTTTTGACAAGTCCTTCCTTCTGACGTCATTAAAACTTTTTTTTGCATTGATAAATGTCCCCTGGCGTAGGACCCAGGTCCCCAAACACTTTTTATGGCAATGAATTGCATATAAGCCTTTAGAATGAGCACTTTTGATTTCTCATGTTAATGTCCCATAGAATTTAAACAGTGTTGCGCGGCTTTTGTATTTGCCACGAACACCGCATAATGTTCGCTGTTCGGCGAACAGGCGAACATTGGATTTGCAACATCTCTCTATACTGCTGAGTCTCTTGAACCTTTCACTGATTTTCTTCCTAACAAGGTAGGATTTTTTCCTTTTTGGTCTATTTGTATTTTGTACTCTTTTTTTTTTATTATCACCTAGTTACCCATCTCACCTCAGCTGCCTGGGGGAAGGCCCACTGTGAAGTTTTTCACAGAATTGAGATTCAGATATCATTTTCGTTTGGCTTTTATTATATGGCCTTGATTTCTAGGCTTTAACCTTTATGTGAGTATACCCTATACTAGGCATGAGTACCAAGAGTTTCCCGGTGGGCCGATGGCTCAGTGGTTTGGCAGCAGCGGGAGTTTGGCAGCAGCGGGAGCGTGGCAGGAAACAGTGATGGGGATTCGGGAAAGGTGCCCAACAAGATGTGAGAGCCCAGGAGGGAGAAGAGCTCCACCCCCTCCCTAACCAAAGAGATAAACAGGAGCAGGCAGGGCCATCCTGGCACTCTCAGAACCTCGGTTTCTCCATCTCCTCTCTGCTCCAAGAACCAATGCGGCCCAGAGGACAGGCTGACTGGGGGCCCGGAGGAAGAGAACATGCAGGAGGCGGAGGCTGCCAAGGAGCTGTTGGAAGGAGCAGAGCAGTGAGATCAACCCGGATCAAGAGGGAGACTTGACTCCGCCGCTGCTGGCCATCAGGTACCCGGCATCATGCACATACATGCCCGCACACTGAGACGGGGAGGAGCAGAGGAGGGACTGCAGATAGGGACAGTGCTACGTGGTCTGTCTCAGTCCTCCCGGGTTCTCTGAGCTCCCTCTCTCTCTCAGCCCCCTCTTTCATCCCCCGTCTCTCAGTCCCCCTCTGTCTCTCAGCCCTCCTGTTTCCCAGCCCCCCCTCTGTTTCTCAGATCCCCCTTCTGTCTCTCAGCCACACCCCTCTGTGTCTCAGTCCCCTCTTCTGTCACTTAGCCACCTCCTCTGTCTCTCAGCCACCCCCTCTGTCTCTCAGCACCCCCCCTCTGTCTTTCAGCACCATCCCTCTGTCTCTCAGCACCCTCCCTCTGTCTCTCATCTCATCTATCCCTCATCTCAGTCCCCCTCTTAAAGCCCCCCTCTGTCTCTCAGCCCCTTTCTCCCAGTCCCTGCTGTCTCCCAGCCAGCCCTCTGTCTCTCAGCCCCTGTCTCTTGGTCCCTTTCTCTTTCTCTCAGGCCCGCCTCTGTCTCTCAGACCCCCCTGTCTCTCAGAACCCCCTTTGTCTCTCAGAACCTACTCTCTCTCAGCTCCCCCTGTCTCACAGCTCTCCTCATCTCCCCAACACTCATAGGAACCTGAAAATGCCTGCTAGGGGTGGTAAGACAGTGTTTCTAAGGGATTTATATGACAGAGCTGTGGAAAGGGGCCGGCGCAGCTGTAATTGTTATGAATAATGGAAAAAAGGATCTAATAGAAAATCTCTCTCTCTCTCTGTCTCTCTGTCTCTCTGTCTCTCTGTCTCTCTCTCTGTCTCTCTCTCTCTCTCTCTCTCTCTCTCTCTCTCTATATATATATATATATATATATATATATATATATATATATATATATATATATATAAAGGATCACTATGCTTAGGTTACCAAAATTAGTCAAATCTCTTCACATATTTGGAATATACGGTTACGTATATCTTTTTGTTTATTATAGCACTGCACTTTTTTTCAAAGCAGTGCATAAGATAACAAAATACAGTAAAACCTTGGATTGCGAGTAACTTGATCTGCAAGTGTTTTGCAAGATGACATCCCTTCCAAGCTGTGCTCCACAAGAGCTTTAGGCCTTGCTTTCAGATCGCTCTACTACAGGGTATTCTTCCCGGTCACAATTGCAGACTGTGAGAACCGGCAGTGCGGAGGACTATCTATGTGGACAGCTTTGCTCCGGATTCCTGCATACTTAGATGTACCTGTTTTAATCATCAACCATGTGAGTTGCTAAATTTTGTACCTTCATTAAATGTAACCATATTGCTACACTAATGCCGTGTACACACGACCAGACTTTGACAGACTGAATTCCGTCAGACTTTCGTCGAATTGAACTTGTCTACGCACAATCACACCAAAGTCTGACAGTATGAGAAACCCCCCAAAAGTCTTCAAATGTCAGCATATCAGCAGCGCTGGCACTGTGTGAAGAAAGTAAAGCTGATAACCAGTTTTCCTGTGAAAGCAGACATCTTCTTCGTTATAATGTTATAAAGGTATAATTAATAATAATGAAGCATGCCCCAATGGAAAGCAGCTTTACTGTGGTGGTACCTGATGAAGAGGAATGCTGCCAGGGGATTCCAGAAAAAGAGGATTCCCTTCAGGTCTGGCATGGATTTTAAGGGGACCCCCATGCCAAAAAAATAAAAAACAATGTCTCCCCCATAATCCATACTAGCCCCATATCCGAGCATGCAGTCTGGTAGGTCAGAAAAAAAGGAGGGGGGGTTGAAACACGCCCTCCCTCCTGCACCATACCAGGTCACATGCCCTCAACATTGTTTTGAATCATTCCGAAAATTTGGAATTCGCTATAAAATTTATAAACAAAACAAATTCCAATGAAAACTAAACAAAAATAAACAAATTCTGAAACAAATTATTGAACCAAAATTAGTAACTAATCTATCCGAAACTAAACACATTTTTCTGTTCTGCACAGTACTCCATGAGCAGAGAGCTGGTGACCAGCTCTCTGCCTGTCCCCCCACACTCACTGGAGTGTTGGCCTGTAGAGGGGGATGGGAGCAGCTGGCTCAGGCTGCCGGCTCGCTGAGAGGCTGAGCCAAGTGCCGGTCGTGGCATCTGGGTGGATCCCAACCATATGGGCACAATCTTTCCCCAGCTTGGACTCGCTCTGTGGTGTCAGCCGACGGTAGGCTTCAGGAGTGCAGAATGAACTGCACTCCTGTGATCCACAGGAGAAGTGCAGCCAAAGAGCTTTGGCTGTACTTCTCCTTTAACAAATGTATCATCAAGGATCACTTGTACTTCATGATGGGTCTCTGTTGAATGCAATAATTAAGCCACTGGATTTTAGCCTACGTCTACTGAGGTGAGTTGCTTAAAGGATAAGTTACACATTGCATCCATATTTAGGGTGTAACGTATAACATGTTCTAGCAGCCCCCCACATGCCCCAATCCTCCCCCTATTACAGTGGCTGGAGGTTCTTCTCCCAGCCCCCGCCCACACAGCTCAGAGTCATTAAGTCACGGAGTTATGTGAATGGCTGAACTACAACTATAGCCTGCTATTGCAGCAGGTGGTTTGTAGTTCTCAACTGTGAGGGAGCTGGTGAGCACTTTTGTAGTTCATTAACCTTCCTGCTCTTCAGTAACTGTCTGTCCATATGGGAAAGATAAGCAGACAGCTATTCTGAGAGTTTGCAGAAGCCTGGCACTGCACCTGTGATCTCCTGAGAAAAAATAATAAATGTACTTTTTTTTCCTGCAGAAATAAGTGCATTTATACATGTTTTTCTGAAAGGCGAACTTAGCCTTTAAAGTGGTTGTAAACCCTTACAAACCACTTTGACCTACAGGTAAGCCTAGATTAAGGCTTACCTTTAGGTTCAAGAAATATCTCCTAAACCTATACGGTTTAGGAGATATTTACAAAAAGACAGGCACAGCTGTCTACGGCGCATTTTCTTTTTTTAATAGCCATTACTTCCTCTTTAATCCTGTTGATTAAATGTTTCCAGAAAGGGTGGATTTTGGGGCATCACCAGAAAATATGATTTAGCATAATACAGTGGTGTGAAAAAGTGTTTGCCCCCCTTCCTCATTTCCTGTTCCTTTGCATGTTTGTCACACTTAAGTGTTTCGGAACATCAAACCAATTTAAACAATAGTCAAGGACAACACAAGTAAACACAAAATGCAATTTGTAAATGAAGGTGTTTATTATTAAAGGTGAAAAAAAATCCAAACCATCATGGCGCTGTGTGAAAAAGTGATTGCCCCCTAAACCTAATAACTGGTTGGGCCACCCTTAGCAGCAACAACTGCAACCAAGCGTTTGCGATAACGTGCAATGAGGCTTTTACAGCGTCCTGGAGGAATTTTGGCCCACTCATCTTTGCAGAATTGTCCTAATTCAGTTACATTAGAGGGTTTTCGAGCATGAACGGCCTTTTTAAGGTCATACCACAACATCTCAATAGGATTCAGGTCAGGACTTTGGCTAGGCCACTCCAAAGTCTTCATTTTGTTTTTCTTCAGCCATTCGGTGGTGGACTTGCTGGTGTGTTTAGGATCATTGTCCTGCTGCAGAACCCAAGTTCGTTTCAGCTTGAGTACACGAACAGATGGTCGGACATTCTCCTTCAGGATCTCTTGGTAGACAGCAGAATTCATAGTTCCTTTTATCACGGCAAGTCTTCCAGGTCCTGAAGCAGCAAAACAGCCCCAGACCATCACACTACCACCACCATATTTTACTGTTGGTATAATGTTCTTTTTCTGAAATGCAGTGTTCCTTCTACGCCAGATATACTTGGACACACACCTTCCAAAGATTTCCACTTTTGTCTCATCGGTCCACAGAATGTTGTCCCAAAAGTCTTGGGGATCATCAAGATGTGTTGTGGAGAAATTGAGACGAGCTTTGATGTTCTTTTTGCTCAGCAGTGCTTGGAACTCTGCCATGCAGGCCATTTTTGCCCAGTCTTTTCCTGATGGTGGAGGCATGAACGCTGACCATAACTGAGGCAAGTGAGGCCTGCAGTTCCTTGGACGTTGTTGTGGGGTCTTTTGTGACCTCTTGGATGAGTCGTCGCTGCGCTCTTGGGGTAATTTTGGGCGGCCGGCCACTCCTGGGAAGGTTCACCACTGTTCCATGTCTTCGCCATTTGTGGATAATGGCTCTCACTGTGGTTCGCTGGATTCCCAAAGCTTTGGAAATGGCTTTATAACCCTTTCCAGACTGATAGATCTCAATTACTTTCTTTCTCAATTGTTCCTGAATTTCTTTGGGTCTCGGCATGATGTGTAGCTTTTAAGGATCTTCTGGTGGACCTTACTGTGTCAAGCAGCTCCTATTTAAGTGATGCCTTGATTGTGAACAGGTGTGGCAATAATCAGGCCTGGGTGTGGCTAGAGAAATTGAACTCAGGTGTGGACAACCACAGTTATAGTATGTTTTAACAAGGGGGGCAATCACTTTTTCACACAGGGCCATGATGGTTTGGATTTTTTTTCACCTTTAATAATAAACACCTTCATTTACAAATTGCATTTTGTGTTTACTTGTGTTGTCCTTGACTATTGTTTAAATTGGTTTGATGTTCTGAAACACTTAAGTGTGACAAACATGCAAAGGAACAGGAAATGAGGAAGGGGGCAAACACTTTTTCACACCACTGTACCTCTCTCATTGCCTCAACAATGAAGTATATGCAATTGGGGGAGGCATTTTTTGTCAAGTTTGTCTCTAAATAGGAACTACCGATAGAAAGTTTTTCCGTTGGGAAAACTGAGAACATGCTATCAGTTTTTGGCTGGCGGAAATTTGGACAGCTAAATTCCGATAGAGCATACACATGGTCGCATTTTCTGATGAAAAGCTCTCATCAGTCTTTTTCTGGCCGGAATTCTGATCGTGTGTACGTGGCATTACTGTTGCGAGCAGTGAAGGAGAAGGGGAAATGTTAGCGGCACGGAAAGCTTCCTTTGCAAATAGGATGGTGCTGCTTAGGCTAGCCATACATGGAGCAAAGTTATTTCCTCCACTTGATTTCCCCACAAACACAAACAGCAGAGAATGACCAGAGTCTGCATGGTAGTTCAGCAAGTCTGTTTATATGTGTTTTTATGCAAATGCCTAATGTGAAGGGGAAGGAGAAAGGGTGGCTGAATCTGAACATCGGCTTTACCCAGTCTTGTGACCAGATCGGGCTGAAAGGAAGTAGAAGGGCAGGGTGGGGACAGGAGATGGTGAGCAGATTGGGGAAGACAACCATGGAACACATCTCTACCCCAAAGGTGAACTGTAGACAACAGTGTGACTGTGTATTTCTCATCTCTGTACCGACATACTGCATAATGATCAATAAAGTTATGTTCCACTCCTCTGTGTGAATACGTAGCCTACCAACATTGCAATTCACAGTAATGTAGCCCAATACGGCACTGGTCACTATATAGCACTAAATAGTAGACATGTGCATTCGTTTTCATCCGAATGCATTTTCATCTGAATGTTGGGTATTTTCATTATCGTTTTAACAAATGATAACCAACATGCAGAATCCAAAAACCGAAAGATCCGACATAAACAAATGCTTTCGTTTCGTTTTCATTGTGACAACAGTTCGATATAGATAGGAGATTCAACATGGCACTGACAATAGCAATCTGTGTCCATCAACCTGTGGTCGAATGTGCCTAACCTTAGCTCTATTAGTCCAAGATTATTCTACATAGAGAGAAAAGATTCGACATGAAGATTCGACGAAGCAGTCACAGCGAGTGGACATTTATGGTCAAATGCTCCACCCATAGGCTATAGAAGAAATCTAATGTTGGTTGACTAGTAATAATAATTAATAAATATAATTATTACTAGTGTCATACAACATAAGAAGTCTACTATAGCTTGTAGGTGGAACCTTCAACTGGAAATGCACGATTGCGGCGTCGTACAGTTTAGCTGCTCTGTCAAATCTTCTTAGAACATTCGACAGACACCATAAGCCTTCAATGACAGATTCAACCTTAATTATTTCGGATTTTCAGACGAATGCATTTAATGAAACAAAATAAATAAAAAACTAATTTCAGGAGTAATTAAATTAATTAATTTTTCAGACTAAAACAAAATTCCGAAACAAAATATTTCAGTGTGCACATGTCTACTAAATAGCACAACTATTTCTCCCTAATCACACACTGCCAGCTTTCCCTATTAACTCCAACACACACTGACAAATGTCTGCCGGTAAACTGTCTTTTATAGTTAGGGGGTTGGCACCCTAAAATATCGCCTATGTTTGGCCTTTCTAAACCAATAGATCACCGTTCAAATGACAAGAAGTACATTATTGACAGTTGGTTGCTATGGTGGCAAACAGCCACAATAAGTTGCTCAATCTATAAACTGCAAATGGGTTTGATTTTCCGTGAACCCTAAACTTAGCAAACTAAACTTGAAGCTCACCCCTTACTTACTGATTGCAATTGATGTGTTGCAAAGCAATACATTTGTTTTTACAATGATTTGTTGCAAAAAATGAAATGGTAGAAGACATTGAAGCACATAAGGAGTAATAAGAAAATGTGACGAAACTAGTTCAAGAACACTCAGCCTCTAAGTTTTAAAATTATCCCTGACATCACGTTCAGAGGAAAATATCACCTGCCAAATGCAGCCCATTCAACTGTGGCCTGGGGGTTTGTGGTGACTTGAGCTGACAAAAATGCTACATGCATCTTTTTTTGGTACATTTGAATGATCTACCCTAAAGCAAATACCTTAAAGTGGATGTAAACCCACATTTTTTTTAAATTAAGGCTTGTACCTTTTACAGTATAGGATTTTAATGTCACAAAGAGTTAATTCAGCTCTGAGCAGTCCTCTTATCTTTTGTCAATAAGATAAAAATGGACAGACAGAGAAATTGGAGTCTGCTTCTCCCCCTTGCTGTAAGTGACAGGTGATTTACATATCTCATGCACTAGCCCGAGAGAGTCATTCAGTGCACTTCAGATCCCCTCTTTTCGTGGGCAGGCTGAAGTCATGTGGTGACTTTTCTGGATTTTGACTGAATGTTAGTGATCATAGCAGAAGTTCACTGTAAGAAATACACAGGAGAAAAGGCATGTTGACAAGGGAAGTGCAGAGGTGGGCAGGGAGTCTTCTAACATCACGACTCCACCCACCAAGCTCCGGACAATAGACCCACCCACAAAATCTGCAGTTTTTTGCGTCTCATAACAGACAGAGGGGAGACATTTGACAGGTAAGGATAAATGCAGGAGACATATATATATATATATATATATATATATATACTTATAGATAACCACTATAGCAGTAGTTTATAAAGGATGAGAGAGGGTTTACATCCACTTTAATGCTTGCCATAACACATATTAACACAGAGCAATTGTTTGACTAGACCCTCAGAGGGCAATGCATGCTTGTTTGCTTTTTCCTTTAATAAAAAAAGACTGATGGATCAGCAGATGAAAACCTGTAAACTGAATCACAGATGCAGATAAGAAGGCATGGTGAATTTATTACAGGTCACTCATCTCAGGTGAAGATACATCTAGACAAATAATGATTTTATGTACATCTAACAGACCTTGCACATAAACTGATGTGCGTTTGCTCAATTTAATCAAGCTATAAGCTGGAAAGGCAGGCGTCCAGGCCCACACTGTTACAATAACCGGACTCTCTGATCCATGCAGATATGCCAGGCGGTATGTCTATGTTTATCTATTAAATATTTCAAACTCAATCTAGGTTTTCCTCAATCTCTCCAACTAGCAAAGTTATGTAGTCTTTTATGCACAGATTTGTCCTTGATATTATTGGACTCAGGATTTAAGCAGGTTAAGCTGATTAGACAATATGGCTTTACTGATTACAGGAATAGCCAAGATGACAAAATACAAAGCATTGACTCTTCAGTATTTAAAGTCATACACATTTATTTATAAATAAATATATCACATAAGCTTGACCATTAATACAATAGGTACTGAAATGATAAATTTAGCAGGAGTTGCAACATTTCTGGTTAACTAAACAATATGTGGGAGGTGTGTTGGTTCCCTATTAGCCTTGACTGCTTTCTGCTAGCTCATTTAAACTGTTTCCCACATTCCTGGATTAACTCCAAATCACCCAGTACATCGACAGTAGTTTAAAGAGAAAGTCCATTAAACTAAAAAAAGTAAAAATAATTATATATATATATATATATATATATATATATATATATATATATATATATATATATATATATATATATATATATATGTAGCACCGTCTCCTGAAGAGCACGCACTGTGTGTTTTTGAAATTTAATATTACACCTGAACTGCAGTTTGGTTTGGGTTTAATTATTCAAAATTTTGACCTCAGCATCAGTCTGACTGGACTATAGGGTGTTCAGCCTGGCCATAGGGGGTGCTGTCTCTTCTGACAGGCATGGAAACATAGTCTGGTTGGGTGTTTTGGGGTTACTTTCTCTCTGAGCCAGCCCAGTGGGGGTTCACTCTTGCTGTGCTTTTTGGGAGAGGGTACTTAAGATGCGGATGTCATGTGGTTCGGGGGTTTCAGGTCCAGAAGTATGTTCTGACTCCATGGTCCTGGTCCTCCTGACCAGCCCCCAGGACACCTATGGCCTGGGGTGTGGATCCACCCGACTTTATGTCTCGGGGCTGGCTAGCCCGAGGCAAGGAAACTAAGGAAGGGATTCAGAGGTGGTCGGGTGTCATCTCAGGTTGTAGAGAGGCCCAGAAACTTCGTAGTTATCCAGGGGAGGACTCTTTAAAAGAAGGCCACTCAAGGGTTGACTTCTTAGCAAGAGTCTAGTAAAGCTGAAGGACCTAAGTGAATCCTATCTTGTGCGGTATCGCCGGACCGGCTGCAAGATACTGGTACCACACGAGTGTTCTACAAGTATTCTAGTTTCCTTGTTCATGTTCTACAACAAAGTCTGTGGCAGGGACTTGTTCTTGACTCAAGCACCCTGTTGGCTGCTAGGCCTTGTGAGAGAGGGACTATCCAACTAGAGTGAACATCCAGCTGTGAATGGCTATTCTCTGGATTTATTCAAAGTAAGGGAGTTCTTTATTACTGACTTTGACACTAAAGCCCCGTACACACGAGAGGACTTATGTCCGACAGACTTCCGAAGGAGTTCTGCCGGAGTTCCGACAGAGTTCTGACGAACCTTTCGACTGAGCGGACTTGGCCACACACAATCACACCAAACTCCGACGGATTCGAACGTGATGACGTACGACTGGACTCGAATAAGGAAGTTCATAGCCAGTAGCCAATAGCTGCCCTAGCGTCGGTTTTAGTCCGTCGGAATAGCATACACACGAGCGAATTTTTCGGTAGGAACTGGGTTCGGCGGAGTTCCGTCGGGAAAATTTTTAAGCATGTTCCATTTTCTAAAGTCCGTCAGACTTTTGCGAATCAAAAGTCCGTTGCAGCCCACACACGATCGAATAGTCTGACGGAATCATTCCGTCAGACTTTGGATGTTGAAAAGTCTGCTTGTGTGTACGGGGCTTAAGAGTACCTGGACTTTTCACCTAACCCTCTGATCCTACACTAGAGACTGTTGTTAACTACGTTTTAGCAAATAAAAATCCATTTAAGCGGATCTGTTGTCAAATAATTAAAGATCTAAGAGGATGGGGTATCTGGCGCTACCTAATATTAAACAAATAATAATAATAAAAAATATATAATAATATAAAATGATGAAAAAATGATAAACCCCGGTGTTTCAAACAATCCCAGTGTCACATCAAATAAATAGATTTGACCTTTCTGTGCCGAGTATAACTATTTAGGATACCATATCCCTACAATGTGAAAATATTCACTTCTGATCTGTTGTCAGTCTCTAAAGTTTCTGGGCCATCTACCACGGGAACCCCTAGACACGAGGAGCGATCGAGGGAAGGTAACGGTAAGCCCATTAAAACCAACAACCATACACACACACACACACACACACACACACACACACACACACACACACACACACACCCACACACCCACACACCCACTGTACAGTGGGCATAGAAAAGAAACTCCGCCACTTTAAAAAAAATAATCTAATTTTGTTGCTTTGCAGCCTGAAATGAAGACAGACACATTTTTTTGTTTTATCCAGCTGTATTTACTTAGAGCAACTTATAACATCCAAGGGAAAGATAACAACATGTCAAAAAAAAGAAATAAATAAAAAATAGAATCACAGAGTTGGAAAAAGGATCACTCCCTTGTGTCGGTATTTTGTTGAACCACCTTTTGCTTTAATTATGGCCTTTAGTCTGTTGGGATATGTCGCTACTAACTTTGCACATCTGGACTTTGCGATATTTGCCCAGCCTTTGCAGAACTGCTCAAGTTCAGTTAAATTTGATGGTGACCATTTGTGGACTACAGTTTTCAATAGGGATGAGTGAACGGTTTGGCCCAAGCATGAGTTCGTGCTCAGGCCGAACACCCGAATTTTCAGGGTGCTCTCCCCGACAAACACCCTGCAGTGCAATAAGTGCTGCCCAGTGCATTCTGCTCCCTGATTGGGAAAAGCTTTTCTCAATCAAGGTGCAGTGTAAGCGGGCTGTTAATGAACAGGGACAGGAAGCCTGCCGCAGTTTTCTTAACAACTGATGAGTTTGTCAGCTGTCAATGGGTTTCCCCGCTGACAGCTAAATAATAAAAAAAGAACCAGTTAAAAAAAAAAAATATTAAAATGGCATGCCCCCCCATGCCCCACCCGCCTCATCCTCACAACTGTGGCCAGTGGTTGTTGGGGTCTGCAGGTAGGGGGCTTATCAGAATATGGAATTCCTCTTTAACAAGGAGGCCCCTAGATCCTCCCCCTTTGTGAATGGGAACATAGAAGCCCAGGGCATGATGGGTCAGTGATGTCACAAGGGGGCATGGCCTCCCAATGACTTATTTAAGAAATGCAGGACATCGGCCCTGACAGATCAGCGAGACACAGCATCGGAGGAGGGTCGTCAGCTGGAGTGGTGGCAGAGGAAGAAGAACACAGACAAAGCAGACAGAAGAGTGGAAGCAGGGGGAGAAGGAGAAGACCAGAGGATGAAGATGCGGGAGAAGATGGAGGAAGACCGGAGGAAGAAGCGGAGAAGAACATTTTTAATAAAAGACTTGTCAAAAACTGTCTACTGTATTTTTTAACACTACACTACTTGTTTTTTGTGAATGGGTAGGCGTACAATGTACCCCATACTCATTCACATGGGGGGCAGGATCTGGGGACCCCCTTGTTAAAGGGGGCTTCCATATTCTGATAAGCCCCTGCTCACAAACCTCCTGCGACCACCGGGCAAGGGTTGTCAGAAAGAGGCCCTTGCCCCATCAACATGGGGGCAAGGTGCCTTGGGGTGGGGGGCGCAGAGCCCCCACTGCCCCAAAGCAGATATTCCCCCATGTTGAGGGCATGTGGCCTGGTATGGATCAGGCGCTCGCTCTTCCCCTCCCTTTCCTGACCTTCTGGGCTGCATGCTCGGATAAGGGTCTAGTATTTTGGGGGGTCCCCTCCAAATCCATACCAGACCCAAGGACCCGGGGGGGACCCCATGCTGTTTTTTCTCTCGATTTTTTTTTTAGCCGGCAATTACTTTTTTCTTACATTAATGACTCATCGGTTGTTAAGGATGGGGCAGCCGGCTTCCTGGCCCCCTCTTTAGCAACCAGCTATATACAGTGTTAAATGCAAGACGCTGCAAAATTATGGTAAAATCATGGTAAAATTGTGGTAAAAACGAGTGTCCAAAAACGCAGCACTGCAAAAAGCACTGCAGAAATGCTCAAAAGCAACATGCATAGATGTGAATCAAGCCTAAATAAGCAATCAACCCTTGCATTGGCTTTGCAGCCTACATATACCTTTAGAGAATGTGAATACTTACCTCTCCTGCCACCCATGCTGCTAAATGTCTCTCAACCTGCTAAAGTTGTCACCAGAAGCCAACACTTTGTGGAATGTAAACCTCCTGGACCCCTGCAGTACTCAGAGGTTTCTACTGCCCATTCCTTAATCACTGCTATATACTGTAGGGATGTATGAGCAGAGTCAGCAGCATAAATCATTGGGCTTTGCAGGGGACTAGTAGATTGACGCATTTGAAATTGTTGGCTTCTAATGAAGCCTTCAACCAACAATTTCTCTTCAACGGAGTGATTTTGGATTGAGATGGTGACAAGAGAGGTAAGTATTGTTGTGATTAAAATGGTATTTCTATATACCTCACAAAGACCAGCTAGGTATAATTACGGCTAGTGATGGACGAACTTCCGACGGGACGTTTCGCGAACGCGAAACGCGAACGGACACAAACGTTCGCGAAAACGACCGTTCGCCGCGGGCTCCATTGACTTCAATGGGAGGCGAATTTCGCAAACCTTTAGGTCGAATTTGCGGCCACGGGGTAATTATTAGGGGGTAGCACGTAGTCCCACCACCTGGACAATAGCATAATACATGTATGAGGTGAATTTGGGATCGATAACTACAAGCATTTTTTTTTTATTTGGGAAATTGTTCTGACAATTCAGGACTATGGAGCTAATGAAGGCAATGGAGGAGAGGGAAGGTCAGGGACCAGGGTAGGCAAACAAGAGGGTGCAGGAGATACAGAGCACTGACAGCAGCACCGTAATACAGAGCACTGACATCAGCACCGTGACATACAGCGCTGACAGCAGCTCCGTGACATACAGCGCTGACAGCAGCTCCGTGACATACAGCGCTGACAGCAGCTCCGTGACATACAGCGCTGACAGCAGCTCCGTGACATACAGCGCTGACAGCAGCTCCGTGACATACAGCGCTGACAGCAGCACCGTGACATACAGCGCTGACAGCAGCTCCGTGACATACAGCGCTGACAGCAGCTCCGTGACATACAGCGCTGACAGCAGCTCCGTGACATACAGCACTGACAGCAGCTCCGTGACATACAGCGCTGACAGCAGCTCCGTGACATACAGCGCTGACAGCAGCACCGTGACATACAGCGCTGACAGCAGCTCCGTGACATACAGCGCTGACAGCAGCTCCGTGACATACAGCGCTGACAGCAGCTCCGTGACATACAGCGCTGACAGCAGCTCCGTGACATACAGCGCTGACAGCAGCTCCGTGACATACAGCGCTGACAGCAGCTCCGTGACATACAGCGCTGACAGCAGCTCCGTGACATACAGCGCTGACAGCAGCTCCGTGACATACAGCGCTGACAGCAGCTCCGTGACATACAGCGCTGACAGCAGCTCCGTGACATACAGCGCTGACAGCAGCACCGTAAGCAGCCCCAGGAGGAAGTCAGCACAGCACAGGGATGGTGTGATCCCCTCATAATAAGAACCCCCAGGAGGAAGTCAGCACAGCACAGGGATGGTGGGAGCCCCTCATAATAAGAACACCCAGGAGGAAGTCAGCACAGCACAGGGATGGTGGGAACCCCTCATAATAAGCAGCCCCAGTAGAAATATGACACCGCTCAACCTCTTCAAAGAGGAGGGTAGGGGCATATAGTACGGTGTGCTTTTTTGGGTCAGGGAAGTGAGCCAAATGAATTAAGAAGGTCTGTGTGCTTGATTCCAAAAATTGTTTATAGACATATACATGGTCTACTGATCACATGTGTTGAATTCCTCCGAGATCCATGCCTCATTCATTTTTAGAAATGTGAGGTAGTTAACACTGTGGTGAGCTAGGCGAGTACGCTTATCGGTCACAATCCCCCCTGCTGCGCTGAACGTCCTTTCGGACAGGACACTGGATGAGGGGCAAGCCAACAGTTCGATTGCAAATTGGGCAAGCTCTGGCCAGAGGTCAAGCCTGCCCACCCAGTAGTCTAGGGGTTCATCACTCCTCAGAGCGTCCACATCGGCCGTTAACCCAATGTAGTCGGACACCTGACGGTCTAGGCGTTCCCTGATGCTGGATCCGGATGACACCTGTCGATGGGTCGGCTGAAAGAATGACCTCATATCCGAAGTCACCAACACATCTTCAAACCGGCCTCTTCTTGCAGGCGCTGTTGGATTGGTACCCGCAAATCCTTCTCTGGGAGTGGGAATTGCTCCTCTGCCAGCGCACGCAAAAGCAGAATGCAGCATTTCTCGAAGCAAGGCCTGGAAGTGCTGCATTCTGACAGCCCTCTGCGACGGCGGTAACATTTCCGCCATTTTGTGTTTGTACCGGGGGTCTAAGTACGTTGCCACCCAGTACTGGTCCTTGACCCTCATGCTTTTTATACGGGGGTCCCTATTAAAACACTGGAGCATGAAGGCCCCCATTTGCACTAAAGTGGAAGCGGTGTGGTGGCCTGGCTCCTGCTCATCATCCAGGATAATGTCGTCCTCTTCATTCTCCTCTCCCCATCCTCGCACAACAGGGATCCCAGAAAGGTTTAAAGCATGCTCTTCTTGCTCCTGCTCATCCGCCCCGGCACCATCCTCCTCTGACTCCTCATCAGACTCCTGTTGTTGACTTGTCTCAGATAGAGTAGCCCCCCCTGGGAATTCATCCAGCATTGCGACTTCCTCATCTTCCCGCTCCTGCTCCTCCACAGCCTGATCAATGACACGACGCAATGCACGCTCCAGAAAGAAGGCATAAGGTACCATGTCACTGATGGCGCCATGGCTGCGACTGACCAGTTTGGTGATCTCCTCAAATGGCCGCAGAAGTCTGCATGTGTCGCGCATGAGCAGCCACTGGCGCGGTGAAAAAAAACCCAGCTCCCCAGAACCGTTTCTTTCGCAGAGTTCATACAGGTAGACGTTAACTGCACGTTTCTGCTGGAGCAGCCTATCAAGCATATAGAAGGTTGAGTTCCATCGCGTCGGGCAATCGCAAATAAGACGTCTGACCGGCAGATGGTGTCGCCGCTGAATGTCAGCAAGGCGAGCCATGGCCGTGTAAGATCTTCTGAAATGGGCCGAGATTTTCCTTGCCTGCCGCAAGATGTCCTGGACCCCAGGGTATTTGACAAGGAATCGCTGCACGACCAAGTTTAAGACGTGTGCCATGCACGGCACGTGCGTGATTTTGCCCTGTTTCAATGCGCTAAGCAGATTGGCACCGTTGTCACACACCACTTTACCAACTGTCAAATTGAGCGGTGTTAGCCACTCATCTGCCTGTGAACGCAAAGCTGAAAGGAGTGCCGGGCCAGTGTGGCTCTTTGCTTCCAGGCACAACAGACGCAGCACGGCATGGCAACGTCTCACCTGGCATGTGGAATAGGTTCTGGGGAGCTTGGGCGGTGCAGTGGAAGAGACGCTAGCAGCGGAAAAGGAGGAGGCAGCTGAGGAGGAGAGGGAGGAGGATGGAGTAGGAGGAGGAGAAGAAGAGTCAGGCCTGCATGCAATCCGTGGCGGTAAAACCAAATCTACACGGGTGCCACGGGTTACATGCTTGACGGCCGTCAGAAGGTTCACCCAGTGGGCAGTAAAACTGATATACCTTCCCTGCCCGTGTTTGCTAGACCACGTGTCTGTGGTCAGATGTATCTTGGCACCGACACTGTGTGCCAGAGATACATTCACTTGCCGCTGAACATGGCCATATAGCTCTGGGATGCCCTTCTCTGAGAAATACTTCCTTCCTGGGACCTTCCATTGTGGTGTTCCAATGGCCACAAATTTGCGAAAGGCCTCCGAGTCCACCAGTTTATATGGCAGTAGTTGGCGGGCTATGAGTTCTGACAAGCCAGCCGCCAACCGTTGGGCAAGAGGGTTATCCGGCGTCATCATTTTTTTACGCTCAAACATTAGGCCCACGGAAGCCTGCCTTTTTGCAGAAAAATGTGAGCTTGGCGTGATGGAAGGTGGAGTGGAGGACAATTGTGAGGAGAGAGGAGAAGGAGAAGTAGAAGACGAGGCTGGACGGTGAGAGCCTGCAGTGTGGCTTTGTGTGTTCCGTTGCTCCCACTGGGCTCGGTGATGGCTGCTCATGTGCCTTCTTAAGGCGGTCGTCCCTAGGTGAGTATTGGGCTTACCGCGACTAACGCGTTGACTGCAAAGATTGCAGATGGCAACGCTATTGTCAGCAGCGGACACGTTAAAAAAAGCCCACACTGCGGAGCCATGTGCCGGTGTCCTGGGAGCGCCAGATGTGACCGTACATGGTCGATGACTCGCTCCTGATACATTTGCAGTCTGCTTTGTCCCTGCTGTGCAATGTAAGTCATTGCTGCTTCTCCTCCCTATCTGCTGGTCCATATCTCCCTCTGAACTCCCCTCCTCTTCCTCTCTTGTGGGCACCCACGTGACATCACTAGACACGTCATCATCAACGTCACCTTCCCCACCGCTATAAGTAGAGTAGGCAGCAACACCGGGGACCAACCTCCTCCTTGGGCTGATCTGGGTACTGGCGTCAGACTGCTGAGTAGCGCTTGTTGCTACCTCCTCTTCCTGATCCAATACCAAGAGTGGCTGCGCATCAGAAATGTCCTCTTGATATGGATCGGAAAATAATTCCAGTGACTCAAGCGGAAGGTATGTGGTGGTGGTGGTGGTGGTCGTGTTGTTGGTGGTAGTGTCTTTGGGGGTGCACATAGCAGAGAGTGAAGAAGAGGGTGCAGATCGAGAGGATGAGGAGGGTGCAGAAGAGTAAGGCTGAGCGAGCCACTCAACCAAGTCTGGTGCATCCTTTAAAGTAATTGAACGCACCTTCTGCAACTTCCCACTTTGGCTCAAGCCTGTTGCTCCTGCCCTACCCCTACCACCCCTGCGGAAGGGCCTGCCTCTTCCTCTGCATGTCATTTTTTAAATGACCCTGTGACAAAACTCTTAGTCCCTATACCGCTGAAGGACTGCTGCAGTATAGGTGAGCGGTCAGCAGTGGTGCACGTCAACCCTATCTATTGTGGACCTATAGCGGTCCTTACAGAACAGCAGACTGTACCGCACTCAAGC
Organism: Lithobates pipiens; assembly: GCF_037356315.1. NCBI lineage: Eukaryota > Metazoa > Chordata > Amphibia > Anura > Ranidae > Lithobates > Lithobates pipiens. The sequence goes on along the minus strand of NW_027507685.1, from coordinate 8,672,685 downwards.
CTATGTACCGTAGCACCCTATACCAAGTTACCAGTCCTTATAAGAACTTTTGTGGACCAAGCAGGTTGTGTATTAGTGTTTAGCAGACTGTACGTCAGTCCCTATACCGCTGAAGGACTGCTGCAGTATAGGGCAGCGGTCAGCAGTGGTGCACGTCAACCCTATCTATTGTGGACCGATAGCGGTCCTTACAGAACAGCAGACTGTACCGCACTCAAGCCTATGTACCGTAGCACCCTATACCAAGTTACCAGTCCTTATAAGAACTTTTGTGGACCAAGCAGGTTGTGTATTAGTGTTTAGCAGACTGTACGTCAGTCCCTATACCGCTGAAGGACTGCTGCAGTATAGGGCAGCGGTCAGCAGTGGTGCACGTCAACCCTATCTATTGTGGACCGATAGCGGTCCTTACAGAACAGCAGACTGTACCGCACTCAAGCCTATGTACCGTAGCACCCTATACCAAGTTACCAGTCCTTATAAGAACTTTTGTGGAACAAGCAGGTTGTGTGTTAGTGATTAGCAGACTGTACGTCAGTCCCTATACCGCTGAAGGACTGCTGCAGTATAGGTGAGCGGTCAGCAGTGGTGCACGTCAACCCTATCTATTGTGGACCGATAGCGGTCCTTACAGAACAGCAGACTGTACCGCACTCAAGCCTATGTACCGTAGCACCCTATACCAAGTTACCAGTCCTTATAAGAACTTTTGTGGAACAAGCAGGTTGTGTGTTAGTGATTAGCAGACTGTACGTCAGTCCCTATACCGCTGAAGGACTGCTGCAGTATAGGGCAGCGGTCAGCAGTGGTGCACGTCAACCCTATCTATTGTGGACCGATAGCGGTCCTTACAGAACAGCAGACTGTACCGCACTCAAGCCTATGTACCGTAGCACCCTATACCAAGTTACCAGTCCTTATAAGAACTTTTGTGGAACAAGCAGGTTGTGTGTTAGTGATTAGCAGACTGTACGTCAGTCCCTATACCGCTGAAGGACTGCTGCAGTATAGGTGAGCGGTCAGCAGTGGTGCACGTCAACCCTATCTATTGTGGACCGATAGCGGTCCTTACAGAACAGCAGACTGTACCGCACTCAAGCCTATGTACCGTAGCACCCTATACCAAGTTACCAGTCCTTATAAGAACTTTTGTGGACCAAGCAGGTTGTGTATTAGTGTTTAGCAGACTGTACGTCAGTCCCTATACCGCTGAAGGACTGCTGCAGTATAGGGCAGCGGTCAGCAGTGGTGCACGTCAACCCTATCTATTGTGGACCGATAGCGGTCCTTACAGAACAGCAGACTGTACCGCACTCAAGCCTATGTACCGTAGCACCCTATACCAAGTTACCAGTCCTTATAAGAACTTTTGTGGACCAAGCAGGTTGTGTATTAGTGTTTAGCAGACTGTACGTCAGTCCCTATACCGCTGAAGGACTGCTGCAGTATAGGGCAGCGGTCAGCAGTGGTGCACGTCAACCCTATCTATTGTGGACCGATAGCGGTCCTTACAGAACAGCAGACTGTACCGCACTCAAGCCTATGTACCGTAGCACCCTATACCAAGTTACCAGTCCTTATAAGAACTTTTGTGGACCAAGCAGGTTGTGTATTAGTGTTTAGCAGACTGTACGTCAGTCCCTATACCGCTGAAGGACTGCTGCAGTATAGGGCAGCGGTCAGCAGTGGTGCACGTCAACCCTATCTATTGTGGACCGATAGCGGTCCTTACAGAACAGCAGACTGTACCGCACTCAAGCCTATGTACCGTAGCACCCTATACCAAGTTACCAGTCCTTATAAGAACTTTTGTGGAACAAGCAGGTTGTGTGTTAGTGATTAGCAGACTGTACGTCAGTCCCTATACCGCTGAAGGACTGCTGCAGTATAGGTGAGCGGTCAGCAGTGGTGCACGTCAACCCTATCTATTGTGGACCGATAGCGGTCCTTACAGAACAGCAGACTGTACCGCACTCAAGCCTATGTACCGTAGCACCCTATACCAAGTTACCAGTCCTTATAAGAACTTTTGTGGACCAAGCAGGTTGTGTATTAGTGTTTAGCAGACTGTACGTCAGTCCCTATACCGCTGAAGGACTGCTGCAGTATAGGGCAGCGGTCAGCAGTGGTGCACGTCAACCCTATCTATTGTGGACCGATAGCGGTCCTTACAGAACAGCAGACTGTACCGCACTCAAGCCTATGTACCGTAGCACCCTATACCAAGTTACCAGTCCTTATAAGAACTTTTGTGGACCAAGCAGGTTGTGTGTTAGTGTTTAGCAGACTGTACGTCAGTCCCTATACCGCTGAAGGACTGCTGCAGTATAGGGCAGCGGTCAGCAGTGGTGCACGTCAACCCTATCTATTGTGGACCGATAGCGGTCCTTACAGAACAGCAGACTGTACCGCACTCAAGCCTATGTACCGTAGCACCCTATACCAAGTTACCAGTCCTTATAAGAACTTTTGTGGAACAAGCAGGTTGTGTGTTAGTGATTAGCAGACTGTACGTCAGTCCCTATACCGCTGAAGGACTGCTGCAGTATAGGTGAGCGGTCAGCAGTGGTGCACGTCAACCCTATCTATTGTGGACCGATAGCGGTCCTTACAGAACAGCAGACTGTACCGCACTCAAGCCTATGTACCGTAGCACCCTATACCAAGTTACCAGTCCTTATAAGAACTTTTGTGGACCAAGCAGGTTGTGTATTAGTGTTTAGCAGACTGTACGTCAGTCCCTATACCGCTGAAGGACTGCTGCAGTATAGGGCAGCGGTCAGCAGTGGTGCACGTCAACCCTATCTATTGTGGACCGATAGCGGTCCTTACAGAACAGCAGACTGTACCGCACTCAAGCCTATGTACCGTAGCACCCTATACCAAGTTACCAGTCCTTATAAGAACTTTTGTGGACCAAGCAGGTTGTGTATTAGTGTTTAGCAGACTGTACGTCAGTCCCTATACCGCTGAAGGACTGCTGCAGTATAGGGCAGCGGTCAGCAGTGGTGCACGTCAACCCTATCTATTGTGGACCGATAGCGGTCCTTACAGAACAGCAGACTGTACCGCACTCAAGCCTATGTACCGTAGCACCCTATACCAAGTTACCAGTCCTTATAAGAACTTTTGTGGAACAAGCAGGTTGTGTGTTAGTGATTAGCAGACTGTACGTCAGTCCCTATACCGCTGAAGGACTGCTGCAGTATAGGGCAGCGGTCAGCAGTGGTGCACGTCAACCCTATCTATTGTGGACCGATAGCGGTCCTTACAGAACAGCAGACTGTACCGCACTCAAGCCTATGTACCGTAGCACCCTATACCAAGTTACCAGTCCTTATAAGAACTTTTGTGGAACAAGTGAGTTGTGAATGTTTAGCAGACTGCAGCAGAAGGGCAGCAGTCAAGTATAATATCCTTTCTATATTTGGAAGAAAGAATATTATACATGTACAAGCCTATTACTGTACCACTGATACCAGTCCTGAAAAGAACCTTTGTGGAACTAATAATAACAGCAAGTCTTTAAAATTACCCTCACTGCCTGACAACACTGCTTCCTTCCTGTCCCTATACAAATTGGCAAAAAAAGAGAACGATTAGTGGTTACTGGAACAGCTCTTTTGTGGACCTTGATAGTAACAGCTAATGATGATGATGATGATGATGATGATGAAAGACTAATCTGGCTGTCCCTGTAGCATACACCGTCCTTTCCCTTTCTCTAAACTAACAAAAGACACTCAGGCTGCTGCAAGAATCAGCAGCACAGCAAACCTATCAACACCTAACACCTATACCAGTCCTGAAAAGAACTTTTGTGTACCAAATAGCTAGTGGTTTATCTCTCCCTACTCCACACAGGAACCTGTCCCTATCTTAACAGAAGAAAGAATGTAAAATGGCCACCGGATCGGGTGTATTTATAGGTTAGGGGGAATGTACAAGTGTCCATGTGCTGTCATGTCTCAATTGGCTGTCCTGTATCACATGATAAACGTGTCACCAAAGGTTAAAGTTCTTGTATACATTAAACACGTAAGTCCGCCGCGGCGAACGACGGAAAAAGGCGTTCGAACGTGCGGACCGCGAATGTCGGAAATTCGCCGCGAAACGACCGCCGGGCGAACCGTTCGGCCATCACTAATTACGGCAATTGCCACACTTACGAAACCCTTACTTAGCACTGTAGACTAAGGAGACAACATTTTACTGAACACAAGAAGAGATGAGTCAAGATTGGTGTTCAGGGGTTGTCTGGTTTATTCTAGGCGGGTCTACAATTTATATGCCCCATTATCAGCCAATCATTGCATAGAACATGGGTGTGGCTAATACAGAGGTGTACATTACATATCATTACATATCATTAATTATGTCATGTGCTTTCATGAATCACAGTCATGAGTCTTGTGGCCCAGACATATTGTGACACAATTTCTTTATTTAGACAGTACAAAGTACAACTGCTTATGCAAGCTATATTTACTTATATGTATGCTTTATAGGAAAAATACTACAGTCTGTAAATACAGAGTTTAAACTAACTAATAGGTTAACCCAAGTTAATCTTATATGAACTTATAAAGATGGAGTTACTCTGGTTCAGCCATATCACAACAATCCCCTCTTTAAGCCATGAAATCAAATCATGAACATGACTTACTTCTTCTCATTGTGACATACTCATCCGGGTGACCATAGTAAAAGTTAAGATATATTCTATTAGCTGCAGCTGGGTCGGAAGGTCAAGTACCTTGGAAATCATGCACATAATAAACTTGAAACAGGCATATAAAAGTAATACCATAAGCAAAATCAGTACAACAAACACTATGTATCCCTAATCAAGGATTAATCCAGGATTCAGCATTGAGACCAAACCCCCGATGTTACCCAGGGGGCTCCCAAGCAATTGTTTTGCCTTTTAATCATGTCAATACCCCCTTAGGCTCCTGAGAGGAACCATGCCCAGGTCATGTTCTTTTCCAGAAACAATGACCCAGCATAACGGTGTTTGAGGGGGCATCCAGGATGAACACTAGCCTTGAGCAAGTGACGTTCCTCACTGTCCCCTAGAATCATCACTATCGGAACCAATGAGGCCAAGTAACACCATCCCTTGGAATCATTCAGAATCCATGGATGGCATGTTCTTCTACAACAAATGTACGTGCTGTTGCCCAAGGCCAGTGGCTGTCTGCTTAAGGACCTGTTGGGCACCCTCAGAGAATCCTGCAAAGGCAAGCTGTGAAAGTAGCTTGGCCATCTCAGTATGGGGGTCAGAGGTATGCATGAAGTGTGATATAGGGCACGATTTAAGGTGTCAAACACTGTGGAGTTCCTGTAGACTCTGAATAGACATCCCTTCTATGTCCAATGAGTGTGTTATTAGTGGTGTTATCGGGTGGGCCACATATAACCTTAAGGCTCCCCCCAGAACACAGAGGCTGGTAGATGACTTGTGAACCAATACATATATAATACAGTGTCTAATTTTCTTCTATTCATGACATCAGTTTGGTAAGAGGTTTGCTTTAAATCTAAGAAGCAGTATAGCAGATAAATAACATTCCACGTAACACAGGAATACGTTTTGATTTTAGTTCATTTTTTGTAGCATGTATTTGTTGTTATTTCCAATAAGTTGCATGAAACTGTTTTCTCCCTATATTTTGCTAGAATAAGCCTATTCCTCCACTGAGGACAAAGAAAATACAAACAATTCAATGAAAATGGATCAGCTGTGATTGCAAAAGGATTGTGCAGTGCTGACATTTAGTCATTACAACATTGCAAAACAGGATACAATAATAAACTGGAAACACATACAAAAGGTTCAATCATCACAAAAGTGTACAATCAAGCAGAGAGTGACAGACGGGAGAGTGATACTGTACACAAGGAAAGGAAGCCAGACCTCTCTTTGGATATCTTCTATCCTATGGCAGAGACAAAAAGGCAGCCACACATGTAGTTGTTAGCCACATTTCTTTCCCATTTTCTCTCATCATCAGTAGAAATACAGTTATTCCAAAGTACACTTTGTCAAAATATTCTAAGCCAGGTTAAAACTGGTAAAAAGAAGAAAAATGTTTTTGTGTAAATTAAGTTGTCCTAGCAGAGGGATATTGTTTTGGGTGCCAAAATGTGTGTGCTGAAAGTCCCCGAGATGGAAATCTTAGTGCAACGGCAGTCACTTAGCTGATAGGAGAATCTGTCTTAAGGTTTGCTTTTAATTTTGTAGAAACCTTTCAAAAAACAAACAGTAAAGTGAGAAAAAGCCTGGATTAAAGCTAGACACAATGCAAACAGCTAAATACACAGTTGAATTGCATATATGGGAGCTTTTTACCTGTCAGAGAATTTGTATTATTATCCAACCTAGTCCTGATATTTACACAGCCTTGCCAGACAGCACAGCTAGGGTGGTGACCTCCTCTTTGTCTTCTGTCGCTCGGCACAAACCCTTGGTCACCTCCCTGCTCCCAATCTGTGACTGGAAAGACAATAAGAAGAACACTAACAAGGTCACCACTCTCTTGCTTTTAGCATATTTGTTTTCTTTTCAGCACAATACAGCATATAGACCACTCATTGTCTGACTGCTACTGTACAGATATTATTATCATACAGAATTTATTTAGTGCCAAAATTCTGCAGACAGTACAATTAGAATACAATACAGGAGGAATCAGAGGGCCCTGCTCGTTAGAGCTTACAATCTAGAATATTACAATAAGCTGATATTTTGACAGGTCTAGGAACTTAGCTAAGTTGCATCTAAAAAATGTATGCAATAGTTTTAGTGAATACATAACTGACATGCATGACTGCATTTCTATGTTTCTTAAATTCAATTTTATATAGCAATCAGTCCCATATATCCTAGAAAATAACCATATAGATGTGATTGTTTTAAAGTGGTTGTAAACACTGTAAAAAAAATACCTCCCCCCCAAAAAAAAAAAAAAAAAAAAAAACCCCGCAAAACAAAGGCATAATGAGTTAGTAGCATAGCATATAAAGTTGCACAATTATTTGTAAAAAAAATCGTGAACTCGATTCAACCCCTCTGATCTCTATTGTAGAGTTTGCTGATTCCTTCACATAACAAGTGGAGAGACTTATCTGCTCACTCAGCTGTCAAAGAGAAAAGACTGCCTGGATGTAAAATTAATCATTATAAACTTCTGTGTGTAAAGAAGAAAATCTGGGCAGTCTGCCAAGTTTTTAAACAATGTTTAACCACTTAAAGTCAATCTTTTTCTGACAGTTGTTTAGGTAAAAAATCAATATTTTTTGCTAGAAAATTACTTGGAACCCCCAAACATTATATATGTATTTTAGCAGAGACCCTAAGGAATAAAATGTCAATTGCTGCAATATTTTATGTCACACTGTATTTGCCCAGCGGTCTTTCAAACGTGATTTTTTGGGAAAAAAAACACTTCAATTAATAAAAATAAAAAAACACAGTAAAGTTAGTCCATTTTTTTTTTTTTTTTATGTGAAAGATGATGTTACGCCGCGAGAATCGTGAGAGAATAGTGATCTATCTTCTAAGAAAAAAAATTGTGATTCTCATTTTAGCCAGAATCGTGCAGCTCTAATAGCATAATAGCTCATTATGAATAACTTACCTGAGATCGAAGCCCCAGCAGCGGTCCTCATTTACCGCTCCAGTGGCCGACATCTCCCTGGGTGGTTACGTGATTGGCCAAAGCTGTGATGACGTCACTCCCATGCATGAGTGCGGGGGCCGCCGGTAATGCCACATGTTCGTGCCATTGCTTCAGTTTGCTTAAGTGCGTGTGTGCTGATGACGATGCAAATACAGGGATAGCTCCTAAACCGTGCGGGTTTAGGAGACATCCAGTGTAGCTACAGGTAAGCCTAATTAAAGGCTTGCCTGTAGTATAAAGTGGTTGTAAACCCTTTACAACCACTTTATACTACAAGCAGGCCTATAATTAGGCAAGGAGCTTTGCACATCATATAGAGCTAACACATTTTTAGTAAGAATTTCAACTGTCTTCATATTTCACATGGCTGCTAAGCATACCTCCTGACTTTTTAAGATGAGAATGAGGGACACCTATTAACAAAATTATGTAGTCATAGGACACACCCCCTGGCACGCCCCCTTAAAGGAAAATTATACAAAAAAAGTAAGTGAAACACAGGTGCATTTTTTATATTGGCTTTTGAAATTTACAAATGCAGCAATTTAGAAATAGGATGAAAAGTTTAACACTGGGAAAGACTTTTTGAAAAACAAAAAGTGCATTTTATATACAGCTATATAGATCAAATCAAAATGAGGGACACATGGGGAGGAAAGAGGGACAGAAGGACGTTGGTCCAAATCAGGGACAGTCCCTCTAAATCAGGTATAGTTGGGAGCTATACATGTTTGAACAATAATGATGTAGGGACGTGGTACACCTAGAGTTCAGGCATATACATCTGCACACCAGGGGCGGACTGACCATTCGGCCTCTTGGGCACTGCCCGAGGGCCCCGGGCCACTAGGGGGCCCCATCAGGGTTGCCAACCTCAGTAAAACCAGGGACAGTATGTAAAAATCAGTTTTTTTTACATCTGTCTCTGAAATGTCCCTTACCGACATCCTTTTGGACTAAAAATCCCGAGATTATAGCTGTCCCACCTCTCCAGTACCTTCTCAGCCAATAGAAACATGTCTGTGTATACTGTGTGATTGTATACTGTGTGTGTGTATACTGTGTGTGTGTATACTGTGTGGCCCCATAATCTCTGATTGCCTGGAGGCCCCATAATCTCCTATCGTCCCGGGGCCCCATGAGTTGTCAGTCCGCCCCTGCTGCACACCTTACTTTATGGTTGTAGTCTTCCTTATCTGCTTGGAGGAAAAAATTCTAAGCATAATCCAAAAAACAATGACAACTTAAGCCCTGAATGAGCCCTGAATGACTTGCCTACTATTTAATAGAAAGTAAAAGTCCTAGGAAAAAATGTCCTAGACAAATTAGATGCACACACATTGCAACAAGAAAGAATAAATCCATGCAATGTAAAAGCACATTGTTGTACGGGAAATGTTAATGCATGAGTGTAGTGCAAGCCAACCATGTACAGCAGAACATAAATGACAAGCATATTGTTAGAGTGAGAACTCTTTTTTATATATTTAAAAGGTCATTAGTGTTAGAGCACGCTACTGTAAGGGGAACTGAACTGTAAAGTAAGTATAAATTCAAGGTATTGCACATGGCATTCACTAAATTATGTGAGTATCAGGGTTAGGGCTTCTGACTTTGCCATGTGCCTCATTATAGGAAATGATAGGAAATCTCTCCAATAGGAACAAAAACATATTTTAGCAGCGTAAGGAAAGTTATTTTTTCTGACAGTATTTTTATTGCTGTTTGTTCTTTTCCATCCTAGTGACACATGCACTAGGATGGAATTGATTCTGTCAGAATCAATTCCATTGAATCTCTCAGAAAGTTTAAATTCTCCACATTTTCGTAAAAATAGCTCAAATTGCACTTCCAACCATAAAAAAGGCAAACCCCTATGAAGCACAGTTAAAAATCTTCTTTTTTTTAAGGCATTTGGATGGTTACCTGGATAAAAAAATATAAGCTTCTTACAAAACAGAAAATACTACAAACAAAATATGAAACCATATTCCATGAAAAAAAAAATAATTAGTGGATCAAACAAAATGAGATCAGCAACTTTTTCATCGTGAGGAAGTAACACATACTAGCATAAAATAGCAAGTCAGGACCCAAAGTCTTCATTGCAAAAATCACATATACAGTTTTTTTTTTTTTTTTTTTTGTTTTTTTTTTAAAGCCTGTGGTGTGTGAACACACTCCAAAAACTTCACCCAGTGCCAAAAAAGTGCACACACATAAAGAGTGAAACACAAAAACATGCAACGGGTGTACACAAGTCCTCCGGGATCGAAGGACCTTGCCCTGATCCCCCCGGGCGTTAGGCTCCAGATGGTGACTGGGGTACTTACACTTGGTCCATCTGGCCGAAACCAGATGGACCCCTCCCCTGCCAGTGTCATTTACACAGTAATCAGTGCATTTTTATAGCACTGATCGCATTATAAATGACAATGGTCCCAAAATAGTGTCTGATGTGTCCGCCATAATGTCGCAGTCATGATAAAAAAATCACAGATCGCCGCCATTACTAGCAAAAAAAAATAATTAAAATGCCATTAAACTATCCCCTATTTTGTAGACGCTATAAAATATCTAGAATACATATGGGCCAAAACTGAGGAAAAAATGTGTTTTTTTATATATTTTTGGGGGATATTTATTATAGCAAAAAATAACCGCAGAGGTGATAAAATACCACCGAAAGAAATCTCTATTTGTGGGAAAAAAAGGTGTCAATTTTGTTTGGGTGCAACCTCACACAACCGCGCAATTGTCAGTTAAAGCGACACAGTGCCGAATAGCAAAAAGTGCTCTAGTCAGGAAGGGGGTAAAATCTTCCGGGGCTGAAGCGGTTAAAGAGGAAGTAAACTCTGCAGTGCCTATGGTGTTTTCTTCTATTTCAACTGAATCACCTTTTAGCAAGCATTACATAGTCTAATCGAGCCAGAATAGCCTATTACTTTATTTTCAAACTTTTAAAAATGTTGTCTTCCGGGATAAGGCGGCGATATCTTTAGTACTGTCATCTTGAGTCTGTGTAGAATATCATTTCCGCTCCCTTTCATGTTTCTCGCAATAAACTCATGCGATCTGACATTACTGCACTGCCACTCATACACCGCATGTTATCAATTCCGGCAGACCATTCGATCGTGTGTGGGCTGCAGCGGACTTTTGATTTGCAAAAATCCGACAGACTTTAGAAATAGAACATGTTTCAAATTTTTCCGGTGGAACTCCGCCGGACCCAGTTCCTACCGAGAAATCCGCTCGTGTGTGTGCTAGTTCGACGGACAAAAACCGACGTGAGGGCAGCTATTGGCTACTGGCTATGAACTTCCTTATTCTAGTCCGGTCGTACGTCATCACGTTCAAATCCATCGGACTTTGGTGTGATTGTGTGTGGCCAAGTCCGTTCATTCGGAAAGTCCGTCAGAACTCTGTCAGAACTCCGTCGAAAGTCTGTCGGACCTAGTCCCTAGAAAAGTCCGGTCGTGTGTATGCGGCATTACATTGTTTTTGTGCTTTTATATTTACCCATTCTGGGTATATGTGTGCCTGTCAGTCCTGCTCCAGCTCTCCTGTCCTGATCATGCTCTCAGATGCAGTAGGTTTACTCCCCATGTGAGGTCACGCGGTCACATGGGGTGCCTGGATGCAGTAAAAACTCTGCAGTCTCGCGAGGTGAAGGCAGTCAGCACTGTGCCGCTGGGAGAGGAAATTCCATTTATTGCACCCTTTCAATGGACAGACCGCACACAGAGCGTGCTGTGAATGAGGGGGAGAGAAGCACATGCACCAGTGACGTCAGTAAACTTAAAGGACAGATTTGTTTTTCTGTAAACAGGTAAGGAGACATTTGCCAAAAGCAATCATTAGCTTTATTTATGAAGATTACAATTGAGTAAAGTTGTGTAGGAGGGTTTACAACCACTTTAATGATATTTAAGCAACCTAGGGGTGACCAAAAGCAATACAAACACAAGTGTGGGCACCCCAAAGAAAAAACAGGAAAAACCAGTCCAACAAGACAAAACTAAGGTAAATAGTAAACCAAGGGTACTAAACAGCTGCTTCCAAAATATTTTGACCAAATCTAGAATCTGCCAAAACAGACAAATTGACTTTATAGATGTTGGAGAATGTACATACCGATGACCAGGTCATTGCTGAATAGAGGTCAGGTGATGAAAAAATGCAATAAACATTTCATTGTTTTAGTGGAGTGGGCTAAAACAGATGGAAAAAGAAACACTTTATCGTGCAATTTTTAGGCCTACACGACTATCTGGAAGCTGGAAAACTACTTTCTGGAATAAAAAAAAGAAAATGCATCTGCCTAAAGAAAGCAGAGACCAAGAGGTAATCCGTCACAACCCTACTACATTCAGGCAATTCATAGAAATCCTCTTGGGATGAGTCAGACACAGAAAGGTATCACAATGTTTTCATAAAAGGTAAATGCCAGAAACCAATTTTGGTAAAAAAAAAGGAGGTTCTTGATTGGGAAACAACTTTTTCCAAGGTAAGGTAAGATTAAAAAAAAGGGCTCCTTACAGGACCTTGCTGATAACTCCATAACATATCTGACCAAAATTATGACAACAATACCATAAATGATCATAACATTAAGGAGTTTTGACTAATAGGTTCAAACAGGGGTCTTGTAATATCAACAGTGTCAATTTAAGTTTGAAGTGTTTCAGGCAATGCTCATATTCAGCAAAATGCTTCCAAACTCATTGGACGGCGCTTCACAGTGCAGATGGACAATGATCTGAAGAATACTGCGAAAGCAACCAGAGTTTTTTAAGGGAAAGAAGTGGAATGTTATGCAATGGCCAAGTCAATCACCTGACCTAAACCGATTGAACATGCATTTCACTTGCTGAAGACAAAACTGAAGGGAAAATGCCCCAAGAACAAGCAGGAACTGAAGACAGTTGCAGTAGAGGCCTGGCAGAGCATCACCAGGGATGAAAGCCAGCGTCTGGTGATGTCTATGCGTTCCAGACTTCAGGCTGTAATTGACTGCAAAGGATTTGCAACCAAGTATTAAAAAGTGAAAGTTTGATGGATGATTGTTAATCTATCCCGTTACTTTTGGTCCTTTAAAAAGTGGGAGGCACATATACAAACTGTTGTAATTCATACACCGTTCAGCTGATTTGGATGTAAATACCCTCAAATTAAAGCTGAAAGTCTGCAGTTAATGTACATCTTTTTTGTTTCATTTCAAATCCATTGTGGTGGTGTATAGAGCCAAAAAGATTACAATTGTGTCGATGTCCCAATATTTATGGACTTGACTGTATGAGCTGCCTTGGATCATTCTTCTGTTATTGGTTTCTTGAACACATCTTTCATCATGTCCAATATGACTGTTCGAGTGCTCTGGACAATGTAGCTTACCATTAATTTCCCTACCAGAAACTTTAGTCTAGCAAGAGAATGGCCAGTTGCAAGTTACCCACAATTAAATGAAAATGTTAATTATGTATTATATTGCAATAAAAAGCATTAAAACCAGATGGTATAGAGGCATAGATTGTTACAATAGATGGTTAACGTGGAGCTCCCGTCTCTTAAGCAAAAATTAAAAGTCCGCAGCTTAAAAAAACTGTAACTTCTGACTTTTAATAACCTGCCACTCATCTGTCCCATGATCCAGCAGTGTGCTCACCCCATCCATTTTCTCCCTGTGTCCCCCCTCGCCGGCACAAGTATCTTTATTATGGGCATCCAGCTGTGACAGCTTGCGGCTTTACAGCCGGTTGCCCACTGCACATGTGCGAGTGGCACTCCAATCTGAGACTGGTCTCACAGTCTTCTGGGACCTGTCATGTGTCCCAGAAGACTTTGGGAAAGGGAGGGGAGGAGCAGAACTTCCCATTCCGATCGTCTAGACCAGGGGTCTCCAAACTACAGCATCCATGAGGCATTGTAAAACTCTGACATTCACAGACATGACTAGGCATGATGGAAATTGTAGTTCCTGAACAACAGGAGGGCCATAGTTTGGAGACCCCTGGCCTAAGCTATCGAAACGAAAGTGGGAGCGAGTACCTGTCAAAATCAGATATGTGCTACCCCCCCTCCCCATAAGCTCCATTTCACAAACAGAAGCGGGGGAGGAGACCTTAAAGTGGAACTTTCCCTTTTGGGTAAAGCTCTGCTTTAAAGAATCAAAGGGAGATGAAAAGTAAATCAGCAGCTTCTCAGTACAAACAGTACATGCAAAAGTTAAGATCATATGACCAGTTCTGAAAATTAGAAAATAAAATAGCAACTTTCAGAAATGTTGTGTCTTAGGCCCAGTTCACACTGGTGCGACATGGCATCTGACTTATGAGAGCACAAGTCGCATGACGTCAAATTTATTGTTTCCCTATGAGACTTAACTGGTCTGAAACAAGTCGCTCCAACTCTAGAAAAGGTTCCTACTACTTTGGTCCAACTTAGGTGCGATTTCAGCTCAAAGAATATAAACGGACAGGCTCCTTAACAAGGATTCATGTAATATGTGGCTTTTCATAATAAAAATACAATATTTTGCAATTTCAGCACAGAGAATTGCTGGGAAGCCTCCCAAGTTTTTCTCTAACCCTGACCGAGATTATCTCAACTCTCAATAGGGTCTTAGCCTCCTGAGATTAGGGAAACAGCAGCATTGGCTGCAAGCCCTTCAACAATAGTTTGAAGTTTATCAAGAAGGGCTGCTGCAAGGGGAGCTGCAGGCAGAAAAACAGACAAGTTGCTGAAGGTGTTGACAGCCATGTTTTAAAGAATGGAGCAATTGTTTATTGTATATTATTTATTTCTCCTCTACTCCACCTCTTGAGACATCTGTTGCACCTTTCCCTCCTGCCGGTCCAAATGCCCCCCCAACCAGACCCTACTCTTCCATTATCACAGGAACAGCATTATTTTTACAGCTATTTCTCTACCCAATACCTAAACTTTCACCCTCCTCAACAATCTGTACATTTGGTTCCCCTCCATCCCAGCATCACAACCTACTCCCAAAGATACTGCCGGTGACTGATAGATTTCACTTTTCCTTTCACAAGCATTACATGATTCATCTATGAAACCACACCACAGCATGGGCCCCCCAAAGGGGAATACAGTGTATCGACCATAGCTTGTAATGTCTGTAACAAATTAAGTTTATTGATGTTCTTTCTGTTGGTGTATTTTGTTACAATCATTTGGTATGTGTTTGTTTTGTTAATTTACCTGGAAAAAAAAGATTACAAAAAATATATATACATCATATAAACCATTTTTCTGTGCTATTTACAGTATGTGTGTGCACATGTCTTTATATTGATTGCTATTGTTAGGGTTAGAACAGAACATGCTTTGGGTCGGAAATCTGTGCTCCTCAATGAGCTAACATGGTTTAGTTAAATTTCACAATATTTTTCATGTTTGGGGCCTTTGTAAAGCTAATGCTGCAGTAAGTTGTGCACTGCTAATGTACTAATATTAAATTATATATATATATATATATATATATATATATATATATACACATACACACACATATATACAGTATATATATTTTTATGAGGGCTTTTATTTTAATACCTGCCAGTATTGCAGCAAAACAACTGGAACACTTTTATTTAGAAGATAAGTTCACCTTTGGGAGCATTTTATATAATAATATAATAATATACCCATATTTAGGGTGTAATGTGGAAAATGTACCAGCAGTTATCCCCAACCCCCCCCCCCCCCCCCCCACAACCCTGATCCTCCCTCCAGTGGGGTTCTTCAATCTGCACCTGCTGTCAAAATTTAATGCCCACACAGCCATGTCATTTATTCACATAGTTCTTTAAATGAATGAACTACAAGCACCATCTACCATTATTTTTTTCAAAAGGTGAACTTAGCCTTTAATATTTGGAAAAAAAAATACATCTACAGTATTAGTCGAGGCTAAAATGTTGATATTGTCTGGCAGCAGTCTACTTAGAAGTTGCAAAAATATGTGCTGTGCTTCAAAGTTTAGACATCTTAAGGAGCAGCAAAGCTCCTAAGTAATCCTTCTCTGGGAGTTCTTTCAAGGGCATCTGCATGAGATTACAGCGGTGCTTGAGCTCACATGGTTAGAGGGTAGCCTGCCTTATATGTGTCTCCACTAAGGGACTTAAATAATCCACCACCCCCTACACTGATATGAATAATGTCATTTTGCATTTTAAGTCCCGCTGTCACAAAGCAACTTGAAATCCTTTGATACATGTTTTCCGGGAACTAGCATTTGTCTTTGTGCCTTTAATCCTCTTCTGTATTGTTGTGTAAATGCTAATGTACTGTGGCTGATAGTATAATTTTAATGACTTCTGCAGGAATCTCGTCAACATTAGCAAAAATAGGAAATTGGAAAGCATTGCTTAATTTATCAGTTTACATCCTGTTGTTAGGTGTATTACACTGTATATAATAAGAACCTGCCCTGAGTTTTCTGTTAACCATAATTAGGGATGACCCTGATGTTCAAGTCAAACTTACGTGTTTGTTTGTTCGCAAACAAACCGAACATTTGGGGAATTCGTGGCAAGTTTGAGCGCCCCATAATGCATTGCGAGACCTAATGCATTGACGGCTGCTGATTGGCCAAAGCATGCACCTGACCTGCATGCTTTGGCCAATCCCAGCATGATCTGCTGTGAGAGCCGTGATTGGCCAAAGGCAGGGTGCCTTTAAACAATCATGGCTCAGCGGGTTAAGTCCATGCCCCACACTATATAAGGCTGCTTACACGGCAGCTGCATGTAGTGTGATACGTGGAGGAGACAGAACTTGAGCTAGATTAGGCAGGTTATTTAGTTGAGTGCAAGCAGTTTAGTGTATAATATATATTTTATATATAAGCCCATGTAGACTATATATATACACACAGCGCAGGCAATGTGTATATATATATATATATATATATATATATATATATATATATATATATATACTGTATACTGTGCAGTATATATCGTTCATTGTGGACTATATATACAGTGCAGACAGTCTGGAGATTATATAAATAAAACAGTATATAATACAGCGCAGTTGGTGTTGTACAGTATATAATACACTTCAGGCGGTGCACAATATATAACACAAAGCAGGTGGTGTACAGTATTTAATACCGTTAAGGCAGTGTACACTGTATATAATAGTGTGTACAATATATAACACACTTCAGGCGGTGTACAGTATATAATACAGTGCAGGTGGTGTACACAGTATATATTACAGTGTGTACAGTACGTAATACACCTCAGGCGTTGTACAGTATATAATACAGTGCAGGCAGTGTACACAGTATATAATACAGTGTGTACAGCATATAATACACTTCAGGCGGTATCTAATACAGTATCTAATACAGTGCAGGCGGTGTACAGTATCTACAGTGCAGGCAGTGTACACAGTATATAATACAGTGCAGTGTGTATGTCTTGAAGGCCACCAAGGAGAGGTAGATGCTCACAGGCCACTAAAAGACGGCAAGCAGCCGCTGTGTCTACAGTGAAAAGTGGTGGTTGTGGGCATGATGCATCCTCTGCAGGTGGGGCACACTTGTTCTTTTTTTCTGCTGCCAGCTGTATTATTGAGCCACAACATGCAGAAGAGTTGGAGGAGTGAATAACTAAGCCGTCATCCTCCTCATCCTCTGTCACCCAGGCTCATTTTAGTTTGCATTCCAAAACAGCTGCCAAAGCAACCTATTCCACTGGCTCCTTATCCACAGTTACTCCTTCCGTACCCACCCACCCCCCCCAACGTGCACAGAGGAGCCACCATAATTATTTGACCATAGTGTCAGTTATATGCCGCTGGGGGATGAACAGCAGTTTGAAGGCTTCAATGTTGGTTTCCAGGTTGAGGAAGGGAGCAACATGAGCCTAGAGAGAGGGGGTGCCACAGAAGGACAAGAAACTAGCAGTCATGTTCCCCCAGCTGCAGCATACTGTCAAATTTTCTCCAGTGATGAGGAGGGAGGGGACGATGAGGTCACTGACTGTACTTGGGTGTCTGAGAGAAGAAAGGAGGAAAGTGAGTAGGAGGAGGAACAACTCCAACAAGGCAGGATGTCCTCCAGGGGACAGCTTAAGGGCAGCCACCCTATTGCATCACACCACAGAGCTCCACATGTGCAGGGCACTGCTGACTCCCTGCTGACTTCCAAAAGTTCATTGGTGCAGACATTTTTTGACACATGTACAGTAGATCGCACCGTTGCTGTTTGCAATCTATATCAGAAGCGGATCAAGCGTGGTCAGAACAGATTGGGTCCGCTGGTCCCGCGATTGGGTCCGCTGGTCCCGTGGCCACGGTCACGGAGCACAGGACCTGACCCACAGCTGGGCACTTAGAGAATCGGTACATGATTGTGCCCAGCCGTGCCATTCTGCCGACGTATATTGGTGTCAGGCGGTCCTTAAGTTGTTAAATACCCTCTCCCAGAGTGCACAGCGAGAGGGCCACTCCCACTGACCTGGCTCCGAAAGAGAGTAACTTAAGCGCCTGGCCAGACCATAGTTCCATGCCTGCCACCAGAGACAGTGCCCCCTGTAGCCAGGCTGAACATCTTACAGTCCAGTCAGAGTGACACAGAAGTCAAATTTAGACAAATAGACCCAAGCCAGTTTGGGTAAAGTTTTAACTTTGAAAAACATAGCGCATGCTCTTCAGGAGCCCGGTGCTACACATATATTTAAAAATATATAAAATAATGTCCAAGTGAATTAATCCTCCATGACGAACAAATGGTGACTTCCAAAACGATTGTGCAGTGATTGACCACCACCCTCCAATCAATATGCTTACCAAAAAGCAGTAACAAATAAGCCTGTATGTAGCCTCTATTTAGTCTTTCATGTGGGTAAATAGATATGTCTCCACCAAGCTCTCAGACCAGTCTCTCAATCCCCCAGTTAATATATTTCTCAAAAGACAAAAATGGCCATCATTGCGCAAAATTCCATGATTTAATAGGTCATATAAAATATTTACATTCACGTGTATGTGTGCCTTAGACCGAGGCTCTCCAGCTTTCCAGTATTAGCCAGTAATGGCTGTGTGCTACTAGGAGCCGACATGCGTTCAAGCCTCGTTCTCAGTGTTGTACATTTGTCAGGAAATGGCATCAGCATTGCACATCCAGCCTCAACAGGTTTCGCTTCCTAATGATGCATTATTTATACGAAACGCATTTAGAAATAAATTAGCTGGAGGATTGCGAGAGTGGTCTTAGCCCTTGTACACACGGTCGGACATTCCGACAACAAAATCCGTCGGATTTTGTCCGACGGATTTTGTCCGAAACTTGTGTTGCATACACACGGTCGGACAAAGTTGTCGGAAAATCTGATCGTACGTAACATGATGACGTTATTTCGTTACGACGGGACTGCGTTCAGGCTAGTAGCCAATAGCTTTGGTCTAGGAATTTGATCTTGAGCATGCGTGGCACTTTGTCCGATCGGAATTCTCTACACACAATCGGACAAAGTCCGATCGGATCATGTTGTCGGAAAGTTTTATAGATCAGCTCTAAAGCTTTGTTCGTCGGATATTCAGACGGAAACAGTCCGATGGAGCCCACACACAGTCGGATTATCCGACAACACGGTCCGATCGGACATTTTCCGTCGGATTGTCCGACCGTGTGTACAAGGACTAAGAGCTTGGTAGAGACATATCTATTACTGCTTTTTGGTAAGCAAATTGATTGGATGGTGGTGGTCAATCACAGCACAATCGTTTTGGAAGTCACCATTTGTTTTATTTGGTTAAGTATGTTTTATATCGGAAATCGTTAGTATAATAACCAGGGCTGGTGCTACCACTAGGCAAACTAGGCAGCCGCCTAGGGCGCACTTCTGCCTGGGGGCGCCAGGGCATTGGTGTTCCTACTCTCTTCTCTATGCAGCAAGCAACTAAGTCTCAGCATCAGCAGGCAGCCACCTTCGCACATAGTGTCAGAGGTGCAGCCCGACTCCCGAATGAATGGAAGCGAGTAAACATTCATTGATGGGCACTGGTAGGCTGCATTGAAGAGCTTTGGTAGGCTGCATTGATGGGCGTTGGTAGGCTGCATTGATGGGCGCTGGTAGGCTGCATTGATGGGCGCTGGTAGGCTGCATTGATGGGCATTGGTAGGCTGCATTGATGGGCGCTGGTGAGGCTGCATTGATGGGCGCTGGTGAGGCTGCATTGATGGGCATTGGTAGGCTGCATTGATGGGCGCTGGTAGGCTGCATTGATGGGCGCTGGTAGGCTGCATTGATGGGCGCTGGTAGGCTGCATTGATGGGCGTTGGTAGGCTGCATTGATGGGCGTTGGTAGGCTGCATTGATGGGCGTTGGTAGGCTGCATTGATGGGCGTTGGTAGGCTGCATTGATGGGCGTTGGTAGGCTGCATTGATGGGCGCTGGTAGGCTGCATTGATGGGCGCTGGTAGGCTGCATTGATGGGCGCTGGTAGGCTGCATTGATGGGCGCTGGTAGGCTGCATTGATGTCACATGTCCTAAGGAATGTCATGCAACCATTGCTGAAGTGTATTTATATAGACATTAAATAGCTGCAAAGAGACTGCGAGAGATCAACAAAAACAATAGGTGAAAAAAAGGGTGAGAAAACAATTTAATTTAAACAAAAGATGTTCATTATTCACAGTGATTTAGCAAACAAAATGTTGCCCTGTTGGGATTTACATTAATGCCATGTTACCTGCTCCAGGTCATATTTTCAAGTGGCATTGCAGTACTATGAAACTAGATTAATACTTTATGCATACATTTATAGCTAGTAGTTTTTTTCTGCAAATGGGACAAATGCTCCTAAATCTATACTGAATATATAGCTACAAAGAAAGGCAAAATGCAAGGTCACTGAGGAAAATCTGTTATGTGGCCTTTATTATGCAAATTAAATCAAAATTAGATAATTATTAAAAAAAGAAACAAACAAAAAGGAAGCAGATATAATATAAAACATGACATCAAACATTTGTATTCCCAATAGGAATAAACAGGAGAAATGTAATCCCTTTAGGCCCTGCATTAGGGAAAAATTTCAAACAGCAGACGGTTTTGTTCTCATTGAGCCAAAGGCAACACAAATAAGAATGAAAGCAAATGTAATTTATCTTCTCTTACAAATACCTAAATAGCACATTAAAAAGAGTTTAAACCATGAGTTAGGATCATTTTCAATTTAGTGGGAATTTTATTGATTTGAATATATTTATACAAAATCTGACTGAGTTAATAGCCCCCCACCCTGTTTGCCCTCTCTCTGTCCCTATAGGAGCACCCCCACCTTAAAAAAATAAAATTCTATACATACCTTTTTTAAATTGGTCTTTGGCCTGGTCATGTATCATCACAATCTTCTTCACCCTCTTCTTACTCTGGCCATCACATATCAAGTGGAGACCATGTTGACTGAAGGACCTTTCTTGCACTGCTTGTCCAACATCTTTGGAAGTGGTAACAGGGAATTCCCAGGCAGTACAAGATCTGTTTTTAGGCAGCTGTAGTGCAGGGCAGCCTAGCTAGCTGCAAGGGGAAGTGGGTTAGCAAGTGTATATACTCTTCAGCCGATTTGATATGTTTATGGGTACATATGTTCCTATCTGTTTGGCCTTTATAAGTGTCTCCGGCACCATTTTGGAGAAGTCTGGATTCCTGATAGGACAAGCAAATCTCAGGAGATTTGGTCAGCCATTTTTGGGTGGATATCTTATATAAGAAAGCTAAGGATGAGCCGAACACCCCCCCCCCCCCGAACACCCCCCCCCCCCAGAACCTTCAAACGGACTGAAAAATCGTATGAACTTTAGAACCCCATTAAAGTCTATGGGACCCGAACGTTCAAAATCAAAAGTGCTAATTTTAAAGGCTAATATGCAAGTTATGGCCCTAAAAAGGGTTTGGGGACCCGGCTACTGCAGTTTTTTCGGCAGCACTGATTTTAATGACGCTTAAAGTGAAATATTCCTTTAAATATCATGCATGGGGGGTGTCTATAGTATGCCTGTGAAGTGGCACGTGTTTCCCGTGTTTAGAACAGTCCCTACACAAAATGACATTTAATGGAAAAAAAGTAATTTAAAACTGCTTGCGGTTTTAATGTAATGTCTGGTTCTGGCAATATGGATGAAAATCAGTGAGAAAAATGGCATGGGTAGCCCCCCTGCCCATTACCAGCCCCCTTGGGTCTTGTACAGATATTAAGGGGAACCCTGTACCCAAATTTAAAAAATGAAAGGCCTGGGGCCCCCAGGCCCTATATACTCCGAACAGCAGTATACAGGCGGTGCAAAAAAGACAGGGACTGTGTAGGTTTGTTGTGTTAAGTAGAATCTGTTTGTAATTTTGAACTGATAAATTTTTAAAGTGTAGCTCCAGTCAAAAAATCTATTTTTAAGCTTTTTGGAAAACATAGGGAGGGGTTATCACCCCTGTATAATTTTTTTGGCCGTCTGTCTTTTTTCATCTTACTTCCTGTTGTCTCCTTCCATTTGCAAGTAGGAGACGTTTGAAAGTTGGATGTTTGAAAGTAGGGGCCTGCCCTATATGCAGAAATTTGGCCCTAAGGTGTTGGTGTTGCCACAACATTGTAAGCCCTCAAAGTGACTCTTGGTGGGCGCTGAAGCGCCCCTGCTGTGAACTATTATATCAAGAATTGTAATTACATGCCATTGTTGAACAGTGGTAGAAAAATTGGGCCTTTAATGGTGGTTTAATGGTGGTTTGTAAGCCCTCACAGTTATGGTGGGCGCAGGAATGGCCCTGCTGTGAAATATTATATCAAGAATTGTAATTACATGCACCTGTTAAACAGGGGCTAAAAAATTGGGCCTTAGGCACTGGTGTCCCAACACCGAAACACCTCACAGAAACTCTAGTTCATTTTTTTTTTAATAGCATTCCATGCACAACCAAGTGGGGGACAAAATCAGGTGTGCACTGCACAATGCCATCTGTGGCAAGGTCCACCTAACTATGGATGCGTGGACCAGTAAGCACGGTCAGGGGCATTATATCTCCCTAACAGCACACTGGGTAAATGCAGTGGTGGCTGGGCCTGAGGCGGATAGCAGTTTGGCGCATGTCCTTCCACCACCGAGGATTGCAGGGTGCTTCAGTTTGCCCCCTGTTGCTAACTCCTCCTAGTCTGCTTCCTCATCCTCTACCGCCTCCTCATCCAGTCAGAGTAACACCTTCACCACCAACTTCAGCACAGCCAGGGGTAAACGACAGCAGGCAGTTTTAAAACTTTCCTGTTTGGGGGGAAAAACCCCACACCGCGCAGTGTGGTTGGTGGCAGTGAGCCTCAAGCCCGGTCTGGTGGTGTGCGATAATGGGCGAAATCTCGTAGCAGCTCTGAGCCTTGCCGGTTTGATGCACATCCCTTGCCTGGCGCATGTGCTGAACTTGGTGATCCAGAGGTTCCTTAAAAATTACCCCAATATGCCAGAGCTGCTGCAGAAAGTGCGGGCCGTCTGTGCGCACTTTTGGCGTTCTCACCCTGCTGCTGCTCGCCTGTCAGAGCTGCAGCGTAACTTCGGCCTTCCCGCTCACCACCTCATATGTGATGTGCCCACGAGGTGGAACTCCACCTTGCACATGCTGGCCAGACAGTGCGAGCAGCAGCAGGCGATAGTGGAGCTTCAGCTGCAGCACGCACGCGCAAGTTGCTCTGTGGAACAGCACCAGTTCACCACCAATAACTGTGCCTTCATTCGAGACCTGTGTGCCTTGTTGCACTGTTTTGAGTACTCCACCAACATGGCCAGTGCCGATGACGCCATTCTCAGCGTTACTATCCCAGTTCTATGCCTCCTTAAAAAAACTTTTCGGGCAATGGTGGAAGAGGATGTGGCACAGGAGGAGGAGGAGGAGGAGGAGGAGGAGGAGGAATCATTTCCAAGACTTTCAGGGCAGTCATTCACAAGTGGCTACGAGCAGGGCTGGGACAAGGGGTAGGCAGGAGGGGAGGCTGCCCCTGGCGCAATGGTTTATTGCAGGGGTAGGGGGCACCCTGACCCTAAGCCTAAGGGAAAGGGGGCGCAGTTTGGCATCTTTGCCCTGGGCGCTGGATGATCTTGTCTTAGCACTGGCTACGAGGGTGGGTTCCTGCACCAACAAACGCCAGGTACACAATTGTCCGGCAGCAAGGGCACAGTTCTGGAGGATGATGAGGTGGAGGAGGAGGAGGAGGAGGTGATGGAGGAGGAGCAACCATGTTCACAGCAGGGTAGCACCCAGACCAGCTCAGGGCCATCACTAGTGCGTGGCTGGGGGGATACAGAGGACACAGACGATACACCTCCCACAGAGGACAGCTTTTCATTGCCTCTGAGCAGCCTGGCACACATGAGCGATTACATGCTGCAGTGTCTCCGCAATGACCGCCGAGTTGCCCACATTCCAACTGGTGCTGATTACTGGGTGGCCACCCTGCTGGATCCCCATTACAAGGACAACGTACCATCCTTAATTCCCTCACTGGAGCGTGATCGTAAGATGCGCAAGTACAAGCTGGTGGCATTCCCACCTGACAGCGGGGGTACGGTGAAAGCACAAGGCGAAGGCAGAGGAGGAGGAAGAGGTCACCAACGCAGCAGGGGCACCGCCAGCACCTTGGAAGGCAGGGTTAGCATGGCCGAAATGTGGAAAAGCTTTGTCAGCATGCCACAACAACCAGCACCACCAGCTGAGATGAAACATCTTAGCAGGAGGCAGCATTTCACCAACATGGTGGAGCAGTATGTGTGCACATGCTTACACGTACTGAATGACGGGTCTGCCCCCTTCAACTTCTGGGTCTCCAAATTGGGCACATGGCCTGAGCTTGCCCTTTACGCCTTGGAGGTGCTGGCCTGCCCTGCAGCCAGTGTATTATCTGAACATGTATTTAGCAAGACAGGGGGCGTTATCACAGACAAGCGCAGCCGCCTGTCCAGAGCCAATGTGGACAAGCTTACGTTCATTAAAATAAACCAGGCATGGATCCCACAGGACTTGTCCATAGCTTGTGCAGAATAGACATATTCGTATACCGGTGTTCTGACAAAAAACTGTCCGGCCATCGTATAGTGTCCGGCCCGAGGACAAGAAGATTCCGAAAATCTCGGAAGATGAACGGCGCCTGCGCTGTGAGTGCAGATTCAAGCCCCACCATCCAAGTGGACATACGGTAGCACATAGTAACAGGGCCCCTCATGGGCTCGCTTCGCTCGGCTTGAACCTCGGATGGTGTGGCTTGTACCTGGACTCACCGTGCAGGCGGCGTTCGTCTTCGGAGATTTTCGAAATCCCCTTGTCCTACGTTCTGAGCAAGCGCAGTACAGGGCGGACACTATCCGACGGGGGACACAATTTGACACATCACCGGCCTTACCCAGCCATTGTTGTATTTTTTAACCAGTGTTGGCTACCTCATCCTCCTCCACTGCTGCTTCCACCTACACCGCCACATCCGCTACACTATACCCCTGCTTAGATGTCGAGGCTGGCAAGTGCATGGACCAAGTGACTGTAGACCCCTTCACAGGAAACATGGTGTGTGTATGCTATTGTTTACATTTTATTTTTTGGGAGAGAGTTTTAGGGGGTACCAATGTAGCCTGCATTCATTTCTCATGAGTGTCAGGATATCTGATGGCACCCTTATTCTAAAGGAAGTTTCCATGACCCCCAAGTCCCTCCACCCAATAAACCTCAACCTCTTATTGATGTCTGGATGTGTGGAAAAGGCCCTTGTTCCCCAATATTGGGACAAAGTGCATTGCAAGGTGGGGAGACTTGGATGCCCCTCTTGTAAGGTATATCTCCCAATATTGAAAGGCATGTTGCGTGGATTGGTGCAGGAAGAGGGCTACATGCTCAATGGCCTCCCTTCCTGACCACTCAGGCTGCATGTCTGGATAAGGGTCTGTTTTGAAATTTAAAACCCTTTTAACAATTTGTTATCAAAATGTAACTTTTAAAGGACTACATTGTAATGATCTGTAACTTCATATACAGTTTTATTGATTTTCTCAAACATGTTATTTCAAGGATTTGTGTATATTCATTGTTGTCCTCAAAGTGACATGAAAAAAGACTTCCTCACCAATTAACAGCATTTTTTTCCATCAGTGCATGTCTCCTATGGCAATGGCTAGCTATCCATGGTCTTTTGGACAATAGTTTGCAAATAAGCTTTGAAAATGAAAGAAAAACAAGAAAGATTTGGCTCCCATAGACTTTAATGGGATTAAGAACTATATTCAGGGTTCACACCAGGCTTTTGCAAACCTCCTGTGAACCATTCACTCATCCCTTTTTCAGGAGAACTTATCCATATTCAAAAGTGTTCACCCAGGCAAGCTTTTGGATGTCACACCCAAATAATTTGGATGCACCCACCATTTATATACTCATTGAATACATATATACATATACATATATATATATATATGCACTTATGGAAGAATGGTAAAACATTCCCATAGACATTCCTAAACCTTGTGGACCTTGTGAACCCTACAAAGACTGGAATGCCATTAAAGTTAATGTGTGTGTAAAGGTCGGAGTCCAAATACTTTTGACAATATATAGGGGGTTATTTAAGAAAGGCAAATCCATTTTGCACTGCAAGTGCACTTGGAAGTGCAATTGCTGTAGATCTAATGGGGACATGCAAGGAAAATAAAAAATAGCATTTTAGCTTGCACATACTTGGACAATAAAATCAGTAGAGCTTCCCCCCCATTTCAGATCTACTCCTCAGATTTACAACAACTGCACTTCCACGTGCACTTTCAGTACAAACTGGACTTGCCTTTCAATATGGCATTCCATTTTGTGAATCAGCATGATTCTGCCCGCGATTTGGAAATGCCACATATCATGGGACTCCCTTGCGATCCCCGAAGACCGACAGATCGTGGTAAAATTGCACAAACAGCCTAACGCCCAGTAGAAGTTTTTGTACTATTTTCAGCGTCAGGTGTTCCGCAAATCTATTTAAGCTACTATACCATGCTTTGTCAAGCGACAATTGTGGCAACATCGCGCTGTGATTTGGAGCCATTCAAAATAGCGGTGAGCAAGGGCGCCCCGCAATTTGCAGAGATTTACCAGTTCAAACAATCCATAAGCAATAGATATTATTCCAAAGTTACTCCTAACTGTATGGAACCAACAAGTGAGTGAGTTGCAGCTTGAATGAAGGAACATTGGAGCAGAGACACAAAAATAAATGGAGTAATGAGAACCAAGTGTGTATGGCAGAAACAAAATGGAGGGAGGAATGGAAGCAGAGACAGGCTAAAAGAAACTGCAGTTGGGAATAGTAGACACAAAATATTTGTTAGATCCCAGCTGAAAGAGGGAGGCGAGTGGGACTAAACCAGGAGATACAATTGAGAAACTTGAAATCTGACTCACCAGGATGATGCAGGCACCTGGATTGGAAAGGCAACTGGTGTGTGTGTGTCAGGTTTAAATCCTCCATTGCACAGGAAGGGGCTGGATGGGGCAAAGTCAGGGTAATCAAAGGAAGTAAACAGGGACTAGGCTATGTAATTGTAGCACTGACCCCCGAAGGAGCTGCTGGTTTTATTTGGGCTTACCGTTACCTCACCTGCTCGCTTCTCCCTCTCAGGGGTCCTGTTGGAAAATAGCCCAAAGAATGTTAAATCTGACACTTAGTCCTTTTTCAAAGATTTATTTGGAATAAGTCCTTCAATAGAGGGTCAAAGGGTTAAGGGGAGTTCAGGCAAATGGTAATTGCGGGTTAGAGGTATTGGTCAGATCCAGAGGACAAATAGCTCCACAGACTGGATCCAGCAACCACCGGATAGGCCCCTCTGACTTGAACTAGCATCCGGTGAAATGCTTAAACAAAGTCTCTGCCACAGACTTGTCAATTGAACGAAATTATTCTTGAGAGATTTAAAGAACTGCCATACAGTACCAGTTTTCTTTCAGCCGACCCGGCGATACTATATGGGTGTTGATCCGGGCTGCATCCTCTAACTGGGTTTCCAGGCTCCTCCAGAGATACCAGCCTTGTGCTCGGTCCTCTCCTAGAAAAGTCCTCCCCTGGATCCTCCAGTTTTGTTGGCCTCTCCCCGCAGGCGAGACAGCACAGGACCACCCCTTGGATCAGTGCCCCAATACCTTTTTGGGCCTACTCTCTCAGTTGCAAAGTTTTGGGCCAGCCGGCCCAGAGGCACAGGATCATGCGACACACACCCCAGGCCAGGAGGGCCATGAGGTTGGGATAACGAACCCCAGAAAACGGACTCCACAAAATGGCATCGGTACCTTAAATACCCTCTTCCAGAATACACAGCGGGGAAACCACTCCCACTGGGCTATTTCCAAACTAAAGATGGTATTCAATACATCCAGCTTGCTGCATTTCCACACTTAACGGTGGTGACAGCGACACCTGTGGTCAAGTGGAAACCAGTGCAACCCAGCTGAACTGGTACAGAACTTTTTGGAATAATTAGCCTGAGCCCAACTGCAGCTTCAGACAACTTAAATTTGAAAAACAATAGCGTCTGCTCATTAGGAGCAGGGTGCTACATAAGCATCGGAAGGGAAATGCTAATGTGTAAAAAATCATAATGGGGCTGAAATGATCAGGGGGTTAAGGGGAGAAGCAAAAGAAAAAATAAATACAAATAAAAAAAGTAGATAAATGGATAAAGAGATTAAATTAAAAAAATATATATATATGTGAATATATAGAGACCATGTCATGTCAGTGAAACTGTGGGAAGGGAAGTGGTAGGTATGAAGAAGACCATACTGAAGCTGGAAAAGTCAGAGTGTTGGAGGTGGGACAAAAACTCAGAACTTAGAAAAAAAAGGTTTTGAATGTATGTATGCATGTGGTAAATATATGCATCTGAACAGGGACAAAGATATGCCTATATCACTGTAGTAAGGGCAGTGGTAGGTCTGAGAGACCATAATGAGGTTAGATAGATTAGAAGGTTGGGGTGGGGCATAAAAAAAAAAATGAAATTAAATTAATTAAACACATATGGTCGGAAACTATGCTGTGTCAGCAGTATTGTGGGGAGGGAAATGGTAGGTGTGAGGAAGACCCTATCTGGGCTAAGAAAAGTTGCATGATATGAGGTGGGGCAAGAAGAATAAATAAATGCAATCAGATCATTGGGATGGGAGTAGGGTTCAGTGGATAGCTGCAACTGAATCCGATCATTGAGATGAGTATTTGCATGGGGTTCTGGAAGCTCTGGGACTGTAGACTCATCACAATCATGGATCGTGAGCTTGGTCTCTGGTATTGTTTCATTCTGGCTTGAGATCTCCTGCGATAATTCAGATGGTAGATTTGTACCCTTAATGTTTATTTCTGTCTCTGACTCAAGAGTTTCTTCTTTCTGGAAATTTGTGTTGGGTAGTTTGGACACTTCTTGTTTGAATTTAGACATATTACTGTTAGTAAAGGTCTTGGTCACAGTGTATGACCTCAGCTGATGCATAATGGGGTCAGTGTGTTTGATTATTTCTGCAAGTTGTTCTATGATAGGTCTGATCTCATTCCTCTGGTCTTTGGTTTATCTCATCTTTGTCTGCTTACATGGACATGGAATCACCCATATTTAGTTTGTATTCCCATGGTCTCATCTTCTCTTGACTATAGTCTGCCTTGTCCTTTAGTGGTTTAAGAAGTTGATGTCCATTGTGTGTTTGATCTCTGTTTCAAGGTTCCTTTCTAAAGCTCTAAAGGGTGGGATGAGTTGCTTTGCAATATCTTGCTCTTCTGGAGTCTGAGATAGTGTTGGTTCTTCCATCTTGAGCAGTGATGCTCTGTAGTTTTCTTTGCTTAAACAATATTTCATGTTTTTTAGGTTTTTTAAACCGGGCCACAGATTGGGCACCTCTGCTCTAAACATTCCTCTTCTATTATGCCTGTAAATTCCACATAGGCCTGCATGGTCACATCGAGGTGCATTTAGAGCAGGGGTCGGCAACCCATCGATCACAGGCTACCTGTCGACCTCGGGTAGGTGACAGGTAGACCGAGGACAGGTCTGCACTGCTAACCCCCGCCTCTTACTGCTAGCTACCAATCCTCTCTGGTCTGCTCCCCGCCCTCAGCCTTCTCTGCTGAGCTTTCGGTCCTCCTCACTCCCTACCCTCATGCCTTCTGCCGCTATCATCACTGATTGAACAGCGGAGAGCGAGAGGCAGCACAGCTCGGGGGGGAGGAGCTGGCCAAATTAACTTTTCTAGTTAACCCGCAGGTGATTGGTTGCTAGGTTTTAAAAAAACAATCACCAGCTTGTTAATATGAAAAGTCACTTGTCCAGATCCTGCTCCCATCCCCTGTCCAGAAATGTGCTGCCTTTCAGTCTTATGTGTTCACAGGTAGGATGCTATGGGAGGAGGGACACTACTTTGTGTGTGGGGGGGTGATGGGAAGGGACAGTGGACACTGTTATGGGCAGGGCCACCCCAGTGTCCTATACCACCCTTCACATCACCCACACCCCCCCCTTTCCCATCCCTGCATTCTGATATATTCTTATCCATATCCATATCCTTGCAGCTTGAGCATAATGCACTCCTGATCTCTGCATTCTGAGCATAACACATCCCTCAACCCCCGCATTCTGAGAGTAATGCACTCCTTAACCCTGCATTATGAGTGCGACACACTCGTAAACCCTGCATTCTGAGCAAAACGCACTCCCAAACAATGCGTTTGAGATCTACATTTGTGGTTAACAATGTATCATAGTAGATCGCAAAGGCAGTGCGTTTTAAAGATTGCAGGAAGCACACATGGAACATGCCTTTCTGGAACTGCTGCTCAAGTAGATCTCCCTCTCTTTAAGGTTGGCTACCCCTGATTTAGAGACAGAAAAAAGTAAAATACCTGTATAAGTTTTGTGTGCATGAGGCCTTACATAGCACAGTCAGAAATTTCAATAAAATCATATTATAAAGAAGCAACATTTGATGTGCTGTCTGTAATCATTTAAGCTGATTCATAATGCTCTGGGAATCTCATTTTTTTATATTAAAAGAAAAAACAAACAGTTATACAATATTTCCAAGTTTTTAGCAAAGTCAGGTCAACAGGGCGCCTGTGCTGTGCTGTAAATATCAAATCTGTATGGACAAATATAGAAATCCTTTTGCATTTAAACTACATACATATTTTACCCCCACTCCCAGGCACCAAAAAGCCCCTCACCACCTTTTATGACCTTTGTGGGGGGAGATAAACACCCTAGGTTGGCATATGAGATTCAGAGGAGACCAAAACAGGAGAGTGGAACTTCCAGACATAGTGACTTATTACAGAGCCATGGCCCTGGTTGGTATTATTAACTGGTGCCATGACTCTGTTAGTAAACTTTGGGTGCCTCTGGAGTAAACACTAGTGGGTCGGAACCTGGCCGGAGCCCCCTGGATTCTGGTTTCATATAGGGCAGTGGTCATCAACCCTGTCCTCAGGGCCCACTAACAGGCCAGGTTTTACGTATTACCTTGGGGTGATGCAGACTAGAATACTGCAATCACTGAGCAGCAAATGATATCACCTGTGATGTATTTCAGCTATCTTGCAAACCTGGCCTGTTAGTGGGCCCTGAGGACAGGGTTGATGACCACTGATATAGGGGGTTACTGGAATATGCTTCACCATTGACGAAAACAACACTATCTATTTGGGACAGAATGAATAGTATGGGAAAGTTTGCCCTGCCCCCCCAATATTCCCCATGACACCACTGGAAGGATCCCCTGGTTTCCCCTGGGGGAAGAGAAAGGGAGTTTAGACCGTTGGGGGATGGATGGGAAGGGTAATTGTGCTAGCGTGGCTTCACAGGGTAAATTGCTACCATTGGCAGAATTGGTTTTTCAGATTGGGAGAAATACCAATGGCTGTATGGAAATATTGTCAATTGAGGGATCTGTTTGATAAGTGGAAGCATCAGGTTTTTTGAGGAAGGGTGTGTCAACTTATCAAAGTTGTCACACATGTATAAACTGTTTCTGAGTGTCAAAAACATGACAACTCCCTATTATCCAAGAATGGGAAAGGGAGCTGGGTTTTAATTTCACATTCGAAAAAAATGTAAAAGGCAATAGGGGCAACATACCATACCTCAATAATTTCCCATATGCAGGAGATGTTGTATAAGTTCTTAACAAGATGGCATATATACCCATCGGCAGATGTTGACTGCTGGAGGGGATGCAATCAAAGGGGTTCATTTCTTCATTTATGGTGGCATTGCCCAAAGTATTCTGGGTCATTGGAGGCAATGTGAATTCCACATGATTTAAGCTGGCCATAGATGGATTGTGGTTTTTTTAGTCAGCCCTTTGGCTGGTCAAAAAAAAAAAAGAACTGATTTTCCCCATCCACACAAAATCCTCCCTGCTGCGCTATTGCATTCTGACAGCAAGGACTCCCATGCTATTGTAATGCACCGATGAGTTTGGCAGTTACACTGATTGCAAAAAATGTTTCCAACAAGCCAGTTCGAGAGCAGTTGGTCCTAAGATTGACTGCTCTAGAATGAGTATGGCCATAGATGGATCGAAATTCACCCGGTCTCTGCTGAATCGGCCGGATTTTGATTTCACCTCTATTGTCTTCTTCCCTTTTGTACATATACTCTGGTTACTATCATCAGTATCAGACAATGATACAGTATTTCCCTCAGATGTAAACTAAAGAGTGTTGACTTTGCTAACAAGTTTCAAGCAATTTAGACATAGCCTTTATACTTCATGTAATAGCTATGCACATTGCTCAAGATCCTAACTAGGAGCAGCCATTAACCACTCTCATCATTTACCCCAACTCCCAACACATGCATTGGCAGCTGGCGCCTATGCATTTTATTTCCAACTAATTGGCTACTGGGACTGCTTCAGAGGGATGCTATGAATAATGCAAGTCAATTTAACTATAAGTGTTCATGTTGTAGGGAAGCTGTTACAAAAATTTTGCTTGGGGACATTCATTTTCCATGAGCATTCATATCCGAGAAAAATATCCTATCAAGGTCTGAGATGTTTTACTTTCACCTATGGATTTTATTTCTTATTTATTTATGTAGCATTTTCAAGTGCAACTGTGCAGTATAATATTGAAGTCATGTGACTGTGGAAAGGGTCACATGATTGTTTCTTTATACATTACACTACAGTGGGATCTCTCCATAATACCAAATGAAATACACAGTTGTTACAAAACCTGTTGCAGTTTTGCAGCTTTCTAAGATGTTTGGTCTCCTGTGTGTAGTTTTAATATAGAGTAAAATGAACAGCTGCACACATTATGTCACAATATTCATAAATTTATTCCACAAACAACCAAACCAATAGTTCCTTTCTAGAGACTGCTCACGCTGACATGTTTCACCCGATCAGGTTTAATCATAGAGATGGGAGAAGCCAGGAAGAGGACTCCTTATATACACAATGGACTAATGTAATTAGGCCTT
Source organism: Lithobates pipiens (assembly GCF_037356315.1). Classification (NCBI taxonomy): domain Eukaryota; kingdom Metazoa; phylum Chordata; class Amphibia; order Anura; family Ranidae; genus Lithobates; species Lithobates pipiens. Next base: position 8,639,489 of record NW_027507685.1, on the reverse strand, counting down.
GTTCACATGGGACAGGGCCGTCTTTAATATTGATTGGACCCTGGGCAAAACTTTTCTTTTCAGTTTCACTCTCCACCTGCTCTGAGACATACAATAAATAGCAGTTAGACTCGAAATCAGTTTACTAAATCAGTGTATCATTACGGCTCACTGACTGGTTGCTAGAGGTTACAGAACACATTACAGCTCACTGGTTAGTTGCTAGAGGTTACAACACATGATTTCTACTTGTTGATTGGTTGCTAGAGATTACTGTGGATATGACCTCAGGGGGGCATAATATACATATCAATGCCACCGGCCGTCTCTATTTACATATGAATGCCGGTAATTTATATGTAAACACAGGGTCTCCAGGTGAGTCATCTGGGACACAGCACAGGACTAAAACCTCAAGGGGCAAGCGAATTTAAACCAGGATAGTTGGCAAGTATGAAGCAGCTGCTTTGGGCCCCACAACAATGACAGGGCCCAGGGCAGCTGCTCCTATTGCCCTGCCTTAAAAACGGCCCTGACATGGGACATACTATAGCAATAAACCTGTGCGAGGACCATGTTTACCCACATGGAGATTCACAAGTATTCTGTGCATCCCTGTGCAGACATTCCTATTGATATCAATTGGGATACAGTGGGTGCACAGATATAGCAACTGCTCCAAATTTTGCATCTGTGCAGATGTATGGCCCTGAATTCACACTGTCTGCATTCAGGGTCATGCACCCGCATGGATGTCAGATTGGGAGCTGTGGCTATGTCTGTGCAGTTACTGTGTACTTCCAGCACAGTTACTGGCAGCTAACGGAAAGCTCCAGATCAATTTTTGCAATCTAGAGCTTTCTGATCATGTGACTGCCAATCATGGCAGTCACATGATCAATAACCCAGCCCCAGGCTGGCAGATGCCAACTCAAAGGGATTAATATCTCTTAAAGGAATATACTGTATACAGGATAAACCAGTATTTTTGTATAAATACATCAAACATATTGATAAAGCAACCAAATAAACAAGTGAAACATATTCAAATATTCCAGATGCTCTATAAAATGCCAAAGTAATAAATCTGAGATATATACTGTATCCAAATTGCATACCCTGCATATACACAGAAAGTCTATAAAAATAAAATCTATCAATAATGCATTAATTCTATTATTCTATTCAAAGGATATAAAAAAACAGATATGAAAAATAAGATAAAATTGTAAAATATGCATTTTACCATCTACCATCTAACAAAGACTGTGGACAAGGACTTTAGAACAAGACATGTAAATATGTGCCTCATGCATTAAGATAAAAAAATGTTAGGGTCCCTAGCACTGACTGAGAGCCTCATGGGATAGCACGAAAGGGTCCTATTGCTTCTCTTCACCCTCCTTTCTATTTCCCAGGTTGCTACTAGTTCCTGCAGAATAATTTCCTGCATAGCAACAGTTGGGTTTGGTCTATTTTGGGGAGCACTAGGGATGGGCCAAACATACCCCCATTTCTGTTCACAGAAACAGAACATGTGGACAGGCAAAACGTTTGTGGTATGAATTTTTTATTTTATTTTTTCAGTTTAAAGAAAGTTTATTGAAACTTAGGTCATGACAGTCATATAACGATGGCAAAACAGAAAACATCATTGAAGTTACAGTAAGATGCATGACTATGAAATGAGCGTTAGACCAAACCATGTACGATTTCAAAATTCAGACACAAGGAGAACTGGTAAATTTCAGAAATTAACAAGCAGAGACCATGTGGAGGGACAGTTTCAGGGTCGGTAGTAAACTTGAACTTGAGGAGATTGGTCTCCGACCTCCCCTCGGCCCAACCCCCGCACCCCAAATGGGAGCCAGCTGTGCATTGGCGAGCCCAGAGAGGGACCGAAGACCGGGGGGAGTGGCTAAGCCAAACCCCACTGCAGGTCAACCAACCCCTTGGAAGGGAAGTCAGAGAGAATGGGTCTGCTGTTAGACAGAGAAAATTGACCAAAATAGTAAACAATTGCCAAAGTAGGGGGGTAAGGAGTCCTCCTTGGTCTCAACTGGGTCAAGCCCAAGATTAAAGATGTCCACTGGAGTAGTACTCACTCCAGATCCTACAATATATTAAAACAGCCTAAATCAAAGGCTAGAGAAAGAGGGGGGAAAAGAGAGGGGGGAGAAGGGGAGGGGAGAAATATGAGATGGAAACAGAAAGGAAGGGGTGGGGGTGTCAGGTGACAGGGGGCTGTAAAGCAGAGTAAAGTGGGAGGGCCTACCCAGGCATCAATGTCCGGGCAGTAGTGAAATACCTACAAACTTAGCCCAGGGCTCCCAAGTGAGTCTAAATTTTTCTGAGGAGTCCAAGATCGCATTGGAAATTCTTTCCTACGACATTATCCAGGAGATCTTCTGTTTGGTTCGGCGGAAAGAGACCAATGGGGATTTCCAAAAGCGGGCAAGTGTAATCTTGGCCCCCAAGAGGATGAAGTGAATTAGAGAGTGTCAATTTAGGAACATCCGGGATTCGCTTGTTGAGAAGAGCAATGATGGGGTCTTGTTTAACTGCGTACCCAGTGGACTTACGAATGAGGTTAAAAATGTTGTTTCAGAACCCCCTGATTTTGGGGCATTCCAAAACTGTGTGAAGGAGAGAGCCAACAAGACCACACCCTCTGAAACAAAGTGGAGAGGCCTGGGGGTAAAATTTGGTGAGACAAGTAGGGACCAGGTACCAGCGGGAGATGACTTTGAGGTCCGCTTCCACAAGGGAACTATTAAGTATACCCCTGTAGGAGCAAAATGTATATGCCAGGTATCGAGGTCCCACTCAAATTGAAGGTCACGCTCCCACTACAACATATAATTCGCTTTTCCCAAGGGGTCAGCTAGTGCTGAGTAGATAAGGGAAATTCTTGCCCTCACGCCCGTGGTTGATGAGCACCAGTGTTCATACTGTGTTACTGACAGTGGGGCATCAGAGTTGTTCCACACCCCGTGTAAAAAATGTGAAAGCTGATTGTAGCGGAAAGTCTCTGAGGGGGGCATTTCCAATTTGGAAATGCAGTGTTTGCGTGAAATGGGGCCATTGCTGTTGAAAAATTGCCTTATTCTATAGAGGCCCTTATCAAGCCACCACTGAAAAGCCTTGATATTTAGACCCAGGGGGAATTGAGGGTTGTGGAAGATGTGGGCCAGAGGATGCCATGCCGAGATAAGGGAACATCTTTTGTGCAGAGTATCGCATAAGGCCATTGCATGAAACAGTGTTGGGGAAAGGATTGAGGGTCTTTCTCTTTTTGGTCTTTCACAAGGAAGTCCAGAGTGTGATTGGGAGTTGCCTGCCTTTCTATGTCTACCCAGTCTGGTTTTGGTCCTTTGGAGTAAATGACCGAGAATTGGCAGAGTTGGGCAGCTTTAAAATACCACCATAAATTAGGTAATCCCAGCCCCCCTTTTTTCCTAGATCTATACAGTACTGCCTTAGAGAGGCAATGTCCCTTGCCCCCCCATATAAATCATATAATAGCTGAGTATGGGTAGGGAACGGAAAAGGTATAAGATCCTGGGGAGGAGGGTCATCTTGATCGTGTTTACTCTCCCCAGCCAGGACATTTTGTAGAGGGACCACTGCGCAAAATCTTCTGAAAGCCTCTTAAACAAGGGGGGATAATTGTGGTGATGTAAGAGCTCAATTTTAGGGTTCAGGAATATACCTAGATACGGGAGAGTGGAGGTATTCCAGGTGAAGGGGAAGTGCTTTTTGAGACTGTCCACTAGGTCCTGGGGGGAGGAGATGTTAAGGGCCGTGGATTTGGACATATTTACCTGAAGACCTGATATTGAACCAAATTTCTTGAGGAGTTGTATTATGTTGGTAGTGGAGATAAGGGGGGAAGTGACAAACAGTAAAACATCGTCAGCAAAGAGGGTGCATTTGTGGGTTCTTTGGCCACATTTGACACCATGGATATCCGGGTGTTGCCTGATAGCCAGAGCTAGTGTCTCTATCGCGATGGCAAAAAGAATGGGGGAGAGAGGGCAACCTTGTCTGGTGCCTTTCAGGATTGGGAATTGGTCGGAGAGGTGACCTTGCATTTTAATCTGTGCTAATGGCCCGAGCAAGGTTAAGACTTGGGTCTTCTTATGCCAAATAAAGAGAGATGTGTATTAATTTAAGCTTTTGTTTCCACATTCAGTTCTTGCCTTTTACAATATGATATATATTGACAGAATTCAGAAATGTCTCAGCGGGACTATTCATAATTTTCTGGTTTCTGCTGGAGGGTTGTCATATTGTCATGTTGAGTTGGATGTCTTTTCATGGGCTTTATATAGGCAAGATCTGGTACACTTATTGGAGATAGGTTTGATTGTTTTTAATGCGGGACTTCAAAACTTGACTGAAAAGACTAAGGTGTTGGGGGGCCTCAGTAAGTCGGTTCCCCTTTGGCTTCCAATGGTGGGGTTAGTCATCCAGTATGATCTGGACTGGATTTTTTGGATATAAATATTTGGTGTTTTTTGAGCGGACCAGGGTATAATTAACCTATTTGTTTTTTTTTGTTTTTTTTTGTGATGTTGCAATTGAGGTTACCCTTAAACAAACACAGTGGTCCAAGAATTGGCCATTAAAATTTAAACAGTTTGATGTCTCTATTTATTTTACATTTTTTTGCTCCTTTGTGCGATCCCATGTTAGGGTCCCTAGCGCTTATCAGGACCCTCATGGGAAAGGGTGCTATTGCTTCTCTCTCTCTCCCTTACTCTTTTACAGATTGCTACTGGTTTCCTGCAAGATTATTTTCTGCATAAAAAAAAGCGGGAATTAGCCTATATTTAGGCAGGCACAGATCACCTCATAGCTGTGAGTAGAAAAGAAAAGAGAGGGAGCCAACCATAATGTAGTAAGTGAGTTTATTGTAGAGATCAAAAGAATGAGGTGGGACTGAGGAAGGAGGCGGGTTCTAACCTCTAAAAAGCATTTCCTGACAGTCCTTGCAACCACACATGTCCTGGCAGTGTGGGCACATCTTTCGGAGTGTCTTCTGTGTCCTACAGTGGCAGTTCTTCCCTTGTCCATAGTGCCTGGCTGCAGTCGCTCTGGTATAGCAGCCACATAGAGAGCTGCGCTTTGATCTTCCATATCCACAGATGTCCAGACTGCACACTGATTTAAAGTGGTGTTGCCACCAAAAAATAAAAAATTGTTTAAAATTCTTTAAAAACATTTTGAAAAAAAAATGTTTTTACTCACCTCTAAATACCTGTTGCTAGGGGGTCCCTCGTAGTCTGCCTTCTTCCTTGCCCGGGCTGGTGACATCACTTCCCCTCACGCCTCACAGTCACCTGGGACCTGTCACGTGTCCCAGGTGACTGCGCGGCATATCACGGCGCCCTGCGCCGCCCGCGCATGCGCAGTGGGTGCTCAGCTGTGAAGCCACAGCCGGGTGCCCACAGTACGAATGACAGTGCCGCGAGCAGAGGTGGGGGCTTCGTTCCCCCGCATCGCTGGACCCTGGGACAGGTAAGTGTCCGATTATTAAAAGTCAGCAGCTGCAGTATTTGTAGCTGCTGACTTTTATTTTTATTTTTTTAGGGGGTACCCCACTTTAAGAGACATGCTTTTATCTACTTTTGTTTGTGAGTGCAACTTTTATCTTCTCTTTTTTTTGATTTCCACAAAAAAAAAAAATTGTCTAATACACTATGTTCGGCTTGGTGCCCCTCTCTCTTTTCTGTTCACAGCTTTGAGGTTCCCAGCATGACAGAGGAGGTAGCCCAGGTCAGCCTGTAGACAGCTTACCACTAATTAGAAAGTGATCACATCCTCCAGAGTACTCCTTTTACTAGCTGTCATTGGAATAGCTTTCAGTTGTATTTTATTTCTTTGTTTGTATTCATTATGTATATATGACAGTTTCCAGCAAACTGCTACACAGCAACTCTCAGAAGCAGTTTTTTTTTGCCTTGATTATTTTATTTTATTTCAATTCATCTATGGTTTGTATTTTTTTTCCCTGTGTGATGAGCGCCAGACATTAATTTCTTTTTCTTTTTTAGTTTTTTGACAGATCACCTCTGCTGCTGCCCCACAAAATCTCAATCAACCCGCTGAGTCAGCGCTGCTGAGGAAACAGGCCATGTTTGATTTAGTGGGGTCAGTCATCTAGTTAGTATAATCTGGACTGGATTTTCTGGATCTAATTATTTTAAGATGTTGTAATTGAGGTTACCCTTAAATAAATATTGTGGCCAAAGAATTGACCATTAGGGCCAGTTCACACTGCTGCAATGCGGGAACCCTGCAAATCCACTGCGGGTTCCCACATCGCATGTATCCCGGTGACAGGTCACACTGCCCTATGCAAACTGCTGAGAGCGTCAGGTAAAAGTTAATGACACACCCAAATCAGTTTGCATATTGTAGTGCGATCTGAAAACTCGGACAAGAATCGGATCTTATGGGTGTGAACACCCATGTGATCTGATTTTGTTGCGGACAAAATAAAGGGTCCTGTGTGAGTTTGATGCAAATTCAGCCATACGATCTTTATGGCTGAAATTGCATCGCATGTGATTTTCACTGCAGTGCAGTGCAAATCACATCCGATCTCTGACATCGCACCAGAGTGAACCGGCCCTTAAGATTTAAAAAGTGTGTTGTCTTGTTATTTGTTAGTGTATCCACCAGATTCTCAGGTAACAGCAGGAATATATGCTTGAGAGCAGAGGAAGGTGTTTACCTCCACAAGTTTTAAGGCTTTACTTCTGGTCATCTTATAGCTAAACTGTAAATTTGGCCAGCCTAATATTATTAGCAAAAAAAACTGGTCTTGGAAATAATGCTTTCTGTTGCTATAGGTTACTTAAAGCCATGATAATGACAGGCCTAAAATTGCCAGCAAAAATCTTTTAGAAGTCTAATGCCACATACACACAATCGGATTATCCAGTGGTGTGTGGGCTCTGGCAGACTTTTTCTTCCCAGGCAGTCCGGCGGACAATCCGCACGTCTGTGTGCTAGTCCGCCGGCCTTTTAAAATGAATGGACTTCTCCACGCACGGAGTAAAGTCCATTCATTTTGAACGTGGCTCCAGGTAGACCGAACTAGCAAAAGAAGTGAATGTCGCTGCCTCCATCGGTGAGATTGACACCTCTCTAGCCCCGTCGCCTGGTATGGATTTAAAGGGGAAGCCCTACGCCGAAAAAACTGCGTGGGGGTCCCCCCAAAGCCCATAGCAGACCCTTATCTAAGCGTGCAGCCCGGCCGGTTAAGAAAAGGGGTGGGGATGAGTGAGTGCCCCCCGAGCCATACCAGGCCATGTGCCCTCAACATGGGGCCCCCACCCCAAAGCACCTTGTCCCCATGTTGATGAGGACAAGGGCATCTTCCCAACAACCCTGGCCATTGGTTGTCGGGGTCTGCGGGCGGGGGGTTATCAGAATCCGGGAGCCCCCTTCAATAAAGGGGCCTCCAGATCCCGGCCCCCCACCCTATGTGAAAGAGTATGGGGTACGTTGTACCCCTACCCATTCACCTGGGGGAAAAAGTGTACAGAAAAAAAACACAACACAGGTTTTTAAAATACTTTATTAGACAGTACCTGGGGTCTTCTCTTCTTCTGTCTTCGGGGGTCTTCTCTCCGGACTCCTCCACTATCTTCTGCTATCTCTTTTCTAGCGGAGGAGCCAGGCTTTCTCCTTCCTTGCCGCTGCCGTCCAGGGGTCTTTTCCCGCTCTTCGGGGGTCTTGTCCCACTCTTCGGTTCTTCTTGCCGGGCTTTCTTCTTCCAGCTCTTTTACTAGCATTGGCCCGGTCTTCTGTCTTCTTCTTCTTCCTTCTTCTTCTCTTCTTCTGATGTTGACACAACGCTCTTGACCGGCCGGGCTGCATGCTCGGATAAGGGTCTGCTATGGACTTTGGGGGACCCCTTTAAATCTATACCAGGTGACAGGGCTAGAGAGGTGTCAGTCCCGTCTACCTGGAGCCACGTTCAAAATGAACGGGCTTTACTCCGTGTGTGGGCAAGTCCGTTCATTTCAAAAGTCCGGAAAAGTCTGGTCGTGTGTGGGCAGGTCCGCTCGTTCGGAAAGTCCGGCGGACCTCCGCTGCAAAGTCCGGTGGGTTTTCCGCCTGACTAAGTCCACCGGATAGTCCGATCGTGTGTACGCGGCATTAGAAGTAATGCTTTTTAGAGTGGTAGTGCCCGTATGATTTTTTTTTTTTATTCTGGAACCGCTGATAAAAAAAGATGTAAAGGAAAGAACTGTAACAACTACTCAGCTTTTCAAATACTCTTCCTACTCAGGTGATCAGCAGCAAAACTAGTCAAAAACAAATATGGGAGGCTCTAGGGGCAGTTTAGAATGCTAAGGACACCTATACGGATGCTGAGCTTTGGTTTCTTTGAAAGAACGTTCCTCTAATGAATTATTATGTTGTAAATTAGCAGCATAGCAGCTAGGATGATAGGTTAATTGGCTCATCTGAGTGCGCCTAAGATGGCTGACTTAGCTTCTAAGCCTATTGTGTCCTCAGGGAGAAAAGTGCTATAGAAATTACAATTTAATTACATTTATTATGGAGCTCTTGCTTTCAGTTCTAGATGATTGAGTTTATTTCTACCAATGATACTATTGCATGAAATATGTATTTCCTCTGTAATTACTCAAAAAGGGGGAACTGGATGGGACTTTAGTGGTACCAGATTGACTGACTAATAAAAGAAAATGTTGTAAAATAAACACTTTATTGACAAAGATTAAACATGACCATACATCAAGAGTATATGACAACCAATGCATCAGTAAAGGTCTGAATCATATCCATTTAACGTGTCATTCAGATGGCAACAAGAGAACCTCAATGTGTTTCAACTCACAAAGTCTTCATCAGGAGGAAAATTTGACATTTTAGAATTTAAATATATGTAAATTTACATTCTACACCAAGTTAATAGTTGTATATAAAAAAAGTAAAAAAAACACAAAACATATTCACCAGTGGTGGCCCGTCCATAGGGGGCGCATGGGCACCGCCCCCACCCCCCACCCCCCCTCCAGACAGCCACAAAAAAATGTTAAATTTAAAAAAAAATCCAAAAAAGTTCCTTCAGTGCACTGTGTTCGGATGCCAGGCACAGTACACTATCGGAAGCGCCACATCTATGCAATCTCGAGATTTCAGATGCAGCACTTCATTTGCGGGCTTTTGTCCCGCCTTGCGGCGCTTTCCAAAGTGCCAAGTAGCTTCTGCCTGGTGCTCGTAGTATCTATTACTATGGCTGGGCGGTTTGATTGACATCTGAGTTCGATGTCACTTCCTGTTTTCTCTCTTACATTGTGCCCGAGAGAGAGAGAAAACCGGAAGTATGAGGAGTGGACTCCTCCATCGCCCCTGCCAGTGGAAGGAGACACTGCAGGAGAGGACAACAGCAAGGTAAGTACTGCTGTGATCCCTCGGAGAATGGGCGGGGTTTGAAGTGGCAAAGGCTGCATTTAATGTGACGCAGGCTGCATTTAATGTGACATGTGCTGCATTTGGTGGGGCACGGGCTGCATTTGATGTGGCTGCATTTGATGTGACAGAGGCTGCATTTGATATGACACAGGCTGCATGTGTGTAGGGACTCTGCTGGGGGCACCTGATGTGAGGACGGACTCTGTTGGGGACACCTGATGGCATTTGGTGGCAGGCGACGTGGCTGACACGCTCAGGGCTCCCATTTATTCTGCATTATGGTGAGTTGGATGATTTCATTTTATATTACAATGTAATAATATAAATAATGCGCTTCAATCATCCTGACACCATAACAACCATGGTGCCGGGATGGTTGAAGTGCTAACACCAGGTGTTTGGAGTATCTTTATCTGCTGATTGTTAAACTTTGTAGACTACACATATTTCTATTGTTGTGTAGGATCTGGGCCTGCTGTTCCTCCATCCCTCTCCCTCTCCCTGCATCCCTCGTTCATCTCAGATGCTAACCACATCACCTTAGAGCCACACCCACTATTTTGCTGAAACCGTGCCTATTTTCACCAAGTGGGAGGGGTCAAAAAGGAAGCCCCCCCATCTTAAAACTTCACCAGCCGCCACTGATATTCACATATAAAGAAATTACATACACCTACTTCAAAATGCATTAATAAAAACAAAAGAGGAATGCATGTTCAAGTTAGAGACCCCAGATAGAAAGGTACAAGGGAGACAAAGCTCAAATGACTTTTCAATGTTGATAAGGAATAATGACCTATCAGAAATTATATCAAATAGCTAAAAAAAAGTAGTCAATGAGGCACTCTGGACCATGGAAAAAAACATCTATCATATACAAATTGGTGGCAGATTCCAGGGCTTCAAGGATTGCCTCAATGATAGCAACAGAGCCAACACAGGGACAGCACTGGCTGTGTAGGAGTCATACAGCCTAACCTGGCCAGTAAGAATAATGAAGTGCCTTGCCCTCACCAAAGATGGCCGTGCAGCTATCCCCTCATTACTTCATGGTTCATTCATTCATTAGAATTATGGGCAACAGCCATGAACCATGAAGTGAAGAGGAGATAGCTGCATGGCCATCTTTGGTGGGGGCAAGGCACCAGCATGTCCGAAAATAGCCAACTGCTTTGTAAGGAAGCAACAATTCATGCAGCCTTGATGGAATTAACAACACCGGGAAGTAGAATGCAAAGAAGCCCCTGTTGTAGGGGATGGGCATGCTGGGCATCCAAACAAGACCCCAAAGTCCCCTGACACACCTTAACAAAGTGTCCTCCAAAAGGAGTATCTTGATTATAGATACAGTATGGAACATTCTGCATTTTAAATCTTAATCTACACATTAATTCCAAAAATAAACATTTAAATCAAATGTTTTCCCAGAAATAAAACCATCCAAGAACATTCTGAAGCTAAGAACATCATCTAACCCAGGATATTGAATGACCCTCAATTCATGAATCCATCTGGATTCCCGTTGTACGATGGCTCTATTCCAGTCTCTCTCCCTGACATCTTGAAAAACATTTTCCAATGCCCAGAAATGTAGATTGTGCATGTGATAGTTATGCACGACGAAATGACGACAAATGGAGAAGGAAATATTACCCACAATAGCAGTGGCTATGTACTTGTTAATCCTTCTCCATACTTCCCTAATCATTTTGTCAATGTAAAACCATCCATGGGGCAAGTCATGATATATTGTATGTGACCCGCATTGTTTGACAATAGGCAACATTTTTTTTAAACCCATTTGATAGGATGCAACTTTGGACACATAAAGTCGCATAAGTCACAGCCCATTAAATTCAATGGCAAACTTTCCCATCTATGCAACTTTGAAAAGGTGCCTGCACTCCTTTGATGCAACTTTGATCCAGAGTGTAAAGCTGGCTCAAAGCTGCACTCAAAGTCACACTAGTGGGAAAGTAGCCTAAAGCCCCATATACACTATCAGATTTTCTGCTGATTTTTGTCTTCAGATTTACCAAAACCATGTAGTGCAAGGGCCTGTCTGAATGCATACACATTGAAAATCCTAAGGTTTGACCTCATATTATACAGTTTTGCACTCTCTGGCTCAAAGTTGCATCAAAAGTAGCATCAAAGCATTGCAGGTACCTTTTCAAAGCTGCTGATTTTCAACGTCACATAGATGGGAATGGTGCCATTGAAATCAATAGGTCGTGACTTGTCATGCAACTTTGTGCTCAAAGTTGCATGACAAGTCATACTAGTGGAAACAGAGCCTTAATCTACGTTTTCACTATTGCAACCCCAAAGTTGCATGATTTAGAGTGTGACTTTCATGCGACTGAGTGCAACTTTCATCCAACTTTACACTCAAAGTTACATCAAAGCATTGCAGGTACCTTTCAAAGTTGCTGATTTTTAAAGTTGCAAAGATGGGAACGGGTACCATTAAAATCAATGGGCAGTGATTTGTCATGCGACTTTGGACACATAGTCCCCAAGTCACGTTTCCACTATTGCAAACACAAAGTTGTACTAGATGTGCAGATTAAATTTGGGAAGGGCATAGAAGGAAGGGATTCTTAGGTATCTATTATAAATTAAGCCCTAGGTAGACTTAGGAATCAAGCGTTCGCCTTCGTCATCAGGGACCAAAGTTCCCTGTTGTATTGGTCCACTCGAGAACGGGGTATTGGAGCATACCATTCTTTATTTTTTAATATATCATGACACATGTTCACATAGTCCCCACCCTGTTCCTCACGATTGTGTTACAGCCTTTATCCATCTTTTTTTTTTTTTTACCAGAGAGGTGTTATTATGAAGATTACATACATAGTAGGTGAGGTTGAAAAAAGACATAAGTCATCAAGTCCAACCTATGTGTGTGATTATATGTCAGTATTACATTGTATATCCCTGTATGTTGCACTCGTTCAGGTACTTATCTAATAGTTTCTTGAAACTATCAATGCTCCTTGCTGAGACCACCGCCTATGGAAGGGAATTCCACATCCTTGCCGCTCTTACAATAAAGTACCCTCTACGTAGTTTAAGGTTAAACCTCTTTTCTTCTAATTTTAATGAGTGGCCACGAGTCTTGTTAAACTCCCTTTTGCGAAAAAGTTTTATCCCTATTGTGGGGTCACCAGTACGGTATTTGTATATTTAAAACGTATCCCCTTTCAAGTGACTCTTCTCCAGAGAGAATACGTTCAGTGCTCGCAATCCTTCCTCATAACTAATATCCTCCAGACCCTTTATCAGCTTTGTTGCCCTTCTTTGCACTCGCTCCATTTCCAGTACATCCTTCCTGAGGGCTGGTGCCCAGAACTGGACAGCATATTCCAGGTGCGGCCGGACCAGAGTCTTGTAGAGCGGGAGAATTATCTTTTTATCTCTGGAGTTGATCCCCTTTTTAATGCATGCCAATATTCTGTTTGCTTTGTTAGCAGCAGCTTGGCATGCCATTGCTGAGCCTATCATCTACTAGGACCCCCAGGTCCTTTTCCATCCTAGATTCCCCCAGAGGTTCTGTATAGATTGCATTCATATTTTTGCCAACCAAATGCATTATTTTACATTTTTCTACATTGAACCTCATTTGCCATGTAGTTGCCCACCCCATTAAATTGTTCAGATCTTTTTGCAAGGTTTCCACATCCTGCAGAGAAGTTATTGCCCTGCTTAGCTTAGTATCGCCCGCAAATTCAGAGATTGAACTGTTTACCCGATCCTCCAGGTCATTTATGAACAAATTAAATAGGATTGGTCCTAGCACAGAACCCTGGGGGACCCCACTACCCACCCCTAAACTTTCCGAGTACTTCCCATTTATCACCACCCTCTGAACTCGCCCTTGTAGCAAATTTTCAATCTCACCCTATGGTCCATGCCAACGGACCTTATTTTGTAGAGTAAACGTTTATGGGTAACTATGTCAAATGCTTTTGCAAAATCCAGATACACCACGTCTAAAGGCCTTCCTTTATCTAGCTGGCAACTCACCTCCTCACAGAAGGTTAGTTGATTGGTTTGGCAAGAATGATTCTTCATGAATCCATACTGATTACTGCTAATGATTCAGTTCTCATTACTAAAATCTTGTATATAGTCCCTTATCATCCCCTCCAAGAGTTTACATACTATTGATGTTAGGCTAACTGGTCTGTAATTGCCGGGGATGTATTTTGGGCCCTTTTTAAATATTGGTGCTACATTAGCTTTTCTCCAATCAGCTGATAACATTCCAGTCAGTAGACTGTCATTAAAAATTAGGAACAATGGTCTGGCAATTACTTAACTAAGTACCCTCAGGTGCAAGCCATCTGGCCCCAGTGATTTATTAATGTTAAGTTTCTCAAGTCTAATTTTAATTCTGTCCTCTGTTAACCATGGAGGTGCTTTCTGTGATGTGGCTTGAGGATAAATGCTGCAGTTTTGGTTACTGAAGCCCCCCAACTCCCTCATGAAGACTGAGGAGAAGAATAAATGTAATACCTTCGCCATCTCCCCATGCTTTTTTACTATTTACATAAAGAATTTCTTGGGATTTTTTTTTTTACTCTCCTCCGCTATGTGTCTTTCATGTTCTATCTTAGCTGTCCTTATTGCACCCTTAAATTTCTTGTTGCATTCTTTATAAAGTCTGAATGCTGATGATGATCCCTCAACCTTGTATTTTTTGAAGGCCATCTCCTTTGCTTTTATATGCATTGGAGTTAAGCCATCCAGGACTTTTGTTCGCTATTTTAAATTTAATACCCTGTGGGATGCATTGGTTAATGCCCTTATTTAATATACTCTTAAAGCAAACCCATCTCTCCTCTGCGTTCTTTGTTCTTAAGATTTTATCCCAATTTATGCCTTCTAGTAAGGTTCGTAGTTTAGGGAAGTTGGCTCTTTTAAAATTCAGTGTCTTTGTATTCCCCTTATGTTTCCTAAATTGCCCCATATTTCCACATCCATGATCAGGTCTGTGTTGTTGGTAATCAGTAGATCCAGTAACGCTTTATTTCTAGTTGGTGCATCTACCATCTGACCCATAAAATTGTCCTGCCAGACATTTAGGAACTGGTGAGCCTCAGATGAATGCACAGTTCCCTCCGTCCAGTCTATGTCTGGATAATTAAAATCCCCCATTATGATAACACTTCCCATCCTTACTGCTAATCCAATTGTGATAGCAGATCAGTCTCCCCTTCCTCCCTCAGGTTAGGGGGTCTATAGCATACTCCCAGTATTATTTTCCCCTTAGCTTCATCGCTTTGGAGCTCTACCCATAAGGATTCCACCTCCTCCCTAGCTCCCTTAGTGATGTCATCTCTCACATTCACTTGTACATTATTCTTGATATATAGGCATACCCCTCCCCCTTTTTCACCCTCTCTATCCTTGCGATAAAGGGTATACCCTTGAATGTTTTCCAGCCAATCATGAGAGCTGTTGAACGAGGTCTCTGAAATTCCCATACAATTCTAATTCTCCTTGTACAATCGTATCTCTAGTTCACCCATCCTGTCCGCCAGGCTCCTCGCATTGGTGAACATGCCATGTAGTTTAGACCGGTTATTATATTTTCCTCTTATTGGGTGTTCCGAGATTTCAACTAGGACTTGCTACTATACTTACCATGGGTTTACGTGCTTTGGTCAACCTACCACTAATGCCTCCAATACTACCCTCTGGAATATGTTCTGCGCTGACTATCTCTACCTCTGCACCCCCCCCCCCCCCATCACCTAGTTTAAAAACTCCTCTAACTTTTCGGCCATATTCATTCCCAGCTGATCTTCACTCTCCTCATTTAGGAGCAGTCTGTCCCTTCTATAGTACAGGTTATGGACTGAGAAGTTGGCCTAGTCCTCCAGGAACCCAAACCCCTCCTTACTACACCAGCTCTTCAGTCACTTGTTTACTTCCCTAATCTCTCTCTGCCTTTCTGGTATAGCTCGTTGTGCCAGTAGTATTCCTGAGAATACTACCTTGGAGGTCCTTTTCCTCAATTTAGCGCCTAAGTCCCTAAAATCGTTCGTTAGGACACTCCATCTGCCTCTGACTTTGTCATTGGTGCCAACCTGCACAATGACAGCTGGGTCTTCCCCAGCCCCTCCCAGTAATCTGTCCACCAGATTCGTGATGTGCCGAGCCCGAGCACCCAGTAGACAACATACTGTTCGACGCTTCAAGTCTTTTTTACAGATTGGCCTCTCTGTCCATCTAAGAATTGAGTCCCCTACCACCAGAATCTGTCTTTCCTTTCCCTTCAATTCCCCCCCAGTCTCACTGGAGGAGTTCTTCCCCCGGCAACAAGGAGAGTCCCTCAGCTCCAGCAGTGCTGGTCCCTGACTGGGATCACCAATGTCACGCATTGAAGCGTACTTATTGGGATGCTCCAGCCCTGGATTGGCCTTCCTGGCACTTGCCCCTCTACCCTTCCTGACTGTCACCCATCTACTCTTTGCTAGTGCCTGCACCTTTTTGTCTCCACCCAGCTCTGTGTTGGGCCCTGCCGGCACCTGCCGTGTACATTCCTGGCTCTCCTTTAGTATGGAGGGACTTCTCAGTGCTGACAGTTTCATCCCCAGATACAGAACCTGGGCTTCCAGGGAAACAATGCACTTACATTTTTGGGATTATACCCTGTCCAAATTACCTAACAACTAACTTCCTGACACTAATACTCAAGACAATACACAGGTACTCAACAAGACAATACACAGGTACTCGCATACCCATGTGCACCCGCAGACCACTCGCAGACCTATGTGCACTCGCAGACCTACGTGCACTCGCAGACCACTCACAGACCTACATGCACCCAAAGACCTACGTGCAAACTCGCAGACCTACATGCAGCTGCAGACCTACGTGCACTTGCAGACCAACGTGCAGTCGCAGTCACAATACACAAGTACTAACGATCCACACAAACTACATTCAGGTACTCACACTACACAGGTTCTATGACACCTGTTATAACCTCCTGTTTTAAACTCTGATTTTTAACTCGCTACTTGGACAGAGTTCCAGCAGACAAAAAGAAGAAAAAAAACAGTTTAAAGAGTGTCAGAAAAAAGGTGTTAAAAAGCTACAAGGAAAAGCCCCAAAAAGAACCTAAAAATGCAATTTACAAAAATGTGAGGGGTGTACTCACTTTTGTGAGATACTGTATTTCTGAAAGAGTATATGATTGTTTGTTTTTGGATTTTTGGTTGAATAAGTGTATGTATATGGCTGAATTAAAATTGAATTGTCGTAAAATGTAGGGAAAATGGGTGTACATATCAACCCATCATGTGTTTTAATGCGCATTGACTTTGATGTGGGTTGATGCACATTTTAGCGCATGTAAAAATACTATGTGTAGCAGCCATAACCCGTTGCAGGGCGGCCTTGACTTAATGGGCTTACCCGTTACCTTCTCTTGGCCTGCTCTTCCACGTCTAGGGGTTCCCAGGGTTGATACCCAACGACTTTTATACTGACACAGATGAAGTCCTTTCAAAAAGGTTTTATTTTGCAGTAGAACTCTCAATTAACACAGTCTCTTAAGGAAAAGAGGGCACAGGTGAAGAACTTAGGCATCTTGAACTGCAGGTCTAGCAAAGTCTCTATTTCCACCCAGAGAGTAGCCACTCGCAGCTGGGTACTTCAAGGCTGAACAGATCTCTAGCCAGAGATCATGGCAGTCAGCACGTTGACTCAAAACTTGAACAAACAACTTGAGGGCAAACAGGAACCTTTTTCCTCCATACCTGGAACGTTTCCCGTCTCCTTTATGGTACTGGAAAAGTGTGAATTTGTCAATGTCCTTCCCAACTCAGTAACCAGGCACTTCTCAGGATGCCACTTGCCGGCCCTCCTCTGAAGAGTCCTCCCCCGGTCACTTCCACGAGCTGCGGTGTCCCTTCGAGCCGAGAGCACCCCCGAACACTGTGAATCCTCCCTCAGTTACTGCGCCTTGGACCGGCAGATTCCGAGACTCGGGAACGGACGGGTCCCTACCCCAGACCAAGCAGGTCTATCAGGGGCCACTGACAGGAACATGTTGCGGGGTGTCGAACACCCCGTGACCGGGACCCCTCAAGGGGCTACCCCGGTCCTGGAATCAGACCAGACCATGCGGGTTTCTCAAACAACTCCGGAACCCAGAACACGTGACCCACACCCGTTTAAGTACTCCTTCCCAGACTCCTCAGTGGGCCCCGGCACTCCCACTGATTGGTTCCGAGAAGGCCGATACCCAAACATCCAATCAGACTTGGTTCTAGCCTGTCATGTATACCTCACCGTCCACATGATCAGGCAGAACATCCAAACACAGCCTGGCCAGACTGGTGTTAAGACCTACCTACACAATTAACCCTCAGAACCTTTACTGTTCTGAGGCCAAAAACTAAATTTACAGGCATGTGACATTTGGTCCCAAATGCCATCCGCTACATATGCATTTTGCATGCTTCCTGTGACAGCACATTCTGTTTATGGGTTAGGGACAAAATTAAAGTGATAGTAAAGCTTTGTTTTTTGTTTTTTCCTTAATTACAAACATGTTATACTTACCTGGTCCATGCATTTATTTTGCACAGAGCAGCCCCGATCCTCCTCTTCTCGGGTCCCCTGGCTTCTCCTTCTTCTCTCCGCTGAGTGTCCCCATAGCAAGCTACTTGCTATGGGGGTACTCATGTGGGCTCACTCTCGAGTTCCACTCTCTGTGTCTCTAAGACACAGAGAGTGGAGCTTGGCCATGCCCCCCCACTCCCTCTTTACTGGTTATCAATGGCTCCCGCAGCTGTATCTGAGCCAATGATGAAGGAGAAAGCAAAGAGAGTCTCAGCTTTTGTGCACATTGCTGAATCGAGATCAGGCTCAGGTATGTAATTAAGGGGCCGTGGGGGAATCTGCATCTCAAAGGTTTTTACCTTACTGCATAGAATGCAGCAAGGTAACAAAAAACGTCTGCCTTCACAACCACTTTAATGATAAAGCAAATTTATTTTTCCCTTACAAGCATTGCACTGCATTGCGCTGGGTTGATGTTTACATGTGTTTACATGCATTGTGTTGCCCTAAAACGCATAAATGTTGCATTTTATTGCAATGCAGATCAAGCAAAATTGGAGTGTGAATGTAGTGTGAATAGGACATATAGAAAACATTTGTCTATGCATTGACCTACATTTTACAAGTGCGCTAAAATACAAATCACTGCACTAGTGGCAATTAGCCCCTAAGCTATTGTTCTTGCCACATGAAAGTGAACATTGAGTTTCCATTGTTGGATACTTGATTTTATGTCTATGTGTATGAGGCAATTGATACGATGATTGAAGGATTAGGGATTTCTTAAAGAGGAGGGCCGGTTTAAAAAAAAAAACATTTAAAAGTCAGTAGCTGCAAACACTGTAGCTGCTGACTTTTACTTTCAAAAGATTTTATTTTATGAAAAAGGCACTTGCAAGAACATACCAAAAAAACAAACAATCTTCAGCAGGGCAAGCCTGCTGTCACAGTGCAAGTAATAATAAAAGAAGACAGTTGTGGAAATCAGAAAATGGCAAATAGGTACAGACATCCTGCCCCGCCATAGCGAGGGGCTAAACAATAAAACAAGGGGTCACACCCCGTGAGGAGCTCATCTAATATATCTGTGAGGGGGAGCAACCAGGAGCCCCCCCCGACACCCCTAATAGGGAGCTTGCTGTGTCAGGGTGGGGGCGTACTCTCCCGGGTCCCCCCCTCTCAAAGGGAGACAGTACTCGATGAGCCGTCCACAGGGGGCACCTCTGCAAGCCATTTGTCTATACGGTAAACCTGTCAATTATAGCTCTGTTGAGCAAACCATAAAAACAGGTAATCAAGAAGGACAGAAGAGAGAAGAGAAGAAGAAAAGAGGAGAACAGAGGGGTAAAGGGGTAAGCTATTTCTGAAAAGGGTGGTGGGGTACAGTGTCAGAATGCTTAGCACTCAATAAGAGAGGGAGAGCTTTAAGGATGGGATCGGGTCGCTAAGGGAGGGCCTGGGGGCATTCCCGGCAGAAGGGATATTCCCATGTATCGGGCCCAAGGATCCCACACCTTTCTAAATTTAGGCGTGGTATCCGACAGAATGCCTGACAGTTTTTCTTGGGACATTATCCAGGATATCTTCCTCTTTACTGCGAGGAAGGAGGGTCTGGGTTGCTTCCAGGCGGAGGCAATCGCAATTTTGGCTCCTAAGAGGATAAAATGGGTTAGTTTCTGAGTGTAACCAGGCAACAAAGGAGCAGGGGCATTGAGCAACGCAACCTCAGGAGTTTTTGGAACCCGGCAGCCTGTGACCCTGTGAATCAAGATAAAGATTTTAGTCCAGAACGATCTAAGCCTAGGGCATTCCCACCAGATGTGGATCATGGAGCCACGAAGTTGGCACCCCCTAAAGCATAAGGGGTTTGCCGTGGGATAGATTTTGGCTAGCCTGGCTGGAGTGAGGTACCACCTGGTTATCAATTTAATGCTAGCTAGCTGATGACTTTTAATACGCACACTTACCTTTCCAGGGCGCCCACGATGTTGGCCGCCTGAGGCTGACCCGTCCCTTGGTCTCGGGCCCCGGTGCTGCCATTTTGGCTAAGGGAAACAGGCAGTGGAGCCTTGCGGCTTCACTGCCCATTTCCTACTGCGCATGCGCGAGTCGCGCAGCGCTTTGTGAATGGGGCGCACTGTGTTCTGGGACACACAGTTCCCAGAGGACAGCGCGACCCATTACCCAGAAGAGGAGAGAAGATAGAAGATCTCTGCGGAGGAGGAAGAGGCAGATTAGGACGATGTGCCTAGCAACAGGCATTTCTGGTAAGTTAAAAAAAAATATTTTTTTCATTTTTTTTTCTGATTTTTTTCTAATTTTTAATGTATTTTTTTTCAGGGTGGCCCTGCACTTTAAATGAGTTATGGCTGTGGGGATTCTTATAGTTCTAGTGTAAGCAGATATAAGATGTCTTGTCAGTATTTTCATTACTTGTGAACTTGAGGAAGGGTAGGGTGCCCAAAACTGTTGTTTAACTGTTCTGTTCAACATGGAATTTTGAATAGAAAGACACAGAAAGTCCAGTGCTCCATCCTCTATTCATTGGGTTATATATATAAAAGTATAAATATCGAGTTATTTGTTATTTTAATAATGTATTGAACATTACTATTCGTTAAACATTTAGTTCCCCTGCAATTCACAATAGCAAGTATGAAATCCTATTCACTCAGCTTCAGTCATCAGCATAATGTCAGTAGGTGACTATGAATAAAATGTTATGCTAGATTCTACTTGACAGTGGGCTTATGGTGTTGGTTGGACTTGCCTATTGAAAGGATGCTATCACCAAAATAAAAAATGTAATGCATTTTGTAATTTTTATATAAAACGTAGTATTACAGTTGCTCCGGCATGTTTGCATGCCGTAATTTTTTAATAGCATTTTGTGTTGACTATCATATTAACCATCTAGATTTAAATGTAATACAATGCCAGCTTTCCTCCCACATCTTCTTTCTGCTTGCATCTCCAGTAGACTGTCACTTGTCACTGCTGTTTGCTTATTTGGAAGTGTTATTCATGCATGCAGAGATCTGAAATATGACGAATTCCTAGTTACATAAGGAAGCTTTTTAGAAGTGTCTGGACTTTTAAAGAACAATACATTTACTTTGTATTATTTATTTATATTATTGTGTATTAGAATTAAAATATTTTCTAATTAATTTCTTAGATTTTCAGCCAGTATGAACAATTTTTATTGTTTCTTAACATATATAACTGAAGCACTGGCCAAATAGATCTTGCAATTTGCAGAAAAAAAAAACTGTATATTTGTGCAAAGACTTTATGCTGAGCTGCAAATTGGCTGTAAGAAAAGAGGCTAATAGCAAATAAGAAAAATTAGGACTCCAACAAAGTGTCCATGCATGGAGAAAAAATAGTAACCTATTGAAAAAATATTTCAAAATATATAAACTTCAAATGCTGCTAAACAAGTTAACTAGCCGTCTTGAACAAGAGTGAGTGAGAAAACCTGTTGTAGCAAATTGTAAAAATGTATGCTCTCGATATTTGACACATTATATTCTTCCAAAAAAAAAAAAATAACAAAAGAGCAACCTGTACCCAGAATATGCACATTAACATATTGATATTAAAATATGTAACATATTCTGAACAAGCAGTACTGACACTCTAAAACAAGCCCATGTAGCTATAGGCATTGTGGATAAATTAATCTTCAAAGCTCACAAAAGAGGCACTAAGATCACAGCTTATTTCTATTTTCAAAGGAGAACAGAATGATGATGAGGATTCAACCATATGGGACATAACCTCAGTATCTTTAGTTTATAGAATAGAAAGTAAACGTTCATAAGAGAGCCGTTTTAACTTTTGCAGACAGGGGCAGAGAGTCAGCAATTGCATGACTTCTCAAAGGAAATACTGGATATGAGGAAATGAGAACAAAAAGATATACCAATGATAATTTTTCAATGAAAAGTTGTATGCATGCAAACACACTGTCCTAGCACTAGTTAAATGCTAAACTGCAATATAGATAGAATTGCAAATATAGAATTTCAATTGATTAAGTTACAGTATATGCTCAAATAATTATTTGTATTTTTGAAAATGTAGCTGATGATATTGATTTGGCTTTGGCCTCTTGCAATCTCGAGTACAAAAATACCCAGAACGGGGAGGGAGCACTGTACATGAGTTAGGAAGGATTATTTTGACAGGAGGAGTAAAGTCTGCATGGCTCAGTTACAGGCAGTTGGTGAGAAGGCGACCTAGATATATTACTCAACCACTTCAGCCCTGGAAGATTTGGCTGTTCAATGACCGGGCCATTTTTCGCGATACGGCACTGTGTCCCTTTAACTGACAATTGCGTGGTCCTGCGACGCTGTACCCAAACAAAATTGACGTCCTTTTCTTTCCCACAAATGGAGCTTTCTTTTGGTGGTATTTGATCACCTTTGCTGTTTTTATTTTTTGCGCTATAAACAAAAGAAGAGCGACAATTTTGAAAAAAAAACACAATATTTTTTACTTTTTGCTATAATAAAAATTCCACATTTTTTATCAAAAAAATAAATAAATTTTCTCAGTTTAGGCCAATATTTATTCTTCTACAAATTTTTGGTAACAAAAATTTCAATAAGCGTATATTGATTGGTTTGCAAAAAAGTTATAGGGTCTACAAAATAGATTTATGGCATTTGTATTATTTTTTTTTTTTTACTAGTAATGGTGGCGATCTGCAAATTTTATGGGGACTGCAATATTGCAGCAGACAAATTGGACACTTTTGACACATTTTTGAGACCGTTGACAATTATACAGCGATCAGTGCTATAAAAATGCACTGATTATTGTGTAAATGTCACTGGCATGGAAAGGGTTAACTCTAGGGGCCATCAAGGGGTTAACTGTGTTCCCTAGGTGTGTTCTAACTGTAGGGGGGATGGGACTTTCTAGGTGGAGAGAGAGATCGGTGTTCATACTTAGTATGATTACACGATCTGTCTCTACTCCCCTGAAAGAACTGGGATCTTTGTGGTTTCACACACAGATCCCAGTTCTCGCTCTGTCACGAGCGATCGTGGGTGCCTGGCATTCATTGCGCCTGCCGAGCACTCGCATCGGCACACGCTGCGGGTGCACGCACGCCCCTAGTGTCCAAAAGGCGAAGCAACGTAAGGTAATGTCGTTTTGCCCAGACGTGCCATTCTGCCTCAGTAAAACTACAGGTCACTGACCTGTCTTTGCTGTCTGGTTGACTTATTTGTATCTCAAGACTGGCAAAACAGAAAAATAAATATTTTTACAGGTAAAATAACTCCTATATGTGGATTGACGACCTGCTCCCACTGTGACTGGACACAGCAGAAGCCAATCAGCAGGTCCAGTGGATGTGATGTGCATCGGGACCCGCCGATCATTAACAGGATAGGCATTTCTGTCAGAGATGAAGATGGACATCTTCTGCAAAGCAGAAAAACGGATCTCTCTTTTCCTCCAGTTAAGCCATCCCCCACACAGTTAGAAAGCACTCCCTAGGAGCACACTTAACCCTTTGATCACCCCTGATGTTAACCCCTTCCCTGCCAGTGTTACTGGTCCCCAAAAGTGTCACTTAATATCTGATTTGTCAACCACAATTTTAAAAATTGCTGATCGCTGCCATTACTAGAAAAACAAAATACAAAAAAAAAAAAAACATAAATCTTCCCATAAGTGTAGCTGCTATAATGTTTGCACAAATAAATCAACATATGCTTGGGATTTTTTTTACCAAAAATATGTAGTAGAATATACATTGGCCTAAATTGATTGATACATTTGATTTTTTTTCCTATTTTTTATTGGGTATGTTTTATAGCAGAAGGTAACAAATATAGTTGTTTTTTTTTCAAAATTGTTGGCCTTTTTTTGTTTATAGCGCAAAAAAATCAAGATCAAGTACCACCAAAAGAAAGCTCTATTTGTGGGAAAAAAATTGCATAAATTGTATTTGGGTACAGCGTCACACAACCGCGCAATTGTCAGTTAAAGTAGCGCAGGGCAGTATCCCAAAAAATGGCCTGGTCATGAAGGGGGGGTAAACCTTCCGGGGTTAAGTGTTTAATGACAGTTGAAATATATGTGTATTTTAACTGTGCATTTTAAATCATTTTAATACTAACAAAAATCGGACTAATGGCAGTGCCCTTTAACCACTTCAGTATCGTCGTAAGATTGGCAATGTATGCCTAGTATAATCAGTACTTCAGAAAACAGCATAGGTGGCCATAGGTGTTCCCATGAACAACTGTGATCTGAGCCTTGAATCTCTGTGATGACCAATCAGAGTGATTACAAATGTAAACACTCCCATGTGTTTACATCCGAGAGCCCTCCCCTTTCTGCTAAAATATTCTGACTGGTTGTCCTGTCGCTTGTTTCTTGTTCCTCTAGTTCCCAACCACTCCTTCCTTCCCTACCCTCCCTTCTATCTGTGCTTGCCTATTCCTCCTTCCAGCAATGAGGTGTGACTTGTCATGCCATTTGGAACTGTCAAATCGCATGACAAGTCGCACCGGTCTAAAAAAGTATGATCTAGTATGTACAATCTCTTTGGACCTTTTGTAATAATTTTCAATTGTAAACTTTATTGTGCATAAGACAAATGCACACCACAAATTGTGGAAAAACACGCGCATTTAAATGTTGTGAGTTTTTTTCTATAAATCTAAATGACACCAATTCAATTGTGTATCTTACCAAATTAAATCTGCTTTTTGAGAGGATGGCTGGAGAATCAATGTTTAATTGTTAATATTTCTAATTGGTTGCTGAGACAGTCTTGTAAATAAGATATAGCATATGGTTTAAAAAAAAACAAAAAACATTTGTAGTATATCAATTACTTACTTGAAGGTCATTATATAATGAATAACAAAGCTTATTTCATTATGCTCATTCACAAACGCTCAACATTCCATTGTTCTGTCCTTTATTTTGCCGCATTACTATCCAGCGAAATGTGATTGTTTTCATGACAGAATGTGTTAAAGAATAAAAAAACTCATGATCACAGATTTTCTGCTAATCTACTTTATATAGAGATACTTGTAGGGAACAAATGACTGTCGTATTCATGGGAGCGCATTCTTCAAGAGGATATTTCCTGCTGTAACAACAGAAATAATCTCCTGAAACTATTTAACTCAACAGGATTTTCTTAAACAACTTCACATCAAAGGAATCCAGCAGAAACATATTGTACAAAGAAAGAAGGGCAAGTTAATAGTGATGATATGAAGCCTGCTGATAAAAAGTAATTTTTGATTTATTTAATCCACAGATAGAAGTAGAAAATGTCCCAGGGGTTTTATGCAAAAATTACATGTTCATGCAAATGACTGGTGAAAGAAAAGTCTGTGCATTGCAAAGATCATTATTTTGATATAATAACATTTTGGGATGGTCTATCATTACTTGTACGCCATTATTCTGTTAATAAAGAGTTCATAATGGGACATGGCTTTACCATTTTATTATGTTTTGTTACATGAATATGGATTCTGTTTGTAATCTAATGTTTTCCATCACCTTTCATTGTCCTTTTTTTTGTTGGTATTTTAAAGGGGTTGTAAAGGTTTGTTTTTTATTTTCTAAATAGGTTCCTTTAAGCTAGTGCATTGTTGGTTCACTTACCTTTTCCTTCGATTTCCCTTCTAAATGTCTTTTTTTTCTTTGTTTTCTTTGTCTGAATTTCTCACTTCCTGTTCCTCCTCAGTAAGCTGTTCTGGCTGACTAACCACGGCTCGCATGATGGTGTGAAGTTTACTGAGGAGAAACAGGAAGTGAGAAATTCAGACAAAGAAAAAAAAAACAATTAGAAGGGAAATCGAAGGAAAAGGTAAGTGAACCAACAATGCATTAGCTTAAAGGAACCTATTTAGAAAATAAAAAACGAACCTTTACAACCCCTTTAATTGAACTACAGAATTGTAAAGCACCTTCTGGTCTTTTATCCATTTAAAAATAATAACCACTAATGCTTTAACTATTTTCCTTTTCAATGGAATTTATAACTAGTTTTCATCACATAGATTTGTAGATAAATTAGCTTAAGCCTAGGTTCACAATATGAATCGCACAGGAACCACAACGCATTTTCAGGAAAATTCACATGCAATTCAGTGCGGTGCAATTTGAGACCATTTATTTTAAATGGCTCAAATCACACCACATCTGCACTAAAGTCGTGCATGCAGCAATTTTGATAATGCACTGCAACTGGATATCATGGTCGTTTTGTATCATGCAATCCAATGTAGGCATAAACACTGTGTTTACAACATGCATTTTGAGTGTAGTTAAGATTGCTCTAACACCAGCTGCAGATCGCAAGGGCAGTGTGATGTAAATGTCAGTTGTATAGTTTTTGTCCGACTAAGGGTAGACACAAGAGAATACGCACCTCATCCCAAGAAATCATTTATTTAAAAGAAAAAGAGGATTTGGGAGCCCCTCAAAAAAAAAAAAAATACAAATAATAATGGAAACCAATCAAATGTATATAAAATATGCAAAATATTCTTTATTATAAACAAAGACTAAAATAGATACCAGGATACAATAAG
The DNA here is from genome assembly GCF_037356315.1 of Lithobates pipiens. Taxonomy (NCBI): domain Eukaryota; kingdom Metazoa; phylum Chordata; class Amphibia; order Anura; family Ranidae; genus Lithobates; species Lithobates pipiens. Next base: position 8,612,877 of record NW_027507685.1, on the reverse strand, counting down.
TTGTTGAATTTCATAGAGTATCTCCATTATAGTGGTTAAACATAGAGACTTTGTAGAGATTGAATGGTCATGTGTTATCCCCGACAAGTTATACCTCACGGCTTCATCAGGGGATATATGCATCAACCATAGACCAGCAAAACAGCTATAAAAAGACCAAAAAAATTATATGTAACGTGAGAAAAGTATAACAAAAATAGATATTAAAAAACAGAAGTTATTTTGCCAAAGTTCACCAAAAGACAGAGAATGACTCACCACCTCAGGGCCCACCCCCCCAGCACAAGGGGAGGAGAGGGGTCAACCACGATGTAGAGAACGCCCAGAATGGAGAGCACTATACAGCCATAATGAGGAGAATATATAATGATCCCTCTGGAGTCATAGTCATGCTTCATTTAGATAAACTCACATACTGTGGAAACAACATATACAGTACAATGCCACATAGTAATAGATTATCCTGTTCCCGCTGAGCGTACACAGATGTGCGTACTCAGCTTTCGGGGGTTATACCAGAATGATGCCCACAGCTGCAGGCATCATCCCGGTACCGGTGTTTAGAGCGGGTGATCAGCTATCCGGGGATAACAACTGATTAGGCCCCCCTCCGCTGCTCTTCCCGGGCCTCCCGGTGACACAGGAGGACCGATTGCCAATCCGCCGCTTCTGGCAGCTAGGGACAGACTGGAATGAAGCCGGAAATGGCTTTGTTCCAGCCTCCTGATTGTAAACACGGAAGCGATGTCACTTCCTGTTTATTCTGCTGCCAATGGTTTTAAAAAAATATACAGTATTCAGAATCGCTGAAAATGGCGATCTGAATACTTTGAAGTGCAAAGGAGGGATCGGAGGTCTTTTAGACCCCCGATCCCTCCATAAAGAATACCTTTCACCACCTATTACTGTCACAAGAGATGTTTTTTTTTAAACACAACTTAATAATATAAAAATAAATAAGAATTTTTTTTTTTAAAGTGCCCCCGTCCCCGCAAGCTTGTGCAGCAAAGAAAATGCATACAGAAGTTGCGCCCGCATATGTAAACGATATTCAAATCACACATGTGAGGTATTGCCACAATCGTCAGAGTGAGAGCAATAATTCTAGCCCTATTCTGTTACTCCAATAACTCGCAATTTATGGTGAACAAGGCAAAAGAGCTTAAAATATCCAAAAATACATACGTAAATAAGCAAAAATATAAAGAGAAAAAAATATATATACAAAAAAGTACACACTTATAATGATATTGAGGAAAGATAGACAAAGAGAACAGAAAATAACAAAGAACAATTACACAGGTTTAACCACTTAAGCCCCGGACCATTTTGCAGCTAAAGGACCAGGCCCCTTTTTGCGATTCGGCACTGCGTCGCTTTAACTGACAATTGCGCGGTCGTGTGACGTGGCTCCCAAACAAAATCTGTGTCCTTTTTTCCTTGGAAAATTTGAAAACCTGCTAGCCAATATTTGTTGGTGAAAAGTCCGACAACAATTGTCTGATGGAGCATACACAAAGTCAGAGTTACCGCTAAAAGCTTGACATCGAACATTTCCCAGCAGAAAATCTGATTGTGTGTATGAGGCTTTAGAATTGATATAGGGAGAAAAGGAACCCATAAAACCAATGGACAGATTGGGGGAATGGAGAAGGGATGTGTACAGAAGGTAGAGGGGGAGGGGGGAAAAGGGGGGATAGAGAAAGGAGGGGGAAAAAAGGGGGGGAAGGGAGGAAACGGGAAATACAAAGGGAAGGGGGTAAGGGAGAAAAAAGGGAGGAGTTAAGAGAAGGGAAAGAGAAAAAAAGAAAGGAAAGGGAAAGGAAAAGTAGAAACAGGGGGGGGGAAGAAAAAGGAGAGAAAAAAAAGGGGGGAAAATAAGGAAGCATCTAAAGAGATAAGCATAGTGTATGCCTAGTTTTCAAATTACAATAAATGAAGGTTTAAAACACAAGGGTAAAGAACTTACAGTTTGAATTAGGCAGCGAAGCTTCTCCCAGGCCCAAGATCCAGCCTATGGATGAGCAGGCTACTGCCTGCTACTTATAGTCCCCAACCCTGTGACGTTTCACTGACGTCGGCCATAGCCGTGAAGAGACACATACCTGGGATGTCAGAGTGTCGTCGCGGAGCGCAAGGGAGAGAGGAAAGGCAGCCACATCTGATTAAAATGTTGTACACAAGAGAATAAATAAATATAAAAAGTGTAAAGTTAACATAGGCAAAAAAATTAACAATGTAATGAGATACATACAGTCAATATAGTGGGATTAGGCAAATCCCCATACAAGGCCAGAGCAACCAAAAGAGCACATAACGGACTCAAAGGGACATGAATCCTGAGGCTGGATTATATGGAAAAAAAAGATTAAGGATATACATATGATCCAAGTGATCCATGCACAGATGGAACATTGAAGAGGAAGTAAACCCTGATGAGTTTACTTCCACTTTCATTCCCTGCAAAGGCAAAGCATAATGGACTACTATGCATCGCATAGTAGTCCATTATGTGTCACTTACCTGACACAGGAGCCAGCGAAGTCACCGCTGTCCCCTGTAGTCTGCCGCATCCATCTTCTTGGTGAGGTTTCGCAGCTCCGCCGCTGTCATTCGGCGAAGCCGCGATGACGTCACTCCCGCGCATGCGCACGGGAGCTGACACGCGCGGCAGCTCCGTCGCTGAGAATGGCGCGCTCAGTGAGCCTGCGCCGTAGACAGCGGTGCCTGTTTTCGGGCAAATATCTCCTAAACCATATAGGTTTAGGAGATATTTCTTGGACCTACAGGTAAGCCTTAATCTAGGCTTACCTGTAGGTCAAAGTGGTTTGTAAGGGTTTACAACCACTTTAAGAATAACAGACCATGGGCATGGACAGATTGCATCAAATGGGGCAGGTGAATATAACTAAATAGTTACCAGTTATCATAGCAAAAAAATGCATGTAGATGTAAATGTACATTCAAGGTTAATGCAAGATCTGCGGGAACCCTGGAAAGGGAATATAGGAGGCAAATGATTTACAAGAATGTTCTATAGGAGTTGACTTCATTTAGGCCAGGTGGAATGCTGGCATTGAGCCAGAGGGTTTCCTGCAGCAAGAGTACTCTGTCACGGTCCCCCCCCCCCCCTCTGGAATCTGGGGCACTACCTCCAAGGCTAAAAATGTAACAACTCAAGGATTGAATTTGTGGTGGAGGCCTATGTGTCGGCCGATGGCGGTAAGTTTACCATTAATTGAGTGGTATAAATGGTCTCCGATTCTCTGCCTGAGTTCCCTAAAGATTTCTTGGATGATGGTACAACCCTTGTTTGATTGTGTTTCCTCATTAATATTGTTTGTAGAGGCTACCCATAATTTTCTTATGTGAAATCATGTGCAAAAACATTGATAAAAGTTCCTTATGTGTAACATGAGCAAAATAGAGATGCTGTTTTTGTTTTGTACCTTAGGCCTGAGCAGAGACAAAAAGTATATGTGGTTTTGCCTTATGAAAATATATTAGATCTCAATTTGTCAAGGTGATACATGGGTTCTTTACAAGCTGTTGCTTTTCCCATTAAAAAGTCTTGATACAAGATGTGCCCTATCTGAACTGTTCCACCCACAAAAAAATGCTTAAAATTGTTAAAAAAAAAAAAAAAACATTTGGAATTTTTTTAACTCACCTCTAAATGCCTGTTGCTAGGGGGTCCCTCATAGTCTGTCTCCTTCAGTGCCTGGGGTCCTGATGTCACTTCCTCTCAGCGCTCAGCGCCGCTCGTGCCTGCGCAGTGGGTGCCCAGCTGTGAAGCCACAGCAGGGAGCCCACAGTTGCAATGCCGGCCATTTGAGTTTAAGGATTTGACTATGGAGGAGTTCAAAGTGTTTATGGGGCTTACAAAAAAAATAAGGCCATGCCTATTGGTCCACCAAACCCATCCACCACATGCCCATTTATACTTCCATAACGTCCAGGTCCCGATACAAGATGATAATGTGCTTTCTTCATTTCAGTGACAACACCCAGTGCAATCATCCAAATTATGATAAATGATATAGAATTCACCCGCTCATTAATTTCTTTTCCCAACGATTTGCAGAACTCTATGTCCCTGATAAGCATTTATGTGTGGATGTGTCCCTGGTACCCTTTTCAGGCCAGCTAGGAATAAAACAATACATTCCTAGCAAAAGGGCGAAATACGGAGTGAAATTCTTTAAGCTTTGAGAGAGAGTCACGGGATATCTGTATGTGTTCAGCATGTTCAAAAGAAGAGATTCCCAGCTCCAGCCCCGTGAGTGCCCGGCCTACATGCGCACAACTGGTAAAATTGTATGGGACCTGGCATACCCACTGCTGAAGAAAGGTTACCCCATATACCTGGATAACTTCTACACCAGTCTGCCCCATTTCAAACACCTATACCTCAAAGAAACCCTGGCCTGTGGAACCTCCATAAAGAATAGGAAGGGCTTCCCACAAGCCATAGTGAATAAGAAATTGCGAAGGGGAGAAAGAGCAACTTTGAGATGCAACAAAGTGCTGGCCTTGAGGTGGAAGGATACCAGGAATGTGTACATGATGTCCACCATCCATGATGGCACTACAGTTCAGAGAAGACAAGGTCCTATTGTAAAGTCAACATGTGTACAAGATTACAATCTGTACATGGGGGGTGGATTTCAACGACCAAATGCTTCAGTCCTATTTATCAATAAGGAGGTCCCGTTTCTGGTACAAGAAAAAGTAGCACTCTATTTAATTAATTTGGCCATTTATAATGCCTACATAATTTACACCAAATCCACAGAAAGCCCTGACCACTTTCTAAAATGCACAGAAGAAGTTGTCATGTCCCTCATCTACCATCAAAGACCCCCCCCCAGAAAACCTTTGCTCTGATGCTGTTGGCCGACTTCATGAACGCCACTTCCCAGCCAACATTCCACCATCTGAAGCAGGCCGAAGACGTCAAAAAAGATGTTGCGTATGTAATAAAAAAGGATTTTGAAGAGATACCAGCTACCATTGTCCCCAGTGTCCCTCCGAACGCCTTTGCATTGGTGAATGCTTCAGTCTATATCACATATCCTTAAAATATTAGCCCCTATTCTTAACCATTTCCCCATTTTCATCATCTGTGCTGACCATTTCTCATGCTTCCTCAAATAACCATGTCACTGCCTTCCATGTGAACTGAACCTGGCCTGTTTTTTGACTATGACTCTGCCAACCGTTTGGACTGCTTCCATGTGAACTAACCCTGGCCTGTTTTATCAACTACGCTTCTGCCTACTGAAGGTGCTACTTCACTGGTGGGCCTCTGTATGTGGCCAGGCTGTGTAAAAGTCTCACACATATGGTATCACCATACTCAGGAGGAGTAGCAGAATTTTTTTTGGGGTGTCATTTTTGCTATGTACATGCTATGTGTTGGAAATATCTTAAAAATTTACAACTTTGTGGATTTTCATATTTTTTCCACATTTTCCAAAAAACTTCTGGAAAAAAATGAACCGTTCAAAAGACTCATTATGCCTCAAAGATTATACGTTGGGGTGTCTAATTTCCAAAATGGGGTCATTTTGTGGGCTTTTCCATTGTCCTGGTGCTCCAGGGCCTTCAAAAGTGTAATAAGTGGCTGAGAAATGAGATGTGTAATTTATGCTTGTAGAACGCCTGAAGGTGCTACTTCACTGGTGGGCCTCTGTATGTGGCTAGGCTGTGTAAAAGTCTCACACATGTGGTATCGCCATACTTAGGAGGAGTAGCAGAATGTATTTTGGGGTGTCATTTTTGCTATGTACATGCTATGTGTTGGAAATATCTTAAAAATGGACAACTTTGTGTTGCGTTTTAATTTAAACTTCTGGAAAAAAAATGAACCGTTCAAAAGACTCATTATGCCTCATAGATTATATGTTGGGGTGTCTGCTTTCCAAAATGGGGTCATTTTTTGGGTATTTGTACTTTCCTGGCTTGTCTTCAGTACATCAGGTGTGATTAGGTGTGATTAATTTTCAATGATTGGCACCATAGCTTGTAAACTCTATAACTTTCACAATTAAGGGTTATTAGGTTATTTTTACCAAAGATATGTAGCCATATAAATTTTAGCCAACATTTATGAAGAAATATTACTAATTTGCAATATTTTATGACAGAAACAAAGAAAAAGGCATTTTTCACCAAATTTTCAGCCTTTTTTATTTATAGCACAAAAAGTAAAAAACCCACTAGTGACTAATTACCACCAAAAGAAGGCTCTATTTGTGTGAAAAAAAGTACGCAAATTTTATTTGGGTACAGTGTTGCATGACTCAGTAATTGTCATTCAAACTGTGAGAATGCTGAAAGCTGAAAATTGGTCTGGACAGGAAGGGGTTGAAAGTGCCCTGTAGGGAAGTGGTTAATATAAGATAGCAACTGAGCAGAAAGAGGAACGGAACTACTAACATTGATCATTGATATCACTGATGCCGCGTATACACGATCGGACTATCCGGTGGACTTAGTCCGGCAGACAAATCGCCGGACTTTGCAGCAGAGGTCCGCCGGACTTTCCGAACAAGCGGACCTGCCCACACACGACCGGACTTTTCCGTTGGACTAGGTCCGGCGGACAATCCGCCAGATTATGGCGGAAGTCCGCCGGACTTTTGAAATGAATGGACTTGCCCACATACGGAGAAAAGTCCTTTCATTTTGAAAGTGACTCCAGGTAGAAATTTATTAGACAGCCCGATGGTCTTCCATCTTGGGGGGTCTTCTCGCTGGCTTTCTTCTTCATCGTTGCCGCCGTCATCGTCCGTGGGTCTTCTTTCAACTTTGGGGTCTTGTCACGATCTTCAGGTCGTCTTGATGGGCCTCCGCTATCTTCTTACAGCTCTTTTATTAGCGTTGGCTCGGTCTTCTGTCGCTGTCCCCACCATCATCGCCTTCTTCTCTTCTTCCTTGTGATGTTGACACAACACTCTCTCTGGCCGCAATGGCAGGGACGTGTTGTGCGGTGACTTATATAGGGAGAAGGGGCGGGGTCACCGGGTGATGTCACACGGTGACCCCACCCCTCATGATGCCACAGCCCGGAGGATGCTGAGACTGTGACATCATAAGGGGCAGGGTCACCATGTGACATCCCCCGGTGACCCCTCCCCTTGTCCCTATATAAGTCGCCACACAACACGTCCCTGCCATTGTGGCCAGAGAGAGCGTTGTGTCAACATCGCAAGGAAGAATAGAAGAAGAGAAGAAGGCGGCGACAATGACAGGAGTTTTGTTTTAAAAAAACATTTCTTTAGATTGATATTTTTTTTACTGCAGATACATGTTATTTCTAGACATGTGCACACTGAAATATTTTGTTTTGGAAATTTGTTTTCGTCCTAAAAATAAATTTAGTTACTCCCGAAATTTGTTTTTATTTATTTCGTTTGGTTAAAAAATGTCCTAAAATCCGAAATAATTAAGGTTGAATCTGTCATTGAAGGCTTATGGTGTTCTAAGAAGATTAGACGGAGCAGCTAAACTGTGCGACGCCGCAATTGTACATTTCCGGATGAATGTTCCGTCTACAAGTTATAGTAGAATTCTAATGTTGTATGACACTAGTAATAATTATATTTATTAATTATTATTAATAGTCAACCAACATTAGAATTCTTCTATAGCCTATGGGCAGAGCATTTGACCATAAATGTCCACTCGCAGTGTCTGCTTCGTCGAATCTTCATGTCGAATCTTTTCTCTCTATGTCGAATAATCTTGGACTAATAGAGTTAGGTTAGGCACATTCAACCTTTTTTGCTATTGTCTCTATAATGTCAAATCTTTTCTCTCTATGTCAAATATTTTCTCTCTATTTAGAATAATCTTGGACTAATAGAGCTAATGTTAGGCACATTCAACCACTGGATCGATGGACACAGATCGCTATTGTCAGTGTCATGTCAAATCTCCTATCTATATCGAACTGTTGTCACAACGAAAAAACTAAAATAAAGCTTTTGTTTATGTCGGATCTTTCGGTTTTCAGATTCTGCACGAAATTCGGACGAAAATGCATTCGGAAGAAAACTAATGCACATGTCTAGTTATTTCTTCTGTATAGAAAAAATATAGAGACATACATATGAATACATATCAGTGCTAAATCAACTAAAAAGTATTTCCTGCTCTAGCTAGAGTGTGATACATTCTGCAAGACGTTTGTGGTAAATGTGATGTTATTATGATAATTAATCAGCATGGATGCGGAGTACACTATCTGACATACTAATATAGATGCCTTCAAATTTGCACATACAAATTTGTTTTTTAGGTCACTATAACATTACAAATACAAAATGAATACTTAGAAAATAATATCACACATCTTTAATTCATATAGCAAATAATACACATATGGTTAATAACATGGATAAATGTAACTGGAAAGATATAGAACAATGAGCAACACATTTTACATGCAACAACTATGTGTCTCCCTAACACAATATAGAATGAGACACAAATATATGTGTTAGATTAGTGTGTGAAAAATGAAGTTCAATTTTCTTGATTTGCGTTATGGAAAAGAAATGTTCTTGCAAATTATAGGGACGAATAGACCTGTTTTTTTTTTTTTATATCTTAAAGACAATCATAATCCAGCCAATTAAGTCAATTTTGATTACTTCTACTGATGTTTTCTAAACATAACCGTATATTCTTATATTCAGCTTTGCTTCAAAGCATGCTGTTCTTGGTAATCTTTATAAATAAAATGTGCTCTGCTGAAGTCAGTTTGGATCTTGAAAATCTCATTAAATATCGCAAATGATATTTGTAAACTTAAACATGTATGCATTTAATTTAAAAATCCTGCTAGATCTTGACATATATTTGTGAAATCCATTACATAAGGATTTTTCAACAGTCTACATATGCAGCCATGAATTTAGTGCTGGTCCATACCAGCACAGCTTTAAAGTTGTGCAACTTCTGCACGACTTCATCGCAGCTTGCATACGACTTCTTAATTAGAAGCCAAGCAAGTCATTTTGAAATCGCCCCAAAGTAGTGCAGGAACCTTTTTCTAAGTCAGACTGTCTTGAGTCACACCGATTAGAATGATCCAATTGCCGTTAATGGGATGCGACTTGTTATGCGGCAGTGTGAACCGAGGCTTAATGTGTCATTAGATATTAGTGAAATGCAGTGCAGTTGTATTTGCTTTTTTTTTTT